>NC_140587.1:5749614-6949614 GCF_964204655.1 Triturus cristatus
CAGGACATGATGTCATCTGCTTTCTCCTCCCATCCCACAGGACATGATGTCATCTGCTTTCTCCTCCCATCCCATAGTACTTGACATCATCGGCTTTCTCCTCCCAGCCCTCAGGACATGATGTGATCTGTTTCCTCCTCCCATCCCAAAGGACATGACGTCATCTGCTGCCTCCTCCCATCCCACAGGACATGATGTGATCTGCTTTCTCCTCCCATCACACAGTGATGACCATTCAGTGGCCGCTCCAAGCAGCTTCTGTGAGTTAGACTTCACCAGACTCTACCGACCCCTACCGACCCCATCCGGCATCGCCCACCACATATATGTTGACAAAATGCAAACATAAGGACAAGGGTTTCACTGCTCATATTAAATTTGACCCAGTGTGAGCTGCATTGTCTGTCGCAAAACCTTTAAATGACAATGTGTAGATTCCATGACACTGTGAGTTAAGCAACATTAATAAATATGTATGTACATGCTTCCAGTGCATTTTGGCTTGTCATGCTGATACGCTCAGCTGTGTCATCCATGCTTTGTGATATTAAAGAGAAACAAGCATTGGCATAGCCAATAGGTCTCGCCTTTGGGACCTTATGTGTTTAGCCATGCAACAGTTGCATAACTAAATACTTATAAGGTCCCAAAAGCGAGACCTATTGGTTATGCAAAGCCGCCGTGCGGCCGCGAAAGTAAAAGTGATCGCGATCAAACATCAAAGATGCCGTGCGGCCGCGAAAGTGAAAGTAATCGTGGTAAAGCGCAACGCGCGTGCCCGCGCACATGCACTGTAGCTCTAGGCTGGCCTGGTAGCACTTTTTGGAGCCCTCTCAATAAGTCTCGCCAGAGCAGCGCATGCGCTGGGTCAGGCGAGACCTAAAAAGGTTAGCAACATGGAATTGATGCTGGTGTTGCCAGGGCATTCAGGGTTCCACGCGGACACGCACAGCCGATTAATCAATTTCAGTTGGCATTACAATTAAAATAATAAGTGTATTGACAGGGAATCCTACACATTTCACGCTGATACACGCAGCTGTACTTTGCCTATGGAGTTGGCGGTGCGCACAGGGTATTTGGTTCGTAAAACTGGTCTCTGCGAGCAGTTTGCTGGGAGTGCTTGCAATGGATAAGCTAAGGCTTTGATAACAGCACCTTTCATTTCTTTCATATTCATAAGTTGTAAGATGGCCAGGATTCAGCCCCCTCCTTTATTCTTGGCTGAAGCTGGAGAGCCCCCAGCGCCATGGGATTTATGGTTGGATTTGCTTGAGGCGGGGGTGTATCCCTTCTTAAGCAAAGCCTGGGAGCACAGGGCTAAGGCAGCAGTGGAATGGCCAGAAGGATAGAAGAGTCACGTAAATGCATAAAAACCATAAGTGAAGGGGCCAGTCATAGCCAGGTCGGTGGGGTGAGCACAGGAAAGGATGTTGAGTTTAAACAATAATCTAGGGGCATATCATCAACGGCCAGCGATAATTATCGCTGGCCACTCTTAGCGTTAAAATGTTTAACGCCGGCTGTCGCAGATAATTATCGGCATGCTAGCGCTGTATTAACAACGCTCAGCGCAATGGCGATAATTATCCTAGCAATAGCAATGTTTTCCATGGAACATCGGGGCATATCAACAACAACCGGTGATAATTATCGCTGAGCGCACTTAGCGCTCGGATAATTATCGCTGGCCAGCGCCGATTTTTATCGCTGAGATAGCGTGCTATTAGCAACGCTTATCTCATCGGCGATAAAAATCCTAGCGCTAACTGGCTAACGTGAGATTATCGCTGAAAACCCAGCGATAATCTCTCGTTAGCTTGTTGATAGGGACTCACAAACTTAGCCATGATATCCTCCTTCCATAGGATAGCATGGCTAAGTCAGTCCTGAAGCAGGTGTTAGGAAAGTAGCGATAACAGGTGTTATCCCTACTTTTCCTGACGCTATGCTTCATAGCCTGGGGCTTGATGATAGGGGTACAGATCGGAGCTTCTGAATCCCCTCTATTTCCACGGACGGAGTGATTTCACAGTCACACGCACACACACACATCACACGCTGGTGGGGCCCATAACACCAACATTCATCATACCACTCTATCCGTGCCATGTATAAGGGAAACACTTTTCTATACTCAACCAATCTGCATGTACCCTGAGGTCAATGAGATCAACTAGTTGCTATAAGTTTGGTGATACAACTTAACACTCTAAATATTCAATAAACATGACAATAAAATAACCACCCGACACAGTAATTCAAACAGAATATTGTTTATCTAAATCAAATTGTAAGAAAAACCAATTAAATGCAAAATCAATTTTCTCCATATTTACCTATTCTGACTAAAAGTCGTTTTCTAAGTCAGAACTGGTCCTCAGCAAATAGTTAAAGTTTTCTAGCCGTCATGTAGAGTCACCGTCCTCTCCGTCAGCGTCGGGACCTCTGATCATTGGTTCGAGAAGAAGTGGCGCTAGACCTCTCTAGTCTACTAATATTTATACCAAAATTTACATTCCAAATGTTGCAAATATAACTTTCAAAACATTCGATTGGCAGAAAAATATGTCGTCTTGGTACATTAAGCTACACCATTGAATTTTCTCATGTATTGATAGTTTCAAGTTCTGAAGAGAAATTAGAAGTCCATAGCTAATTCGTTACTTCTACGGATGTCTCCTCAGGATAAAATGTATCTCATTCATGGGACCATTATAAGTTCATCAGGTCGGATTTTGGGTTGCAACATTTCTTCATGTTCAGGGGCATCTGGAAACACTCCCAGATCTGTCGTCATGTTCATGGCTTTTCAGTTCAATCAGAGGACAGGGTCGCAGTCAGCGCAAAGCCTTTTTTCATATTTTCATCTACTCAAATGCAGGCTGCGGGTGGTGGCCATTTTACAGCAGGCCACAATGGTCAACTTAAGCGAAGAAAACACAAAATTATAATTACTACATGGAAATGATTATTCAGTGTTATTCCCCTGCTAATACCCTTATGTGTGTGTATTTATCTAGCCATTTGCGACATCAAAAGCCATTAATGCATATTTGTTATAAGCGCAAAACACAATAACATCACATAAGCAACATCTATACTGTCAATTTGCTCACCAACGTAGTTCACTTATTATTTTAGCCATGCAATTGCATTCCCACGTGTAATTCTTCTGTTAATAAGGTTGGTTAGACAAGACTCGACAAATCTTTAGTAATTACTAATTAATCAGTAATTATTTAATTCCCCCTTTTGAAGAAATTCTAAATGTCTTCTTGTTCATTCTTAAACTCTTTTTTCTTTATCATATTCTCTTTTTGATTCTATATACATACTTTCCCTCAATTCTTCTAATTCTATTTCTTGTGGATCTCTTTCTGGTTTCTTTTGTCTCTTTTTAATATTTTCTCGTGTTATTTTCTTTTTATTTCTTCTGTATCTACAACACATACACCCTAATCTAAGAATTAATAATGCAACAATTACACACGTTAATGGAAATAATATTTTACCAAATATGGTACTACCTATTTTAGCTATAAAATTCTTAATAGCAATCATCTTATTTGCCATTTTAGTCCAGATACTTTCAGCTTCCAGTGGTACTAATTCTTCATGCAAATCAGTAATATTTTTGATATAGACCTTTAGATCTTTGCTTTCGTCAGGAATGTAAGTGCAACAATGTTGAACTTTCAGCATTCCACAGACTCCACCCTCTTTTGCCAATAGAATGTCAAGGGCAAGTCGATTTTGCATCGCCATAGCGCGTAAAGCAACCATTTCAGTATTTACCAAAAGAAAGCCTCCAGCGGTGCTTGTTGACAAGCGATCCGCCACTGTTGACAGCTTCCAAATGCCAAATGCATTCAATGAAATTCCCACTGCTGGTATTAAAGCTCCAAAAATATCTCCTACAATTTCTGTCCATGTCTCTCTTCTATAGCGTGTTAATGTGTTAGTTTGGTCAGCATTTTCTACTCTATCCATGTGAAAAATCTTTGGAAAGACCAGGCCAACATAACATGTGCCATACCAATGGTCAGGCAACCTGTAATAAGCCTTGTTCCCACAAATATAATACACTCCCGGAAAGACTGGATCTTCTCCACCTCTAAATCCCCATCCGGTTGCAATGAAGTATGTATCATGGCACTCACTAGTCCCTATGAAATAATAATCATACTGGGATTTCTTCCTGGTAATGCATAGTTTGCCTTTCTGTGGTGCATCTATAGCCATAGTTGGACTGGCTCCATTTTTCAACTCTTTTTCTTTCTCAATATCCCACACTGTTTCACTCATCATATGTCCTTCTGCTTTCTTATGCATGTTCAACCTTCTTCTCTCAACCATGTCTAAGAAAGTTTTCTCTTCTTCCTTCAAACTGCAGGTTAAATTGTTTCTAAAAACATATTCTAATGTTAATTCTCTAGTTTCGATAAAAATCTCACCTAAAGTGTTAGCTTCTTTAGCAGGATTCAGTTCTTTATTCATAGGCAGTTGCCCAAGAATATTATCTACATTAGACATGTTATAATCTAATTTCCCTAATTGATAAAATATACTAATCAACACACTACATGAAATTCCATACGTAGCCGGAAGGTGATGATAAGTCACTCCTTCTGAAACAGAGGCAGGTAAATGCATACAGACGTAGCAATCCCTTACATCCATTGTCTTTACATATTCATACAATAATTTTGAAAACATATTGCTAGAAAAATCATTAATAGACCTATCCTTATGTATATATACATTGCTAGTTCTAGTTGAAACTATCTTCTGTGAACTCTTCCCTATGTTAGTCATGTTCTCAGTATGTCCTTCTAAGGTGTCTATTGTAACTCTAAAAGAGATTAGTAGAGCAAGCACGCTCCAAAGCAGCATTAATAATCCTGTACAGCAGCAGCACATCTTGCACCATCTTTTCATGAAGGTACATCTACTTTGATTATTCTCAGTGTTAGCCATCTTGTTAATTTGACCGTGTCTTTTGACTTAGCCTCTTCTACTCGACTACCGAACTTTTAGGGCAGCAAGTACCCACCAGATTATTACAATCTATTAATTCTTAATTTACTCTTCACTTTCTTCTTCAAGTGACTTCTTTGGATTTACTCAATTTGGGTTTTCATCACTTTTCACTCTTTCCTCATCATCATCAAACTGTATCAGGTCCTGAACATCCGTTTCTTCTCCAATGTCGGACAAGATAACTCTCAGGATTCCAACTGCTTCTTCTTCTTCAACCACTTTCAGTAAAGCCTCCTCTGGATTTCCTTGACTGTCTGCCTCTTCACCTTGTTCAGGCAGTGCCACATACGTCCATTCTGGCGACTTATACTTCTGGTTTGGTTTTCTGATTCTTTTAGTTTCTTCAGATATCTTTGTTTCCTCTCCTTTCGTTTGGTTTTGACTTGACACTTCGTTCACCTGTTCAGCTTTCGAAGAGTTAACTCGTGTCAGTCGATATCTCAGTCTCTTTATCTTGTTGGGCCAAAGATCTCCTTTAGCATTTCTTTTTTGTTTTCCCTCTTTACTGTTTCTCTCTCCAATCCAAGTTCTCTTTCTCAGAACTCGACCTTCATGTATCTCATTCCCACTTTCATCATATTCTGTCTCAGTTGCCTCTTGTTCATCAACATTTTTCCCTTCTCCAACAACTTTCTTTTCTCCAACAGTCTCTTTTCCCACCGATTGAGATTTCCCTACTTCTGTCCCTCCTCGGGTCTCCGACACGCAATCTTCTTGCAGTCTACTTGTCCCTTCACCTAGCTTGTTGTCGATGTTCCCTACACCTCCTCGGGGTTTTTCCGCAATCTGTCCCTCTCTTTCTTTTTCTGTCCCTTCCTTTTCCAGAATTATCTCAGGTGGACCTTTTCCAATTTTCTCATTTGATTCAGGTGTCACTTCTGTTGGAATGTTCTTTTCTTTTCTTTCTTTCTTTTTGTGTTCATCACTGGTAGTTGGGACTTCAGGCACTTCTTCAGAATCTGGACTTGTCTCTGAAGTTTGCAATGTTTCTTTCAGAATTCCTTCTTCTGGGTCAAAAGTTGTTCTTGACTCACTTTCCCCCCTTTCAGGATTCTTTTTTCTTTTTACTGCCTCACTGTCTGCATCATCACTGGAATCTGATTCCTCAAAGTATTCTTTTCCAGCGCCGTCACTTGGATTTGGGACTCTCAGAGTGTGACTTGCATGTATCCAATTTTTCACTCCGACACACTTCACAGCAGTCGTTGTGGTCAGAACGACTTGCCTTGGCCTTCCCCACCTTGGAACCAAGCAATTTCTTCTTCTGTGCACTTTTATTCTCACCCAGTCCCCTGGACTCAGATCATGGGCTTGCTTCTTTTCAAGTGTGGTGGCGTCTTCTCCAACCTGGTGAAACACAGAATGAACTGCGTCAGCCAGGCCCTTACAGTAATCCAAAATCATGTCATCAGTTATAGTCATCAGCTTGTTGACTGGTACAAATGCATGTCTCATAGCACGTCCCATGATGATTTCATGTGGACTCAAATCTGTTGTTCTGTCTGGAGTAGACCTAATTGTCATCAGGACTAGAGGCAAGACATCAGGCCATTTCATTCCTGTGGCCAGGGACATTTTGCCAATTCTGTTTTTGATGGTACCATTCATTTGTTCAACCACACCAGAAGCCTCTGGTCGGTAAGCACAATGTAGCTTCTGCTGTACACTTAATGCTTCACAGATCAAACCCATGATTTCATTATAAAAGTGTCCTCCTCTGTCTGATTCAATGGTCACTGGGAACCCATACCTTGGGATGAATTCTCTTAACAGTAGCTTGGCCACTGTTATCCCATCATTTCTTCTTGTTGGAAATGCCTCCACTCACCTGGAGAATAAACAGACTACCACCAGGACATACCTCAATCTATTGACTTGGGGCATTTCGATGAAGTCTATGTGCATTCTGGTGAAGGGTCCTCCCTCCCTGCCTATTGTACCTAGGCTCACCACTGTTTTCTTTCCAGTATCGTATTGCTGACATATCAGGCATCTCTGACAGAGACTCTCTGCTATCAGCCTGAATTTTGCATTGTACCAGGTTTGCTTAAAGGCCCTTATCATAGCATCCCTTCCCAGGTGTCCCTGGCCATGATACATCCTTGCCATTGTTGATAGCATGCTGTTAGGCATGACTGGTCTTCCATCCCTATAGACCCACACGTGGTCTTTCTCTCTTGGTGCACAGCCTGCTTTCACCCAATCTCTCATTTCCTCATCTCCTGCCTCATCCTGCAACTGCTTCACTTCCTCCCATGTTCCCACCATGTTTGTAAACATTAAGGAACAAGAAGACATTTCCCTTTCCTTACTCCGGTTGATGGAGTGGTTATTCCTTGCACAATACTGTGCCATGTCATTTGCAAATCTGTTCCCAAGGGTGATGAAATCATCACCTTGACTATGAGCAGCACATTTTACAACTGCTAGTTCTTTGGGCAGCTGTATCGCCTCAAGCAATCTTCCAACCACTTCAGCATTCTTTACAGGAGTTCCACTTGAGGTCAGGAAAGCTCTTTGTAGCCATAGCTGGCCAAAATCATGGACAACTCTGAAGCCATACTGGCTGTCAGTCATCACAGTCACTCTCACATTCCTTCCAATCTTGCAAGCCTTCGTTAGTGCCACCAATTCTGCCACTTGAGTGGATTTAACTCCTTTCAAAGGTGATGCTTCCACAACTCCTGAAACTGTACACACAGCATATGCGGCACTCCGTGTTCCTTCATCAGTTCTCAGACAGGATCCATCCACAAACAACACATGATCACTTTCAGGCAGTGGCAGATCTCTTATGTCTGGCCTTGGTTTTATACAGTAATCAAGCACATCCAGGCAGTCATGATCAACATCATCTCTCACCCCCACACATTCAGCATCAGGCAACAGCGTTGCTGGATTCACATTCACACATCTCTCAAGACTCACATTTGATGCACCAAGAATGACTTTCTCATATTTAGTCAGCCGACTATGAGACATAAACTGTGTCCGGCTCTTTGTTAAAAGGATTGCCACATCATGAGGTACGAATACCCGTACAGGATATCCCATTATAATTCCCTCACTTTGTTCCAGACTTCTGCATGTAGCAGCTACTGCTTTCAGGCAACCTGGTAAACCCACAGCTACTGGGTCAAGTGTTGATGAGAAGTACGCAACTGGTCTCCTCAGACGTCCATGTTTCTGGATTAACACTGAAAGTGCACATCCATTCCTCTCACTACAGTACAGCTCAAATTATTTTTCGTAATCTGGCATTCCTAGGGCAGGAGCTTCACATAGCCTGTTCTTTAATTCTTTGAATGCTGCCATTTCTCCTGGGTTTAATTCCAAATGGGTCTTTCAGCTCACTTTTAGTCAATTTAATCAGTGGCTTGGCAATTAAGGAAAAGTTACTTATCCACTGACGACAATAACCAACCATTCCCAGGAACATTCTCACTTCTCTTTGTGTCATTGGGGCTCTCATCCCTCTGATTATTTTGATCCTGTCAATGGTCACTTTCCTCAGGCTTTTCTCAATATTATGTCCCAGATACTGGACTTCTCTCTTGCAGAATTGCAATTTGGCTGGAGATACTTTTAATCCTCCGTCTGCCAAGTGATTCAGTAAAGCAATGGTGTCTACTTCACAAGCTTCACGTGTTTTTGATGCCACAAGCAGGTCATCAATGTACTGGAACAAAACTGAATTTTCAGGCATTGTTAAACTCTCCAGAGATTTCTTCAGCAATTGATTAAATATCGAAGGGCTCTCTGTATACCCCTGTGGAATTCGGCACCATGCCAAAATTCGCTCTCCAAACCTAAATGCAAAAATCGGCTGGCTGTCATGATGCAACGGGATTGAAAAGAAAGCATGGCACAAATCAATTACTGTGTACCATTCAGCATCATGGGGAATCTGATACAAAATCACTGCTGGATTTGGCACAATGGGACAGCATGACACGACAATCTTGTTGATTTTTCTCAAATCCTGTACTATTCTGAACTTCCCATTGGGTTTCTTCAGTCCCATTATAGGTGAATTACATGGGCTGCTCAATATCTCCCTTAACACCCCCTGCTGGATAATATTCTCAATTATAGGTGTTATTCCTTCAATTATTTCAGGTGTCAGTCTGTATTGTGGGATGTTTGGGTAAACTATTCCATCTTTTACAGTAATTTTTACTGGATCTATATTTCTCATCAGGCCCACATCTTCTCCAGTAAAATCCCAAACTGCTGCTTTTACTGTCTGTTTTAATTCTGGGGGTAATCCGTCCGGATTGAATACAGCATATGTTCCAATAGCCTCACTTTCCCTGTTATCTATGGTCATTCTGTATAGGACATCCTCATCTGGTGTCTCAAAGGCTATTCCATCTAGGGTACAAAATATAGTGCAATTCATCTTGCACAGCAAATCCCTGCCTAACAAGTTCACAGGACTGGTGTCACACACCACGAACCGGTGCATGTCTGAGAATTTCCCTATTCTAACCCTTACTGGATCAGTAAGATAAGTTTTGATCTGTGTATTGAACACACCAACCACTTGGATTGTTTCATCCGAGAGAGGAAGATTCTTTATATCAGCTGACCTGATAGTCGATCTCGTGGCTCCTGTGTCAACTATGAAAATAACACTTTCACCATTGATTTTTCCATCTACAAAAGGTCCTGCCTGGTCTATCTCTAGAGTTGCGCCAAGAACGCACTCTTCCTCCTCTCTTCGACACCGTCAGAAGTCTCCCTCAGAATCACTTCCCTCATTCTTTAGCCAATATTGTGACACAGTGCTTGCGTGTTGTCGCTTGTTTACCTGTTCTTCATTGTAGAACCCCGAATCCTGGCTGTACTTCTGGGATCCTCTGTGTTGTGGCAAGGGCGGTTTTGGCACCTGATTCTGCTGCTTAACAGCCTTCTGCTGTTGCTGCTGCTGACCACACCCCTCACTCTGTACCTGTGAATTCAATGATGGATTGTCATCGTTAGCAGACGGTGGATTCTTACACTCGGATTTCCAGTGCCCTAATTTTCCACAGTTGTGGCAGGGAAACCTTTACTTTGCTTCCTCAATATTGCCTTTCCCTTTTCCTGGGCAAAATCTGGGTTTATTTCCTGGGTTATTTGCTTGTTCAACCAACTGAGCTTCCTGTCTTTCTGCAACTTTTACCTGTGCCCACATTGCCTTTTCTTTCAGTTTTCTTTGCTTTGCCTCAATCTCATCACTGAAGTATTTTGCATGTCTCAGGATCTCATCAATCTTTTTGCTCTGCCTGTCTACGGTATGCTGCCTTATCATTTCACTGATTTCAGGTCGCAAGCCATACACAAATCTATATACAAAATGGCTCAGATCCTTGTCACCCAGATGTTCATCTCCACTGAACTGTTTGAAAGCCAGTATTAGTCTTTCATAGTAAGCATGGACTGATTCTTTCACTTCTTGATGTGTTCGATCTATCTTAACCTAGTCTGTTTCTTTGGGAGGTACCTTATTTTTCAGGAAATCCATAACCTGCTCATACTTTTTCATTACCTCGGGATCAGGTGCTCCCGTTTTGGGATCTCTGGGGTATTCCTTTGTTGGCCAGTCTATAACTATCTTACATTCTGCCCACAAGTCTGCTGGTACAATTATATCAAACAGACTATTCAGGTCGATCCACAGCACTTTTGACAATTTCACAAAGTTATCAACCTGTCTATACCACTCGACGGGCTTCTCTCAGTCGAGGGAAATCATTGGTAAATGACAAAATATCTTGTCTGGTCCATGGGACATGTACATATCCTCCTCCTGGAATCTCCCTCATGGGATAAGCTGTCACTGTTTTCTCTTTTTCTCTCATAGGGAATGCCGAGTAAGTTCTGTCTGCTGCATCTTCTCGTTTTTTATACCATCTATCTTTCCATCTCTCCACATCTCCCCATTTTCGCAGCAAAGCAATCATCTCCTTAATCTGCCCTGCTCGGCCTGCATTGTTCAGATTCTCGATGTCCTTATCTGTAAAATCCACCCGGTAAGGCTTTTGTAAAGCTTTTACCTTGTCCATGTCAATTCCCATTTCACTGGCTATTCCTTTCAACCTGTCATGTGTGTTCTCTGCTCTCCATGTGATGCTCTTGCACAAAAACAGTAATTCCCCATCCTGATAGTTTTTCAGCGTTTCTGTAGGAATTGTTCCTACTATTAGCTCCTCCAATTCCATACGTAGTCTAGCTACATCAATTCCCTGGGATTCCTTTTCTTTCCCCTGCAAAACTTTCAGCCAATCATTCAAATCTTCAGCAGTTATCCCCATAGATTTTTCCGCACCCACTGGTTCTGTCACTCTTTGTGGTTCTAAGATCGATCCTCCAGTCATTCTGTTCCCTTCCACACAACCGGAATTCAAAACCGAGTTAGTCTGCACATTCAACTCTCCTCCACATATGGTATGTCTCCACTGATTTTGTCCTGATCTCCACTGATTTTCTCCCGATCTCATTTCTGTCTGTTCTGGAGGAACAACCAGTGTGTTGCCCACATATGGAACTGTTAAACCACCTTCACCAGTCCTCTGCTTCTCAAAAATAGGCATAAGCGGACCTATTGTTACAGGCACCGTAACTGCTTCAAGATTTTTAGACAGTTCTCTTATTTTCTCTGTCAATTCAAATGTGGTTCTTGCTAGTTCTCTTGTCTTTTCATCCTCAATTTCATTCTCCCTTTCTCTCTCTCTGCAAGAGAACTACTGCTTTTCAACTCAGGGGTCATGACTTCTGTCTTTATAATCCGCAGGGTGTCTCTCATTGGGGTAACTGATGTTCCTACTTCTGGTTCTCGTTTATACGGGGGTGGTCTTTTTTAGAACATGTCATCTAAGACATCGTCTTCAGAATCATTCGCCCCATACCTCCTTGTTTCTACATTATGTTCTTTCTCTGTACACTTTCTCCCTTCTGTCTCCCCTGCAGTTCTTACAGGATATAATCCCTCAGTCATACTGGCATCTCACCATCTTCTCATCCGATCATAATGAGATTCACGATCATACTTTCGCCCGAACATGTACCGGTAGTTTCCTCCACTCCTCTGCTTTTCTCGCTCATGCATTTCGTCTTCCCATTCAGTCAATGCCGCAAACTGCGTCGGCCTAAGCCGAGGCTCTAGATTCATCATCCTCTCCCGTAAGTTTCTCAATATGGCCAGATTAAATGAGCCATGTTCCGGGAAAGCTAAAACTCCATCTTCTTTGGTGTACTTTGCCCAATTGTCTAACCAAATACAGGTATGATACCCATATTTTGCAACCTGGAAGGGAAGGATGCGGGGGTTCTTATCGGAGGAAGTAACTGTCCTTCCCTAGTCACAATATCCTTATCCTTGTCAAACTAGGTCTTAACCTTACTAAACAAGGATTTCTTTTTCTTTTCCTCAGCGTGGTAATACATTTTCTTGTTTTCCGCAACCCTTTAGTCTTCTCTACAACTGTACGATCTCCTGTCCAATTGCAGCGCGACTCACACTAACGCACCAATCCGGAGCGTTTACGTCACTGACTCAGTCCACGAATCCCAGCGCGACTCACACTAACGCACCAATCCTGGAGCGTCTAGGTCACCCTGTATGACTTCCAATCCTTGTGCGGCGTACACTAGCACACCAATCACCGTGCTTCCACCGTTCTAACCCACTGTCCAATCACAGCACGGTCTTCCTGACGTCAGCAGTCGCTGCAGCAGCTCCTGCTCCTGTCTCCTGTCTATCGTCTACCCCTCCTTTATAAAAACTACTCGGTAGACTTTGTTTCAACTTCTACGAGTCTGTTAGTTACAACATACAAACATCTCCATTGTCTGCTTCACTAAACACAGAACAGCAAAAGACCTTTCCCACGAGAATTCCGCCTTTCCCGAGAGCAGCGCTTACCTCTGCCCTACTACGGAATCGTTACTTCCGTTGATAAAGTAGCACATCCCTCTACTCTACCCTTCTAGCAAGCACCAATTAACTGTTTTCTCCGGAATGCTCCTAAGAGTTTCACAATTAACCAGAATGCCTTCTCATTCACGCACTTTCACACCAGAAAATGTAGTACATTCACACAGAATCCTGTCTTTCCCGAGAACAGCGAACAGTCTGTCCAACTACAGAATTATAACACACGTTAACAAAACAGCGCTTACCTCTGCTCTGTCCTTCTAACAAGCTCAGAGAATACCTATTACCTTTCTAGTGATAAGCGTTATCGGAATGACATATGGATCCCTGATACCTAAGACCAGAACTTCACAGGTACCCTTTGCTATCATATACACTTCTCTCACACAGAAAATACGTCTCTAATGGCAACACGCGGCGATGCTACCTCATCGAACCCAGACAATGCGACGCGCAACTTCAATTGTTACCCGTTTTCCCCTGTCTGCATACAGGGCCAACAATCCCGCCTTTTCCGAGAGCAGCGCTTCCCTCTGCCCTACTACGGAACTGTCACCGACTTCCTACGTCCCAGAAGCCGTACACACTACATAAAACTCAATTCGACATCAACATATAGTGTTAGTACATATATCAATACCAATCAATAATCAATAAGCTTATATACACGCAAATTCACCAAATCAAGACAATAGTTAACCATCATTCTGCTACCAAGGAACTGGTGCAGATCGGAGCTTCCGAATCCCCTCTACTTCCACGGACGGAGTGATTTCACAGTCACACACGCATACACACATCACACGCTGGTGGGGCCCATTACACCAACATTCATCCTACCACTCTATCCGTGCCATGGGAAACACTTTTCTATACTCAACCAATCTGCATGTACCCTGAGGTCAATGAGATCAACTAGTTGCTATAGGTTTGGTGATACAACTTAACACTCTAAATATTCAATAAACATGACAATAAAATAACCACCGACACAGTAATTCAAACAGAATATTGTATATCTAAATCAAATTGTAAAAAAAACCAATTAAATGCAAAATCAATTTTCTCCATATTTACCTATTCTTGCTAAAAGTCGTTTTCTAAGTCAGAATTGGTCCTCAGCAAATAGTTAAAGTTTTCTAGCCGTCATGTACATTTACCGTCCTCTCCGTCAGCGTCGGGACCTCTGATCATTGGTTCGAGAAGAAGTGGCGCTAGACCTCTCTAGTCTACTAATATTTATACCAAAATTTACATTCCAAATGTTGCAAATATAACTTTCAAAACATTCGATTGCCAGAAAAATATGTCGTCATGGTACATTAAGCTACACCATTGAATTTTCTCATGTATTGATAGTTTCAAGTTCTGAATAGAAATTAGAAGTCTATAGCTAATTCGTTACTTCTACGGATGTCTCCTCAGGATAAAATGTATCTCATTCATGGGACCATTATAAGTTCATCAGGTCGGATTTTGGGTTGCAACATTTCTTCATGTTCAGGGGCATCTGGAAACACTCCCAGATCTGTCGTCATGTTCATGGCTTTTCAGTTCAATGAGAGGACAGGGTCGCAGTCAGCGCAAAGCCTTTTTCATATTTTCATCTACTCGAATGCAGGCTGCGGGTGGTGGCCATTTTACAGCAGGCCACAATGGTCAACTTAAGCGAAGAAAACACAAAATTATAATTACTACATGGAAATGATTATGCAGTGTTATTCCCCTGCTAATACCCTTATGTGTGTGTATTTATCTAGCCATTTGCGACATCAAAAGCCATTAATGCATATTTGTTATAAGCGCAAAACACAATAACATCACATAAGCAACATCTATACTGTCAATTTGCTCACCAACTTAGTTCACTTAAATATTTTAGCCATGCAATTGCAATCCCATGTGTAATTCTTCTGTTAATAAGGTTGGTTAGACAAGACTCGACAAATCTTTAGTAATTACTAATTAATCAGTAGTACTTTTAATAATGACATAAGAAAATGAAACAGATATTTGGTTTTATATTAAAAACCCTGCTCCAGCAATCCCCCCTTTGGTGATATATTATCACCACAAAAATCAAAACCCAAAAATCAATTTAATTCCCCTTTTTGAAGAAATTCAAAATGTCTTCTTGTTCATTCTTAAACTCTTGTTTCTTTATCATCTTCTCTTTTTGATTCTATATACATACTTTCCCTCAATTCCTCTAAATCTATTTCTTGTGGATCTCTTTCTGGTTTCTTTTGTCTCTTTTTAATATTTTCTCGTGTTATTTTCTTTTTATTTCTTCTGTATCTACAACACATACACCCTAATCTAAGAATTAATAATGCAACAATTACACACGTTAATGGAAATAATATTTCGGATCACTGACATAATATCGACTGCAAAAATATAGACTTACACAAATATCGATGCCAAAATATAGAATACCAAAATATCGACTCCCTATCTCCAAACAGGAAAGTACAAAAATATAGAATCCAAAATATCGTTGTAAATAATATAGTTAGTCAAAATATCGAATTTTTTAAATGTTTTAAAAGTAATGTAAAATTAATGAAATAATACATATAATTAACTGACACATACTTAAAAATACTTAAATAACATTAAAATTAATAAATAATTAATGTAAGTAAAAAAAAAATTAATACATATATATTAACGTAATATTTATTAAAAATATTCAATATTTTCTGCGTAGGATAGCGGGCGGGTAAAATTTACTATTACCACTCCAGTAAGTGCAATAGTAGGGAAAGCGTTGGATAGCGGGAGGGTAAAAATTACTATTCCCACTCCAGAGAATGCAACAGTAGGGAAAGCGTTGGATAGCGGGAGAGTAACAATTACTATTCCCACTCCAAAGAGTGCAACAGTAGGGAAAGCGTTGGATAGCGTAGGGGTAAAAATTACTATTCCCACTCCAGAGAGTGCAACAGTAGGGAAAGCATTGCATAGCGGGAGGATAAAATTTACTATTCCCACTCCAGTGAGTGCAAAAGTAGGGAAAGCGTTGGATAGCGTAGGGGTAAAAATTACTATTCCCACTCCAGAGAGTGCAACAGTAGGGAAAGCATTGGATAGCGTAGGGATAAAAATTACTATTCCCACTCCAGAGAGTGCAACCGTAGGGAAAGCATTGGATAGCGTAGGGATAAAAATTACTATTCCCACTCCAGAGAGTGCAACAGTAGGGAAAGCGTTGGATAGCGGTAGTGTCAAATTTACTATTCCCACTCCAGTGAGTGCAACAGTACGGAAAGCGTTGGATAGCGGTAGGGTAAAAATTACTATTCCCACTCCAGAGAATGCAACAGTAGGGAAAGCGTTGGATAGCGGGAGGGTAAAAATTAATATTCCCACTCCAGAGAATACAACAGTACGGAAAGCGTTGGATAGCGGGAGGGAAAAAATTACTATTCCCACTCCAGTGAGTGCAACAGTAGGGAAAGCGTTGGATAGCGTAGAGGTAAAAATTACGATTCCCACTCCAGTGAGTGCAACAATAGGGAAAGCATTGGATAGCGTAGGGGTAAAAATTACTATTCCCACTCCAGAGAGTGCAACAGTAGGGAAAGCGTTGGATAGCGTAGGGATAAAAATTACTATTCCCACTCCAGAGAGTGCAACAGTAGGGAAAGCGTTGGATAGCGGGAGGGTAAAATTTACTATTCCCACTCCAGCGAGTGCAACAGTAGGAAAAGCGTTGGATATCGTAGGGGTAAAAATTACTATTCCCACTCCAGAGAGTGCAACAGTAGGGAAAGCGTTGCAAAGCGGTAGGGTAAAAATTACTATTCCCACTCAGGTAAGTGCAAAAGTAGGGAAAATAATAAATTAATATTTTGTTAACAATTAATTAATTATTAATACCAAAACAAGTATTACAATTAATTACCAATCACACAAGATTTAATAATTGATTATTTATAAATACCAATATATTTTTGTTGAATTAATTACCTATTAAAAATTAATTAACAACCAATTGTTTTTCAATAACAAACATTAATAAGTGCTAATAATACCAATTAATCATTAATTAATAATATATTGATTAATGATATACACAAATTATTTAAATAATTAATTGTTTACAATTATATTACTTCCCACCACATTCCCCTATAAACACACTACCCGCTACAAATATTAAATGAATACAATTGACATAATTATCAATTAAACAATTAATACAAATTAATTACCAATTAATACAAATTATTTAGCAATTAATAATTAATCAACAACCAATTAATTTTCAATACCAATTAATAATTAACTAATAACAATTAAATTACTTCCCACCCTATTCCCCTATAAACCCACAACCCGCTACAGAAGTAAAACGCCAAATTAAATTAAAGATATATTAATTAACAATATACACACATCAATTAAATAATTAATTATTTACAATTATATTACTTCCCACCATATTCCCCTATAAACACACTACCCACTACAAATATTAAATAAATACAATTAACATAATTATCAATTAAACAATTAATACAAATTAATTACCAATTAATACTAATTATTTACCAATTAATAATTAATCAACAACCAATTAATTTTCAATACCAATTAATAATTAACTAATAACAATTAAATTACTTCCCACCCTATTCCCCTATAAACCCACAACCCGCTACAGAAGTAAAACGCAAAATGAAATTAAAAATTATTAATAATTCCAATAAATTATTATTTAATGTACTATAATTAAATTACTTCCCACCCTACTCCCCTATAAACCCACAACCCGCTACGGAATTAAATTACACAAAAATAAAATAACATAAAATTCATTACTTTAAAAATATTCTAACATACGTTACAATATTAATACATACTTTTAACACATATACTAACACTTAAAACACTATAAAAAATTCGATATTTTTAACAACTATATTATGACTGTCGATATTACTTACCTCTATATTATTGCAATCGATATTTCTTCCCTGTTTTTCGATATTCTTCACCACTATATTTTGGCAATTCGATATTTTGTCCATTCTATATTTAAAACTCGATATTCTGTCCACTCGATATTTTTTTTCGATATTATGTCTATTTACCAATATTTCACCAAATATGGTACTACCTATTTTAGCTATAAAATTCTTAATAGCAATCATCTTATTAGCCATTTTAGTCCAGATACTTTCAGCTTCCAATGGTACTAATTCTTCATGCAAATCAGTAATATTTTTGATATAGACCTTTAGATCTTTGCTTTCGTCAGGAATGTAAGTGCAACAATGTTGAACTTTCAGCATTCCACAGACTCCACCCTCTTTTGCCAATAGAATGTCAAGGGCAAGTCGATTTTGCATCGCCATAGCGCGTAAAGCAACCATTTCAGTATTTACCAAAAGAAAGCCTCCAGCGGTGCTTGTTGACAAGCGATCCACCACTGTTGACAGTTTCCGAATGCCATATGCATTCAATGAAATTCCCACTGCTGGTATTAAAGCTCCAAAAATATCTCCTACAATTTCTGTCCATGTTTCTCTTCTATAGCGTGTTAATGGATTAGTTTGTTCAGCATTTTCTACTCTATCCATGTGAAAAATCTTTGGAAAGACCAGGCCAACATAACATGTGCCATACCAATGGTCAGGCAACCTGTAATAAGCCTTGTTCCCACAAATATAATACACTCCCGGAAAGACTGGATCTTCTCCACCTCTAAATCCCCATCCGGTTGCAATGAAGTATGTATCATGGCACTCACTAGTCCCTATGAAATAATAATCATACTGGGATTTCTTCCTGGTAATGCATAGTTTGCCTTTCTGTGGTGCATCTATAGCCATAGTTGGACTACCTCCATTTTTCAACTCTTTTTCTTTCTCAATGTCCCACACTGTTTCACTCATCTTATGTCCTTCTGCTTTCTTATGCATGTTCAACCTTCTTCTCTCAACCATGTCTAGAAAAGTTTTCTCTTCTTCCTTCAAACTGCAGGTGAGATTGTTTCTAAAAACATATTCTAATGTTAATTCTCTAGTTTCGATAAAAATCTCACCTAAAGTGTTAGCTTCTTTAGCAGGATTCAGTTCTTTATTCATAGGCAGTTGCCCAAGAATATTATCTACATTAGACATGTTATAATCTAATTTCCCTAATTGATAAAATATACTAATCAACACACTACATGATGATAAGTCACTCCTTCTGAAACAGAGGCAGGTAAATGCATACAGACGTAGCAATCCCTTACATCCATTGTCTTTACATATTCGTACAATAATTTTGAAAACACATTGCTAGAAAAATCATTAATAGACCTATCCTTATGTATATATACATTGCTAGTTCTAGTTGGAACTATCTTCTGTGAACACTTCCCTATGTTAGTCCTGTTCTCAGTATGTCCTTCTAAGGTGTCTATTGTTACTCTAAAAGAGATCAGTAGAGCAAGCACGCTCCAAAGCAGCATTAATAATCCTGTACAGCAGCAGCACATCTTGCACCATCTTTTCATGAAGGTACATCTACTTTGATTATTCTCAGTGTTAGCCATCTTGTTAATTTGACCGTGTCTTTTGACTTAGCCTCTTCTACTCGACTACCGAACTTTTAGGGCAGCAAGTACCCACCAGATTATTACAATCTATTAGTTCTTAATTTACTCTTCACTTTCTTCTTCAAGTGACTTCTTTGGATTTACTCAATTTGGGTTTTCATCACTTTTCACTCTTTCCTCATCATCATCAAACTGTATTAGGTCCTGAACATCCGTTTCTTCTCCAATGTCGGACAAGATAACTCTCAGGATTCCAACTGCTTCTTCTTCAACCACTTTCAGTAAAGCCTCCTCTGGATTTCCTTGACTGTCTGCCTCTTCACCTTGTTCAGGCAGTGCCACATACGTCCATTCTGGCAACTTATACTTCTGGTTTGGTTTTCTGATTCTTTTAGTTTCTTCAGATATCTTTGTTTCCTCTCCTTTCGTTTGGTTTTGACTTGACACTTCGTTCACCTGTTCAACTTTCGAAGAGTTAACTTGTGTCAGTCGATATCTCAGTCTCTTTATCTTGTTGGGCAAAAGATCTCCTTTAGCATTTCTTTTTTGTTTTCCCTCTTTACTGTTTCTCTCTCCAATCCAAGTTCTCTTTCTCAGAACTCGACCTTCATGTATCTCATTTCCACTTTCATCAGATTCTGTCTCAGTTGCCTCTTGTTCATCAACAATTTTCCCTTCTCCAACAACTTTCTTTTCTCCAACAGTCTCTTTTCCCACCGATTGAGATTTCCCTACTTCTGTCCCTCCTCGGGTCTCCGACACGCAATCTTCTTGCTGTCTACTTGTCCCTTCACCTAGCTTGTTGTCGATGTTCCCTACACCTCCTCGGGGTTTTTCCGCAATCTGTCCCTCTCTTTCTTTTTCTGTCCCTTCCTTTTCCAGAATTATCTCAGGTGGAACTTTTCCAATTTTCTCATTTGATTCAGGTGTCACTTCTGTTGGAATGTTCTTTTCTTTTCTTTCTTTCTTTTTGTGTTCGTCACTGGTAGTTGGGACTTCAGGCACTTCTTCAGAATCTGGACTTGTCTCTGAAGTTTGCAATGTTTCTTTCAGAATTCCTTCTTGTGGGTCAAAAGTTGTTCTTGACTCACTTTCCCCCCTTTCAGGATTCTTTTTTCTTTTTACTGCCTCACTGTCTGCATCATCACTGGAATCTGATTCCTCAAAGTATTCTTTTCCAGCGCCGTCACTTGGATTTGGAACTCTCAGAGTGCGACTTGCATGTATCCAATTTTTCACTCCAGCACACTTCACAGCAGTCGTTGTGGTCAGAACGACTTGCCTTGGCCTTCCCCACCTTGGAACCAGGCAATTTCTCCTCCTGTGGACTTTTATTCTCACCCAGTCCCCTGGGCTCAGATCACGGGCTGGTTTTCTTTCAAGTGTGGTGGCGTCTTCTCCAACCTGGTGAAACACAGAATGAACTGCGTCAGCCAGGCCCTTACAGTAATCCAAAATCATGTCATCAGTTATTGGCATCAGCTTGTTGACTGGTACAAAGGCATGTCTCATAGCACGTCCCATGATGATTTCATGGGGACTCAAACCTGTTGTTCTGTCTGGAGTAGACCTAATTGTCATCAGGACTAGAGGCAAGACATCAGGCCATTTCATTCCTGTGGCCAGGGACATTTTGCCAATTCTGTTTTTGATGGTACCAATTATTTGTTCAACCACACCAGAAGCCTTTGGTCGGTAAGCACAATGTAGCTTCTGCTGTACACTTAATGCTTCACAGATCAAACCCATGATTTCATTATAAAAGTGTCCTCCTCTGTCTGATTCAATGGTCACTGGGAACCCATACCTTGGGATGAATTCTCTTAACAGTAGCTTGGCCACTGTTATCCCATCATTTCTTCTACCACCAGGACATACCTTAATCTATTGACTTGGGGCATTTCGATGAAGTCTATCTGCATTCTGGTGAAGGGTCCTCCTTCCCTGCCTATTGTACCTAGGCTCACCACTGTTCTCTTTCCAGGATTGAATTGCTGACATATCAGACATCTCTGACAGAGACTCTCTGCTATCAGCCTGAATTTACTCCGGGCAATGTCATTTGCAAATTTGTTCCCAAGGGTGATGAAATCATCACCTTGACTATGAGCAGCACATTTTACAACTGCTAGTTCTTTAGGCAGCTGTATCGCCTCAAGCAATTTTCCAACCACTTCAGCATTCTTTATGGGAGTTCCACTTGAGGTCAGGAAACCTCTTTGTGGCCATAACTGGCCAAAATCATGGACAACTCCGAAGCCATACTGGCTGTCAGTCATCACAGTCACTCTCACATTCCTTCCAATCTTGCAAGCCTTCGTTAGTGCCACCAATTCTGCCACTTGAGTGGATTTAACTCCTTTCAAAGGTGATGCTTCCACAACTCCTGAAACTGTACACACAGCATATGCGGCACTCAGCATTCCTTCATCAGTTCTCAGACAGGATCCATCCACAAACATCACATGATCACTTTCAGGCAGTGGCAGATCTCTTATGTCTGGTCTGGGTTTTGTACAGTAATCAAGCACATCCAGGCAGTCATGATCAACATCATCTCTCACACTCACACTTTCAGCATCTGGCAACAGCGTTGCTGGATTCACATTCACGCATCTCTCAAGACTCACATTTGATGCACCAAGAATGACTTTCTCATATTTAGTCAGCCGACTATGAGACATAAACTGTGTCCGGCTCCTTGTTAAAAGGATTGCCACATCATGAGGTACGAATACCCGTACAGGATATCCCATTATAGTTCCCTCACTTTGTTCCAGACTTCTGCATGTAGCAGCTACTGCTTTCAGGCAACCTGGTAAACCCACAGCTACTGGGTCAAGTGTTGATGAGAACTACGCAATTGGCCTCCTCAGACGTCCATGTTTCTGGATTAACACTGAAAGTGCACATCCATTCCTCTTACTACAGTACAGCTCAAATTCTTTTTCGTAATCTGGCATTCCTAGGGCAGGAGCTTCTCATAGCCTGTTCTTTAATTCTTTGAATGCTGCCATTTCTCCTGGGTTTAATTCCAAATGGGTCTTTCAGCTCACTTTTAATCAATTTAATCAGTGGCTTGGCAATTAAGGAAAAGTTACTTATCCACTGACGACAATAACCAACCATTCCCAGGAACATTCTCACTTCTCTTTGTGTCATTGGGGCTCTCATCCCTCTGATTATTTTGATCCTGTCAATGGTCACTTTCCTCAGGCCTTTCTCAATATTATGTCCCAGATACTGGACTTCTTTCTTGCAGAATTGCAATTTGGCTGGAGATACTTTTAATCCTCCGTCTGCCAAGTGATTCAGTAAAGCAATGGTGTCTACTTCACAAGCTTCACGTGTTTTTGATGCCACAAGCAGGTCATCAATGTACTGGAACAAAACTGAATTTTCAGGCATTGTTAAACTCTCCAGAGATTTTTTCAGCAATTGATTAAATATCGAAGGGCTCTCTGTATACCCCTGTGGAATTCGGCACCATGCCAAAATACGCTGTCCAAACCTAAATGCAAAAATCGGCTGGCTGTCGTGATGCAACGGGATTGAAAAGAAAGCATGGCACAAATCAATTACTGTGTACCATTCAGCATCATGGGGAATCTGATACAAAATCACTGCTGGATTTGGCACAATGGGACAGCATGACACAACAATTTTGTTGATTTTTCTCAAATCCTGTACTATTCTGAACTTCCCATTGGGTTTCTTCAGTCCCATTATAGGTGAATTACATGGGCTGCTCAATATTTCCCTTAACACCCCCTGCTGGATCCTTTTCTCAATTATAGGTGTTATTCCTTCAATTATTTCAGGTGTCAGTCTGTATTGTGGGATGTTTGGGTAAACTATTCCATCTTTTACAGTAATTTTTACTGGATCTACATTTCTCATCAGGCCCACATCTTCTCCAGTAAAATCCCAAACTGCTGCTTTTACTGTCTGTTTTATATCTGGGGGTAATCCGTCCGGATTGAATACAGCATATGTTCCAATAGCCTCACTTTCCCTGTTATCTATGGTCATTCTGTATAGGACATCCTCATCTGGTGTCTCAAAGGCTATTCCATCTGGGGTACAAAATATAGTGCAATTCATCTTGCACAGCAAATCCCTGCCTAACAAGTTCACAGGACTGGTGTCACACACCACGAACCGGTGCATGTCTGAGAATTTCCCTATTCTAACCCTTACTGGTTCAGTAAGATAAGTTTTGATCTGTGTATTGGACACACCAACCACTTGGATTGTTTCATCCGAGAGAGGAAGATTCTTTATATCAGCTGACCTGACAATCGATCTCGTGGCTCCTGTGTCAACTATGAAAATAACACTTTCACCATTGATTTTGCCATCTACAAAAGGTCCTGCCTGGTCTATCTCTAGAGTTGCGCCAAGTACGCACTCTTCCTCCTCTCTTCGGCACCGTCAGAAGTCTCCCTCAGAATCACTTCCCTCATTCTTTAGCCAATATTGTGACACAGTGCTTGCGCGTTGTGGCTTGTTTACCTGTTCTTCATTGTAGAACCCCGAATCCTGGCTGTACTTCTGGGATCCTCTGTTTTGTGGCAAGGGCGGTTTTGGCACCTGATTCTGCTGCTTATCAGCCTTCTGCTGTTGCTGCTGCTGACCACACCCCTCACTCTGCACCTGTGAATTCAATGATGGATTGTCATTGTTAGCAGACGGTGGATTCTTACACTCGGATTTCCAGTGCCCTAATTTTCCACAGTTGTGGCAGGGAAACCTTTTCTTTGCTTCCTCAATATTGCCTTTCCCTTTTCCTGAGCCAAATCTAGGTTTATTTCCTGAATTATTTGCTTGTTCAACCAACTGAGCTTCCTGTCTTTCTGCAACTTTCACCTGTGCCCACATTGCCTTTTCTTTCAGTTTTCTTTGCTTTGCCTCAATCTCATCACTGACGTATTTTGCATGTCTCAGGATCTCATCAATCTTTTTGCTCTGCCAGTCTACGGTATGCTGCCTTATCATTTCACTGATTTCAGGTCGCAAGCCATACACAAATCTATATACAAAATGGCTCAGATCCTTGTCACCCAGATGTTCATCTCCACTGAACTGTTTGAAAGCTAGTATTAGTCTTTCATAGTAAGCATGGACTGATTCTTTCACTTCTTGATGTGTTCGATCTATCTTAACCCAGTCTGTTTCTTTGGGAGGTACCCTATTTTTCAGGAAAGCCATAACCTGCTCATACTTTTTCATTACCTCGGGATCAGGTGCTCCCGTTTTGGGATCTCTGGGGTATTCCTTTGTTGGCCAGTCTATAACTATCTTACATTCTGCCCACAAGTCTGCTGGTACAATTATATCAAACAGACTATTCAGGTCGATCCACAGCACTTGTGACAATTTCACAAATCGGTCAACCTGTCCATACCACTCGACGGGCTTCTCTCTCAGTCGAGGGAAATCATTGGTAAATGACAAAATATCTTGTCTGGTCCATGGGACATGTACGTACCCTCCTCCTGGAATCTCCCTCATGGGATAAGCTGTCACTGTTTTCTCTTTTTCTCTCATAGGGAATGTTGAGTAAGTTCTGTCTGTTGCATCCTCTCGTTTTCTATACCATCTATCTTTCCATCTCTCCACATCTCCCCATTTTCGCAGCAAAGCAATCATCTCCTTAATCTGCCCTGCTCGGCCTGCATTGTTCAGATTCTCGATGTCCTTATCTGTAAAATCCACTCGGTAAGGCTTTTGTAAAGCTTTCACCTTATCCATGTCGATTCCCATTTCACTGGCTATTCCTTTCAACCTGTCATGTGTGTTCTTTGCTCTCCATGTGATGCTCTTACACATAAATAGTAATTCCCCATCCTGATGGTTTTTCAGCGTTTCTGTAGGAATTGTTCCCACTATTAGCTCCTCCAATTCCATACGTAGTCTAGCTACATCAATTGCCTGAGACTCCTTTTCTTTCCAATGCAAAACTTTCAGCCAATCTTTCAAATCTTCAGCAGTTATCCCCATAGATTTTTGTGCACCCACTGGTTCTGTCACTCTTTGTGGTTCTAAGATCGATCCTCCAGTCATTCTGTTCCCTTCCACACAACCGGAATTCAAAACCGAGTTAGTCTGCACATTCAACTCTCCTCCACATATGGTATGTCTCCACTGATTTTCTCCTGATCTCCACTGATTTTCTCCCGATCTCATTTCTGTCTGTTCTGGAGGAACAACCAGTCTGTTGCCTACATATGGAACTGTTAAACCACCTTCACCAGTCCTCTGCTTCTCAAAATAGGCATAACCGGACCTATTGTTACAGGCACTGTAACTGCTTCAAGATTTTTAGACAGTTCTCTTATTTTCTCTGTCAATTCAAATGTGGTTCTTGCTAGTTCTCTTGTCTTTTCATCCTCAATTTCATTCTCCCTTTCTCTCTCTCTGCAAGAGAACTACTGCTTTTCAACTCAGGGGTCATGACTTCTGTCTTTATAATCCGCAGGGTGTCTCTCATTGGGGTAACTGATGTTCCTACTTCTGGTTCTCGTCTATACGGGGGTGGTCTTTTGTAGAACATGTCATCTAAGACATCGTCTTCAGACTCATTCGCCCCATACCTCCTTGTTTCTACATTATGTTCTTTCTCTGTACACTTTCTCCCTTCTGTCTCCCCTGCAGTTCTTACAGGATATAATCCCTCAGTCATACTGGCATCTCGCCATCTTCTCATCCGATCATGATGAGATTCACGATCATACTTTCGCCCGAACATGTACCGGTAGTTTCCTCCACTCCTCTGCTTTTCTCGCTCATGCATTTCGTCTTCCCATTCAGTCAATGCCTCAAACTGCGTCGGCTTAGGCTGAGGCTCTAGATTCATCATCCTCTCCCGTAAGTTTCTCAATATGGCCAGATTAAATGAGCCATGTTCCGGGAAAGCTAAAACTCCATCTTCTTTGGTGTACTTTGCCCAATTGTCTAACCAAATACAGGTATGATACCCATATTTTGCAACCTGGAAGGGAAGGATGCGGGGGTTCTTATCGGAGGAAGTAACTGTCCTTCCCTAGTCACAATATCCTTATCCTTGTCAAACTAGGTCTTAACCTTACTAAACAAGGATTTATTTTTCTTTTCCTCAGTGTGGTAATACATTTTCTTGTTTTCCGCAACCCTTTAGTCTTCTCTACAACTGTACGATCTCCTGTCCAATTGCAGCGCGACTCACACTAACGCACCAATCCGGAGCGTTTACGTCACTGACTCAGTCCACGAATCCCAGCGCGACTCACACTAACGCACCAATCCTGGAGCGTCTACGTCACCCTGTATGACTTCCAATCCTTGCGCGGCGTACACTAGCACACCAATCACCTTGCTTCCACCGTTCTAACCCACTGTCCAATCACAGCACGGTCTTCCTGACGTCAGCAGTCGCTGCAGCAGCTCCTGCTCCTGTCTCCTGTCTATCGTCTACCCTTCCTTTATAAAAACTACTCGGTAGACTTTGTTTCAACTTCTACGAGTCTGTTAGTTACAACATACAAACATCTCCATTGTCTGCTTCACTAACCACAGAACAGCAAAAGACCTTTCCCACGAGAATTCCGCCTTTCCCGATAGCAGCGCTTACCTCTGCCCTACTACGGAATCGTTACTTCTGTTGATAAAGTAGCACATCCCTCTACTCTACCCTTCTAGCAAGCACCAATTAACTGTTTTCTCCGGAATGCTCCTAAGAGTTTCACAATTAACCAGAATGCCTTCTCATTCACGCACTTTCACACCAGAAAATGTAGTACATTCACACAGAATCCTGTCTTTCCCGAGAACAGCGAACTGTCTGTCCTACTACAGAATTATAACACACGTTAACAAAACAGCGCTTACCTCTGCTCTGTCCTTCTAACAAGCTCAGAGAATACCTATTACCTTTCTAATGATAAGCGTTATCGGAATGACATAAGGATCCCTGATACCTAAGACCAGACCTTCACAGGTACCCTTTGCTATCATATACACTTCTCTCACACAGAAAATACGTCTCTAATGGCAACACGCGGCGATGCTACCTCATCGAACCCAGACAATGCGACGCGCAACTTCAATTGTTACCCGTTTTCCCCTGTCTACATACAGGGCCAACAATCCCGCCTTTTCCGAGAGCAGCGCTTCCCTCTGCCCTACTACGGAACTGTCACCGACTTCCTACGTCCCAGAAGCCATACACACTACATAAAACTCAATACGACATCAACATATAGTGTTAGTACATATATCAATACCAATCAATAATCAATAGGCTTATATACACGCAAATTCACCAAATCAAGACAATAGTTAACCATCATTCTGCTACCAAGAAACTGGTGCAGATCGGAGCTTCCGAATCCCCTCTACTTCCACGGACGGAGTGATTTCACAGTCACACGCACACACACACATCACACGCTGGTGGGGCCCATAACACCAACATTCATCATACCACTCTATCCGTGCCATGTATAAGGGAAACACTTTTCTATACTCAACCAATCTGCATGTACCCTGAGGTCAATGAGATCAACTAGTTGCTATAGGTTTGGTGATACAACTTAACACTCTAAATAATCAATAAACATGACAATAAAATAACCACCCGACACAGTAATTCAAACAGAATATTGTTTATCTAAATCAAATTGTAAGAAAAACCAATTAAATGCAAAATCAATTTTCTCCATATTTACCTATTCTTGCTAAAAGTCGTTTTCTAAGTCAGAACTGGTCCTCAGCAAATAGTTAAAGTTTTCTAGCCGTCATGTACAGTCACCGTCCTCTCCGTCAGCGTCTGGACCTCTGATCATTGGTTCGAGAAGAAGTGGCGCTAGACCTCTCTAGTCTACTAATATTTATACCAAAATTTACATTCCAAATGTTGCAAATATAACTTTCAAAACATTCGATTGGCAGACAAATATGTTGTCTTGGTACATTAAGCTACACCATTGAATTTTCTCATGTATTGATAGTTTCAAGTTCTGAATAGAAATTAGAAGTCTATAGCTAATTTGTTACTTCTACGGATGTCTCCTCAGGATAAAATGTATCTCATTCATGGGACCATTATAAGTTCATCAGGTCGGATTTTGGGTTGCAACATTTCTTCACGTTCAGGGGCATCTGGCAACACTCCCAGATCTGTCGTCATGTTCATGGCTTTTCAGTTCAATCAGAGGACAGGGTCGCAGTCAGCGCAAAGCCTCTTTTCATATTTTCATCTACTCGAATGCAGGCTGCGGGTGGTGGCCATTTTACAGCAGGCCACAATGGTCAACTTAAGCGAAGAAAACACAAAATTATAATTACTACATGGAAATGATTATACAGTGTTATTCCCCTGCTAATACCCTTATGTGTGTGTATTTATCTAGCCATTTGCGACATCAAAAGCCATTAATGCATATTTGTTATAAGCGCAAAACACAATAACATCACATAAGCAACATCTATACTGTCAATTTGCTCACCAACTTAGTTCACTTATTATTTTAGCCATGCAATTGCATTCTGTTAGAATGCGGAGCCTCCGGTTGGCACAGGTAGGTACATGTGACAAGCAGCGGTCCCTTCTTCTATTCAGGGCGAGAGAATTACCCCTTCAGAACAACCCCTGCTCACCCTATAGGTAGTGTGGCGCGAGCAGTCAGGGCTAAACTTCAGGGCGCTGTCGGTTAAGCATTTACAATAACACACAGCAAATCACAATGATCCCCCACAAACGGACACCAGGCGTAAGTTATATAAAAAATACGGATGCTTTATATAAAAGATTCTTTGTTACGCAGGCATGTACAAGACCATAAATAACGGTTGCAAAATGGAGGCCACACGATGACGATCAGGCACTGTTCTCTTCTTTGGGAAAGTAGTCTCTTACGAGCGCACCATAGTGCATGGTCGTGTTGGTCCAGTCAAGGTGATGCGCAGGGCGCCCTGGGTACAGTGATACGGGGAAATCAGAACGTTGCGGACCCCGAGTCCGGTAGGGATTTCACTGTACCTGGGAGCGTGCGGGGGCTGGACGGGTATTCTGGGAGAGGTGCAGGTCCTGCACCTCGCGGGTCTCCGGATCAAGAATTCAGCGGGCGGCTCTCGGTAGACAGGCGCGGCCCAGGGCCTCCGACACGGACTGTGCAGGAGGTCACTTCGGAGGGCGGCACGGTCAGACTCAGGCTGGGAGGTGAAGCGGGGCGTCCGGATACGTTACGACGTACGGGCGGCCGTCCGAGGCTTGATTTCACTTCCCAATTAGAAATCCGGCGGGAGGGCGGGAGGGCACCAGGCACGCTCCAGTGGCAGGCAGGTGACAGGGAAGCGGGGCAGCCAGACTCGATGAGTCCAGAGCGACTCAGGTAGAGCGGGGCTCTCAGCGAGGGGAGGCGGCCAGGCTTCCGAGTGTCACGGCCCTAGGAGCGGTGGCAAGGTGCGCAGAGCACTCCGGCGGGAGAAAGCACACGGCTCGAGTTCTCAGACGAGCGGAGACACGGTGAACCCACTGGTCCTGGGGTTCAGTTCAGGGGGCAAGCTCTTCTTCCAAGCCCTTGGAGATAGTTGAAGAACAAAGTGCAAAAGTCTCTTTCAGTCTTTTTCCTCTCCTTCCTCAGCAAGGTACCTACTGCAGGCCAGTCCCCCAGGTCAGGGAAAGTTCTCCTCCTTCAGCTTTTTCCAGGTCCTTCTAGTCGGGCAGAGTTCCTTCGTGGTTCAATCTGGATCTGATTTCTTAGGAGCCCGGCTCCTACTTTTATACAGGGATTCTTTTGTTCTTTAGCGCCAGGGGGCCTGGACCTGGCTCAGTCCAGTTTTGGAGCACTCTGTTGTGGTGACTCGGCTTGTTCCTTTCAGCAGCAGGGCAGAGACATCAGCCGCTCCACAGGGGGCGGAGTCGGCTTTGTGGTGGCAGAGCACAGGTCTATTCAAGAGTCAAGGTGTACTCCTCCCACCCATCCTGGTGTAATCTCCCTACCCACCACCTGGCAGCCAACCTGTCTCCTGGAATCCCCCAGCCCTGCTCCTGTACTGTTGCTAGGCAGAACACACACCCACAGCAGAGGCGGACTGAGATGGTCAGGCACGCAAAGGCTACCTTTCTGAAAGTAGCATTTGCAAACCCAGGATATTAAAATAACCTTTACTAAAAGATGTATTTTATTATCCCGAGTTCAGGCATACTAAACATGACTTTCTACCATGCTCTCTGAGTCCACTGGGGTCAAAGCGTGTAGCGATCCCAGCAGCCCATTCTGGCCTATGGAGAGCAGGTAGCCTTCAACAGTGAAAAACGCAAATGGCTGTAATTCACTATTAAGACATGCCACACACATCAGGGCATGTCCTACCTTATGCCTACAATGCACCCTGCGCTTGGGCCTACCAGAGGGGTGACTAACATGTAGGTAAGGGAAGGTTTAGGGACTGGCAAGTGGGGACACTTGCTCAGTCAGCGCGACGGTACCAGACCGCGCGCATGTTCTGCAGTGGCAGATCCTAGACACATTTTACCCCGCTGCTTCGGTGGGTGGCACAATCAGTGCTGCAAGCCCACTAGCAGCATTTGGATATACAAGCCCTTGGCACCCCTGGTGCACTCTACCAGGGACTGACAGTAAACCAAATATGCCAAACGTGGAAGTCAATTCACATAATACATTTTACCATAGGGAGCACTTGCACTGTGGCACTGGATGGCAGTGGCACAGTGCCCTGAGCAGCTAACACCAACACAAAAACACATTGAGGCACAGACAAAAATGGAAGGGTGACCCACGCCAATGGTGCCAGGTCTAACACATTCCCACGTGTAATTCTTCTGTTAATAAGGTTGGTTAGACAAGACTCGACAAATCTTTAGTAATTACTAATTAATCAGTAGTACTTTTAATAATGACATACGAAAATGAAACAGATATTTGGTTTTATATTAAAAACCCTGCTCCAGCAATCCCCCCTTTGGTGATATATTATCACCACAAAAATCAAAACCCAAAATCAATTTAATTCCCCCTTTTGAAGAAATTCTAAATGTCTTCTTGTTCATTCTTAAACTCTTGTTTCTTTATCATCTTCTCTTTTTGATTCTATATACATACTTTCCCTCAATTCTTCTAATTCTATTTCTTGTGGATTTCTTTCTGGTTTCTTTTGTCTCTTTTTAATATTTTCTCGTGGTATTTTCTTTTTATTTCTTCTGTATCTACAACACATACTCCCTAATCTAAGAATTTATAATGCAACAATTACACACGTTAATGGAAATAATATTTTACCAAATATGGTACTACCTATTTTAGCTATAAAATTCTTAATAGCAATCATCTTATTAGCCATTTTAGTCCAGATACTTTCAGCTTCCAGTGGTACTAATTCTTCATGCAAATCAGTAATATTTTTGATATAAATCTTTAGATCTTTGGTTTCATATTAAAAACCCTGCTCCAGCAATAGGAGAAATGTCGCTTAGCGACATTTCTCCTATCATGTCAGGTCAGGAACGCCCACTTTTGCATCTCATTAGAGATGCAAAGCTGGGCGTTAGAAATCCCCACGCTAAAGCAAGCAAGGTTTCACGCATTAGTGTGACCTTGCTAATATAGCGATAAAATTATCGCCGCTTTTCGGCCGAAAACGGCCGCTAAAGCGGCGATAATTTTTTATCGCCTCGTTGTAAATATGCCCCTTTGCTGTTTTTCCAGCGATGTTCCATGGAAAACGGCGATACCCTTGATAATAGGGGCCTGTGGTCTTAGCCACACAATCCACCCCCCATGTTAAGTATGCCTTAGTCAGGAATTTAACAGACGTTAAATTCCTGCGTTAAGGCATACTTAGCGCGATTTAAATAATCGCTTCCCCGCATTGTAAATATCGCGAAGCTGCCTTCGTGATATTTACCAATGTTGTTTCCACAGACACGCCTACTTTGCATCTCATTAGCGATGCAAAGTTAGGCGTGCTGGAAACGGGAGCAAAATCAGCAAAACACGCGATAGTGTGTCCTTGCTGATAAGGCGATAAAGTTATCGCCGCCTTTCGGCCGAAAACGGCCGCAAAAGCGGTGATAATTTGTTATCGCCGCATTGTTAATATGCCCCCTAGTGAGCAAAGGTCTGGTGAAGCCAAATGCTATGAGGTGGGACGGGCAAGTGTCAAAAGTGTTTGTGTTTTCGTTGTGGCTCAAGTAGTCCTTTTGCAAATTATAAATGTGTCCTGCATTAAACAAAATATGCAGCACGTGCACGAAGAAGGGGTGTTTTAGCAGGGCGTGTGAGCACACGAGTAGGAAAGGAAACCACATTGTGGCTGAATGTCTGATGAAGAAGTTAGTTTGCAAGGTGTGGTATTAAGTGTACAGGATGAGCAAGTGGGTGAGGGAAGGACTGCCAAAAATGTGCCCACACCTGTGATTTGCATTGATGGAGTGCCAGTGAACTGTGGTTGGATTGTGTGCGTGGTATACCATCAAGGGTAAGAGTCTATTCAAAGCATTATGGACCGGTAGAGTGTTGTGGGACCCGGACGCTAATCCTGGAAGTTACTCGGGACATAAGGCACAGAGGCTCGCGTTCATGGGGGCTGACACTGAACCTGAGTCTAAGACATGTCATTGAAACATCTTTGTGGCTGGTAAGGGTGCTCTGATCCTTGGGGGGCCACATATTACTGATGTTGGGATGAGAATGTCCATCAGGCAGCTTATGTTGTACAGGAGGAGGGAAGGGTCTGCACGGAGCAGTGTATTGGTGTGAGTGAATATGGCAATTTGGGAATGTTGTATGCAGATATTCCACGGGGGTAATTGGGAAGGATGAAGGAATTCAAACTTGAGACCATTCTTGGTTCCAATGCTGGACCAATCAGGCAAAAGCTAAGCAATGTGCCAGCGAATCACCATGTGAAGTTGAGAGGTATTCTTCGGGATTTGTTTGAGTGGGGGTCATTCATGAACAGGTGGAAATCTCTGATTGGGTTTCACCCGTTGTAATTTCTCTTAAGGCCAATGGGGATTTACTCTTGTGCGTGGACTTGAGATAGTTGAATGAAGTAATCTGGGGTGACACGTACCCTTTACCGAACCTGCCAGAGTTAACATCATCATTAGGAAATGCTGCGGGGTTCTCAGAGATTGACTGGGCGGGTGCGTACCATCAGATCGAACTGGAAAAAGGGTCCACACATTGCTCAGCCTTTATTACACCTGCAGGGTAGTGCCAGTGTTGTAGAATGCCCTTTGGATTAGCTAGAACTCTGACGGTCTTCCAAAGAGAAATGTCCAGGATTCATGATACAATACAGAGAGCGAAGGAGTTCCAGGATGACATTTTGATGCTTGGTGAAGCGTTACCAAGATAGAGCATTACATAGAGTTCTCTTGGCGCTCACGGAAAGTGTGAGTTTGGGAAGCAACAGGTGGAGAATTTAGGCAATGTAACTCCGAAGGTGGGAATACAACTGAAGGTGAGTCGTGTGGAGGCCATTACAGAAATTCTGGAACAGTACAGAGTGGGACGCTTCTCTGAGGCCTGCCTGCTTGCCACAAACACTTACTTGCCGTGAGGGGAACGGCCCTTCCAGTTGGGTGCCTCTTTGCTTCTTTTCTTCGTTCTGACTGTGGACGCCTCCACCGCCGCCGTGAAGGGAACGGCATATCCGCACTCAATTTCCCAGCATCCCTGGTGAGCGGCGCTTGCGGTGACGACACCTGGCAGCGCCGGATTACTACTTAGGCCGCCAGGTGTCACCGCAGCGCGGGACGCTTCTCTGAGACCTGCCTGCTTGCCACAAACACTTACTTGCCGTGAGGGGAACGGCCCTTCCAGTTGGGTGCCTCTTTGCTTCTTTTCTTCGTTCTGCCTGTGGACGCCTCCACCGCCGCCGTGAGGGGAACGGCATATCCGCACTCAATTTCCCAGCATCCCTGGTGAGCGGCGCTTGCGGTGACGACACCTGGCAGCGCCGGATTACTACTTAGGCCGCCAGGTGTCACCGCAGCGCGGGACGCGCCCGGGCCAAGGGCAGGCCCGTCCTTGCCCGTCACTGACAGGAGCAGACTGGACTGGGCAACCCCCCTAAGGACGTATCCCTAACAGATGCCTTCAGGTATTGTTGAAATTGCCCATATCTCCCTGCATGTTGGAGAGTGTTGTGATAGGGAAATAGTGTGGTAATTAAATAGTTTATCGACCTCATACTTCCTGTATATACTCGCTTGACCTGCAAAGCCCGTAGCGCCATAATTTGTTATCGTGTCTTTTTGCTACCACCATGCCAGCTAAAGATACGAAAGGGAAAGCGTCCAACGCACAATTTTCTGGAACAATGGACCAATTTATCACTTAGGTCAATTGCGTTATTGATCAGGAAATCACGCTGCTGGAACGCCGCGTATCACAGGATCTCGCGGCGGCCAGGAGGTCTTCGATGGGCCACATTGCCAATGTTTGTACCCCTGTCCAACAAACTACTAAAAGCCCTGTTACCCCATGCTCTGATATTGACATTTCGACTCTGGACTTGTTACCTAGTGGAATAGTTGCTGTATCAATGGGTGAAGAGTCCATGGTCTCTGAATCATTGTTGAGCTCACCTCGCCCATTACCATCCACACACAACGTAATCCCAGAGCCATGCACTAGACAACTGCGTGATAGGCACCTTGGGGCTGTCCCCAAAACCAAACAAGGGCGTATCCCCACAAATGGTGGGAAGGCCAAGAAAGGCAGCAAAAAAATAAAGCCTGTGAACCATCCGAGAAATTCCAGAATGCTTAATGCCCACTTGGAGCAGCATACATTGGTTGCACCTGTAAATAAAGATGCACCCTTAGTTCTTCCATCACCTGTTATGCAGGATGCAAGTGGGGGGACAAATGCCATAGTTAGGGACGAGGGAATGTGCCCTGATCTGTCTAACATTTATGACGCAATTAGATCTCTCCTCCGTCCCATAGAGGACAGAATATATAAGATTGAACATCACTTATCTAGGATCGAACAAGGGCTCCGGGGTTATATCGATTCTAGAAGTAATACTGACCAACCTGGGGTCCCCAAATCGCTGGATAGCACCAGAGTAGAAACTGCATTGGTTGCTTCCCAAAACCTGCCAAGATTGCCCCCAACTCACCAGGACCTAACCGTAATTAACAAGTCTATAGTTGTACCCGATAATGAGCAATCACCCCAATGTAATGTACTCCAACATAAATATGATGCTAGGCCTTCTATATCCGAGACACCCAGGGGAGAAAACATTCCAAATTTACCTCCTGAAGCTGCCCCATTTGTTGTCATCTTAACAGGGGTTCCCGTATTGGGTAAACACGAGGTTGAATCCCCCACAACCTTGAGAAACAGGGTTGTGCACTGGCTTAATAAAAACAGACCACTCCCATTGCACAAAGCCTGCAAGTTAATCATGGTTAGGAGGGTGCCATGGGTTGGCCATTTGGCAAAAAACATAGGGGGGGGGATTGTATCCTAATCAACTTTGATGACCCAAACATAGTTGATCATATTTGTAGTTGGAATGATTCTAAAATAGGTGTATCTATTAAGGCCTTTCCTTTGACTTATTTCTATCCCCCTGGCCACTTTGCCACAAAATCGGATGGATGGAAAATTGTGCATAGGAATGGGAGGGGCCTGCCACAAGGGCGTTGGCCTAGACCCCCTTTTTCCCTGGATCCTATTTCTTTGCAAAATCGGTTTAGCAGCCTAGAGACTGTTGACTGACTGAGGGGCGGAGAAATGACATCAAGTAATTCTCCGCTCTCCCTAGGTTGCTGTTTACCCGATAATACATCCATCTCTTTGAGGGTAATAGATGCCCATAATAGTCGTATTACTAATAGGGAAGTATTACCGGGGGTTAGATCGAGCGCCATATTTGGTAAACCATATGTGGTGAAGTCAACTGTAGTGCTCCCGAGCACATTAGTGGAACAACAAAACATCTCTGAGGAAGGTGTGGTTAAACCAACAACTAGTCGAACAACACCTAAAAACGCTATATTACCAGAGGCAGGACTTAACATCATGACCTGGAATATAGCTGGCCTTAGTGTAAAGTTAAATACCCCTTTTTGGAATGATTTTATTTGTCAAGAATTCCTGTCATGCGAGGGGAGGAAAACGGTAACCAGCGTAAACGGACTACATCTCCCAGGATGCTTAGCGGTTGAGAGGTTATGTAAACAGGAGAGCTGTTACATAACTCAAGGAAAACACGCCCTTATGTAAACAGGAGAGCTGTTACATAACTCAAGGGAAAACACACCCTTATGTAAACAGGAGAGCTGTTACATAACTCAAGGGAAAACACGCCCTTATGTAAACAGGAGAGCTGTTACATAACTCAAGGAAAACACGCCCTATATAAGGGAGGAACCGGGAGGTACAAGGCTGTCGGATATTGTGTTTACACCGACGTACCTGCTTCGTGAAGAGCAGTGTTCCGGAGTGGTGCTCCAGTAAGGCAAGAACGGAGGTAGGTCGAGTCGTTACTCCCTGGGCCGTGTCTTGCCCCATCGTCACCTGTGAAGGACCCGGAAGCTCTACCGGTCAACCATTGAGCTTCGCTTTTTGACTCGGCCGAGTCAAAGCGCAGTGGCGCTTTTGCTGGTTGGAGTCGTAACTCCCAGCCCGACCAGAGATACAGGGACTGCCAGCTGTAACGCACACCAGGAGGTGTTTGCCGCGTTACAGACTCGGAAGTCCACAGGATCGATCGAGCGGCTGCTCTCGGTTCAGTCTTCTTGCTTTTGATTGGGGTATCGGTGACGCATCACCAGGAGGTGACTCCGCGTCCCGGTGCAGTCAGAGGAAGAGGTTGAGCGGCTGCTCCCTTCAGGTAGAGACCCCGGCTGGGTGTTTCCCTGACTCCTCGATTCTCCCCAACACTCGTCGTGCCCCTCACAGCCTACCGATTGGCATTGTCGGCCATTTCATTTCTGCCCTCTGTTGGCATACGCCGGGATCGGCGTATATGCAGAGGACGGTTAGGACCATCCGTGCTGTGGGCTGGTAACGTACTTAGCCTGGAGGATTCCAGTGACTATAACTTTTGTTTATTCGTTGTATTGTTTTTGCCTTCATTAAAATAACTAACCCTTCACAAGTGGTTGCGTCCTCATTATCGTGTCTGTTAAACGATCCTGAGACGTTCAGGGCGTTACAAAATATCCGACCGTAATAACACTAACTGTCTCCCGGTCGATAACAGACATGGCAACACTTGATGATGTGCTGGCTGCTTTAGCGACCGTGCAAGTTGAAGTGGCTGCCTCTAGGCAAGAAACAGCCGATGTAAAAGCCAGACTGGATGCTATCCAATTGGACCCGCTCACGCCCAGCACCTCCCTCACGAACCAGACCCCTGCGGTAGTAGTGGAAATGCCGGTAGCCATCCCCTTGGCAACACCAGAGAGGTACAGTGGGGATCCTAACACAGTGCAGGTATTCCTCACACAAGTGGCGCTACATTTATCGTGCAAACCAAAGGCGTTCCCCACGAGTCAGGCTCGTGTGGCTTTCCTTATTTCCTATTTGGCTGGAAACGCGGCACAATGGGCCGTACCTCTGGTGAGCAGGGACGACCCCATCTTATGTGATTGGGGTGCTTTTCGCGAGGAATTCCTGAAGGTATTCGACAGAAGGGCTGACTCGTACACGGCGGACCGTGAAATGCTGGAGTTGAGACAGGGATCCAACGACCTGGTGCAGTATCTCAACGCGTTCCGACGGCTAGTTGCGGAAACCAAGTGGCCTGTTGCTAAACAGACGGCGCTCTTCCATCACGGGCTGTGCGATGAGCTCAAAGACGCCGTGGCTCATATTGACCCTCAACCCAAGACATGTGAGGGCCTTATCAACCTGGTATTACGGCTGGAACATAGGCTGAGTGAAAGAAAAGGGGATCATGGGAGAAAAGGAAAATCCCTTCCATCCTATGTGACGGTGGGAAGTCCTGAAACTTCCACCGCATCCAAGGGAGAACCCATGGACATCGGCGCAATACGAGCGAGCCTCACAGCCACGGAGAAAGAGTCACGCCGTAAACAAGGATTGTGCCTATATTGTGGCAAAAAAGGCCACTACGTACGTGAATGCCCTGCCAAACCGAAGACGTCACGTTATCGGGCCAACCGGTCGGTAACAGCCGTGGTGGACATACCGGCGGAAAACTAGAGGACTCCCAGACCAAAGAAGGGGCATCTCGGAGTCACTCATCCATCCCTTCACTCTCCAACTCGGTCACTAAGGGACACCGACACCTGTTTCTCACGGTGCACGTGGGAGTGCATGACCAGTGGATACCCGTTGTGGCCATGGTGGATTCAGGGGCCACTGGCATGTTTATGGACCACAACGAGGCATGCAGGCTAGGGCTAGTGCTTCTTCCCAAAGCTGTACCCGAAGACGTCTATGCTGTAGACGGAAGGCGATTGGTGACGGGGCCCATCGGGCAGCACACGGGGGTCCTTCCGATGAGATATGGGAGGAACCATTTGGAACAAATCGATTTTAACATCATCCGAGCGCCCCAATATGGCGTCATATTGGGATTGCCGTGGCTACAGAAACACAACCCCTCTGTGGATTGGCCAACACATCGCGTCGAAATGACGTCACCGTATTGCATCCGCCATTGTGGAAAAAGAACGGAATCCCTTGACGCAGATGAGAGCGGGAGTCAGACGGTGGCTACAGCGGCAGAAAAAGATGTGGCTCTCCCCCATGCTTATCACAGCTTTGAGGATGTATTTGATGAGGTGAAGGCGGAAGTGCTACCACCACATAGACAGTTTGACTGCCAGATCGACCTGGTGCCAGGGGCCAGCGTTCCCAGCGGCAGGCTGTATGCCCTGACGGAGCCTGAAAACGTGCATCTCCGGGGGTACCTGGATAAACTCCTCAAGCTAGGATTCATCCGCCCGTCCAAGTCTCCGGCCGCCTCGCCACTCTTCTTCATCCCGAAAGCTAATGGGGAGCTGAGAGCCTGTGTGGACTTTAGGGCATTGAATGCGATAACCATAAAGAATCGGTACCCCTTGCCTCTCATCAGTGTACTGCTGGAACAGGTCAAGAAAGCTCGTATCTACACCAAGTTGGATTTGAAAGGGGCATACCATCTGGTGCGCATGAGGGACGGAGACGAGTGGAAGACCGCCTTTAAGACCAGGTTCGGCCTTTTTGAGTACCTCGTCATGCCGTTCGGTCTGTGCAACGCCCCGGCAGCCTTTCAGTACTTTTTGAATGAGGTATTCAGAGAGGAGTTGGATATCTACGTGGTCGTATATATCGACGACATCCTCATCTACTCGTCCAGTGTGGAGGAGCACGTACACCACGTCAATGCTGTGCTCCAAAAGCTGAGGGAAAACAAGCTGTTTTGTAAACTCAGCAAGTGTGACTTCCACGTCACGTCCGTGGAATTCCTCGGAGTGATGCTGAGTCCAGAGGGACAGGAGATGGCAGAACGAAAGATCAAGGCGGTGAAAGAATGGCCGGTGCCCCAAAGCGTGAAGGACGTCCAAAGTTTCATTGGCTTCGCCAACTTTTACAGGCGGTTTATAGATGGATTTTCAGGATTGGTGGCCCCAATCACACAGCTACTGAGGAAGTCCAAGGAGTTTGTCTGGTCCCCTGAAGCGAACACAGCCTTTGAGGCCCTGAAAAGCGCCTTTGGTAAGGCGCCGGTGTTGGCTCACCCCGATCCGGATCTCCCCTACGTGGTGGAAGCGGACGCTTCGGATGTGGCGCTGGGGGCTATCTTGTCCCAACGCAACCACGACACAGGGGTGCTTCATCCCGTTGCGTACATGTCCCGCAAACTGAACGACGCCGAACGCAACTACCATATTGCGGAGAAGGAGCTTCTCGCAATCAAGGACGCCTTCACCGAATGGAGGCATTGGTTGATGGGGGCAAGACATGTGGTATCGGTGTACACGGACCATCGGAATCTACAGTTCATGACGGCCACAAGACACCTTTCTCCCAGGCAGCTGCGGTGGATGATCTTCTTTGCGGGGTTCAACTTCCGCATCACATATCGGCCGGGGACGGAAAACCGGAAGGCGGACGCCCTGTCCCGTCAATCTGCAGTTAAGGAACCATTGCCTGCGACCGAGCGTTCCATCATTTCCCCGAGGATGGTATTGGGGGTTATCCAACCGGATACTTTCCTGAGGGGAATAAAGAGAGGGATCAGGTCATTCGCATGGCGGAGGTGGCTCCTCAGTCACAGAGAATGGCAGCTGAAGGACGGGATACCCCTGAAGGGCAGGTGCCTGTTGATACCCACGCCTAGGCTAAGGAAACAAGCATTCATCTGGTGCCATGACTCTCCATGCGCAGGTCATTTGGGCTTTGAAAAAACGGTGGCTAGCCTGGGACGGCATTTCTGGTGGCCAACCATGAGAGTGGATGTCAGGAGGTGGGGACAGGAGTGTCCTACGTGTGCTACCATGAAGGCCGACCATGGCCGAACCCAAGGGCTCTTACATCCACTTCCGACCCCGGATAGACCATGGGATAGCATATCACTGGACTTCGTGGTGGGCCTACCGGTAGACCAGGGGATGACGGCAATACTGGTGGTGGTGGATTACTTGACGAAAATGGGGCACTTCATCCCCTGCAAGAGAGTCCCTACGGCCGGGGAATTGGCGTCACTACTCCTAAAGAATGTGGTACGACTGCATGGATTACCTGGGGTGATCGTGTCGGACCGGGGGTCGCAGTTTACTGCGCAATTCTGGAAGACTTGGTGCACTGCGCTGCATGTTAAGACCGCCCTGTCCACCAGCTACCACCCTCAAACGGACGGCCAAACCGAGCGCCTGAACCAAACGCTCAAACAGTATCTGCGATGTTTTGTGGACCAGGGCAGGGAAGAATGGGTCGACTTGCTATGGGTTGCAGAGATAGCCTATAACAACGCCACTCACAGCTCCACACAGTCATCTCCGTTCTATAGCAACTATGGCCAACATCCCAGGTTCTTGCCATTTCTACATCCGTTCAGAGAGGACAGGATTCCCGCCACAGCGGACAGGGTGGCACACATAAAAGACACGTTGATGCGCTCAAGGGCTGTCCTAATAGAGGCCAAGAGACGATACAAGGCTGCGGCCGACAGGAAGAGAAGGCCCGGGCCACTGTACCGCACTGGAGACTACGTCTGGATATCCACAAGAAACATGAGGTTTCGAAAGAACAGTGTGTTCCATCCCAAGTACATGGGCCCCTATCGCATTACCAAGTGTATGGGTCCCGTGAACGTGAAGGTGTGCTTGCCCCAGTCATTGCGGATACACCCTGTCTTTCATGTATCATTGCTCAAACCAGCATCCTCCAAGCCGTCTGGGACACCTAGGCCGGTATGCGTGGAGTCGGAGGTGGAGTATGAAGTGTCGGGCATACGGGCGTCCAAATGGCGCAGGGGGAAGCTGTGGTACCTGGTTGCGTGGAAAGGCTATGGCCCGGAGGAGCAATCATGGGAACCGGCTGAAGGGGTTCATGCTCCGCGCTTGGTCTCCTTGTTCCATCGGCGTTTTCCTGCCAGCGCTGGACCCGTGGGGAGCCGCTGAGAGGGAGGATGTACTGTCAAGAATTCCTGTCATGCGAGGGGAGGAAAACGGTAACCAGCGTAAACGGACTACATCTCCCAGGATGCTTAGCGGTTGAGAGGTTATGTAAACAGGAGAGCTGTTACATAACTCAAGGAAAACACGCCCTTATGTAAACAGGAGAGCTGTTACATAACTCAAGGGAAAACACACCCTTATGTAAACAGGAGAGCTGTTACATAACTCAAGGGAAAACACGCCCTTATGTAAACAGGAGAGCTGTTACATAACTCAAGGAAAACACGCCCTATATAAGGGAGGAACCGGGAGGTACAAGGCTGTCGGATATTGTGTTTACACCGACGTACCTGCTTCGTGAAGAGCAGTGTTCCGGAGTGGTGCTCCAGTAAGGCAAGAACGGAGGTAGGTCGAGTCGTTACTCCCTGGGCCGTGTCTTGCCCCATCGTCACCTGTGAAGGACCCGGAAGCTCTACCGGTCAACCATTGAGCTTCGCTTTTTGACTCGGCCGAGTCAAAGCGCAGTGGCGCTTTTGCTGGTTGGAGTCGTAACTCCCAGCCCGACCAGAGATACAGGGACTGCCAGCTGTAACGCACACCAGGAGGTGTTTGCCGCGTTACAGACTCGGAAGTCCACAGGATCGATCGAGCGGCTGCTCTCGGTTCAGTCTTCTTGCTTTTGATTGGGGTATCGGTGACGCATCACCAGGAGGTGACTCCGCGTCCCGGTGCAGTCAGAGGAAGAGGTTGAGCGGCTGCTCCCTTCAGGTAGAGACCCCGGCTGGGTGTTTCCCTGACTCCTCGATTCTCCCCAACACTCGTCGTGCCCCTCACAGCCTACCGATTGGCATTGTCGGCCATTTCATTTCTGCCCTCTGTTGGCATACGCCGGGATCGGCGTATATGCAGAGGACGGTTAGGACCATCCGTGCTGTGGGCTGGTAACGTACTTAGCCTGGAGGATTCCAGTGACTATAACTTTTGTTTATTCGTTGTATTGTTTTTGCCTTCATTAAAATAACTAACCCTTCACAAGTGGTTGCGTCCTCATTATCGTGTCTGTTAAACGATCCTGAGACGTTCAGGGCGGTACATTATTGCACAAGGGTTCGACATTATATGTCTCCAAGAGACTTGGTATAAAGAACCTATTTATGTGGAAGGTTATACATCACACTGGGTATTGGCTGCGAACTCGGCAGCAGGAAGGGCGAAAGGTGGCCTCCTAATTTTAATATCAGCCAAGTTAATTAAGTTTAAGCCGAACACTTATTATGAGGTGGCCCCTTACGCTCAGTTATTACGTTTAGAGCATGCCACAGGCAAGGACTTAATCATTATTAATTATTACAACAATACCTTTGATGCACGCAGGGGTCCCATCGCGCATGAAATAGGGAGAGAGATAGATAAGATGCTGGCCTGCTCTAGGAACCAACCGCTTTTATTATGGGCAGGAGATTTTAATATACAGGCTTGTCCATATGCAAACCAAAGGACATGCGGCTTCTTGGGGGAAATAGACGATAATGTTAGTCTTCCACATACCCACTTCCCCCACGACGATTATGGAACCGCACTTAATAATTTGATAGCTAAATTGGACCTAGAGTTACTCGACTGCTCCTTGAAAAAGGGCAATATTAAATGCCCAACTTTCAAAGGTAGGGGTGCCCACTCTAACATTGACCACATTCTCGTCTCCTGCAATACTGCGTATATCGATCTATGGATAACAGAGCAAGCAGTGAGTGATCATAACAGTATCTCTGTAACATTACTGACGTGGGGAAACGTTCATTCAGACCCCATCAGTCTCGTCAGAGAGACCAGATGGGGTGAGAATCAAGTGGGCAAATGTTGATTCTGCTAAACTCCTGGGAGAAGTTATAACTAAATGTACAACAGAAATTGACTACTGCCTAAGCAATGAGATAGTACCTGCCATACTGCTTTCTAAATTTTATAAAATTAATACCGTTATTGAAGGCTTATTGACAGGTAGGAGTAGGCCATCGAAAACCAGGCCAGTCGGTTGGTTTGACAAGAATTGTATACAGGCCTTGTCGAAATTAAAAACTGCCCTGGCCACTAAACCTAAGGATAACACTCTTATTAAAACTGAACGTCTTAATTATAAGATTTCCTTGGAAGTCCGGAAAAAAGAAATACAGGAGGAGTTATGGCATAAACTCAATTTAGCTGCTAACACAAATAACAATGGTTTATTAAGGGAGACAATTAACTGCCCTTTCCTTAAGAATGATACCATTCCTGAATTAACGTCACATGTAAATTGCAACGCCTGGATTGACCATTTCACTAATATTTTTAACCCCGATAGGCTGGTTTTAGCTTTTTTAGCAAATCACAACTCTCTATGGCTATCGTCACCTTTATCCATTAGTCTGGATGAGGTTTATTTGGGGCTGTCAAAAAGTAGAGGGGGTAAAGCTCAGGGCCCGGATGATGTTCCCGTGGACCTGTACAAACAGGAGATGAACTTATGGGCACCAATTTTAACCCGTATTTTTAACGCTGCCATAGAAGGCAACCTTCCTTCGACCTGGGGACAATCTATTATTGTCCCCTTATTCAAGAAGGGGTCCAGGTCCGAGGCACGGAACTATCGCCCTATCTCCCTCCTGGACTCATCAATCAAAATTCTGAGTAGAATACTCCTTAACAGACTGGAGATATGGGCAGAGGAAAATACTATTCTATCACCAGTCCAGTATGGGTTCAGGAGGGGAATGGGTAGGATGGAGCAGTGACTGAACCTCGACCTCATCATAAATAAATATGTTACGGTCAAAAAAGGGAACCTGTTTCTATGTTTCGCTGATCTCAGCAGCGCTTTTGATCTGGTCGAACATTCTATTTTATGGCCCATACTTTTGGAAATGGGTGCACCAAAAGATATTGTACATTTCTTGGCCAGACTATATGAAAGGCTTTCTTGTAAAGTGCGCTTTGGCCATGATGGGGAATCCACTCCTTTTTTTAGAGTGACTAGAGACATCAGGCAGGGTTGTGTTTTGGCCCCCTTGCTTTTTTCTTTATTTGTTAATCAAATTGATACAACCCTTAGACAAGTTCCTGCTGATGCCCCTCGAGTAGATGGCGATCCCATCCCAATACTGCTATATGCGGATGACGCCGTCCTCCTGTCACGTACCCAAATTGGCCTCCAACGCTTAATTAGCAGCTTCTGCAGGTTTATTGACAGCAGGAAACTGCTAATTAATAAAGAAAAAACATATGTTATGACCTGCGGGAAGAAGATAGGGGTTAAAAGGACTTTCTTCCTGGATGAGGCTAACATTCAATCCGTTAGTAGTTTCTGTTATCTTGGTGTTACATTCTCTGGTGATGGGAGATGGGATAACGAATGTGAAAATGTGCGCCTTAAAATGGTAAAGAATACCAATGGTGTATTTAGATTTGCCTCTAAGCTTGGGAATAGTAGAATCAGGGACATGATTTCGATTTATAAAGCCAGATGTTTATCATCCGCTTTGTATGGGGCTGGCGTGTGGTGTCACTATACCCTTTGTGGTAACCGTATCCAACTCTATGAAAACTCATTTTTGAGGCGTCTTTTGAGTGCCCCTGCATCAGCCTCTACAGAGCTAATCCATAGAGAGGTGGGTTTAGACTATATTAAAGATCTTGTAGTTCTTCGTCCATTGGCTTTATGGCGATCCATCTGGTCTAAAACCGAAACCATATTTACCCAAAAAGTAATTAGAGACTGTCTAAGGCTGGACCATTGTTTTCATATTCCCTGGCTCAGACATATTCATCACTGGTATAAGCTCCTTTTTAATTTGGATCCTTTTTTAATACCGGAGGAAGCTGCCAGTATATCCAAATCAGATCTTAAGGTGTCTTTTTTATGTTACTCAAGACAATCTAGAGATCTTGTCTGCGCCAAACAATGTACCTCTGTTTTTTATTGTGAAAATAACATGAGTGAAGGTTTCCAGCTATACCTAACAGAAGTTACAAGAAGATCTCACCGTTTTGTTCTTACCCGCCTAAGGCTTGGTATAGTACACCACCTTGTGTCCTTCCCCATCACTAGGCAGCACAGTAATACTTTATGCCCCTGTGACGACTTATCCAAACAGAGTTGCTGTCATTTTATGCTGTTTTGTAAATTTTATACGTTTTTAAGACGATATTTTTTAAAACCTATCTTTTTAAAATACAATGTTCGGTCTACTAGGAATGCAATGCAGTTAATGTTTAATCTGGAAAGTGCAGATATATGTTTTTATGTAGCTACCTATATCCTAAAATGTATGAGCGCCAGAAAATCCATTGTTATTTAATTTTTTAGGATTTCTGCATGTTGCACTGTCACTTTACCGAGCATCGTAGTGGATTCTCCCGCGATACCCTGTATATGTCCCGAAATGCGAATTGCACTTGACATTGCATATTTTGCACATTAATTGGCACGTTAGCCTTTAGGATATGCAAAATTATTGAGTATATTAGAACCATCTTTATCTGTTTCTATACCGATTATCTCATTTTGCACTGGCTCTTTTATGGGGATAGTATCATAATTAACTTGTCTTGTACATACCCATGTAATTGGTCTATACATTTTGCCCTTTTACAGTTTTATTGTATGATTGTTGTATGTTCATATTTTATGTCTGCTATATGGTTGTATATACAAGCCGAATAAAGCATTTTTGAATTGAATTGAATTGAATTGAGTGCTGTGCAACAAAAGCACAGTGTTGTGCAAGAACAGTATAGAGTGCTGTGCAACAAAAGCACAGAGTGCTGTGCAACAAAAGCACAGAGTGCTGTGCAACAAAAGCACAGAGTGCTGCACAGGAACAGTACAGAATGCTGGAACAGTACAGAGTGCTGTGCAACAAAAGCACAAAGTGCTGTGCAAGAACAGTATAGAGTGCTGGAACAGTACAGAGTGCTGTGCAACAAAAGCACAGAGTGCTGTGCAAGAACAGTACAGAGTGCTACACAGGGACATTACAGACTGTAGGTTAAGTGCAGGATATTGTGCAGGAACAGTACAGAGTATTGTGCAGGAACAGTACAGAGTGCTGGAACGGTACTGAGGGCTGCATAGAAACAGTGATGTGCATGAACAGCACATATTGCTGCTCATGAGCAGTACAGAGTGCTGGAACTGTAGAGTGCTGTGTATGAAGAGTACAGTGCTGGAGTAGTACTGCTCAGGAACAGTGCAGTAACAGTATAAAGTGCTGTGTAGAAACAGTACAGAATACTGTGTGGGAACAGTAAAGTGTTGAGGAGGAACAGTGCAGAGTGCTGTGCAGGAACAATACAGAGTGCTAGAACAGTAGAAAGTGCTGTAAAGGTACAGTTCAGAGTGCTGTGCAAGAACCGTTTAGAGTGCTGTGCAGAAGCAGTAGAAAGTGCTAAAATAATAGAGAGTGCTTTACAGGAACATTAAAATGTTTAGAACAGCACAAAGTGCTGCACAAGAACAATACACAATACTATGTAAGAGCAGTACATAGTCCTATGCAGGAACAGTGCTGTGCAGGACCAGTGATGTGCAGGAACAACATAAAGTGCTGCACAGGAACAGTAGAGAGGGCACGAACAGCACAGAGTACTGTGCAGGAACAGTACAGAAGTGCTATTCAGGAACAGTACAGAGTGTTGTACAGGAAAAGTACAGAATGTTGTGAGGGAACAGGAAAGAGGTTGCTGTGCAGGAACAATACAGAGTGTTCTACAGGAATAGTTCTGTTTGCTGTGCAGGAACAGTATAGAGTGCTGTACAGGTACAATTCTGTGTAACACCAGTGCAAAGTGCTGAGCAGGAACAGTACAGAGTGCTGTGCAGGAACAGTACAGAGTGTAGTGAGGGAACAGTATTGATTGCTGTGCAGGAACAGCACAGGGTGCTAGAACAGTAGTGAGTTCCATTCAGGTACAAGACAGAGTGATGTGAAGAAACAGTATAGAGTGCCGTGAAGGAACAGTAGATAGTGCTGGAACACTACAGAGTGCTGTGCAGCAGCAATACAATGTGCTGTTCAAGAACAGTATTACGTACAGTGCAGGAACAGTACTGATTGTTGTGCAGGAATAGTACAGAGTGCTGGAACAGTAGAGAGTGCTGTGCATGAACATAACAGATTGCTATCCAGGACCAGTACAGAGTGCTGCACAGGTACTGTGAAGTGCCACATCTGTGCAAATTGCTGTGCAGGGACAGTGCAGAGTGCTGGAACAGTACAGAGTGCCGTGAAAGAACAGTGCAGAATGCTACACAGGGACAGTACATACTGCTGGTACAGTACAGAGTGCTGTGCAGGGACAGTACAGAGTGTTGTACAGGAAAAGTACAGAATGTTGTGAGGGAACAGGAAAGAGGTTGCTGTGCAGGAACAATACAGAGTGTTCTACAGGAATAGTTCTGTTTGCTGTGCAGGAACAGTATAGAGTGCTGTACAGGTACAATTCTGTGTAACACCAGTGCAAAGTGCTGAGCAGGAACAGTACAGAGTGCTGTGCAGGAACAGTACAGAGTGTAGTGAGGGAACAGTATTGATTGCTGTGCAGGAACAGCACAGGGTGCTAGAACAGTAGTGAGTTCCATTCAGGTACAAGACAGAGTGATGTGAAGAAACAGTATAGAGTGCCGTGAAGGAACAGTAGATAGTGCTGGAACACTACAGAGTGCTGTGCAGCAGCAATACAATGTGCTGTTCAAGAACAGTATTACGTACAGTGCAGGAACAGTACTGATTGTTGTGCAGGAATAGTACAGAGTGCTGGAACAGTAGAGAGTGCTGTGCATGAACATAACAGATTGCTATCCAGGACCAGTACAGAGTGCTGCACAGGTACTGTGAAGTGCCACATCTGTGCAAATTGCTGTGCAGGGACAGTGCAGAGTGCTGGAACAGTACAGAGTGCCGTGAAAGAACAGTGCAGAATGCTACACAGGGACAGTACATACTGCTGGTACAGTACAGAGTGCTGTGCAGGGACAGTACAGAGTGCTATGCAGGAAATCTACATAGTGCTATACAGGAACAGTGCAGAATACTGGAACAGTACAGAGTGTTGTGTACTAACAGTACAGAGTGCTGGAACTGTACTGAGTGCTGCACGGAAACAGCACTGTCCAGGAACAGCATAGATTGCTTGATCAGTAGATGATGCTGATGATGCATTCATAAAGTGCGACAAATACCCTATGGTGTCTAGGCGCTACATTTGGCACAAATGAGTCTAGCTGGAGTAAGTTTAAGCCAAGTTTTTAAGCCCTTTCTAAGTCAGTTTCTCTTTTAAGCGAGGTTGGCAGGGAGTCCACAGTGGAGCTGTTGTGGTAGTGCAGCTCCTGCCTCCCCACCTGGCTCTCCTTACTCTAAGCACAGCAAGATTTCCAGGCTCCGCCCACCTGAGGGACCTTGCTGGAATATATGGCTTAAGAAATGTTGTCGGCGGCTTTGCCCTAACTTGTTGAGTGATTGAAAGGCGATGTAGAGTGATTCAAACTGGATCCGTTTAGCTGCTGGCACCCAGTGCTGACAGGATAAAGCTGAGGAAACAGAGTCAAATGGAGAGATTCCTAGCAGCGCTCTTGCCGCTCTGTTTCAGCAGTCTGCAGATTTTGGATGCTGCGTTTAGTGGCGCTGTTAAAAAGAGCGTTGCAATAACCCTATCTAGATGATATCAAGATGTGATGACGTTGGTTTGTGCTTCAAAGGGCGGCTTAGAGTCAAAGTGTTTGGCTTTAGGTACCGGTGTAGGAAATGGACCAAATTGGACCGGCCACCAGCTATCTGTCCAGAATGAGCGATTATTGCCAAACAGTAAAACCTCAGTCTTAGCTTCAGACAATTGTCTGTCATCCAGTTGACTATACGGCTCATACAGTCATGAAAACGGATGGCCATGGAGTTGGGTGAATTGCTGACCGATACAATGATCTGAGTATCGTCTGTGAATGATCCCAGGTAAAAACCACAACTATTTAACTCCACATGATGTTTGCCTCAGGAAAGGTGCTGGTCAGCGGGGGGGCAAACCTACTATTCTAAATCTGCAGGGTGCTTACCTCCGTGAAGGTGCCAGTCGGTGGCAGGGAGCAAACCTACTATTTTAACTCCGCAGGGAGCATACCTCAGGAAAGGTGCTGAGTGGTGGGGGCAACATTACTATTCTGACTCTGCCGGGTGTTTGCCTCAGGGAAGGTGCTGGCCAGTGGTGAGGGGCAAAATTACTATTCTGGTTTCACTTTTGACCGCTGCATTACAATGCAGGCAGTCGAAAATGAACCCGGCTGGTCATTCTGGCTGGATTCTGATGGGCTCAGGCTAGTCAAAGGGCTGACTGTAATCCCAATGGAATTATGATGTCGGTTTCCGATATGCTTTCCATGTCTGGCTTTGCAACATGAAAAGGCTGTTGAAAAACAAATTTGGGGGCCCCTAGCAGGTCCCCCTTCTCACTGTAGCCTCCGGTTGTAGGTCAAGGGTCACCTATGATGCCCCCCTGTTCATTTCTGCACCATGTGGCAGGCACCTTGAGGTGCCTGCTAAGAGGTGTAGGGATGAACAGATTCTCCCATTGCTCTATGGAAGCTTGAGCTATGGCCGGGTTACGGCGGCAGCACAAAGTCCCACAGAGGAATGGGAGTATGCGACCGCATGTGCGGTCACACTGTAATGCTGCAATCGTGACCACCGACCAGAGGTCTTTCGGTCCTGATTCTGCAACGTTGTCATCTGCCCAACATCATAATAAGACCATAATTGTTCATTTTAAAAAAACAAAACAAAAACTCTTCTTCTCCCCTCTTTTACATGCTTATACATGACGGCAACAGGAAGACCAGCCACCTATGTGAAATCCCAAAGAGAAAATCGACTCAGGAAGCACAGTGGGTTCCTTTATTGTAACAAGACATTAACTGAGGCCAGGAGTCATTGGAGGTGGGTGCAGTATCACCCATCACATTGCAAAGGCAGCGCGGTTACTCTTGGTGACACTGTTGAAAGGACCACAGAGCACAATCACTCTGCAACAAAAACCCTCGGAAAAGAATACTAATCTATAGCGAACTCCGTAACCTTGTAAAGTTGGAGACTAGCGATATTTGGAAGATGGAAGAGCCGTTTAAATCCACAACCCACCCATTCATCCAAATATCGACCATTCACGCCTACATTAATAACACTGTAGTTCCCTTAGTGTACAGTTTACTCCCTGATAAGCACACCTCGACATACACTGAGTGCCTCATAACGATATCGGTGTGCAGTCCCGACCACCTAATTATGACGGTGTGGTTGCATACTTACTTTTCCCTATGGGGGCTTGTGTTACGGCTGTAAACTGGCTATAAAGCGAGCTCCCATAGAGAAACGGGAGATTGTGTTATTCTCTGCACCCTGTGGCAGGCACATCAAGGTGCCTGCCACTAGGGGCAGGGATCAACAGTGGGACCCCGTAGGTGCAAACAGAAGGGAGCCCTGCTAGGGGCCCGAGCACGCTTTCCAGCAGGGGTTTACTGATAGAATATTGACACTCAAAATATCCCCATACACAAATATTGAGTCACAAATATCGATGTCAAAAATATCGACATCTTATCTTTATGATGGTAAGTATAAAAATATCAGAAAAAAAATATTGATGTACAAAATATAGATTTTTTATATATTATGTTAAATATATTATAAAATAAAATTAACGTTTAAAAAAGTATGTGGATACAATAACAATTACACAAATATAAGAAATATATTTAATTTAAAAAATACATACAAGCTCCAAGTACACAACGCTAGTTAAAGACTGCAGAGAGGGCGGGGCTCTGGTTCGTTAAACGGTTCAGTCTACAGTCTGCGGCCTCTCCGCTCCTCCTTCTCTACCTTATATTTGTGCTTTGTGCCACGCATGGGCGTGCCAGCAGCGCGTGCACGGCGGCAGTGCCACAACTGGCAGGCACTGAGAACACCAGTGGAAGGCACCAATTGATTATGTCCTTCTGTAATTCCGTAGTCGGCATGTACAATGCCTCCCCATGGAAGAAAAGGTTGTTTTCTATCTTATTCATAGGATCATCCAACCATTCTTGGGTACTGAGTAAGGAGTATGTATCAAGCAGTTTGGTAAGGAAAGGGCGGTCTGTTACTTTTTGTCCTATCCCCACCGCCACTATCTTGTTTGCAGGGATTAATGGCAAAGGTGTTTCCATTGTGTGTTTACTCTCTTTTCCTTTTCTTGATAAGGCGTCTGCTCTGCCATGTTTAGCCCCAGGTCTGAAGTTAATGACGAAGTCGTATTCGCAAAAGAAGGATACCCATCTCATCTGGCGTGGTGTGAGAGCCTTCGCAGATTTAAAAAACTGAAGATTTCTATGATCCGAATATATCGTGATGACGTGAGGGGATCCCAGCAAATAGTGTCTCCACTCTTGAAAGGTCAATTTGATAGCCAGAAGTTCCCTCTCCCCTATTGTATAATTTTGTTCAGCAGGAGCAAGGGTTTTTGAGAAGTAGGCTACTGGATGGAGTGTTCCCGATACGAGGTCTCTTTGCAACAGAACCCCTCCCACAGCATATTGAGAAGCATCGGCTTCAACACAATAGGGTTGTGTCTCATCTGCGTGTTTTAGAACGGGAGCGGAAATGAATTTGTCTTTCAATGCCTGAAAGGCTCTTTCCGCTGTGTCATTCCATTCAAAAGGTACACCCTTTTTGAGCAGTCTTGTAATGGGTGTAATAAGATCCGAAAAATGGTCAATAAAACGCCTGTAAAAGTTGGCAAATCCCAGGAAGGATTGCACCTCCTAAAAAGAAGTAGGACTGGCCCATTGTGTGATAGCGGAGGTTTTAGCAGGGTCCATATGTATGCCTTGGGGGGAAATCACGAACCCCCAAAAGTCTACTTTTACTGCATGAAAGAAACATTTCTCTAATTTAGCAAAGAGATGATGGTCATGGAGCTTCTGGAGTACCTTTTTAACATGGATCACGTGTTCTTGTTCGTTTTGTGAATACATTAAAATATCGTTGATGTAGACGATCACGAACACGTCAAGGTATTTTCTCAATACTTCATTATTAAAAAATTGGAACGCCGCAGGGGCGTTGCAGAGCCCAAACGGCATTACGCAATACTCATAGAGTCCGTATTTCGTGCGAAATGCCGTCTTCCATTCATCTCCTTCTTTCACCCGAATGAGTTGATAGGCTCCCCTTAGATCAAGTTTGGTGAAGATGCGCGCCTTGCAGACTTGATCCAAGAGACTGGGAATTAGGGGGAGAGGATACTTGTTCTTGATTGTTGCCTTATTGAGGGCTCTATAGTCTAAGCAGGCTCTCAGACCCCCTTCACGTTTTGGTATAAAGAACAGCGGGGAGGAAAGTCGAATGTCGTATGAAACCCTTCTGCAACATGTCTTGTAAATAGTCTTGTAGATAACGACTTTCTGGTTCTGTCAAAGCATAGACTCTACTTACTGGTAGAGCGGCGCCAGGGATAAGGTCTATGCGGCAATCAAACGGTCTATGTGGAGGAAGGGCTACTGCCTTAACTTCATCAAATACTGCCGTGAATTCCTGATATTCTGTAGGTAAAGTGGTGGGGCCAGAATCTGTCAGGGCACAACTCACAGAAGGAGTTGTGGGAGTGAGTTCAGCATAACAGTGCTGCATATAATAGGAAGATCTCAGAGTCACTCTTCCCGTAACCCAATCGATGTTGGGGTTGTGTTTCTGGAGTCAAGGTATACCTACAATGGCACCGAAATTGTCTGCTGCTATTAAGTCGAACCTTACTTCCTCAGTATGGCCATTGGCACACAGCATGGTAAGCGCAGGCGTTTGATAGGTTATTCTACCTGACGATAAGTCGGTTCCGTCCACAACCTTTACTGTCTCGGGATGTGACTTGGGAACGAATTCTATTCCCATGGTCTTAGCAAGCGTAATGTCCAAAAAGTTCCCAGTGGCCCCTGAATCCAACATTAGGGATAGCGAGGTTTTGTCATGGGGTGACAGGATCAATGTCACGTACATAGTCAAGTGTCGGGGCGTCAAAACTGACGTGTTGGCCAGGAACATTGAGACCTGAGACAACTTAAGACTTGAAGAACTGGTCTCTCTTTTCTTCAAGTCTGTTAGTTTTCCGCATGCATAGCTGCGCTTATCTTGTTCTCAACCGGTCTAGGACCCCCTTTAAGTTTGGCCGTACAATCTTTGGCATAATGCCCCCCTTTGCCACAATAAAGGCAAAGATCCAGTCTCCTGCGCTTATCCTTTTCTTCTTTACTTAGCGGACCTCTGATTCCCCCAATCTGCATAGGTTCTACCCTTCTTTCCCCTCCTTCCTGTCACTACTAGTCACCAGAAGGCGAGGAAAAACCCCTTTTATGCGTTCTCCCTTCCTTTCACTGAGGCGGTGATCTAGCTTGACTACGAGGTCTATGAAAGAAGGGCAGTCTTCAGGGGGGTCTACTATCTGTGAAATAATGTCTTTCAACTCATCCCGCAACCCCCTATAGAACAGGGAAGTTTGCTTCTCTTCGGACCATTGTGTTTCTGCTACAAGTAGTAATGTATGTTACTAGATCTTTGGTTCCTTGCTTCAGCCCTAACAACTCGTTATCGCTTGCCTGCATATAGGCGTGCCTTGCAAATAGACTCTTCATGCGGTCCTTAAATCGCGACAAGTCGTACAGGATAGGATCGTCGCTTTCCACCAAAGGGACGGCCCATAAGGCCGCATTGCCTGACAGATAAGATATAATGAAAGCTACCTTTGCAGCATCATCCGGAAAAGAAGCGGCTCGGCACAAGAACTGTAAGTGGCATTGATTCATGAAGACTGCATATCTATGGCTTTCCACATTGAACCTTTTGGGCATGGCCAAAGGGGTTTGTGGAGGGGTCACAACTGTGACATTCACCGGTGCCGGGGCTACACTTGTAGAGGGATCAGTGGACAAAGAGGGCGTGTGGAATCGTGCAGGCTGAATATAAGGTTTCTTTTGTTTAACCGAACTATCCGAAATGCTACTGGCTGGTTGTCTGAGTTCTCTCAGGGTGTTCACTTCTAATGTGAGTCGCAAGTTCTCGCTCTTTACTGCCTGAAGCTCCTGTTGTAAACATGTGACTACAGCTGCTAAGTCATGTATAGTGACTCCTGAAACTTGGTCTGCCATTGCCCCGCTCATAAGTGGGTCTAACGTCTCGTTCTTATCCATCTTCGCTCAGGGGAAAAGGAGAAAACGTGGGCTTGACAATCTGTCAGAGTCCGACCTCCAAAACGGGAGGTATCCAAATCCTTTGGAGCGAAGAACTATCTCTACCCTTCCCCCAGGGTACCACTGAACTCAAATGACACTCGAAATTCTGCCGACTACCTTGAGGGGAGGGCCGAGACTGTGGAGGACCACCAGGTGAAGATCAGGCACAGGACTGCACAGGATGGAGAGAATGTACGAGGTTCCTATAAAAAGAAGAGGGACAACAGAGAAACAAGGTTACCCCTAAATGTAGTGTAAGATCCCCAAATATACTGTACTTTGACTCATCCCCGCTGTGTCCCCCCTTAAGCTACTGCCCCTGCTTTATTTTGTGCTCCCCCAGACTCCCCGTCGTATTCTGTAAGTCCAGGCCTTAAATAATAACAGAGAGCGAAAGACGGGACCCAGTTGAATGCTGCACCACTGAAGATTATGGCCACTAAGATGATGACTGAGGAGGGAGTGACTGGCAGCCGAAATGTGCATCGAACAGTTCAAAAGATAGTCCGGGTAGTGTTTCACCACATAGTCTCAAAGGGGAGTTAGGCTGTTTAATAGTGAGGACACTAGAGATGCGCAGCCGGAGCAAACGAAGTCAAGAAAATCCCCAAAAGTTCTGAGGGGAGTCCAGGAATCCAACAACGAAGCCAACGAGCTTCCAATGCTCGTGACTGGCAAACAAAAGAGAAATGCGGGAGCGCCACCTGCTGGAATGTGAGGGGAAGGAATTTCAGCTCTCCTCGTAACAAGCTAAGACTCCGCGGAGATGCGGACAGCGAGTGACGGCAATTTTGAGCACCGCCGGCGTTCTACAAATGGCTACTCCTCGCGCCGTGAAACACAGGTTAAATCCAAGAAGCCGCGAGGTAGCGGCACGACACCTCAGGGACGGGGATGTCGAGAGTCTCTCCAGAGACCGGGGACGCTGGAAACAAGGTAAGAATGGGGCTTCAAGCTCCGTGAGGTTTTTCCCAAATACCAGAAATCACAGGTGTACTCAGGAAGGCGGGGTCCATCCAGAAGGAAGGTTGTCAAGCACATGTGCTTGCTTGAGGGAGGCTTATAAACCCCTCCCAAGACATGTGATTAATGAGAGCGCACACAACCATTCCCCTCTGTGCTGCTGTATTCTGGGTAATGTAGTGCGCCCACGGAATAGGTTCTAAGTCTGAAGTGTAACACTAAGTGGGTGCGTGATTGACTGTGTAAGTGAGTGATTAGGTATCCTAGTGAATATATGGGTGATTGACTGGTTGTGTGAATGTGTGTATCTGTCTGTCAGTTGATGTCTAAGTGGGTGTATGAGTGTGTTAGTGGAGCAGTAACCCCACTGCACTCATAACTACTGCACCTCTATCTATCTATCTATCTATCTATCTATCTATCTATCTATCTATCTATCTATCTATCTATCTATCTATCTATCTATCTATCTATCTATCTATCTATCTATCTATCTATCTATCTATCTATCTATCTATCTATCTATCTATCTATCTATCATATAGACATAGATATAAGTATAGAAATACAGCCTAAGGCTTGACAAGGACCTGCTGTTCAAGATATTGAAACATGCTCTGTCACCAAGGCATTATAGGAATGAACACATGATTTATGAAATTAATGAAAACTGCACTTACTCTGCACAGTACCATGGTGGATTGTAAAAATCTAAGAATGCTTTCCCCGTATAAACATTGAGGGTGTTTATCTGTACGATTCCACCCACCACGAGGTCCCCTTCCTTGTAGTAGGCCGGTTTATCGCTGACTCTTAGGGCGTAGCTGGGGGCGTAACTGCAAACTTCACTGGAAGCACAGTGTGGAAAGCAAACCTCAAGCCCATTTAGACTTTACCTAAAGTACGTTCAGAAATTGTTTGCTTGTAAATTTCTCAGACACAATTTGGCACCAGGAATACTGAGATGGTATCTTGTGTTGATGAAAAACTATTTAGGCCTTTAGACTCTCACACTGCCCGGGATTGATCCCACCAACATCCTCTGAGCTGAAAGCAGAAAGAGACATGCGGGTGACTTACACATACACACATATGGGAAGGGGAGACTGAGGGCTCATGTTTTACTTTATTTTATGGCTAAATCAATTCCAACAAAGTCCTGGAATGTGCGAAAAAGCCATTGTTATCTTGTTAAACAGAAATCCTTTAGCCATATCATTGCTTTCTTGTTAGTAACCAGACCTCCCGTAGCCCTATCATTGAACCCTCATGTTTGTAACCAGACCTCCTGTGGCCCTATCATTGAACTCTTGTGTCTGTAACCAGACCTCTTGTGGCCCTATCATTGAACTCTTGTGTCTGTAACCAGACCTCTTGTGGCCCTATCATTGAACCCTCATGTTTGTAACCAGACCTCTTGTGGCCGTATCATTGAACTCTTGTGTCTGTAACCAGACCTCTTGTGGCCCTATCATTGAACCCTCATGTTTGTAACCAGACCTCTTGTGGCCGTATCATTGAACTCTTGTGTCTGTAACCAGACCTCTTGTGGCCCTATCATTGAACCCTCATGTTTGTAACCAGACCTCCCGTAGCCCTATCATTGAACTCTTGTGTCTGTAACCAGACCTCTTGTGGCCCTATCATTGAACCCTCATGTTTGTAACCAGACCTCCCGTAGCCCTATCATTGAACTCTTGTGTCTGTAACCAGACCTCTTGTGGCCCTATCATTGAATCCTCATGTTTGTAACCAGACCTCCCGTAGCCCTATCATTGAACTCTTGAGTCTGTAACCAGACCTCTTGTGGCCCTATCACTGAACCCTCATGTTTATAACCAGACATCCTGTAGCCCTATCATTGAACTCTTGTGTCTGTAACCAGACCTCTTGTGGCCCTATCATTGAACCCTCATGTTTGTAACCAGACCTCTTGTGGCCCTATCATTGAACCCTCATGTTTCTAACCAGACATCCTGTAGCCCTATCATTGAACTCTTGTGTTTGTAACCAGACCTCTTTTGGCCCTATCATTGAACCCTCATGTTTGTAACCAGACCTCCCATAGCCCTATCACTGAACCCTCATGTTTGTAACCAGACCTCTTGTGGCCCTATCATTGAACCCTCATGTTTCTAACCAGACATCCTGTAGCCCTATCATTAAACTCTTGTGTCTGTAACCAGACCTCTTGTGGCCCTATCACTGAACCCTCATGTTTGTAACCAGACCTCTTGTGGCCCTATCATTGAACCCTCATGTTTGTAACCAGACCTCCCGTAGCCCTATCATTGAACCCTCATGTTTCTAACCAGACATCCTGTAGCCCTATCATTGAACTCTTGTGTCTGTAACCAGACCTCTTGTGGCCCTATCATTGAAGCCTCGTGTTTGTAACCAGACCTCCCGTAGCCCTATCATTGAACTCTTGTGTCTGTAACCAGACCTCTTGTGGCCCTATCACTGAACCCTCATGTTTGTAACCAGACCTCTTGTGGCCCTATCATTGAACCCTCATGTTTCTAAGCAGACATCCTGTAGCCCTATCATTGAACTCTTGTGTCTGTAACCAGACCTCTTGTGGCCCTATCATTGAACCCTCATGTTTGTAACCAGACCTCCCGTAGCCCTATCATTGAACCCTCATGTTTCTAACCAGACATCCTGTAGCCCTATCATTGAACTCTTGTGTCTGTAACCAGACCTCTTGTGGCCCTATCATTGAAGCCTCGTGTTTGTAACCAGACCTCCCGTAGCCCTATCATTGAACCCTCATGTTTGTAACCAGACCTCTTGTGGCCCTATCATTGAACTCTTGTGTCTGTAACCAGACCTCTTGTGGCCCTATCGTTGAACTCTCGTGTCTGTAACCAGACCTCTTGTGGCCCTATCATTGAACCCTCATGTTTGTAACCAGACCTCCCGTAGTCCTATCATTGAACTCTTGTGTCTGTAACCAGACCTCTTGTGGCCCTATCATTGAACTCTCGTGTCTGTAACCAGACCTCTTGTAGCCCTATCATTGAACCCTCATGTTTGTAACCAGACCTCCAGTAGCCCTATCATTGACCTCTCATGTTTGTAACCAGACCTCCCGTAGCCCTATCATTGAACTCTTGTGTCTGTAACCAGAACTCTTGTAGCCTTATCATTGAACCCTCATGTTTGTAACCAGACCTCCCGTAGCCCTATCATTGAACTCTTGTGTCTGTAACCAGACCTCTTGTGGCCCTATCATTGAACTCTTGTGTCTGTAACCAGACCTCTTGTAGCCCTATCATTGAACCCTCATGTTTGTAACCAGACCTCCTGTAGCCCTATCATTGAACCCTTATGTTTGTAACCAGACCTCTTGTGGCCCTATCATTGAACCCTCATGTTTCTAACCAGATATCCTGTAGCCCTATCATTGAACTCTTGTGTCTGTAACCAGACCTCTTGTGGCCCTATCACTGACCCCTCATGTTTGTAACCAGACCTCTTGTGGCCCTATCATTGAACTCTTGTGTCTGTAACCAGACCTCTTGTGGCCCTATCATTGAACTCTTGTGTCTGTAACCAGACCTCTTGTGGCCCTATCATTGAACCCTCATGTTTGTAACCAGACCTCCTGTAGCCCTATCATTGAACCCTTATGTTTCTAACCAGACATCCTGTAGCCCTATCATTGAACTCTTGTGTCTGTAACCAGACCTCTTGTGGCCCTATCATTGAACGCTCATGTTTGTAACCAGACCTCCCGTAGCCCTATCATTGAACCCTCATGTTTCTAACCAGACATCCTGTAGCCCTATCATTGAACTCTTGTGTCTGTAACCAGACCTCTTGTGGCCCTATCATTGAACCCTCATGTTTGTAACCAGACCTCCCGTAGCCCTATCATTGAACCCTCATGTTTCTAACCAGACATCCTGTAGCCCTATCATTGAACTCTTGTGTCTGTAACCAGACCTCCTGTGGCCCTATCATTGAACCCTCATGTTTGTAACCAGACCTCCCGTAGGCCTATCATTGAACCCTCATGTTTCTAACCAGACATCCTGTAACCCTATCATTGAACTCTTGTGTCTGTAACCAGACCTCTTGTGGCCCTATCATTGACCTCTCCTGTCTCTAACCAGACCTCTTGTGGCCCTATCATTAAACTCTTGTGTCTGTAACCAGACCTCTTGTGGCCCTATCATTGACCTCTCATGTTTGTAACCAGACCTCTTGTGGCCCTATTATTGAACTCTTGTGTCTGTAACCAGACCTCTTGTGGCCCTATTATTGACCTCTCATGTTTGTAATCAGACCTCTTGTGGCTCTATCATTGAACTCTCCTGTCTGTAACCAGACCTCTTGTGGCCCTATCATTGAACCCTCATGTTTGTAACCAGACATCCTGTAGCCCTATCATTGAACTCTTGTGTCTGTAACCAGACCTCCCGTAGCCCTATCATTGAACCCTCATGTTTCTAACCAGACATCCTGTAGCCCTATCATTGAACTCTTGTGTCTGTAACCAGACCTCTTGTGGCCCTTTCATTGAACTCTCCTGTCTGTAACCAGACCTCTTGTGGCCCTATCATTGAACTCTTGTGTCTGTAACCAGACCTCTTGTGGCCCTATCATTGACCTCTCATGTTTGTAACCAGACCTCGTGTGGCCCTATCATTGAACTCTTGTGTCTGTAACCAGACCTCTTGTGGACCTATCATTGAACCCTCATGTTTGTAACCAGACCTCCCGTAGCCCTATCATTGAACCCTCATGTTTCTAACCAGACCTCCCGTAGCCCTATCATTGAACTCTTGTGTCTGTAACCAGACCTCTTGTGGCCCTTTCATTGAACTCTCCTGTCTGTAACCAGACCTCTTGTGGCCCTATCATTGAACTCTTGTGTCTGTAACCAGACCTCTTGTGGCCCTATCATTGACCTCTCATGTTTGTAACCAGACCTCTTGTGGCCCTATCATTGAACTCTTGTGTCTGTAACCAGACCTCTTGTGGCCCTATCATTGACCTCTCATGTTTGTAACCAGACCTCTTGTGGCCCTATCATTGAACTCTTGTGTCTGTAACCAGACCTCTTGTGGCCCTATCATTGAACTCTCATGTTTGTAACCAGACCTCTTGTGGCCCTATCATTGAACTCTTGTGTCTGTAACCAGACCTCTTGTGGCCCTATCCTTGAACTCTTGTGTCTGTAACCAGACCTCTTGTGGCCCTATCATTGAACTCTTGTGTCTGTAACCAGACCTCTTGTGGCCCTATCATTGAACTCTTGTGTCTGTAACCAGACCGTTTGTGGCCCTATCATTGAACTCTCGTGTCTGTAACCAGACCTCTTGTGGCCCTGTCATTGAACTCTCGTGTCTGTAACCAGACCTCTTGTGGCCCTATCATTGAACTCTTGTGTCTGTAACCAGGCCGCCTGAAGCCCTATCATTGAACCCTCATGTTTGTAACCAGACCTCCCGTAGCCCTATCACTGAACCCTCATGTTTGTAACCAGACCTCTTGTAGCCCTATCATTGAACCCTCTCGTTTCTAACCAGACATCCTGTAGCCCTATCATTGAACTCTTGTGTCTGTAACCAGACCTCTTGTGGCCCTATCATTGAACTCTCATGTTTGTAACCAGACCTCTTGTGGCCCTATCATTGAACCCTCATGTTTGTAACCAGACCTCCCGTAGCCCTATCACTGAACCCTCATGTTTGTAACTAGACCTCTTGTGGCCCTATCATTGAACCCTCATGTTTCTAACCAGACATCCTGTAGCCCTATCATTGAACTCTTGTGTCTGTAACCAGGCCGCCTGAAGCCCTATCATTGAACCCTCATGTTTGTAACCAGACCTCCCGTAGCCCTATCACTGAACCCTCATGTTTGTAACCAGACCTCTTGTAGCCCTATCATTGAACCCTCTCGTTTCTAACCAGACATCCTGTAGCCCTATCATTGAACTCTTGTGTCTGTAACCAGACCTCTTGTGGCCCTATCATTGAACTCTCGTGTTTGTAACCAGACCTCTTGTGGCCCTATCATTAAACTCTTGTTTCTGTAACCAGACCTCTTGTGGCCCTATCATTGAACCCTCATGTTTGTAACCAGACCTCCTGTACCCTATCATTGAACCCTTATGTTTCTAACCAGACATCCTGTAGCCCTATCATTGAACTCTTGTGTCTGTAACCAGACCTCTTGTGGCCCTATCATTGAACCCTCATGTTTGTAACCAGACCTCCCGTAGCCCTATCATTGAACCCTCATGTTTCTAACCAGACATCCTGTAGCCCTATCATTGAACTCTTGTGTCTGTAACCAGACCTCTTGTGGCCCTATCATTGAACCCTCATGTTTGTAACCAGACCTCTTTTGGCCCTATCATTGAACTCTTGTGTCTGTAACCAGACCTCTTGTTGCCCTATCATTGAACTCTTGTGTCTGTAACCAGACCTCTTGTGGCCCTATCATTGAACCCTCATGTTTGTAACCAGACCTCCCGTAGCCCTATCATTGAACCCTTATGTTTCTAACCAGACATCCTGTAGCCCTATCATTGAACTCTTGTGTCTGTAACCAGACCTCTTGTGGCCCTATCATTGAACCCTCATGTTTGTAACCAGACCTCCCGTAGCCCTATCATTGAACCCTCATGTTTCTAACCAGACATCCTGTAGCCCTATCATTGAACTCTTGTGTCTGTAACCAGACCTCTTGTGGCCCTATCATTGAACCCTCATGTTTTTAACCAGACATCCTGTAGCCCTATCATTGAACTCTCCTGTCTGGAACCAGACCTCTTGTGGGCCTATCATTGAACTCTTGTGTCTGTAACCAGACCTCTTGTGGCCCTATCATTGACCTCTCATGTTTGTAACCAGACCTCTTGTGGCCCTATCATTGAACTCTTGTGTCTGTAACCAGACCTCTTGTGGACCTATCATTGAACCCTCATGTTTGTAACCAGACCTCCCGTAGCCCTATCATTGAACCCTCTTGTTTGTAACCAGACCTCTTGTGGCCCTATCATTGAACCCTCATGTTTGTAACCAGACCTCTTGTGGCCCTATCATTGAACTCTTGTGTCTGTAACCAGACCTATTGTGGCTCTATCATTGAACTCTTGCGTCTGTTACCAGACCTCTTGTGGCCCTATCATTGAACTTTTGTGTCTGTAACCAGACCTCTTGTAGCCCCATCATTGAACTCTTGTGTCTGTAACCAGAGCTCCCGTAGCCCTATCATTGAATTCTCCTGTCTCTATCCAGACCTCCCGTAGCCCTATCATTGAACTCTCCTGTCTCTATCCAGACCTCCTGTAGCCCTATCATTCAACTCTTGTGTCTGTAACCAGACCTCTTGTGGCCCTATCATTGAACTCTTGTGTCTGTAACCAGACCTCTTGTGGCCCTATCATTGAACCCTCATGTTTGTAACCAGACCTCCCGTAGCCCTATCATTGAACCCTCATGTTTCTAACCAGACATCCTGTAGCCCTATCATTGAACTCTTGTGTCTGTAACCAGACCTCTTGTGGCCCTATCATTGAACCCTCATGTTTTTAACCAGACATCCTGTAGCCCTATCATTGAACTCTCCTGTCTGGAACCAGACCTCTTGTGGGCCTATCATTGAACTCTTGTGTCTGTAACCAGACCTCTTGTGGCCCTATCATTGACCTCTCATGTTTGTAACCAGACCTCTTGTGGCCCTATCATTGAACTCTTGTGTCTGTAACCAGACCTCTTGTGGACCTATCATTGAACCCTCATGTTTGTAACCAGACCTCCCGTAGCCCTATCATTGAACCCTCTTGTTTGTAACCAGACCTCTTGTGGCCCTATCATTGAACCCTCATGTTTGTAACCAGACCTCTTGTGGCCCTATCATTGAACTCTTGTGTCTGTAACCAGACCTCTTGTGGCCCTATCATTGAACTCTTGTGTCTGTAACCAGACCTCTTGTGGCCCTATCATTGAACCCTCATGTTTGTAACCAGACCTCCCGTAGCCCTATCATTGAACCCTCATGTTTCTAACCAGACATCCTGTAGCCCTATCATTGAACTCTTGTGTCTGTAACCAGACCTCTTGTGGCCCTATCATTGAACCCTCATGTTTTTAACCAGACATCCTGTAGCCCTATCATTGAACTCTCCTGTCTGGAACCAGACCTCTTGTGGGCCTATCATTGAACTCTTGTGTCTGTAACCAGACCTCTTGTGGCCCTATCATTGACCTCTCATGTTTGTAACCAGACCTCTTGTGGCCCTATCATTGAACTCTTGTGTCTGTAACCAGACCTCTTGTGGACCTATCATTGAACCCTCATGTTTGTAACCAGACCTCCCGTAGCCCTATCATTGAACCCTCTTGTTTGTAACCAGACCTCTTGTGGCCCTATCATTGAACCCTCATGTTTGTAACCAGACCTCTTGTGGCCCTATCATTGAACTCTTGCGTCTGTTACCAGACCTCTTGTGGCCCTATCATTGAACTTTTGTGTCTGTAACCAGACCTCTTGTAGCCCCATCATTGAACTCTTGTGTCTGTAACCAGAGCTCCCGTAGCCCTATCATTGAATTCTCCTGTCTCTATCCAGACCTCCCGTAGCCCTATCATTGAACTCTCCTGTCTCTATCCAGACCTCCTGTAGCCCTATCATTCAACTCTTGTGTCTGTAACCAGACCTCTTGTGGCCCTATCATTGAACTCTTGTGTCTGTAACCAGACCTCTTGTGGCCCTATCATTGAACCCTCATGTTTGTAACCAGACCTCCTGTGGCCCTATCATTGAACTCTTGTGTCTGTAACCAGACCTCTTGTGGCCCTATCATTGAACTCTGTGTCTGTATCCAGGCCGCCTGTAGACGTATCGTTGAACCCTCCGGTCTCTACCCAGCTTCTGTCAGTGGATGTTGTTAACATTACTGAGATACAAGGTCAACGAGTGCGTATGGGGGGATTGCAGGGCGGGGGGATTGCAGGGCGGGGGGATTGCAGGGTGGGGGGATTGCAGGGCGGGGGGATTGCAGGGCGCAGCCACAGCTCGCGCGGAGCAGAGTCTGCTTCACAAATAACCAGAGAAATACGTTTTCATGCGAATAAATCTGAAAGGCAACAAAAAGTCAGTTGAGTTGAGATGAAGCTTCCTGAAAGTTTTCAGATACAGAGAGGAGCAGGAGGAAAGGAGTTGTTAAATCTGGGATCATCAACAGTGAATGACTGGTTCAGTGCTGAGGACGTGTTCACGAAAAACAGAGATCAGCTCTAGCAAGAAGAATTGGAAAACATTTTTTAAGGCGGATGAAAGACTGTTTGTCGCCTCTGGCGGTAGGAAAATCGAGCTTGACGCATATATTTACTGAAGGAGAATTCCTTTCTCTTCGCTAACAGAGGACATTACTGTAAGTGAGTCAAAGCACAGCTATTCCTTTATTGTCTTTCTATGTAGTGATTTTTCCAAATAATCAAGATCTATTCACAAAGTTTCACTTAGAAAACAATATAATATATCTGTACACAATATTTACACAACAAAAAAGCATCACACTGACATAAACAACATAGAGGTGAACACAAGTTGCTGCAACGGCCAATAATATATACTTAACAATTAAAAGGAGTGTATACCACCATCGTGTACCAACGTCTAATTAAATTCTGATCATCTAGTTAATAACTCAATACGTTGACCCAAATGGCATCTCTATGGTCACAAACTCGCAATCAAGAGCATAGATGTCTTCTGGATGATTGGCGATGATCCTGGAAAGTAGGGTTCAACACGTTTCGGCCTACCATTCAAGGCTTCCTTAGGACAAAGCGGGTACCTGGGTCTCCAAAACTCAGAGAGATTTTGTTATACTAAGACCGACAATATCAGCGCTTGCTTTTTATCTTTGAGAAATGTAGCAATCTATGGAAGATCTGGAATGCGCCAGGAAATCTGGGGTTACATTTTACACCATGGGTTCTGGTGCAAAGGTTGACCGGGAGAAAACAGTCCCAAGTGTTCTTGGTGCAGTCACGTAAGCAATCCGAAACATCAGCTGGTTGTGATGAATCGAAGTAACCGGGGCTTGGCCAGCCTCAGGTACCCCAACTCGGTCGCGTCCACAATCTGAAATGTCAGTAGTTTATTTCTAGAGAGGGAGTTCCAGTCTGTGCCCAAACAACACGGCTCAGCTTAATTTAAAATGTCACGTGGGCCATTTACAAGTGAACCGGATATGACGCAATCAAGGCCAGGGTTTAAAGCAAGATTTATTTGTCTTAAGTCCCCTCGCCACCCAAGATGGTGAGAAGTGCTGCATGATGGTGCAGGTGTTCCGATGGGCGTGCCTGTGAGTGAGACGGCCAGCTTTGAATGGTGCCCTCTCCTGGATGATGAGCCAGCCAGTGAGGTTTCTTTATCAACACACTCATCTAATCACGTTTCCTTATAAAAGGGATCTTTCCCCGCTGTCGTTCCTCGCTTTGGCAGAGCCCAGATCTATCGTTTGCATTTCAGCACCATTGAGTTGGGTGACAATAAACATCTATGATTGAGCGTCAGGAGACCTCTGGGTGAACGTGTGCTTTGCAAACACACATGTTATCTTATTTTAATATCAGGAAAGGTTCTAGTCTCTCTGTCTCTTTTCCCACCTTTCTTCCGTGTCTCCTCCATGGCCCAAGCGTCATCCACCTAGTCTCCTGTCTATTTCTTTCTCCGGTCCTCTTAACCTGATATTGTCTATCTCTGGATGAGTCTTTTCCCTGCTCCCCTCTCTTTTCGACACCCATCTTCTCTTGCTCTGCTGTTACCCCTGCATCCTACAAGCATGCTTTAGACTCTGAGAGGCAATATCCCTCCTCCAATACACAGACGACTGTTCCCTGGGGCTAGCATTGGGAAGGTGCCTGTCAGGTGTGGGGACGTCGACACCTGTAAAAGGTACAATCCGCCTCTGAATTAGGGCAGGGACATTTTTATTTAATTCTTAATATGAGTCCCAAAACATTCGGAGAGAAGAATCCCCCTCCCCTCATTTACAGTTCCCTGAAGCCTCCTTCTCCTCTTCTAGCTATAGCTGGGCTGCTTACTAGTTTTATAATGTCCAGAACATCATTAAAGTGCATTTTATAGAGAATATGCGTTTTATCTTTTTTTCAGACTGATTTTCATTTACAGGCACGCTGAACAGTATGGGGCATATTTATAATAACTGACGCATACCTGCATATCAGCAGGGATGCGCCAATTATTATGCGCCACAGCTGCGCCACCATGGATGCGCCGCATTTATAATGCGGCGCACCATGGGGCAAAAACGGCACAGATGCGTGACGCATCTGTGCCGTAAAATTGGCGCATTGCTGGAGTTGCGTCGCAAGCGCGACGCAGCTCCAGCAATGTTCTGGGGGGCCCTATTTGTACAATGCTGCGTCAATCCTTACGCCTGCTTCAGGCAGGCGCAGGGTTTTGACGCAGCATGGGCCTAAAAGTGACTGAGGGGCAGATTTATGTTTGACTTGCGCCTCATTTACGCCGCCGTTGCGTCACTTTTGTGACGCAGCAGCGGCGCAAATCCTGCGCCATGGTGCGGGGTATTTACAACGTGACGCATCTGGGAGATGCGTCACGTTGTAAAGCCCTGCGCCACATGTAGGCGTTCCAGGGCAGGTGGGGGCGTTCCGGCGCAGGAACGCCTCCTAAAAGTGGCTGAGTGAAATCTACAAGATTTCACTCAGTCACTTTTGAGCCCATGCTGCGTCAAAACCCTGCGCCTGCTTGAAGTAGGCGTAAGGATTGACGCAGCATTGTACAGATAGGGCCCCCCAGAGCATTGCTGGAGCTGCGTCGTGCTTGCGATGCAACTCCAGCAATGCGCCACTTTTACGGCACAGATGCGTGACGCATCTGTGCCGTTTTTGCCCCATGGTGCGCCGCATTATAAATGCGGCGCATCCATGGTGGCGGAGCTGGGGCGCAAAATAAATGGCGCATCCCTGCTGATATGCAGGGATGCGTCAGTTATTATAAATCTGTCCCTGAGTGAATTCTTCTAGATTTCACTCAGCCACTTTTAGGAGGCGTTCCTGCGCTGGAACGCCCCCCCCCTGCGCAGGAACGCCTACATGTGGCGCAGGGCTTTACAACGTGACGCATCTCCCAGATGCGTCACGTTGTAAATACCCCGCACCATGGCGCAGGATTTGCGCCGCTGCTGCGTCACAAAAGTGACGCAACGGCGGCGTAAATGAGGCGCAAGTCAAACATAAATCTGCCCCTATATTTATAACTGGGTCTGGTAGGAATGTCTTGGGGCCTCAGAGTGAGAACCCGCTCTGATTTTAATGACACGTTCCTCTCCCTCCGGTCATCGGATGCCCCCTCTCCTCCCCGGATCTCTGTCCCTTTCTTTGGAAGTTGTGTAACGCCCTGTGGCTGCTGTTTTTTTACTTCGCAAATCCATTTCGGCAGAGAATGTTGCTCACAATACCTGATCATACACAGCCCTCCCACTTGTGTATGACTTTAACCTATAAACCGGCAAATCTGGATGTGGTCTAACAGCCAGAGCTGCCAACTTTGGATCAGGAGAACCAGGTTCGAGGGCCGTCTTGACTCAACATTCTTTGATGCTAGGCACCTCATTTCAAGTGCTTAAAATAAAATGAGTCAGTCCTTGTGGAATATAACCTGGGGCTCATGTAAAGAGATCCGATGCCCTTTGGCTGTTTTCCTGCTCAATAAAACTGCAGAATATGTGCATGGGTTCCAAGAAGCACCAATGGGGCGGACTCTAGCACAAGAATCAACAGGAGGCCTTTCAAATTTGCTAAAACCCTTTTATGAACACCAAACATTGTCTGCAGTCTTCTGACACTACTGAATAGATGCCCCGCTCCAATCTGAAAAGTGTGTCAGCCCCAGATTCCAGGGCAGCTCATCATCGGCCCCTTCATGGGCAGATTCATATCTTGGCCAGATTTCGATATCAAAGGGCATGGTTAAGGTCATCACATTCACAAACAACTGCTAATATTACATTAAAAAATGCCCAAACCTCGTGTCCATTAAAGCTGGAGTGTGTGTTGTTCTAAACATGGATTCATGGTTCTAAAACAGTTTAAGACGCGCTGACCTAAAGCCCCACCTCACACACAGCCTCAAGTCAAGGAGCCCCGGCCAGAAGCCCCTTCACCAGCTCTCGGTGTCTTTACAGTGTAGCCCACACCCTGCAGGTGGCAGCACAGAGCTTTTCACCAGCTCTCGGTGTCTTTACAGTGCAGCCCACACCCTGCAGGTGGCAGCACAGAGCCCCTTCACCAGCTCTCGGTGTCTTTTCAGTGCAGCCCACACCCTGCAGGTGGCAGCACAGAGCCCCTTCACCAGCTCTCGGTGTCTTTTCAGTGTAGCCCACACCCTGCAGGTGGCAGCACAGAGCCCCTTCACCAGCTCTCGGTGTCTTTACAGTGCAGCCCACACCCTGCAGGTGGCAGCACAGAGCCCCTTCACCAGCTCTCGGTGTCTTTACAGTGTAGCCCACACCCTGCAGGTGGCAGCACAGAGCCCCTTCACCAGCTCTCGGTGTCTTTTCAGTGTAGCCCACACCCTGCAGGTGGCAGCACAGAGCCCCTTCACCAGCTCTCGGTGTCTTTACAGTGTAGCCCACACCCTGCAGGTGGCAGCACAGAGCCCCTTCACCAGCTCTCGGTGTCTTTCCAGTGTAGCCCACACCCTGCAGGTGGCAGCACAGAGCCCCTTCACCAGCTCTCGGTGTCTTTTCAGTGCAGCCCACACCCTGCAGGTGGCAGCACAGAGCCCCTTCACCAGCTCTCGGTGTCTTTTCAGTGTAGCCCACACCCTGCAGGTGGCAGCACAGAGCCCCTTCACCAGCTCTCGGTGTCTTTTCAGTGCAGCCCACACCCTGCAGGTGGCAGCACAGAGCCCCTTCACCAGCTCTCGGTGTCTTTTCAGTGCAGCCCACACCCTGCAGGTGGCAGCACAGAGCCCCTTCACCAGCTCTCGTTGTCTTTTCAGTGCAGCCCACACCCTGCAGGTGGCAGCACAGAGCCCCTTCACCAGCTCTCGGTGTCTTTTCAGTGCAGCCCACACCCTGCAGGTGGCAGCACAGAGCCCCTTCACCAGCTCTCGGTGTCTTTTCAGTGCAGCCCACACCCTGCAGGTGGCAGCACAGAGCCCCTTCACCAGCTCTCGGTGTCTTTTCAGTGCAGCCCACACCCTGCAGGTGGCAGCACAGAGCCCCTTCACCAGCTCTCGGTGTCTTTTCAGTGCAGCCCACACCCTGCAGGTGGCAGCACAGAGCCCCTTCACCAGCTCTCGGTGTCTTTACAGTGTAGCCCACACCCTGCAGGTGGCAGCACAGAGCTTTTCACCAGCTCTCGGTGTCTTTACAGTGCAGCCCACACCCTGCAGGTGGCAGCACAGAGCCCCTTCACCAGCTCTCGGTGTCTTTTCAGTGCAGCCCACACCCTGCAGGTGGCAGCACAGAGCCCCTTCACCAGCTCTCGGTGTCTTTTCAGTGTAGCCCACACCCTGCAGGTGGCAGCACAGAGCCCCTTCACCAGCTCTCGGTGTCTTTACAGTGCAGCCCACACCCTGCAGGTGGCAGCACAGAGCCCCTTCACCAGCTCTCGGTGTCTTTACAGTGTAGCCCACACCCTGCAGGTGGCAGCACAGAGCCCCTTCACCAGCTCTCGGTGTCTTTTCAGTGTAGCCCACACCCTACAGGTGGCAGCACAGAGCCCCTTCACCAGCTCTCGGTGTCTTTACAGTGTAGCCCACACCCTGCAGGTGGCAGCACAGAGCCCCTTCACCAGCTCTCGATGTCTTTTCAGTGTAGCCCACACCCTGCAGGTGGCAGCACAGAGCCCCTTCACCAGCTCTCGGTGTCTTTTCAGTGTAGCCCACACCCTGCAGGTGGCAGCACAGAGCCCCTTCACCAGCTCTCGGTGTCTTTTCAGTGCAGCCCACACCCTGCAGGTGGCAGCACAGAGCCCCTTCACCAGCTCTCGGTGTCTTTTCAGTGTAGCCCACACCCTGCAGGTGGCAGCACAGAGCCCCTTCACCAGCTCTCGGTGTCTTTTCAGTGCAGCCCACACCCTGCAGGTGGCAGCACAGAGCCCCTTCACCAGCTCTCGGTGTCTTTTCAGTGCAGCCCACACCCTGCAGGTGGCAGCACAGAGCCCCTTCACCAGCTCTCGGTGTCTTTTCAGTGTAGCCCACACCCTGCAGGTGGCAGCACAGAGCCCCTTCACCAGCTCTCGGTGTCTTTTCAGTGTAGCCCACACCCTGCAGGTGGCAGCACAGAGCCCCTTCACCAGCTCTCGGTGTCTTTACAGTGTAGCCCACACCCTGCAGGTGGCAGCACAGAGCGCCTTCACCAGCTCTCGGTGTCTATTCAGTGCGGCCCACACCCTGCAGGTGGCAGCACAGAGCCCCTTCACCAGCTCTCGGTGTCTTTACAGTGCAGCCCACACCCTGCAGGTGGCAGCACAGAGCCCCTGCACCAGCTCTCGGTGTCTTTACAGTGCAGCCCACACCCTGCAGGTGGCAGCACAGAGCCCCTTCACCAGCTCTCGGTGTCTTTACAGTGCAGCCCACACCCTGCAGGTGGCAGCACAGAGCCCCTTCACCAGCTCTCGGTGTCTTTTCAGTGCAGCCCACACCCTGCAGGTGGCAGCACAGAGCCCCTTCACCAGGCCTCGGTGTCTTTACAGTGCAGCCCACACCCTGCAGGTAGCAGCACAGATCCCCTTCTCCAAGTCTCGGTGTCTTTTCAGTGCAGCCCACACCCTGCAGGTGGCAGCACAGAGCCCCTTCACCAGCTCTCGGTGTCTTTACAGTGCAGCCCACACCCTGCAGGTGGCAGCACAGAGCCCCTTCACCAGCTCTCGGTGTCTTTTCAGTGCAGCCCACACCCTGCAGGTGGCAGCACAGAGCCCCTTCACCAGCTCTCGGTGTCTTTTCAGTGTAGCCCACACCCTGCAGGTGGCAGCTCAGAGCCCCTTCACCAGCTCTCGGTGTCTTTTCAGTGTAGCCCACACCCTGCAGGTGCCAGCACAGAGCCCCTTCACCAGCTCTCGGTGTCTTTACAGTGTAGCCCACACCCTGCAGGTGGCAGCACAGAGCCCCTTCACCAGCTCTCGGTGTCTATTCAGTGCGGCCCACACCCTGCAGGTGGCAGCACAGAGCCCCTTCACCAGCTCTCGGTGTCTATTCAGTGCGGCCCACACCCTGCAGGTGGCAGCACAGAGCCCCTTCACCAGCTCTCGGTGTCTATTCAGTGTAGCCCACACCCTGCAGGTGGCAGCACAGAGCCCCTTCACCAGCTCTCGGTGTCTTTTCAGTGTAGCCCACACCCTGCAGGTGGCAGCACAGAGCCCCTTCACCAGCTCTCGGTGTCTTTTCAGTGCAGCCCACACCCTGCAGGTGGCAGCACAGAGCCCCTTCACCAGCTCTCAGTGTCTTTTCAGTGTAGCCCACACCCTGCAGGTGGCAGCACAGAGCCCCTTCACCAGCTCTCGGTGTCTTTTCAGTGCAGCCCACACCCTGCAGGTGGCAGCACAGAGCCCCTTCACCAGCTCTCGGTGTCTTTACAGTGTAGCCCACACCCTGCAGCTGGCAGCACAGAGCCCCTTCACCAGCTCTCGGTGTCTATTCAGTGCGGCCCACACCCTGCAGGTGGCAGCACAGAGCCCCTTCACCAGCTCTCGGTGTCTATTCAGTGCGGCCCACACCCTGCAGGTGGCAGCACAGAGCCCCTTCACCAGCTCTCGGTGTCTATTCAGTGTAGCCCACACCCTGCAGGTGGCAGCACAGAGCCCCTTCACCAGCTCTCGGTGTCTTTTCAGTGTAGCCCACACCCTGCAGGTGGCAGCACAGAGCCCCTTCACCAGCTCTCGGTGTCTTTTCAGTGTAGCCCACACCCTGCAGGTGGCAGCACAGAGCCCCTTCACCAGCTCTCGGTGTCTTTTCAGTGTGGCCCACACCCTGCAGGTGGCAGCACAGAGCCCCTTCACCAGCTCTCGGTGTCTTTTCAGTGCGGCCCACACCCTGCAGGTGGCAGCACAGAGCCCCTTCACAAGCTCTCGGTGTCTTTTCAGTGCGGCCCACACCCTGCAGGTGGCAGCACAGAGCCCCTTCACCAGCTCTCGGTGTCTTTACAGTGCAGCCCACACCCTGCAGGTGGCAGCACAGAGCCCCTTCACCAGCTCTCGGTGTCTTTTCAGTGAAGCCCACACCCTGCAGGTGGCAGCACAGAGCCCCTTCACCAGCTCTCGGTGTCTTTTCAGTGTAGCCCACACCCTGCAGGTGGCAGCACAGAGCCCCTTCACCAGCTCTCGGTGTCTTTTCAGTGTAGCCCACAACCTGCAGGTGGCAGCACAGAGCCCCTTCACCAGCTCTCGGTGTCTTTTCAGTGTAGCCCACACCCTGCAGGTGGCAGTACAGAGCCCCTTCACCAGCTCTCGGTGTCTTTTCAGTGCAGCCCACACCCTGCAGGTGGCAGCACAGAGCCCCTTCACCAGCTCTCGGTGTCTTTTCAGTGTAGCCCACACCCTGCAGGTGGCAGCACAGAGCCCCTTCACCAGCTCTCGGTGTCTTTTCAGTGTAGCCCACACCCTGCAGGTGGCAGCACAGAGCCCGTCCACCAGCTCTCGGTGTCTCTACAGTGTAGCCCACACCCTGCAGGTGGCAGCACAGAGCCCCTTCACCAGCTCTCGGTGTCTTTTCAGTGTAGCCCACACCCTGCAGGTGGCAGCACAGAGCCCATTCACCAGCTCTCGGTGTCTTTTCAGTGTAGCCCACACCCTGCAGGTGGCAGCACAGAGCCCCTTCACCAGCTCTCGGTGTCTTTTCAGTGTAGCCCACACCCTGCAGGTGGCAGCACAGAGCCCCTTCACCAGCTCTCGGTGTCTTTTCAGTGTAGCCCACACCCTGCAGGTGGCAGCACAGAGCCCCTTCACCATCTCTCCGTGTCTTTACAGTGTAGCCCACAGCCTGCGGGTGGCATCACAGTGCCCCTTCACAAGCTCTCGGTGTCTTTTCAGTGTGGCCCACACCCTGCAGGTGGCAGCACAGAGCCCCTTCACCAGCTCTCGGTGTCTTTTCAGTGTAGCCCATGTTAAATGGTAGCGGCAGTTCAGTCGATAACCTTTCAAGTATTGCCCGGCGGTAATCGCCTCTCATACCACTCGATAATTTACCAATGAAAGAGGCAGGCGCCGGAGACTGGAAGGCAGGAAACAAAGTTTTATTCCGTCGGAGCAGAACACATCAGATCAGACAGCAAGGTATCGTCACGAGGTGCTCTAACTGCATCTCTGAGGCCTGGTCTCTTATACACACGTTTATGATTTTATTGCAGGATTATTGTACATGGCACATTCTTGAGATCCCCTTGATGCATGAAAGAACATCCCCTGAAGCCCCGGCTCAGATCCGATCCCACACATAGCTACAGTAGAAGTTCCCACCTCACCCGCAGTAGGAGATGGCTATCACGCAGCAGGGTATTCCGCCAATTCCCGGGGGTGTGTGCAACCGGCCGGGTCTCAGGGGGTAGGGGCTTTGATCTACTGTAATCCCTTTGATGTGGGGTGTTTCCCTTACAGTAGGGGCAATAAACTGCATCCGCAGGGCTAGGTGATGGCCTGGGACCAGTTCGGACAATGGGGCGCAGAGGAAGGGGGTTATCAAAGGAGAGGCATGACCATGTATGGGATGTCGGTCGGATGTGGTTCCGTAGCAGGGTCGCGCAGAAGGAGAGGGTTTATGGCCTGTATGAGAGAGCGGGGGTGGCCGGCGCGCGGGGGATGCTTGCAGTGTCAGTGGAACGCGCTGGCGATTGACAATGAGCGGGGGAGAGAGTGGGGTGCCCAAAATGGCTACCGTGTGCTCGCTGTGCGTAGCGCTGGGGAGAGGCAAGATGGCGCAGATAATGTTCAGTTTGCGAGCTAAATTTCCACAGTCCACACCCTGCAGGTGGCAGCACAGAGCCCCTTCTCCAGGTCTCGGTGTCTTTTCAGTGCAGCCCACACCCTGCAGGTGGCAGCTCAGAGCCCCTTCACCAGCTCTCGGTGTCTTTACAGTGCAGCCCACACCCTGCAGGTGGCAGCACAGAGCCCCTTCACCAGCTCTCGGTGTCTTTTCAGTGTAGCCCACACCCTGCAGGTGGCAGCACAGAGCCCCTTCACCAGCTCTCGGTGTCTTTTCAGTGTAGCCCACACCCTGCAGGTGGCAGCACAGAGCCCCTTCACCAGCTCTCGGTGTCTTTTCAGTGTAGCCCACACCCTGCAGGTGGCAGCACAGAGCCCCTTCACCAGCTCTCGGTGTCTTTTCAGTGTAGTCCACACCCTGCAGGTGGCAGCACAGAGCCCCTTCACCAGCTCTCGGTGTCTTTTTAGTGTAGCCCACACCCTGCAGGTGGCAGCACAGAGCCCCTTCACCAGCTCTCGGTGTCTTTTCAGTGTAGCCCACACCCTGCAGGTGGCAGCACAGAGCCCCTTCACCAGCTCTCGGTGTCTTTTCAGTGTAGCCCACACCCTGCAGGTGGCAGCACAGAGCCCCTTCTCCAGGTCTGTGCTCATCTGCAGGTCTGACATTGGCTCCTCTCGAGGTGTCTCATCAGAGCAGATCTACAGAAGGGAATGACTGTTGCCAGAGGGTTCAGAATGAGCTCAAACTTTCACTCAATTGTCCACAGCTCTGCAAAAAAGTTAGAAACATCTCATCCTACAAAACCTTTGTGTGCATTGAGCTATGCGAAGAAGTCTTTACAGTGATGGATTCCTACGTGGCCACCCCTTCACTCACACATCTTTACTGAGCAACTGCTTGACTGACTCTCCACATTCCTAAGGCTCTGACCACCCCTGTGGACGTCTCTTGGCAAAGGGCTTCATATTTGATAGTGTGGGGGAGCCCACTCGAAGGCTGAGCTTGAGGTACCAATAGGAAAGGACCCCAAAGCTGACGTCTTAGAGCGGAGGAGGCCCTCTCTCTGGAGGTCTGAGCGTGTGCTCAAGGGCTAAAGGGCTACAAGGAGCTCAGGGTCTAGACAGGCGATGTCCCTAGTGAACAGGGGGTGCCTTTTTTCTTGCAAAGGAACAATATTGTGTTTATTAATTTGCACTCACATTTCAGCAGGCAGATGAAAAACCCAGTCCATCCTTCCTTGGGACCTCAGCTCATAGATATTGTAAGTCTCTCGTCTTCCAGCAGAAACACAGGTGTGCAAGCATCAGTGAATTACAGGTCGCAGTAACAAAGCGCTACGCGAGCCTTTGTCCATGGCGTGTCCCTTTAGAAAAAGTCTAGTGAATGTGTTGATCTGGGGCATTATAATAACCGTCCTGGGGCCCAGCTTATATATAGATGTGAGGCTCAAGGGTCTGGGACAAGACTCTAAAGTTTTAGATCAAAGAATAACAGAATTTGTTCATCATGTGTCTGATCTCTGAAGGGAAAGATCCCCAAAAACATGTTTATTGCCTGTGATTCAAACCTCAGAGGTGTTCAAGGTAAGACTGACATGAAAACACAATTATGGACCCAGCAGACACACCATCTCCCATCTCAAACCTAAAATTGTGATTTCCTGCAAATATCACAGAGTGGATCAATAAGGTTTCATATGATCGGTTGCGAAATCAGAGTCATCAATCTCCTTGGGTGCTGGAAATTGACCCTGTGACCCAGATCTTGTTACGGGTCGGCTACTCCTCTATTGACCTTCTGCAGTACATGTAGAAAGAGGAAAAGGCCTTTATGGATTGTAAGGGTGCACCTTCCTGCCCAAAAGCAATCCTGCGGTAACACAGACACCCTTCCACCATGTCGCAGGGGGGCCTGCGCTGGCGCTTGGCAGCCACGAGTGCTCCAGCGAGGGAGCTGCAATGTACCATGTGTTAGTAATTGTGGCACATCCCTGCTCTCTCTATTTGACGCAGCGCAGTGCAGCGAGCTGTCTTGCTGCGTTGTCACACCGAATCATAGTATATTTTCCCCTTTTTTAAACCAATGTTCTCATTTGGGGGCTTTGCCGATACCCATTTTTTGGGCAGAACCAGTGCCATGGACACAAAGCGTCATATGGATAAGTCCGCAGTGGCCCCCAGCATTGCCAAGAATAGGGCCTGGGAAAACTTTGCTATTCACTCAGGGGTGCAGTAAGATTGGTATAAGTATCTAAGTTGTATCAGCTTATGCCGATAATTAAGTGGGGTCCCCTGAACCTTTGTGCAGCTGTGTGCACATCTTTCATCAATATTTCTTTGTCCCAGGTGTGGCGGGGGAAGAGGTGCAGCCATCGTAGCCTCTCTGTACTAGAGGAGGTTTCATTCTCTGTGTCACTCCTCTGAAGGTATCCTGTGGGCAGCATACATCAGCTGAGCTCTCAATCTGTGATGTTTCATTCTCTGTGTCACTCCTCTGAAGGTATCCTGTGAGCAGCATACATCAGCTGAGCTGTCAATCTGTGATGTTTCATTCTCTGTGTCACTCCTCTGAAAGTATCCTATGAGCAGCATACATCAGCTGAGCTCTCAATCTGTGATGTTTCATTCTCTGTGTCACTCCTCTGAAGGTATCCTGTGAGCAGCATACATCAGCTGATCTGTCAATCTGTGATGTTTCATTCTCTGTGTCACTCCTCTGAAGGTATCCTGTGGGCAGCATACATCAGCTGAGCTCTCAATCTGTGATGTTTCATTCTCTGTGTCACTCCTCTGAAGGTATCCTGTGAGCAGCATACATCAGCTGAGCAGTCAATCTGTGATGTTTCATTCTCTGTGTCACTCCTCTGAAGGTATCCTATGAGCAGCATACATCAGCTGAGCTGTCAATCTGTGATGTTTCATTTTCTGTGTCACTCCTCTGAAGGTATCCTGTGAGCAGCATACATCAGCTGAGCTGTCAATCTGTGATGTTTCATTCTCTGTGTCACTCCTCTGCAGGTATCCTGTGAGCAGCATACATCAGCTGAGCTGTCAAACTGTGATGTTTCATTCTCTGTGTCACTCCTCTGAAGGTATCCTGGGGGCAGCATACATCAGCTGATCTCTCAAACTGTGATGTTTCATTCTCTGTGTCACTCCTCTGAAGGTGTCCTGTGGGCAGCATACATCAGCTGATCTCTCAAACTGTGATGTTTCATTCTCTGTGTCACTCCTCTGAAGGTATCCCGTGAGCAGCATACGTCAGCTGAGCTGTCAATCTATGATGTTTCATTCTCTGTGTCACTCCTCTGAAGGTATCCTGTGAGCAGCATACATCAGCTGAGCTGTCAATCTGTGATGTTTCATTTTCTGTGTCACTCCTCTGAAGGTATCCTGTGAGCAGCATACATCAGCTGAGCTGTCAATCTGTGATGTTTCATTCTCTGTGTCACTCCTCTGCAGGTATCCTGTGGGCAGCATACATCAGCTGATCACTCAATCTGTGATGTTTCATTCTCTGTGTCACTCCTCTGAAGGTATCCTGTGGGCAGCATACATCAGCTGATCTCTCAATCTGTGATGTTTCATTCTCTGTGTCACTCCTCTGAAAGTATCCTGTGAGCAGCATACATCGGCTGATCTCTCAAACTGTGATGTTTCATTCTCTGTGTCACTCCTCTGAAGGTATCCTGTGAGCAGCATACATCAGCTGATCTCTCAATCTGTGATGTTTCATTCTCTGTGTCACTCCTCTGAAGGTATCCTGGGGGCAGCATACATCAGCTGATCTCTCAAACTGTGATGTTTCATTCTCTGTGTCACTCCTCTGAAGGTATCCTGTGGGCAGCATACATCAGCTGATCTCTCAAACTGTGATGTTTCATTCTCTGTGTCACTCCTCTGAAGGTATCCCGTGAGCAGCATACATCAGCTGAGCTGTCAATCTATGATGTTTCATTCTCTGTGTCACTCCTCTGAAGGTATCCTGTGAGCAGCATACATCAGCTGAGCTGTCAATCTGTGATGTTTCATTCTCTGTGTCACTCCTCTGAAGGTATCCTGTGGGCAGCATACATCAGCTGATCTCTCAAACTGTGATGTTTCACTCTCTGTGTCACTCCTCTGAAGGTATCCTGTGGGCAGCATACATCAGCTGATCTCTCAAACTGTGATGTTTCATTCTCTGTGTCACTCCTCTGCAGGTATCCTGTGGGCAGCATACATCAGCTGATCTCTCAATCTGTGATGTTTCATTCTCTGTGTCACTCCTCTGCAGGTATCCTGTGAGCAGCATACATCAGCTGAGCTGTCAATCTGTGATGTTTCATTCTCTGTGTCACTCCTCTGAAGGTATCCTGTGAGCAGCATACATCAGCTGAGCTGTCAATCTGTGATGTTTCATTCTCTGTGTCACTCCTCTGAAGGTATCCTGTGGGCAGCATACATCAGCTGATCTCTCAAACTGTGATGTTTCACTCTCTGTGTCACTCCTCTGAAGGTATTCTGTGGGCAGCATACATCAGCTGATCTCTCAAACTGTGATGTTTCACTCTCTGTGTCACTCCTCTGAAGGTATTCTGTGGGCAGCATACATCAGCTGATCTCTCAAACTGTGATGTTTCACTCTCTGTGTCACTCCTCTGAAGGTATCCTGCGGGCAGCATACATCAGCTGAGCTGTCAAACTGTGATGTTTCATTCTCTGTGTCACTCCTCTGCAGGTATCCTGTGAGCAGCATATATTGGCTGATCTCTCAAACTGTGATGTTTCATTCTCTGTGTCACTCCTCTGCAGGTATCCCGTGGGCAGCATACATCGGCTGATCTGTCAATCTGTGATGTTTCATTCTCTGTGTCACTCCTCTGAAGGTATCCTGTGGGCAGCATACATCGGCTGATCTGTCAATCTGTGATGTTTCATTCTCTGTGTCACTCCTCTGAAGGTATCCTGTGAGCAGCATACATCAGCTGAGCTGTCAAACTGTGATGTTTCATTTTTTGTGTCACTCCTCTGAAGGTATCCTGTGGGCAGCATACATCAGCTGATCTCTCAAACTGTGATGTTTCATTCTCTGTGTCACTCCTCTGCAGGTATCCTGTGGGCAGCATACATCGGCTGATCTGTCAATCTGTGATGTTTCATTCTCTGTGTCACTCCTCTGCAGGTTTCCTGGGGGCAGCATACATCGGCTGATCTGTCAATCTGTGATGTTTCATTCTCTGTGTCACTCCTCTGCAGGTATCCTGGGGGCAGCATACATCGGCTGATCTGTCAATCTGTGATGTTTCATTCTCTGTGTCACTCCTCTGCAGGTATCCTGTGGGCAGCATACATCAGCTGATCTGTCAATCTGTGATGTTTCATTCTCTGTGTCACTCCTCTGAAGGTATCCCGTGGGCAGCATACATCAGCTGATCTCTCAAACTGTGATGTTTCATTCTCTGTGTCACTCCTCTGAAGGTATCCCGTGAGCAGCATACATCAGCTGAGCTGTCAATCTATGATGTTTCATTCTCTGTGTCACTCCTCTGAAGGTATCCTGTGAGCAGCATACATCAGCTGAGCTGTCAATCTGTGATGTTTCATTCTCTGTGTCACTCCTCTGCAGGTATCCTGTGAGCAGCATACATCAGCTGAGCTGTCAATCTGTGATGTTTCATTCTCTGTGTCACTCCTCTGCAGGTATCCTGTGAGCAGCATATATCGGCTGATCTCTCAAACTGTGATGTTTCATTCTCTGTGTCACTCCTCTGAAGGTATCCTGTGGGCAGCATACATCGGCTGATCTGTCAATCTGTGATGTTTCATTCTCTGTGTCACTCCTCTGCAGGTATCCTGTGGGCAGCATACATCAGCTGATCTCTCAAACTGTGATGTTTCATTCTCTGTGTCACTCCTCTGAAGGTATCCTGTGGGCAGCATACATCAGCTGATCTCTCAAACTGTGATGTTTCATTCTCTGTGTCACTCCTCTGAAGGTATCCTGTGGGCAGCATACATCGGCTGATCTGTCAATCTGTGATGTTTCATTCTCTGTGTCACTCCTCTGAAGGTATCCTGTGGGCAGCATACATCAGCTGAGCTGTCAAACTGTGATGTTTCATTCTCTGTATCACTCCTCCGAAGGTATCCTGTGAGCAGCATACATCAGCTGATCTCTCAAACTGTGATGTTTCATTCTCTGTGTCACTCCTCTGCAGGTATCCTGTGGGCAGCATACATCAGCTGATCTGTCAATCTGTGATGTTTCATTCTCTGTGTCACTCCTTCGAAGGTATCCTGTGGGCAGCATCCATCAGCTGATCTGTCAATCTGTGATGTTTCATTCTCTGTGTCACTCCTCTGCAGGTATCCTGGGGGCAGCATACATCAGCTGAGCTGTCAATCTGTGATGTTTCATTCTCTGTGTCACTCCTCTGAAGGTATCCTGGGGGCAGCATACATCAGCTGATCTGTCAAACTGTGATGTTTCATTCTCTGTGTCACTCCTCTGAAGGTATCCTGTGGGCAGCATACATCGGCTGATCTCTCAAACCGTGATGTTTCATTCTCTGTGTCACTCCTCTGCAGGTATCCTGTGAGCAGCATACATCGGCTGATCTGTCAATCTGTGATGTTTCATTCTCTGTGTCACTCCTCTGAAGGTATCCTGTGGGCAGCATACATCAGCTGATCTCTCAAACTGTGATGTTTCATTCTCTGTGGCACTCCTCTGAAGGTATCCCGTGAGCAGCATACATCAGCTGATCTCTCAATCTGTGATGTTTCATTCTCTGTGTCACTCCTCTGCAGGTATCCTGTGGGCAGCATACATCAGCTGAGCTGTCAATCTGTGATGTTTCATTCTCTGTGTCACTCCTCTGAAGGTATCCTGTGGGCAGCATACATCGGCTGATCTGTCAATCTGTGATGTTTCATTCTCTGTGTCACTCCTCTGAAGGTATCCTGTGGGCAGCATACATCAGCTGATCTCTCAAACTGTGATGTTTCATTCTCTGTGTCACTCCTCTGAAGGTATCCTGTGGGCAGCATACATCGGCTGATCTGTCAATCTGTGATGTTTCATTCTCTGTGTCACTCCTTCGAAGGTATCCTGTGGGCAGCATACATCAGCTGATCTGTCAATCTGTGATGTTTCATTCTCTGTGTCACTCCTCTGCAGGTATCCTGGGGGCAGCATACATCGGCTGATCTGTCAATCTGTGATGTTTCATTCTCTGTGTCACTCCTCTGAAGGTATCCTGTGGGCAGCATACATCAGCTGATCTCTCAAACTGTGATGTTTCATTCTCTGTGTCACTCCTCTGAAGGTATCCTGTGGGCAGCATACATCGGCTGATCTGTCAATCTGTGATGTTTCATTCTCTGTGTCACTCCTCTGAAGGTATCCTGTGGGCAGCATACATCAGCTGATCTCTCAAACTGTGATGTTTCATTCTCTGTGTCACTCCTCTGCAGGTATCCTGTGGGCAGCATACATCGGCTGATCTGTCAATCTGTGATGTTTCATTCTCTGTGTCACTCCTCTGAAGGTATCCTGTGGGCAGCATACATCAGCTGATCTGTCAATCTGTGATGTTTCATTCTCTGTGTCACTCCTCTGAAGGTATCCTGTGGGCAGCATACATCAGCTGATCTCTCAAACTGTGATGTTTCATTCTCTGTGTCACTCCTCTGAAGGTATCCTGTGGGCAGCATACATCAGCTGATCTGTCAATCTGTGATGTTTCATTCTCTGTGTCACTCCTCTGAAGGTATCCTGTGGGCAGCATACATCAGCTGATCTCTCAAACTGTGATGTTTCATTCTCTGTGTCACTCCTCTGAAGGTATCCCGTGGGCAGCATACATCGGCTGAGCTGTCAATCTGTGATGTTTCATTCTCTGTGTCACTCCTATGAAGGTATCCCGTGAGCAGCATACATCAGCTGATCTGTCAATCTGTGATGTTTCATTCTCTGTGTCACTCCTCTGAAGGTATCCTGGGGGCAGCATACATCGGCTGATCTGTCAATCTGTGATGTTTCATTCTCTGTGTCACTCCTCTGAAGGTATCCTGTGGGCAGCATACATCAGCTGATCTCTCAAACTGTGATGTTTCATTCTCTGTGTCACTCCTCTGCAGGTATCCTGTGGGCAGCATACATCAGCTGAGCTGTCAAACTGTGATGTTTCATTCTCTGTGTCACTCCTCTGAAGGTATCCTGTGAGCAGCATACATCAGCTGATCTCTCAATCTGTGATGTTTCATTCTCTGTGTCACTCCTCTGAAGGTATCCTGTGAGCAGCATACATCAGCTGATCTCTCAATCTGTGATGTTTCATTCTCTGTGTCACTCCTCTGAAGGTATCCTGTGAGCAGCATACATCAGCTGATCTGTCAATCTGTGATGTTTCATTCTCTGTGTCACTCCTCTGCAGGTATCCTGGGGGCAGCATACATCGGCTGATCTGTCAATCTGTGATGTTTCATTCTCTGTGTCACTCCTCTGAAGGTATCCTGTGGGCAGCATACATCAGCTGATCTCTCAAACTGTGATGTTTCATTCTCTGTGTCACTCCTCTGAAGGTATCCTGAGAGCAGCATACATCAGCTGATCTCTCAAACTGTGATGTTTCATTCTCTGTGTCACTCCTCTGAAGGTATCCTGTGGGCAGCATACATCGGCTGATCTGTCAATCTGTGATGTTTCATTCTCTGTGTCACTCCTCTGAAGGTATCCTGTGGGCAGCATACATCAGCTGATCTCTCAAACTGTGATGTTTCATTCTCTGTGTCACTCCTCTGCAGGTATCCCGTGAGCAGCATACATCAGCTGAGCTGTCAATCTGTGATGTTTCATTCTCTGTGTCACTCCTCTGCAGGTATCCTGTGAGCAGCATACATCAGCTGATCTCTCAAACTGTGATGTTTCATTCTCTGTGTCACTCCTCTGCAGGTATGCTGTGGGCAGCATACATCAGCTGATCTGTCAATCTGTGATGTTTCATTCTCTGTGTCACTCCTCTGAAGGTATCCTGTGGGCAGCATACATCAGCTGATCTCTCAAACTGTGATGTTTCACTCTCTGAGTCACTCCTCTGAAGGTATCCTGTGGGCAGCATACATCAGCTGAGCTGTCAAACTGTGATGTTTCATTCTCTGTGTCACTCCTCTGCAGGTATCCTGTGAGCAGCATATATTGGCTGATCTCTCAAACTGTGATGTTTCATTCTCTGTGTCACTCCTCTGCAGGTATCCTGTGGGCAGCATACATCGGCTGATCTGTCAATCTGTGATGTTTCATTCTCCATGTCACTCCTCTGAAGGTATCCTGTGGGCAGCATACATCGGCTGATCTGTCAATCTGTGATGTTTCATTCTCTGTGTCACTCCTCTGAAGGTATCCTGTGAGCAGCATACATCAGCTAAGCTGTCAAACTGTGATGTTTCATTCTTTGTGTCACTCCTCTGAAGGTATCCTGTGGGCAGCATACATCAGCTGATCTCTCAAACTGTGATGTTTCATTCTCTGTGTCACTCCTCTGCAGGTATCCTGTGGGCAGCATACATCGGCTGATCTGTCAATCTGTGATGTTTCATTCTCTGTGTCACCTCCTCTGCAGGTTTCCTGGGGGCAGCATACATCGGCTGATCTGTCAATCTGTGATGTTTCATTCTCTGTGTCACTCCTCTGCAGGTATCCTGGGGGCAGCATACATCGGCTGATCTGTCAATCTGTGATGTTTCATTCTCTGTGTCACTCCTCTGCAGGTATCCTGTGGGCAGCATACATCAGCTGATCTGTCAACCTGTGATGTTTCATTCTCTGTGTCACTCCTCTGCAGGTATCCCGTGGGCAGCATACATCAGCTGATCTCTCAAACTGTGATGTTTCATTCTCTGTGTCACTCCTCTGAAGGTATCCCGTGAGCAGCATACATCAGCTGAGCTGTCAATCTATGATGTTTCATTCTCTGTGTCACTCCTCTGAAGGTATCCTGTGAGCAGCATACATCAGCTGAGCTGTCAATCTGTGATGTTTCATTCTCTGTGTCACTCCTCTGCAGGTATCCTGTGAGCAGCATACATCAGCTGAGCTGTCAATCTGTGATGTTTCATTCTCTGTGTCACTCCTCTGCAGGTATCCTGTGAGCAGCATATATCGGCTGATCTCTCAAACTGTGATGTTTCATTCTCTGTGTCACTCCTCTGAAGGTATCCTGTGGGCAGCATACATCGGCTGATCTGTCAATCTGTGATGTTTCATTCTCTGTGTCACTCCTCTGCAGGTATCCTGTGGGCAGCATACATCAGCTGATCTCTCAAACTGTGATTTTTCATTCTCTGTGTCACTCCTCTGAAGGTATCCTGTGGGCAGCATACATCAGCTGATCTCTCAAACTGTGATGTTTCATTCTCTGTGTCACTCCTCTGAAGGTATCCTGTGGGCAGCATACATCGGCTGATCTGTCAATCTGTGATGTTTCATTCTCTGTGTCACTCCTCTGAAGGTATCCTGTGGGCAGCATACATCAGCTGAGCTGTCAAACTGTGATGTTTCATTCTCTGTATCACTCCTCCGAAGGTATCCTGTGAGCAGCATACATCAGCTGATCTCTCAAACTGTGATGTTTCATTCTCTGTGTCACTCCTCTGCAGGTATCCTGTGGGCAGCATACATCAGCTGATCTGTCAATCTGTGATGTTTCATTCTCTGTGTCACTCCTTCGAAGGTATCCTGTGGGCAGCATACATCAGCTGATCTGTCAATCTGTGATGTTTCATTCTCTGTGTCACTCCTCTGCAGGTATCCTGGGGGCAGCATACATCAGCTGAGCTGTCAATCTGTGATGTTTCATTCTCTGTGTCACTCCTCTGAAGGTATCCTGGGGGCAGCATACATCAGCTGATCTGTCAAACTGTGATGTTTCATTCTCTGTGTCACTCCTCTGAAGGTATCCTGTGGGCAGCATACATCGGCTGATCTCTCAAACCGTGATGTTTCATTCTCTGTGTCACTCCTCTGCAGGTATCCTGTGAGCAGCATACATCGGCTGATCTGTCAATCTGTGATGTTTCATTCTCTGTGTCACTCCTCTGAAGGTATCCTGTGGGCAGCATACATCAGCTGATCTCTCAAACTGTGATGTTTCATTCTCTGTGGCACTCCTCTGAAGGTATCCCGTGAGCAGCATACATCAGCTGATCTCTCAATCTGTGATGTTTCATTCTCTGTGTCACTCCTCTGCAGGTATCCTGTGGGCAGCATACATCAGCTGAGCTGTCAATCTGTGATGTTTCATTCTCTGTGTCACTCCTCTGAAGGTATCCTGTGGGCAGCATACATCGGCTGATCTGTCAATCTGTGATGTTTCATTCTCTGTGTCACTCCTCTGAAGGTATCCTGTGGGCAGCATACATCAGCTGATCTCTCAAACTGTGATGTTTCATTCTCTGTGTCACTCCTCTGAAGGTATCCTGTGGGCAGCATACATCAGCTGATCTCTCAAACTGTGATGTTTCATTCTCTGTGTCACTCCTCTGCAGGTATCCTGGGGGCAGCATACATCAGCTGATCTGTCAATCTGTGATGTTTCATTCTCTGTGTCACTCCTTCGAAGGTATCCTGTGGGCAGCATACATCAGCTGATCTGTCAATCTGTGATGTTTCATTCTCTGTGTCACTCCTCTGCAGGTATCCTGGGGGCAGCATACATCGGCTGATCTGTCAATCTGTGATGTTTCATTCTCTGTGTCACTCCTCTGAAGGTATCCTGTGGGCAGCATACATCAGCTGATCTCTCAAACTGTGATGTTTCATTCTCTGTGTCACTCCTCTGAAGGTATCCTGTGGGCAGCATACATCGGCTGAGCTGTCAATCTGTGATGTTTCATTCTCTGTGTCACTCCTCTGAAGGTATCCTGCGGGCAGCATACATCAGCTGATCTCTCAATCTGTGATGTTTCATTCTCTGTGTCACTCCTCTGAAAGTATCCTGTGAGCAGCATACATCGGCTGATCTCTCAAACTGTGATGTTTCATTCTCTGTGTCACTCCTCTGAAGGTATCCTGTGAGCAGCATACATCAGCTGATCTCTCAATCTGTGATGTTTCATTCTCTGTGTCACTCCTCTGAAGGTATCCTGTGGGCAGCATACATCGGCTGATCTGTCAATCTGTGATGTTTCATTCTCTGTGTCACTCCTCTGAAGGTATCCTGTGGGCAGCATACATCAGCTGATCTGTCAATCTGTGATGTTTCATTCTCTGTGTCACTCCTCTGAAGGTATCCTGTGGGCAGCATACATCAGCTGATCTCTCAAACTGTGATGTTTCATTCTCTGTGTCACTCCTCTGAAGGTATCCTGTGGGCAGCATACATCAGCTGATCTGTCAATCTGTGATGTTTCATTCTCTGTGTCACTCCTCTGCAGGTATCCTGGGGGCAGCATACATCAGCTGATCTGTCAATCTGTGATGTTTCATTCTCTGTGTCACTCCTTCGAAGGTATCCTGTGGGCAGCATACATCAGCTGATCTGTCAATCTGTGATGTTTCATTCTCTGTGTCACTCCTCTGCAGGTATCCTGTGAGCAGCATACATCGGCTGATCTCTCAAACTGTGATGTTTCATTCTCTGTGTCACTCCTCTGAAGGTATCCTGTGAGCAGCATACATCAGCTGATCTCTCAAACTGTGATGTTTCATTCTCTGTGTCACTCCTCTGAAGGTATCCTGTGGGCAGCATACATCGGCTGATCTGTCAATCTGTGATGTTTCATTCTCTGTGTCACTCCTCTGAAGGTATCCTGTGGGCAGCATACATCAGCTGATCTGTCAATCTGTGATGTTTCATTCTCTGTGTCACTCCTCTGAAGGTATCCTGTGGGCAGCATACATCAGCTGATCTCTCAAACTGTGATGTTTCATTCTCTGTGTCACTCCTCTGAAGGTATCCTGTGGGCAGCATACATCAGCTGATCTGTCAATCTGTGATGTTTCATTCTCTGTGTCACTCCTCTGCAGGTATCCTGGGGGCAGCATACATCAGCTGATCTGTCAATCTGTGATGTTTCATTCTCTGTGTCACTCCTTCGAAGGTATCCTGTGGGCAGCATACATCAGCTGATCTGTCAATCTGTGATGTTTCATTCTCTGTGTCACTCCTCTGCAGGTATCCTGGGGGCAGCATACATCGGCTGATCTGTCAATCTGTGATGTTTCATTCTCTGTGTCACTCCTCTGAAGGTATCCTGTGGGCAGCATACATCAGCTGATCTCTCAAACTGTGATGTTTCATTCTCTGTGTCACTCCTCTGAAGGTATCCTGTGGGCAGCATACATCGGCTGAGCTGTCAATCTGTGATGTTTCATTCTCTGTGTCACTCCTCTGAAGGTATCCTGTGGGCAGCATACATCAGCTGATCTCTCAAACTGTGATGTTTCATTCTCTGTGTCACTCCTCTGCAGGTATCCTGTGGGCAGCATACATCGGCTGATCTGTCAATCTGTGATGTTTCATTCTCTGTGTCACTCCTCTGAAGGTATCCTGTGGGCAGCATACATCAGCTGATCTGTCAATCTGTGATGTTTCATTCTCTGTCTCACTCCTCTGAAGGTATCCTGTGGGCAGCATACATCAGCTGATCTCTCAAACTGTGATGTTTCATTCTCTGTGTCACTCCTTCGAAGGTATCCTGTGGGCAGCATACATCAGCTGATCTGTCAATCTGTGATGTTTCATTCTCTGTGTCACTCCTCTGCAGGTATCCTGGGGGCAGCATACATCAGCTGAGCTGTCAATCTGTGATGTTTCATTCTCTGTGTCACTCCTCTGAAGGTATCCTGGGGGCAGCATACATCAGCTGATCTGTCAAACTGTGATGTTTCATTCTCTGTGTCACTCCTCTGAAGGTATCCTGTGGGCAGCATACATCGGCTGATCTCTCAAACCGTGATGTTTCATTCTCTGTGTCACTCCTCTTCAGGTATCCTGTGAGCAGCATACATCGGCTGATCTGTCAATCTGTGATGTTTCATTCTCTGTGTCACTCCTCTGAAGGTATCCTGTGGGCAGCATACATCAGCTGATCTCTCAAACTGTGATGTTTCATTCTCTGTGGCACTCCTCTGAAGGTATCCCGTGAGCAGCATACATCAGATGATCTCTCAATCTGTGATGTTTCATTCTCTGTGTCACTCCTCTGCAGGTATCCTGTGGGCAGCATACATCAGCTGAGCTGTCAATCTGTGATGTTTCATTCTCTGTGTCACTCCTCTGAAGGTATCCTGTGGGCAGCATACATCGGCTGATCTGTCAATCTGTGATGTTTCATTCTCTGTGTCACTCCTCTGAAGGTATCCTGTGGGCAGCATACATCAGCTGATCTCTCAAACTGTGATGTTTCATTCTCTGTGTCACTCCTCTGAAGGTATCCTGTGGGCAGCATACATCAGCTGATCTCTCAAACTGTGATGTTTCATTCTCTGTGTCACTCCTCTGCAGGTATCCTGGGGGCAGCATACATCAGCTGATCTGTCAATCTGTGATGTTTCATTCTCTGTGTCACTCCTTCGAAGGTATCCTGTGGGCAGCATACATCAGCTGATCTGTCAATCTGTGATGTTTCATTCTCTGTGTCACTCCTCTGCAGGTATCCTGGGGGCAGCATACATCGGCTGATCTGTCAATCTGTGATGTTTCATTCTCTGTGTCACTCCTCTGAAGGTATCCTGTGGGCAGCATACATCAGCTGATCTCTCAAACTGTGATGTTTCATTCTCTGTGTCACTCCTCTGAAGGTATCCTGTGGGCAGCATACATCGGCTGAGCTGTCAATCTGTGATGTTTCATTCTCTGTGTCACTCCTCTGAAGGTATCCGGTGGGCAGCATACATCAGCTGATCTCTCAAACTGTGATGTTTCATTCTCTGTGTCACTCCTCTGCAGGTATCCTGTGGGCAGCATACATCGGCTGATCTGTCAATCTGTGATGTTTCATTCTCTGTGTCACTCCTCTGAAGGTATCCTGTGGGCAGCATACATCAGCTGATCTGTCAATCTGTGATGTTTCATTCTCTGTGTCACTCCTCTGAAGGTATCCTGTGGGCAGCATACATCAGCTGATCTCTCAAACTGTGATGTTTCATTCTCTGTGTCACTCCTCTGAAGGTATCCTGTGGGCAGCATACATCAGCTGATCTGTCAATCTGTGATGTTTCATTCTCTGTGTCACTCCTCTGAAGGTATCCTGTGGGCAGCATACATCAGCTGATCTCTCAAACTGTGATGTTTCATTCTCTGTGTCACTCCTCTGAAGGTATCCCGTGGGCAGCATACATCGGCTGAGCTGTCAATCTGTGATGTTTCATTCTCTGTGTCACTCCTATGAAGGTATCCCGTGAGCAGCATACATCAGCTGATCTGTCAATCTGTGATGTTTCATTCTCTGTGTCACTCCTCTGAAGGTATCCTGGGGGCAGCATACATCGGCTGATCTGTCAATCTGTGATGTTTCATTCTCTGTGTCACTCCTCTGAAGGTATCCTGTGGGCAGCATACATCAGCTGATCTCTCAAACTGTGATGTTTCATTCTCTGTGTCACTCCTCTGCAGGTATCCTGTGGGCAGCATACATCAGCTGAGCTGTCAAACTGTGATGTTTCATTCTCTGTGTCACTCCTCTGAAGGTATCCTGTGAGCAGCATACATCAGCTGATCTCTCAATCTGTGATGTTTCATTCTCTGTGTCACTCCTCTGCAGGTATCCTGTGAGCAGCATACATCAGCTGATCTCTCAATCTGTGATGTTTCATTCTCTGTGTCACTCCTCTGAAGGTATCCTGTGAGCAGCATACATCAGCTGATCTGTCAATCTGTGATGTTTCATTCTCTGTGTCACTCCTCTGCAGGTATCCTGGGGGCAGCATACATCGGCTGATCTGTCAATCTGTGATGTTTCATTCTCTGTGTCACTCCTCTGAAGGTATCCTGTGGGCAGCATACATCAGCTGATCTCTCAAACTGTGATGTTTCATTCTCTGTGTCACTCCTCTGAAGGTATCCTGAGAGCAGCATACATCAGCTGATCTCTCAAACTGTGATGTTTCATTCTCTGTGTCACTCCTCTGAAGGTATCCTGTGGGCAGCATACATCGGCTGATCTGTCAATCTGTGATGTTTCATTCTCTGTGTCACTCCTCTGAAGGTATCCTGTGGGCAGCATACATCAGCTGATCTCTCAAACTGTGATGTTTCATTCTCTGTGTCACTCCTCTGCAGGTATCCCGTGAGCAGCATACATCAGCTGAGCTGTCAATCTGTGATGTTTCATTCTCTGTGTCACTCCTCTGCAGGTATCCTGTGAGCAGCATACATCAGCTGATCTCTCAAACTGTGATGTTTCATTCTCTGTGTCACTCCTCTGCAGGTATGCTGTGGGCAGCATACATCAGCTGATCTGTCAATCTGTGATGTTTCATTCTCTGTGTCACTCCTCTGCAGGTATGCTGTGGGGCTGAGCTGTCAATCTGTGATGTTTCATTCTCTGTGTCACTCCTCTGCAGGTATCCTGTGGGCAGCATACATCGGCTGATCTCTCAATCTGTGATAAACAGAGCAGCCGGTGCTGTGATCCTTCCCCGCCCTTTGTAATCAATGCTCCTCCTGAGAAAAGACTCCTTTGCATTTTTATCCCAAATGTCCCTTTAATTTCAAATGCAGTTTTCTCTGTGGCAGGTGGAAGGCTGGATTGTTGATGACTGTAAGTAGCTGGGAGTGTGACACTTCACTGTGGTGAGTTGACTCCTACTATGGCCAGCATGCAGGCTCACTAAATCCACATTATCGTGGGGGGCTGCAGGTCACTTTCTTCTTTTTTGCTAGTGGTGTTAAGGGGCGAGCCAGTGTAAATTCAGTTCTAGAGTGCATAACAGGTGTGTGATCAGGAGCCCAGCATCTGGCATAGGGTGCTTGTGCAACCAAACAATATAAATAGAAGTCTGGTATCTCTAGACCCCCTTCTTCCCTTGGTCTTGTGAGAGTCAGCCATTTCAGGTGAGGTTGGCCTCACCCCACACCAGTGTAATCAGGAGATGGCGGAGCTGTGAGAAGAATGATAAAGGCAATCTTACAGGGATGCTAATGAGGAAGTAAACAAAGTGTGGCTGTACAACCATGGTCGTAAGTGGGATCCCACCCATCATCAAGAGTGGAAGGTGGATCCTTCTAGTGAGGAGCAGCTGACCTCGGTTTAAGCATCGTCTGACTCCATGATGCTTGTGCGATGAATGTGAACTAGACTTACTAGATTGCAGAAATGGAACCATTGAGAGGAAGTTCATCTTAATTTATGTACATTTCAAGTAGCCTTATGGGCATTATGAAGTGATACACATGTGTGAGGCCCTTCCAGGTGTCCCTGAGACATTTAGCTCATTGTGTAAGTAAGACTGGACTTCTTTGTCTCACATTGGACCTCTTTTGATGAACGCCTTTTGATATCTAGGAAAGCTGCTGGATTGATGATGCTGGTAATACCCCACACGGTCTGTGTCTTTGGTTGTACTACACAACAAGGGTATGTAAGGTATACTAGATGCACATAAAAGTTGCTTCTCTTTTGGTATCATAGTATTTTGTCTCTCTCCCCTATCTCCTGTGTTGCAAGCGATGTTCATGTTTCTGCTCCCTCTTGGCACTTGACTGGGGTTCTTGGTATATATATTTTCTTCTTCTGATCATGCACTTTGCCTTCCTACATGGGGGTATTCTCTGTTATGTTTTTTCAGTGTATGTTCTGGATCTGCCTCTGTAAAATTCATTTTTTAATAATATAAAAAATATTATTGCAAAGTTTTTTTAAAAATTGTATATTGGATTTGTATATGATTTTAAGTTTTGTTCTTGTTTGTTGGCCATTCTTTCTGTAGATTTTGCATAGAATTTCTAAAATATTGTATGAATATTAATAATATGTCTTAAGTTATATTGTTGTTCCTCGGTGCGATATCATTTTTCCATGACTATAATGTGTTGGGAATGAGCCGAGGAAATAGGCTCAGAGACTGAACTTGGTGATGGAAGTGTATGTTTGTGTTTTAGGTCATTGGGATTTGATATATGTTTGTTTTTTGGTTGCAGCCCTGAGGAAGCCTTTGCTTAGGTGAAACTCGTTGGCTGCACTTTTTGTAACATGGATGATACATTTAAAAAAAGAATGTCCTACACAGACAACATAGATCTCGGATTTGTATTTCGAAGTTAATTACTTCTGTTAAAAATTGGGCTCGTTGCCGCTCTTGTTTTTGTACACAAACTTGAGAATGTATAGTCAATGAGCAGCCGGCTATTAGAAGTGGGCAAAGAGGGATCACTATACAAGGGATTACTCCGGGTTGGGCGGCATTGGGTTCCTCGGCCGCCATTTGTTTCTTCGACATATGTTGCCCACCAGGGTCTGCAGGTATGAGTGAAGCATCCAGATAGTGGATTCACTTATGGAGAGATGGACTCTTAGCTGGCACATAGTCAAGGTTCATGCATGACTAACTAGGTCCTTCCCTGTTTTTTATTCCTGATTCTGGGACTTTTACAGCCATTTCAACATATATATGTACAACAACAAGAGAGACAATTAACACCATTTTTAAGATAAACAATTAACTTCAAAATATATCTTATAGATCCATGATATCCGTGTAGGGAATTTTTTAAATAAAACTCTTCCTTCATGTTATAGAAATCATTACTACAAGTCATATTATGCAAAATGTTAACCGTGTGCTGGCTTTCCTACTCACACATAAAACAGAGAAAGTTAGAATCAAGGGAGTGTATTGGGAGTGCGCTGTCAACTATGGCCGTGCACCACATTAGTGCAGACAGGAAGATACAGCTCATATGCCCATATGGCGATGCATAGTGGAGAGGACAGACTTCTCGAGTGGGTTGGGATGGAGATGGACTCCAATTGGTCCTCCAGGAAGAACGTCACCAACTCGATCTGGTAGAACTTCTTATACTGCCTCCTCCCATTCCGCCATCTATAACTACTCCCCCAATATGTTTACCCCATCAGTCACCACCTGCCATGAGGCTGCCTTTTGGCCTACAGTGAGGTGGAAGGGAGGAAGCACATGTAGTTGTTAATTTTCACCAAATGGGCTGTCTTCTCCTTAAGGAAATGTCTCTTCCTTCAGAGAACAGTAATTACCAGTGGATGAGCCTATTTCAAGCACCCTACCCTTCACGTTTTTATTTACTTCATTTGAACACCCTAAGTGTGATGGGTATGCCTAGACAAGGATTTCATGCACACTTTGCAACGGGAACCAAACTGTACCCGACATAAGCACCCCAACTGGGGTGAAATTGTCTTGGGTTGCTTTTGTTCCAGTTCATAAAGGATCTGGCTAGATAGTTTTGGCTGGACTGTTCCTGTTGGCGCGGAATCAAGGCAGATTAACATATGGCTCGGTCTCATCTGCGGAGCCACTGTGGGCATAACACAATGAACTGGGATGTGACCCAAGTAATTAGCACTGGCAGATTAATTCAAGCACCCCACTCTTCACTTTTTTGTTCATGTGTTGCAATGCCTTAAGAGTGTCAGTTCTGCCCAGACATGGGCACCGTGGTTACTGTGCCACGTGAGCCAAGCTGCACCAGACTGAAGAGCCCCAACTCGTGTGAAGCCATGTCTTGGGTATCTAGTGTTCCAATTCATGGAGGATTTAGAGGCAGTCGCTGATCTGTCACAAGAGCAGAATGATGTCTCGTTCCCAATGCCTCATCAGACTCCTACTCGGCCTCTAGATTATATGGGAACCATGAAAGGATAAGCTCCAGGGAAAAGGGCTTTGGGATTAGAGAAGAGACTGTCTTTGTTTTACTTGGGGTTCCTCAGCTCTCCTCCCACATCTGTTGAGTATAGAATTCTCTTGGTGATTGGTTTGCTGACCAATGAGTGTTGGATTCAGGAAAATTATGTACACAGCATTATCAATAATTCTAACCACTTAAACACAAATGATATCTTTTTTAATATACCCACAATACATAGGAATTCGCCTCTCTTGAACAGTCTCTGTAGATGCTCTCAATTCTCTTGCTTTTTTCTGTATTTTCACACAATGTAATTGCGTTTAAATATGATACAACCAGTTCTTAATTATCTTCCTCAGTTGACTTTTGCCATGCTTTTCACTTGTGCTTTTAGGTCTCCTGGGAATTTCTGGAAAAGTCAGTTGGAAGCAGTTGATCGCAATAAGTCCCGATAGACAGAGTAGATAGAGTAGAAATCAGAGAGAATATGGCACTCTGCATTCACGCTGAAAGACACGTGCAGGCTTGAGTAGTGTCTTCTTTTACTGCAACTTCTAAACAAAAATATCTTCACTACCAAAGAGAAACAACTCGCCGCCTCGTGAGGGAAGGCACATTAGAAGCTACAAGAAGAAGCGCGATGAGAAACTCTAAGCAGGAGCTGCGGGTATGCTGAAGGTGCGGAGGGGCGGGTGGGTGGTATAGCTGGATAGGGGCACTAGGGGTCGCAGGGAGGGGAGAATAAAAAAATAAACAAAACTTACCTGCAGCCATCTTGTCACGTTTTATACACCTCCTCAGGAAGGCACAGGCTCCCAGAATGCCCTGCGGCCAATCCTGAAGCCCTTCTCACACATGAGAGCAGCTTCATGACTGGCCTGAGCACCCTCAAGTCAAGCTCCGGCACAGACTGTGAGTCTGTGCCTGCTCTGCCCAGCCCAGCTGCGCTGCTGGGTTGGAGAGAGCGTTCTCTGCGCATGATGGTTTGGAGGGAGCGTTCTCTGCGCATGATGGTTTGGCCAGCATGACACGGCTGGCCAAACCGTCTGGGGCATCGATGGGAGTGCACTGCCAATCCCATCAGTGTCTGTCACTACCAGGACACCCCAAAGACGAAGCAGGAAAGGAAGAATACAATGAGTGAGTCGCCCATCTTTCTGGCATGCGTCTTTTGTTTTCTCCTCTTTCAGTATCACTAAATATTGCAAGTCTGAAGATGGCGCCTTCAAGGGCCAGACTTGGACCCCATCTTGAATGTTATTTCCCTCCATTGAACAAGCTGTCTGCTTTTGGACAAACCCTTGCTGCATATTTCTTAATCTGCCTTCTGTTAATTAAACAAGACTCCCTAAGTGCCCATACCCTACTGGTTTTTCAAACTCTGACTCCTAGTTTAGCAGTTCAGGCTGGACTGTACCAACTGGCGCAGCATCAAGCTGATTTGCATATGGCTAAGTCTATTCTGAGGTGACATAGGGAGCAGAAAAAGAATGGACTGTAAGGGGGTCAAGCAATTACCAGTGTCTGATAAGATGTCAATCATCCCACACGTCACTCTTTGCTTCCTCTTCCTCAGCTCAGGCAGCATCCTTTTTGGAAAAAGTCCCAAAGTGAATTGCACACCAAGGAGCAGCAGGCAAATGCTGAAGATGGAAGAAATAGGCTCTAAGTTGTGGGGAGAATATATGTGCTTGTCAGTGAATGTGTTAACATAGAGTACTTAACGTCCGACTACATCTTATGCAGGCCTCGACTCTATCTTAGCCTATGTAGTTGCCATCTTTCTTAACTTAGACACCAGAAGCCGCCATATTCCCTGATTTATGCTGGATCATTCTTATGCCTGCCTTTAAATGCAGATGCTGCAGGACATTATTTTTCTAGGAATTGAGGTAGCATCAAGCTCTTCAATTAATGACATACATACAACATCTAGTTCAACATACATGTGAGCCAAATGTCTACTCTCCACCATGTCAAGGTAAAAAAGGAACATACACAGACATGTAACCAAACCATTAAAGTCATTGACACCCTTTTGCCTTGTATATTCAAAAGGAACGCGTACCTTGATGCCAGTAATGTATGTTAGAAACACCAGTTTCTGATAAGGTTTAATTTTTAAGAACTTCGACTTGACCACTTATCAGGAGAGGTCCTTTACCCAGATTATTCCCAAAATGATGTCAGAGATGGCCTCACCTACTGCCAGCACACTTCACACTTTGCAGATGCTACACATTCCCTGAAGCCTGATAAAGTCATTTCCAGGAGGAAGACCCACAGACGGCTAAAGCGGGGAACGCTGTCTTCACGTGTCCGCTGATAAGGTCAGTCTTTGCTGTTGACTAGGTATGCAGCTCATCTATTCTCCTTAAGAAATTCTACATTGATAGTTGTGCTGCCTTCCATGCCCTCTTAGGGTAGCGCACACGAGTAGATGTTAGGTTGTTAGGTTTTAGATGACATTTTAACAATGTTAGACATTTTCATTTTATTCTCATTATTAAAAATGTTTCTGTTTGCTGTTTTTTTATAATATTCTGTGTAGTTGTTTTAGATGCACTGAAAAACATTTTGTTCTTGCAGTAATAAATACTTTTAACTTAAAGTATTCATTTTTCTTACTGCGCTGTGTGTGTGATATTGTGAATAAGGAAATAGATTTGTTACTGATTCCTTTCTGGGATAGTTAGTAACTCAAAAGCAACATTTCTATCTCAGTTAGACATTGAGTAAGATACTGCGGCGCTACATTAACCTGCCTTTCACATTCCTCCTTGGTGCCTTGTACCATGTTCACCAATGTCACCCGTGGGTGGGAAAGCCCTCCTTGTAAGATTGGTGCCCAATGTGGGACTCATATGTTACGGTTACGCCTTGAGTAGTTATCATCATTCACAAATACTTGAATTATTATTACGTTATTACGGAGAGATCCGCAGCAATTAGAGTTACCTCTACTGGGGATAAGGGAGCTCATATTTACATAGGTTTGTCACACTTGACTCATGCAAGTTTATTCCCCATTCTTTTTCTTTGATTCCATTTCCAATTGGTCCATTCAATATGGGTGCACCTACTGTGATAGGGGTCAATAGCAGGGAAGCGGTTACTCAGCATCTCATAACTTGAGGTCCCCCAATGAGGGTGTGGTGGCAGTTGCTACTGTAATAGTTGCACATCCGTATACCTATGAGACATTTTATTCACGGTTAGAGTTCGAGCGTACTGATGCTCTCTCAGGGCAGTTTCAAGAATATACAGTGGTTGCCGTCCAATGCAATCTGGAGGTTTTCTATGAAGTTCCACTGGACACGTTGTCATTTGAACTGGTAACTTTTGAGCACCTCAAGAGACCACAGACATTGAATGTGATGATGGATACTTTACAGGAGATTTTTCAAACCCTTCTACAGTCACTCACAGCCAGAATCTGCTTCATGCTTGTCAATGGTTTAGTGGCAATATTTAACTCGTCCATGGTGCCATGCCTAGATTGCTGTGGGAACTTTTCTTTTCATCCTGTGATTTTCAATGATATTTGACATTCTACTTCTACTCAATGGACACTTTGCCCTTGCAAGAACAATTGCATCCCCTGTGGTTCGTGGACTGCAGCCTCACTCTTCGTCCCACAGAGGCCGAGGACATCTCTTCGCTGTGAATATTACAGCTTATCATGTGCCCAAGGACATAGCCTGGAAAAAGGTTCCATATCGGATTGTGGGGCCCACAGAGACATTGCAATTGCCTTATTTGATAAAAGTTTTAATAAAAGTTTTAATGAATGATGTTATAACACCGGTTCTATTTCAGATAATTAGGACATTGAGACTGTTAAAAGAATGCTATCTGATTTACAGGCGTCTTTGCATGAGGAAGATCCTTATTTGAATTTAGTAAATTACAAAGAAATGTATTTCTAGTACTGCTATGCACATTAGGTTTCACCTCTCAATAGTCATTCTAACTTCTAGAAGAACTTCCCTTCCTTTCAGAGTGCTGACAGGCCACATCCTTCAGCCTTTTATTACATACAGAAGCCACAGCAGCTTCCTGAAAATGAATCAGTCAAACAAGCGGATTTAGTCAAATCCCGGCTATTCAAGGATATGCGCAAATGCTGATGCAAAAGGTATTGGGAGAGCCACATTCTGGCAGCTCCAAGGAAAAGAAGCCTTGTTTCCGCCCGTATAACACCAAAAGAAACGATCTTTCAAAGCAAAAGTATCCAGCAGACGACCTATCTGGGATACATAACAATGAAGGACTTAATGAACCTTCTATTCCAAAAGTCAGTTTGACTATGTTCAATAATTGGAAATTTCAAACAAATATGTCTAAATCAGGCATAAATTTTATAGTACAGAATGGAACCTCAAATTCAACTCAATTCTCTGTTGACGGTCTGGCCGTCTGTCGCTGTAATTCTGCTCCAGACATTCAAGACACACCCAACACATTTTGCAGATATTGTGCAAACAAGATTTATATTGTCTGTAGCAACTGGTTTTGTGCGTCTCTTTACGAACATTGGATCTGGCCTGGTGACTGGATTTGAAACAGTATTTGAACTGATTCTGTCACTGTTTAATTTTCTGTTCTCTTAAGGAATATCACTTGACTACTTGTCAGGAGAGGTCCTTCACCCCGATTATTACCCGAGATTCTGCCAGCGATGGTCTCACCTACTCCCAGCACACTTTGCACTTTGGAGATGCTACAACTGGAAATACTGGAAAATTACATGTACCTTAAACAATGATGTCCTTCACGTTCATCTTTGAGGCATTGAACCAAGTTCACCGTTGGTGGGAAAGCACACTTTGTAGAATGACGCTAAAGTTGTAACTTACGCAACAGTGTGTCAGGGGTGCCTGGTTGCTTGAAGGTGCATATAATGTCTCTAAACATTAAAAGGTTTATGTCTCATTTTCACAACCATGTAGAGTTCTTCATGTGCAGAGATTCTGCCCCGTATGTGGAGGTGTCCTATGCACTCCTAAGCAGAGTGCCTGTCCTGGTAATGGAGTCTCCAGCGGAGTGCAGAGTCTCTGCCAGACGTAAATACCAGTGATTATTACATGTCGTAAGTTTATGGTTGTTAATAAAGCCTATCAGACTCTGAGACAGGTAAGTTACACCTTTGAATTAAATTTACACTCAGAGTTTGTGAGTAGCCAAAAGTAATCTCAAAAGCAAATTTACTCAAAAGTGTTAATTACCTTTGGGAATCAGATCCTATGACTTCCAAAACAAGGCTTCTATTCATGCAGCACAAGTTCGAATCAGCAGCCAAACTCATTACAGATTTCCCTGTGGAGAGGTGTGGTGCAGCAGCCAGGGAAACTGACGTCAGAACCCGGGGGCTCACGGTTCGATCCCTGGTGCCGGCTGCAGATCAGCCCAGCACCATGTGACTCTGGGCAATAGCTTGCTTAACCTTCCCGAGAGCCCCCAGTGCCTTCACACCTTCGGGTAATTGTTTGGGCTGCACTTTGCAAATACTGGAAAATTACCTTTACCTTAAACAATGATGTCTCATGATATTGAAACCCAGCTGAGCCGCTTGTCCTCACCTTTGATTGACCTTCAGGTGCCTCCTAATGTCTCAACAGAGAGACAAGGAGGGTGTTACTGAAGGGACTGTGGTTGCCATCTGCAGCAATAATCCTCCCTTAAGTGTCTGGTGCTTGAGCTTCCCTCTGGGCGATTAAAGCCAGACAAAGAACTGATCTCATTATTTAACAATTCCTCCGGCCCACCAACAACGTCATTCTAAGTAACTTCAACAAACCTCGGAATGACCTCAGCTTCTCCCCAATAGGACATCTTAGAGATTTTATAAAAAGAAAGGCAACCCGATACAAATCTGTGACAGCGGTCAACACATAAAGGGAACCACGTTTAATATCCGTATGGCCAACTGAGCATCCATACTCATAGAGTTCACCCTACCTATGGACTGGTCTTACCATCACATCTCCCTCATCCACCTCACCTCTAAAAATCTAGCAGTACAAGGACAAACATGCAAACCTAAGCTCTGGGTCAGAAACACTAAATACAGCAGCACCAATGACCTAGCATCAAAATTCATCTCTCCCATTCGACCCCGATACACACGGAATAGCAGAAAAAAGATGTAGACATGGCCCTTTGATCCCACATCTAACTGTTCTGCAATTCAAAAGAAACTGGTTCAAGAAGCACATGTTCACAGCAAGAGCAACATTCTTCAGATACCAACAAGACATTTCCAGACACAACCCAAATAAACTATTTAGTTTCATCCTGCAGGAAACATCCCCCATAAGGTGCCCAGACCAGGAGAATCATGCCAGAGATGGTTTTCCTGAGCACCTCTGCAAATCAACAGCTCCAATATTGACCCATAGTTCTCCATTCAGTGTCTGGGGTTTGCTCTCTCTGCTGGCCTAACACCAAGCACACTTCATGCCATCTCACATCCACAAGCTGACAACCAACTCTTCACTTATCAGAGAATGGATCTCCTTACAGAATCATTTTGCCTGTGTCCCTACAACATGTTTTTTGTTGAATTAAACATGCACAAATGACCGCAGAAACTCCCCGATAACACATCTTAGAGGCTTATAAAAATAAAAAAAACCTGACACAACAATGTGACAGTCCAACAAACATAAAGGGAGCTGTATTTGACCTCCTTATAACCAACGGACAGACTTCACATTTATTGATCCCATCCTACCGGTCGGGCCACCTTACCATCCTCTTCTACCTCACTTCCGAAAATGTAGCAGTAAAAGGATAAACCTGAAGGCCGCAGAACTGAGCCAGAAGCACGACAGGAATCAACCCCAATGAGCGGGCATTAAAAATCATCTTTCATCCTCAACCCTCCAACGATCCTCACATTGTGAATGGCCTCAACTTCCCCTACAATTCAACCATGCCAGGTGTACTAGGTGAAGTCACATTATTAAAACTCAAAAGGCTGGGAAGCGATCCCCATCGCTTTCGGTTCATCAAGGAACTAAATGAAGAGACAAGACCGCTCCGAATGGCAGAAACAAGACGGAGACACAATCCCTCGACCTCACATCCAGCCGTACTGCGACTCAAAACAAACCAGGACAAGAGACACATTTTCAAAGCACAAAACAGTATGGGGCAGATCCCAACGAGACATTCCTAGACACCACCCGAATAAACCATTCAGCATTATCAGGCAGCAAACGCCACTGACCTGAATATCCCCTTCACATGCGTTGGAAAGGGTTTTATTAGTAGTGATAAGTAGTGACTTACAATGAGTTGCAAGGCCACAGACACAATAAAAGGCTCATTTAGGGTCTTAATAAATTAATCCCTTGCTCAATCCTTGGTGGCTGGCAACGAGCAGGCGGTCTTAACTAAGGAGACGGGTGTGTAAATCATTTAAAAACACCCATATATAAAATAAGTAAGACACAGCACACAATAAAAAATCCAACTCCAATCTATAAGACTAGATTATATTTTAATGTACAAATAGACACCAAACGACAAACCTTTTATCCCTGAGAATGATCTTAACATATGGTGCAAGCGCTTGTCATATCCAGACTTGCCTATGGAAATGCAAGTCTCACTTTTCACCCTGAAAGCCCACACTGCTCCCATTAAGGAAGCACCCAATGCGTCAACCACGTTCATCTCAGGAACATGCTTCTTTAAACACATAAATCCATTGCTGATCAGATCGAAGCATGATGCATCCTGGGTAATCGGCTGAATTACCCACAAAGCTCTTCACTTTGGGACTCCTAAGCACCTTGCCCAAGATCATACCCTAAGGGGGTACATTCCCTCTCTGTGCAACTCAGACCTTTTCCTTCATGAGAGAGAGAGGGCCCACTCATGCCACTCCACTGGAAAGGCCCCGGATGTAGAGCCCAAGATCATACCCTAAGGGGGTGCATTCCCTCTCTGTGCAGCTCAGACCTTTTCCTTCATGAGAGAGAGAGGGCCCACTCATGCCCTGCCACTGGAAAGGCCCCGGGGTGTAGAGCTCACCGCTGCTGGAGATGCGCACAGACCCTTGCACTGTGCTCCGCAGGGAGATCACCAGATCACAGATCACCAGATCACCAGATCACTGCTGCTTGAAATATACTTAACGTCCTAAAGAAACGCTTCTGTTGTACGAAGGACTCTGCGACGCCCCCCTTAGCATTGAACCCGCTGGCCCCTCCCTTGTCTTTCCTGTAGTATGGTGATTAAGGAAGGAATACCAGCTGATGACAGCTTCAAACTACTCTAAGTGCAAAAGTGAAATAATGGAACAGGTGATATGAGTAAAACCCACACTGACATATAAGGAGTCACTGCGTCCTTTAAACAGTGGCTAATATGGGTAAGATTCCTAATGACTAGTTCTTGAAGTATACCATTGGGCTCGATTCCTGCCCATTCAATTTGCGCACCATTGGGCCTCGTAAGAATAATACTTCTAGCTGTGGGGATCCGTACACATTTTTTGTCCCAGAGAAGTGAAGGCAACATGATGGGGTCATGGTCACTTATCACAGACTGTGCAACCCTAGGGGTACCACACATACAGCTGCGAAGGCAGACACCAGCCCATGATCAATAACTGAAGAGGCGTTTCCACCAGTGAAAGATGGAGTGCGTAACTCATTAGCGCCACAGTCACACTTCAGCAACTGTAAACCATGCTTGGAGATGATTGAATTTAATGCATCCCCATACTCATGATGGCAGAAATGTACAGAGCCCACTGTGTCCAAATTGGTATAACCACATACAAGTTTTGCTGCAAGAGGGCAGGACTGGATATTAAAATCGCCTGCCCATAATAATACAAAGTTAGTGTGGATGGGGCGTAGAAAGGCTTCCAGACCGAAGTCCAGTGCATAGGCCTCCTTACTACATGTGGAATCAAGACGTTGCTGTCAAGGTTGAACCACAGCAGATCAAGACACCCCTTGATGGTTAGAAACAACAACTGGGGTCCCACTGAAGAAATGTTTTTAACGGTTACAGGAAGCTTGACCCGCCCAGCATGAGAAGGTATGGCGCTTAGGAAGTGGGAGGAAAAGCCCTCCATATGTATCGGGTTCATACCCCATGCTTCCTAAATCCAAGAACTTCAGGACCTGAAATGGAATTGGTCCAATCAATGGCTACATAGTTAAATGCTCTGGGATATGAGGCCCTGGATCACCCCCCTGGTCACACTCTACCACAGAGCCCAGTAAAATCAGCCCTGGTATTTTGCAAGCCCCAGAAGTAGCCCTGGCAGAAGATCGGGTGCGGCCCAGACTAGAGATTGGGCATTCGAAAGGGAGGGCTCCACTGTGGTGGCATCGGTCTTTACAAGTTTGTCATATTCTGGCAAAGAGAGGTCACTTTCTTGGTTCGTCCTTCTCCTCCCTGAGTGGCAACAATAAATCTTTAATAATGTTCAATGATTTGCACAAAATAGGAGCCCGGAGCGACTCATTCAGAGGAGCAGGATGCTTATCCCCCCCAGTACCGACCGGAGAAGGGGAAACAAAGGGACCTGGGCTACGGAGAGGGCCCTTCGGCTGCTGCTGGTGAATGTATGGAGGGAATAGAAGCCACAGTGGGAGGGGCCGCCCCTGTCACAGCAGGAGACTGCCGATGACTGTGAGCTTCCATAGCATCATTACTGCTATACCTCTCTACAGAGCCTTCTCCTGATCCAAACTGGTCGAGGTCATAGACCCTCCCGTTGTCTCCACAAGCCCACGTGACCCTGCCAGACCTCGGGACAGACGGCCCCTCAGCCAGCTCTATTACCTTTGAAATTACCCCACAGCTCACGCATGAAGGGGGTCTGTGGTCGTGCATTTCATATTCGCTGCGGGGTTCGCCCACCCTGGATTCTGCTTGCTCATAGTAGTAAATAGAGCCTTAGGTTGGAGAAGTAATTGGACCCCTAGTACAATATATCCCGGTTGGGCATCAAAGGGAAAGGACAAGACCATGCATTATGTTACTGAAGTACAGAGGAGTAATTCGCACTTACTTCCTGGGTAGCAGGTCCAGAGCAGCAGGGAATTCATAAAAAGGTAGGAGGCCAAACAACACCCATAAGAGATAGGGTTAAAACGGGGCCAGAGCCAAGACGGAAGGCCCAGCCTAGCCTCGTTTGCCGCGGATGAGTTCACACAGGCCCTCTCTTCACTCGGGTGGGAGCCCTCCAGCCACACTTGAGTCTGGGGGGCAAAGTCCCACCCCAGATAATGGCCGGCAAACAGAGTTCTCAGTGCGGGCAGGGAACTGCTGTAGGAAAAGACCCAAGCTGCGGAACTCCTTTGGTGCTTTTGAGAACTCCGTGCTCCTCCTGGCCCTGCCCAGCCACACTGGAGCCTGGAGGACGAACTCCCACCCCAGATAATGGCCGGCAAACAAAGTTCTCAGTGAGAGCAGGTAACTGCCTTAATAGCGCACCCGTGCTTCGGAACTCTGTTGGCACTTTTGAGCGCACTGAGAGTCGGAGGGTGCAGAGTGGCATAGAAGGAAATGCCACACCTTGATGAAAGTGTGAGTATGAGGTTATGTTCCCACTCTGGCCCGAATTTAGAGCATTAATAATGATACTTGGGTACGCCTCCTGAGTGTGTCTACTAAAGGCAATATTGCCATAGAATTATTCTTATCCCTGCCATTTGGTAAATAAAACAAGGAGGGATCAGGACTTTAAAAAGAAGGCCAGTGACCCAGAAGGATATTTAGAATAAGCTGAAACATGTTGGTACCTGCAGACAGGGTAACAGAGATGCAGCTTCACCTATGTACCCGCTCATTGTTTTTTCTAACTCTGCCAAGAGGGGACCTGAATAAATAAAGATAGGGGCATCCACTTAGGCAGTTTTGACTATCTCACGAAAAAATTATTTTCGATAAAAATACAACCTCCTCCCTGTGCATTGATCTGCCCGAGGATTTTTTAGCAGTCCTATGAGGAAGCACGCCACTTTCTAGTGGGTAAGGGCGATTTTAATAACCCTAAGGGTTTTCTAGTAGGTTTTGCTTCCTTTACTGTCTTTACTTTCTTTGGTTCTCTGTCATCTACTATAGAAGCAGGGTTTCTCCTTTTCTTGTCCTTCTCGCACAGTGAGTTCTACACTCTGAGCCCCTCGCAACCACACTGGAGTCTGGGGGACGAAATTAATTCCAACCAAGACAATAGCTGGCAAACAGAGTTCTCGGTGTGGGCAGGGAGCTATTGTATTAACAGACCCCCGACTCATACCAAACACAGACACTGCATGTAAGGGTCAGGCTTATCTGCACAAACATGCTCAACCTGGGACATCAGTTAAAATGTCTGCCCAAAAGTACACATAAGTCAAAAACAGATAAAACAAGACATAATGTTTTCAGAGAAACTCAAGGACATACAAGGGTATACATAACTGTTAGCAAGCTACAATTCACAACAGCTCATAAGATGAAGGTCTTTATACCTGCCTTGCTACCTGCGTTTTCGCAAGCAACTTAAAACTTTACTTTTCCCAAAATAAGTCCTCTCTCCCCTCTTGACTAATTCAAGCTCTTACAGCGCAGGGATGCCTTCGGGTCACCAGGCGCTTTACAAATCTTTAAATAAATAATAAATAAATAAATATACAAAATGGGTTCGAATTTAAGTATATTTCAATATATGTATTTGTGGCTGCAGTACTGTTTCTCAATCCCTCCATTTGAACTAATCTTCAACCATTTGTTCATTTTTTTCTAATTCTATTGCCATCATAATTTCCACTTTGCTTTCCTTTTTCTTTTTGTGATAACATTATAGCATTCTCCTCAGATATTTGCCTTACTCCACATATGTTTGCACACATTTGAATGCTTGAAGTTAGTACATTGATGAATATACAACAAATCAATAAGGTGACTACTATAATCAAGGCAATTTTAGGAGCCACCAGCCCCAGTTATCAAATAGTGACCTTATATTATCCTTTCAGTTACTTCATGCACTTGATGTTCAATATCATGCAGGTTTTCAACTGCTTTGTACACACTTGATGCATCATCTGGGATGTAAGTGCAGCTCTTCCATTTAATCATCCTACAGACCCCACCATTCTCAGTTAGTATATTGTCTGAAACCATCCTGTTCTGCAAAATCACAGTCCTCATGGCAACCATGTCTACTGTTAAGTTTTCGAATGCTGCTGATGTTTCATTGATAGTTGCCTCCAGCAATCTACCCAGTTGTTTTTTCTGCCTAGAATTAAGGACTACTCCCAGCATACCTCTGCTGTTTGGAGCACCCTCTCGCTGTGAAGCTACCTGTGGCCAAAGAACCCTGCTATTCTCCGCTGACACCGCTAACCCCGCTGGTCGAGTCCCTCCCGCCGCCGCAGTTTCCAGCTCCTCGCGGCTGCAGTGGGGAGGGACGCTGGAACTACAACTCCCAGCATTCCCAGGGGCGGAAGTGACATCGTCGAGCAGCGCGTCTGGAGGCGCATAAATTAAAGCATAGCCCCGGTGGAGCGGGCATACCTCTGCTGTTTGGAGCACCCTCTCGCTGTGAAGCTACCTGTGGCCAAAGAACCCTGCTATTCTCCGCTGACACCGCTAACCCCGCTGGTCGAGTCCCTCCCGCCGCCGCAGTTTCCAGCTCCTCGCGGCCGCAGTGGGGAGGGACGCTGGAACTACAACTCCCAGCATTCCCAGGGGCGGAAGTGACATCGTCGAGCAGCGCGTCTGGAGGCGCATAAATTAAAGCATAGCCCCAGCTCCGCGGGACGCGAGCGGGACGCCGGGCGAAGCCCGGGCAAAGGGCGGGCCCTCTGTGGCCCTCAGTGACCGAGGTAGGCCGGGCTGGGCCCGGTCCCTTATTTCTCATTTGTATACATTGTAATTACTTGTCTGCATTCGTGCCCACTTGAGTAGAAGGGTAACTTGATGCAAGTACTGTGATAGCTATACTGCACCCTGGTCCTACCTGCTTTGCCAGGGACTGACTCAATTCCAGACTTTTATACGTTTTATATTGCTACATTTCTTTTTTATTACTGTGGAAAATGTCTAAAACTTTACGATCAGGAAGGGTAGTGGGAGAAAAACCTGCCCGGAAATTAACTACCATCCGCACAAGAAACAAGTCAGTAAACAACCCACCTTTGAAAGGACAATGTCAGTTATCTGAACTCTGGGATCTATCTGGTATAAAAAAAACTAAATGTGCGACTCTACATAATCCAGATACTAAAGCCCTGGAAGTACACGTACCAACTACTTCTGTGCCCCGATCTCCCCAGGTCCAGCAGGGGGCCCCCCAAACTAGGGTAGGAGGGTCTCCCTTTCGGGACCCTACAGACGGGAAGCTGACGATTATAAGTGAGCCAGTGCACATACCATCGATCCCTCAGTTACCCATGATTGACAGGCCGGGGGATGACCTGTCTGCACTATCCATTGATTTGGAACTATGGGGACGCTACGTAAGCCCTGCTAAAGTGGAATCTCTGGAGCAATTTAAAGTTCAGGGGGGAGCCACCCCATCAGGGTTAATGCTGTATAGTAGCACCCCGTCGCTAAATAGACATGAAATATCTGACTTGCTAAACTCCTCCAAGAGCCCCGACCTCAATCTCCTGGATAATATTTGCACTGCGGAAGCACGAGAAAAGCCGATCTCTGAGTCCATGATCGCGCTGGAACAACTCCTTGCTTCAATTTTGCTGCTTCTAGGGAAATTTGTAGGCAGCTCGGACTGTATCCTTGAATCAGTTACCCAGATCCTAAAGTTATTGCTGCAGAAAGTGCCGGATGCGAGTAAGGCCTCTCCCCCTAAGCCTGAACAATCTGTATCTGAGGGGAAATTCAAAGCCATTAGAAGCGAACTAGTTAGGAAAAATGAAGAGTTTTCTATGGTCCCTCATAAGGAGATGCCTCATACTGCAGCCTCTAACTGTATCAAGAATATAGTCCTGGAGATAGAGGAGGAGGATAAAGTCTTGCCAGGCCCCAAAACGGTTCAGGAATTATTTCCTATCTTTGTCCCGGATGGCGGAAAAGACCTCCTGGCCGACAAATCTGAGGTCAATGAAGAAAAGAGAAAATATGGTAAACAAAAAAGTACCAAAGCCAGTAAGAGGAAACCAATTCGAAAGTATAGAAAGAAGAAGCAACGGAGGATCATTTTCCAAAAATGCACAGAGACAAGGGAGAATGAAATAAGGAATGGGGAATCCTTATCTACTTCCTTAAAAGTGGACATGGATGTGAACTTAACCACTTCAACCTCAGTGGAGGAGGAAAATGAACAAGGCAGCCTGCCTTCCCAGGAAGATTTACCACAAATTGGGGGCTCTCTCCCAGGCTCTCCTTCTCGGAGCGCACTTGGAGGACCAATTTCTTATCCATCCGGGATTTTAAACCCTTTGGCCCCCCCCTTTGTGGTAACAATTGACTCTGAAAATTCTCGCCCTCCGGCCCGGCCTGTAAGTACGTCAAAGGCCCCTGTGGATGTGCGTGTACTAGATTTTGTTCCATTATTTGATACTGACCTCTTATTAAATAGAGCCTGGCTTCTCAAGCGTTTCAGTGAGGTTGAATGTCTCTACCACATTCAGTCCAGAGACATTGAACTGGTGACTCTGTTGGGTGGAAGTCGGGTTTTGAGTATTCGGGTGAAATTTTATTCCCCTATCATAACAAATTTGATATTAGAACAGGCTGAAAATTTTCAACGCTTAGGTATTGATATTCTACCTATCTCTACCCCAGGCAAGCCAAACTCTTTCGATAAGCAGGGGTTGAGGGGTGGTGAGCAAAACGGGGTAACCTCTCCTCTGAGAGACCTGAAAATGTGGGTTTCCAGGGGAAAACGCTCAGTATCGCACGTGAAGCCTCTCCCACTAGTTGAGAATTCCACACTCAATGATGACAATAACCGGTGGAATTGGCTCCATAGTGCATTATCAACAAAAAATAAGGATAACCCCAAATTGTTCCACCATCTTTAACCCAGCCTTAAACATAATCTCCTGGAACGCGGCCGGATTCCATAGCAGCCCGGAGAAAATGACCTTTTTATCCACTCTGGAGGCTGATATATTGTGCATCCAGGAAACATGGTGCATAGATAGGTTAACGCCTTTAAAAGATTTTTATGTTTTGGAAGTTCCGGCTGCGCCCTCTAAGAAAGGGCATGCTAGGGGGGGGCTCGCCTGTTTACTGTCAAATAAGTTTCAATGGAGATTTTCCCATTATATTGACTCCAGTAGACTTTTCCACACAATAACATTAGAAAATATGTTCCATGACAATGTAAAATACCCCATGGTAATTTTCAATGTGTATATTCCGCCTGAGGAATGTTTTAATGATAAATTGCAGCGGGTTCTCCAGTATATGGATAAGATAAAAAATTCACCTCCTTTTCCTGTAATCTTGCTTATCGGTGATTTGAATTGTAAAGTTTCAAACGCTAGTCTAAAACTCTTCAGGGATAAAGCTAAGGAGGAAGCACATTGCATCCCCCAGACGCTCTTCCCTGAAAACTTAAGGACAAATAAAAGGGGGAAGATCTTGTTAAAAGAACTAGCGATCGGGGATGGTATTATCTTAAATGGAAGATTTCCATCTGACGTCCCCGCAAATTATACCCACAAATCCCCCTTTGGGTCATCAATTTTGGACTATGCTATCGCCAGCTACAGTCTGTTTCCCCAGATTCTTGACTTAAAGATCACACCCACGACTCTGAGCGACCACAGTATATTGTTACTATCAATTTCGTTAAATTCTATGAATACGGCATCCTGGTCGCTAAATGGCAGGGAGGCTACCTTCCACTCGACATCTGGAAGATGCTTCTGGAATAATGCTGCCATTAATGGGGTGCAGGAGCTACTGACCGATACCCTTAGGGAAATAGAAGAGTGGAACGGAGATGAAATAGTTTGTTTTGAGGAATTCATGGCAAAGATTTTATTGAATGCTAAAAAAACTGTTCCCCCTAGGAAAAAAGGAGAGGTAGTTTCTCTAACTCTCCGCAATCTGAATAGGGAATTAAACAAACTAATCCGTGCACAGTACGTTGAAAGGGTACCGGAACGTGGGAAAGATATCGCCAGGTTAAAAAGAAAGAGAAGCAGACTCAAGCTAAAAATTAAAAGGGACAGGGAGGATGAAGTATGGATTAAATTAAGGGAATCTGCTGCTTATGGCAACATTAAAGATTTTTGGGCAATAATCGGGAAAGGATGTGGTACACGCCACTCCCCTACTCCCATAGCTATATCAGAAGATCTATGGTCCTCTCACATCCGAGAATTATATGCAGGGATTGGGACCATAGGTGTGGATAACTTCATGCATGTCGCCCCTGATGACTCGGTCCTCTCTCCCTCTGAGAAGGAAATCGAGTTGGCTATAAAAAATATGCGATCCTCTGGGGCCATGGGACCGGATGAGCTTCCGATGACGGTCCTAAAACAAGACCCTTTAACCTGGAGTAAAATCTTGTACCCCCTGTTTAGGGCATGCCATCTTTCCAAACGTGTCCCTGCATCGTGGAGAGGAAGCATTCTGGTCCCTATCTTCAAAAAGGGAGCAAGGGACAGCCCCAGTAACTATCGCATGATTGCGCTCCTCGACTCCATCGGAAAGGTCTTTGCGAAATGCCTCCTGAGATCTCTTTCTGATTGGGTCGAGGAGCGCAACATCTTGCCGTTGGAACAGACTGGCTTCCGAAGGGAACATGGCACTCTGGACAACCTGACTGCCCTTCAGGTTATTACTGATAAATATGTCCAGGTGAGAGGGGGTGTTGTATACGCCGCCTTCATTGATTTCTCCACAGCGTTCGATAAAGTAGATCGGGGAACGCTGTGGAGAAAATTGGCGACGCTGGGTGTCCCTACTCCCCTGCTGGAATTGGTGCGGGCTCTGCACACTGAGACCTGGTGCAGGGTCTTAATGGGGGGCGAAAGGGGGCTGTCGGCCAAAATACCATCTCAGAATGGCCTTAAACAGGGCTGCTTATTGGCGCCCCTGTTGTTTTCCCTATACACAACTGACCTCCCTGCTGCTGTGTCCCATAGTGAGGGGATCGCACCGTTGATAGGAGGGGTGCCAATAGCCTGTCTGATGTATGCCGATGTTGTGTTATTGCTTGACTTAACTCCCGTGGGTCTGGCAAATCGGCTTCAGGCTCTTCAGGACTTTGCTGGGGAGCATCATATGAAGATCAATATTAATAAAAGTAAAGTGATGTGTATTGCTGGTAGGAAGAAATGCCGCTCGACAAATTTTGGTTGGGCTATTGGAGGGCTTAGATTGGAGGTCGTAACTTGTTATACCTTTTTAGGGAAAATATTCTCGGCCAATATGAGCGAGAATCTTCATATAGAGCACTGCTCTCGCAAAGCTCTTGCCCATGGCAATGGGTTAAAGTCCCTATACCTGGCAACGGGGAAAAGACATTTTTCTAGCCTTCTAGAAGTATTTAGAGCTAAAATCCCCGCAACCATCTTGTATGGTATAGAAATAATAGAGATAAAATATTGGGACTTTTGCCACAAGACTGAGGGAAAACTCCTAAGATCCCTCTCGACTCTTAACAATGCCTGTCCACTGGCTGCCTGCAGGCTGGATTTCGGACTCAGGAGTGCCTGGGTTCAGGGGCTGTGCGCCTTAATAAGGTGGGTAGCCAGCTTAGCCAGAGCGAGAGAAGGAACCCTGCGAGTTTTACTCAAAAATGAACTTTAGGGCAATTTTAAGGAGTTCTCTAAACTTGTTAGTAATTTTAGAGGGGCTGTGAAAATCCTTAGACTGGATGAAAGCGCTCTTTTCTCCTACTCTCCCACGCAGTTAAAGCAGGTCCTTAAGGAGGCGTCGTGGGAGTATTGTTTTCTATCCGACAAAAAAACAGTTGGAGATAAAAGGAATGTGGAGCCGCTGATCTCCTCCTATAGGTTGAAACAGCCCCAACCGTATGCCCTGTGGAACTTGCCACATGGGATACGTAGGTTTTGGTTTTTATTACGTTATGACTTAATCCCTCTTAACGTGTTGCTGTCCAAATGGCATGGCACTTCACCGTTGTGCAATCTATGTAAATTAAATAACCAGGACTGTATGCATGTACTTTTGATTTGTCCCATGTTACGTAGCTTGCGCAAGCGATGGCTTAAAGTAATCTGTCTACACCTCAGCATTGTCACTTTACAAGATTTTCTTCATGCACTTTATTGCCCACCAAATGAAATGTTCTGTGCTTATGTTTTTAACTTTTTTAAAGGATTTTTAGCTATTTATTAAATTTTCTGGAAGATTGTGCCGGCCCGGCCTTGTGGGACTGATGGCTTGCAGTGTACCTATTACGGTTCGAATACTATGTTTTTATAATTCTTGTACTTTTGATGACTGTGTTGCTTTGTCTGTACATGTTTATGTGGCCCTCTTTGAGAGCCAAAACATAATAAATAAATTTGAATTTGACTACTCCCAGCATGCATCTGTAGTATTACCTTTTTAATGTCACTGGCTTCATTGGCTGATGTAGCTGTCTGATCTCATTTACCCCTAACTATGGAATTGTACTTTGTAAATGTATGTTTTTGTAAATGTTCTTTTGGTCGGTGTAGCATAGTAAGAAACACCCATTCTAGATAGCAAGAACCTCCCCAATTCTTTGGTAACCTGGTGTATGCCCTTTCCTCACATATAAAATATACTTGCCTCCACAGATACATTGGAAAGCCTCATGTTTATGCTTGGTGGTTTTGTAAAGCGCGTGAGAGAGATGCTGGCAACGGTACAGGTTGGGTAATCATCATGAGAACAACCATGCCTTGAGGTTTTTTCCTGAAGCTGGAATCTTCTTCCAGCAATCTCAGCTCCCTGGCCGTGGAATTCCACAACTTTGGGGCCAGGAATGAGAATGATCTGCCTCCCCATCTTGATTCTCCACGTGCCCTGCGATGACCTGAAGTACCTCTTTGGTGCATATAGTGAAATGAGTTCTCTGAGTGTAGCCGGGTCCTGCCATTCATTACTTTATGAGCCAGGAAAAGACATTTGAATTTAATCCTGGCTTCTATGGGCAGCCAGTGAAGCCGTTTCAGGGAGGTCTTTTCTGATTCATGCCTGTGAATTTTTAAGAGTAGCCTGGCTGCTTCTTAATGACACACAAGCCCCTTCTGTGCCTCCTAATGATTGCGATGGCGCTATCTATGTTACAGAAGGGGACACAGAAGCCTCAGCGCTATCTATGTTACAGAAGGGGACACAGAAGCCTCAGCGCTATCTATGTTACAGAAGGGGACACACATGCCCCTTCTGTGCCTCCTAATGAAAGCGCTGGCGCTATCTATGTTACAGAAGGGGACACACATGCCCCTTCTGTGCTTTCTAATGATAGCGCTGGCGCTATCTATGTTAGAGTAGGGGACACACATGCCCCTTCTGTGCCTCCTAATGATAGTGGTGGCGCTATTTATGTTACAATAGGGGACACACATGCCCCTTCTGTGCCTCCTAATGATAGCGCAGGCGCTATCTATGTTAGAGTAGGGGACACACATGCCCCTTCTGTGCCTCCTAATGATAGTGGTGGCGCTATTTATGTTACAATAGGGGACACACATGCCCCTTCTGTGCCTCCTAATGATAGCGCAGGCGCTATCTATGTTAGAGTAGGGGACACACAAGCCCCTTCTGTGCCTCCTAATGATAGCGCAGGCGCTATCTATGTTAGAGTAGGGGACACACAAGCCCCTTCTGTGCCTCCTAATGATAGCGCAGGCGCTATCTATGTTAGAGTAGGGGACACACAAGCCCCTTCTGTGCCTCCTAATGATAGCGCAGGCGCTATCTATGTTACAGTAGGGGACACACATGCCCCTTTTGTGCCTCCTAATGATAGTGGTGGCGCTATCTATGTTACACAAGGGGACACACAAGCCCCTTCTGTGCCTCCTAATGATAGTGGTGGCGCTATCTATGTTACAGAAGGGGACACACATGCCCCTTCTGTGCCTCCTAATGATAGCGCTGGCGCTATCTAAGTTACACAAGGGGACACACAAGCCCCTTCTGTGCCTCCTAATGATAGCGCAGGCGCTATCTATGTTACAGAAGGGGACACACAAGCCCCTTCTGTGCCTCCTAATGATAGCGCAGGCGCTATCTAAGTTACACAAGGGGACACACATGCCCCTTCTGTGCTTTCTAATGATAGCGCAGGCGCTATCTATGTTACAGAAGGGGACACACAAGCCCCTTTTGTGCCTTCTAATGATAGTGGTGGCGCTATCTATGTTACAGAAGGGGACACACAAGCCCCTTCCGTGCCTCCTAATTATAACGCTGGCGCTATCTATGTTAGAGTAGGGGACACACAAGCCCCTTCTGTGCCTCCTAATGATAGCGCAGGCGCTATCTATGTTACAGTAGGGGACACACATGCCCCTTCTGTGCCTCCTAATGATAGTGGTGGCGCTATCTATGTTAGAGTAGGGGACACACAAGCCCCTTCTGTGCCTCCTAATGATAGTGGTGGCGCGATCTATGTTACAGTAGGGGACACACATGCCCCTTCTGTGCCTCCTAATGATAGCGCAGGCGCTATCTATGTTACAGAAGGGGACACACAAGCCCCTTTTGTGCCTTCTAATGATAGTGGTGGCGCTATCTATGTTACAGAAGGGGACACACAAGCCCCTTCCGTGCCTCCTAATTATAACGCTGGCGCTATCTATGTTAGAGTAGGGGACACACAAGCCCCTTCTGTGCCTCCTAATGATAGCGCAGGCGCTATCTATGTTACAGTAGGGGACACACATGCCCCTTCTGTGCCTCCTAATGATAGTGGTGGCGCTATCTATGTTAGAGTAGGGGACACACAAGCCCCTTCTGTGCCTCCTAATGATAGTGGTGGCGCGATCTATGTTACAGTAGGGGACACACATGCCCCTTCTGTGCCTCCTAATGATAGTGGTGGCGCGATCTATGTTAGAGTAAGGGACACACAAGCCCCTTCTGTGCCTCCTAATGATAGGGCTGGCGCTATCTATGTTACAGTAGGGGACACACAAGCCCCTTCTGTGCTTTCTAATGATAGCGCAGGCGCTATCTATGTTACAGAAAGGGACACACATGCCCCTTCTGTGCCTCCTAATGATAGCGCTGGCGCTATCTATGTTACAGAAGGGGACACACAAGCCCCTTTTGTGCCTTCTAATGATAGTGGTGGCGCTATCTATGTTACAGAAGGGGACACACAAGCCCCTTCCGTGCCTCCTAATTATAACGCTGGCGCTATCTATGTTAGAGTAGGGGACACACATCCCCCTTCTGTGCCTCCTAATGATAGCGCTCGCGCTATCTATGTTACAGAAGGGGACACACAAGCCCCTTCTGTGCCTCCTAATGATAGCGCTGGCGCTGTCTATGTTAGAGTAGGGGACACACAAGCCCCTTCTGTGCCTCCTAATGATAGCGCAGGCGCTATCTATGTTAGAGTAGGGGACACACAAGCCCCTTCTGTGCCTCCTAATGATAGCGCTGGCGCTGTCTATGTTAGAGTAGGGGACACACAAGCCCCTTCTGTGCCTCCTAATGATAGCGCAGGCGCTATCTATGTTACAGAAGGGGACACACAAGCCCCTTCTGTGCCTCCTAATGATAGCGCTCGCGCTATCTATGTTACAGAAGGGGACACACAAGCCCCTTCTGTGCCTCCTAATGATAGCGCAGGCGCTATCTATGTTAGAGTAGGGGACACACAAGCCCCTTCTGTGCCTCCTAATGATAGCGCAGGCGCTATCTATGTTAGAGTAGGGGACACACAAGCCCCTTCTGTGCCTCCTAATGATAGCGCAGGCGCTATCTATGTTAGAGTAGGGGACACACAAGCCCCTTCTGTGCCTCCTAATGATAGTGGTGGCGCGATCTATGTTACAGTAGGGGACACACATGCCCCTTCTGTGCCTCCTAATGATAGTGGTGGCGCGATCTATGTTAGAGTAAGGGACACACAAGCCCCTTCTGTGCCTCCTAATGATAGGGCTGGCGCTATCTATGTTACAGTAGGGGACACACAAGCCCCTTCTGTGCTTTCTAATGATAGCGCAGGCGCTATCTATGTTACAGGAGGGGACACACATGCCCCTTCTGTGCCTCCTAATGATAGCGCTGGCGCTATCTATGTTACAGAAGGGGACACACAAGCCCCTTCCGTGCCTCCTAATTATAACGCTGGCGCTATCTATGTTAGAGTAGGGGACACACATCCCCCTTCTGTGCCTCCTAATGATAGCGCTCGCGCTATCTATGTTACAGAAGGGGACACACAAGCCCCTTCTGTGCCTCCTAATGATAGCGCTGGCGCTGTCTATGTTAGAGTAGGGGACACACAAGCCCCTTCTGTGCCTCCTAATGATAGCGCAGGCGCTATCTATGTTAGAGTAGGGGACACACAAGCCCCTTCTGTGCCTCCTAATGATAGCGCAGGCGCTATCTATGTTAGAGTAGGGGACACACAAGCCCCTTCTGTGCCTTCTAATGATTGTGATGGCGCTATCTATGTTAGAGTAGGGGACACACAAGCCCCTTCTGTGCCTCCTAATGATAGCGCAGGCGCTATCTATGTTACAGAAGGGGACACACACGCCCCTTTTGTGCCTTCTAATGATAGTGGTGGCGCTATCTATGTTACAGAAGGGGACACACAAGCCCCTTCCGTGCCTCCTAATTATAACGCTGGCGCTATCTATGTTACAGAAAGGGACACACATGCCCCTTCTGTGCCTCCTAATGATAGCGCAGGCGCTATCTATGTTACAGTAGGGGACACACATGCCCCTTCTGTGCCTCCTAATGATAGCGCAGGCGCTATCTATGTTACAGTAGGGGACACACAAGCCCCTTCTGTGCCTCCTAATGATAGTGGTGGCGCTATCTATGTTACAGAAGGGGACACACATGCCCCTTCTGTGCCTCCTAATGATAGCGCAGGCGCTATCTATGTTAGAGTAGGGGACACACAAGCCCCTTCTGTGCCTCCTAATGATAGTGGTGGCGCTATCTATGTTACAGAAGGGGACACACAAGCCCCTTCTGTGCCTCCTAATGATAGCGCAGGCGCTATCTATGTTACAGAAGGGGACACACAAGCCCCTTTTGTGCCTTCTAATGATAGTGGTGGCGCTATCTATGTTACAGAAGGGGACACACAAGCCCCTTCCGTGCCTCCTAATTATAACGCTGGCGCTATCTATGTTACAGAAAGGGACACACATGCCCCTTCTGTGCCTCCTAATGATAGCGCAGGCGCTATCTATGTTACAGTAGGGGACACACATGCCCCTTCTGTGCCTCCTAATGATAGCGCAGGCGCTATCTATGTTACAGTAGGGGACACACAAGCCCCTTCTGTGCCTCCTAATGATAGTGGTGGCGCTATCTATGTTACAGAAGGGGACACACATGCCCCTTCTGTGCCTCCTAATGATAGTGGTGGCGCGATCTATGTTACAGTAGGGGACACACAAGCCCCTTCTGTGCCTCCTAATGATAGCGCAGGCGCTATCTATGTTACAGAAGGGGACACACAAGCCCCTTTTGTGCCTTCTAATGATAGTGGTGGCGCTATCTATGTTACAGAAGGGGACACACAAGCCCCTTCCGTGCCTCCTAATTATAACGCTGGCGCTATCTATGTTACAGAAAGGGACACACATGCCCCTTCTGTGCCTCCTAATGATAGCGCAGGCGCTATCTATGTTACAGTAGGGGACACACATGCCCCTTCTGTGCCTCCTAATGATAGCGCAGGCGCTATCTATGTTACAGTAGGGGACACACAAGCCCCTTCTGTGCCTCCTAATGATAGTGGTGGCGCTATCTATGTTACAGAAGGGGACACACATGCCCCTTCTGTGCCTCCTAATGATAGTGGTGGCGCGATCTATGTTACAGTAGGGGACACACAAGCCCCTTCTGTGCCTCCTAATGATAGCGCAGGCGCTATCTATGTAACAGTAGGGGACACACATGCCCCTTCTGTGCCTCCTAATGATAGTGGTGGCGCGATCTATGTTACAGTAGGGGACACACATGCCCCTTCTGTGCCTCCTAATGATAGCGCTGGCGCTGTCTATGTTAGAGTAGGGGACACACAAGCCCCTTCTGTGCCTCCTAATGATAGCGCAGGCGCTATCTATGTTAGAGTAGGGGACACACATGCCCCTTCTGTGCTTCCTAATGATAGTGGTGGCGCTATCTATGTTAGAGTAGGGGACACACAAGCCCCTTCTGTGCCTCCTAATGATTGCGATGGCGCTATCTATGTTACAGAAGGGGACACACACGCCCCTTCTGTGCCTCCTAATGATAGTGGTGGCGCGATCTATGTTACAGTAGGGGACACACAAGCCCCTTCTGTGCCTCCTAATGATAGTGGTGGCGCTATCTATGTTACAGAAGGGGACACACAAGCCCCTTCTGTGCCTCCTAATGAAAGCGCTGGCGCTATCTAAGTTACACAAGGGGACACACAAGCCCCTTCTGTGCCCCCTAATGATAGCGCTCGCGCTATCTATGTTACAGAAGGGGACACACAAGCCCCTTTTGTGCCTTCTAATGATAGTGGTGGCGCTATCTATGTTACAGTAGGGGACACACATGCCCCTTCTGTGCCTCCTAATGATAGCGCTCGCGCTATCTATGTTACAGTAGGGGACACACAAGCCCCTTCTGTGCCTCCTAATGATTGCGATGGCGCTATCTATGTTACAGAAGGGGACACACAAGCCCCTTCTGTGCCTCCTAATGATAGCGCAGGCGCTATCTATGTTACACAAGGGGACACACAAGCCCCTTCTGTGCCTCCTAATGATAGTGGTGGCGCTATCTATGTTACAGAAGGGGACACACATGCCCCTTCTGTGCCTCCTAATGATAGCGCTGGCGCTATCTAAGTTACACAAGGGGACACACAAGCCCCTTCTGTGCCTCCTAATGATAGCGCAGGCGCTATCTATGTTACAGAAGGGGACACACAAGCCCCTTCTGTGCCTCCTAATGATAGCGCAGGTGCTATCTAAGTTACACAAGGGGACACACATGCCCCTTCTGTGCCTCCTAATGATAGTGGTGGCGCTATCTATGTTAGAGTAGGGGACACACAAGCCCCTTCTGTGCCTCCTAATGATAGTGGTGGCGCGATCTATGTTACAGTAGGGGACACACATGCCCCTTCTGTGCCTCCTAATGATAGCGCAGGCGCTATCTATGTTACAGAAGGGGACACACAAGCCCCTTTTGTGCCTTCTAATGATAGTGGTGGCGCTATCTATGTTACAGAAGGGGACACACAAGCCCCTTCCGTGCCTCCTAATTATAACGCTGGCGCTATCTATGTTAGAGTAGGGGACACACAAGCCCCTTCTGTGCCTCCTAATGATAGCGCAGGCGCTATCTATGTTACAGTAGGGGACACACATGCCCCTTCTGTGCCTCCTAATGATAGTGGTGGCGCTATCTATGTTACAGTAGGGGACACACAAGCCCCTTCTGTGCCTCCTAATGATAGTGGTGGCGCGATCTATGTTACAGTAGGGGACACACATGCCCCTTCTGTGCCTCCTAATGATAGCGCAGGCGCTATCTATGTTACAGTAGGGGACACACATGCCCCTTCTGTGCCTCCTAATGATAGCGCAGGCGCTATCTATGTCACAGTAGGGGACACACAAGCCCCTTCTGTGCCTCCTAATGATAGTGGTGGCGCTATCTATGTTAAAGTAGGGCACACAAGCCCCTTCTGTGCCTCCTAATGATAGTGGTGGCGCGATCTATGTTACAGTAGGGGACACACAAGCCCCTTCTGTGCCTCCTAATGATAGCGCTCGCGCTATCTATGTTAGAGTAAGGGACACACATGCCCCTTCTGTGCCTCCTAATGATAGCGCAGGCGCTGTCTATGTCACAGAAGGGGACACAGAAGCCTCAGCGCTATCTATGTTACAGAAGGGGTCACACAAGCCCCTTCTGTGCCTCCTAATGATAGGGCTGGCGCTATCTATGTTACAGTAGGGGACACACAAGCCCCTTCTGTGCTTTCTAATGATAGCGCAGGCGCTATCTATGTTACAGAAAGGGACACACATGCCCCTTCTGTGCCTCCTAATGATAGCGCTGGCGCTATCTATGTTACAGAAGGGGACACACAAGCCCCTTTTGTGCCTTCTAATGATAGTGGTGGCGCTATCTATGTTACAGAAGGGGACACACAAGCCCCTTCCGTGCCTCCTAATTATAACGCTGGCGCTATCTATGTTAGAGTAGGGGACACACATCCCCCTTCTGTGCCTCCTAATGATAGCGCTCGCGCTATCTATGTTACAGAAGGGGACACACAAGCCCCTTCTGTGCCTCCTAATGATAGCGCTGGCGCTGTCTATGTTAGAGTAGGGGACACACAAGCCCCTTCTGTGCCTCCTAATGATAGCGCAGGCGCTATCTATGTTACAGAAGGGGACACACAAGCCCCTTTTGTGCCTTCTAATGATAGTGGTGGCGCTATCTATGTTACAGAAGGGGACACACAAGCCCCTTCCGTGCCTCCTAATTATAACGCTGGCGCTATCTATGTTACAGAAAGGGACACACATGCCCCTTCTGTGCCTCCTAATGATAGCGCAGGCGCTATCTATGTTACAGTAGGGGACACACAAGCCCCTTCTGTGCCTCCTAATGATAGGGCTGGCGCTATCTATGTTAGAGTAGGGGACACACAAGCCCCTTCTGTGCCTCCTAATGATAGCGCTGGCGCTATCTATGTTAGAGTAGGGGACACACAAGCCCCTTCTGTGCCTCCTAATGATAGCGCAGGCGCTATCTATGTTACAGAAGGGGACACACAAGCCCCTTTTGTGCCTCCTAATGATAGCGCTGGCGCTATCTATGTTACAGAAAGGGACACACAAGCCCCTTCCGTGCCTCCTAATTATAACGCTGGCGCTATCTATGTTACAGAAAGGGACACACATGCCCCTTCTGTGCCTCCTAATGATAGCGCAGGCGCTATCTATGTTACAGTAGGGGACACACATGCCCCTTCTGTGCCTCCTAATGATAGTGGTGGCGCGATCTATGTTACAGTAGGGGACACACAAGCCCCTTCTGTGCCTCCTAATGATAGTGGTGGCGCTATCTATGTTACAGAAGGGGACACACATGCCCCTTCTGTGCCTCCTAATGATAGTGGTGGCGCGATCTATGTTACAGTAGGGGACACACAAGCCCCTTCTGTGCCTCCTAATGATAGCGCAGGCGCTATCTATGTTACAGTAGGGGACACACATGCCCCTTCTGTGCCTCCTAATGATAGTGGTGGCGCGATCTATGTTACAGTAGGGGACACACAAGCCCCTTCTGTGCCTCCTAATGATAGTGGTGGCGCGATCTATGTTACAGTAGGGGACACACATGCCCCTTCTGTGCCTCCTAATGATAGCGCTGGCGCTGTCTATGTTAGAGTAGGGGACACACAAGCCCCTTCTGTGCCTCCTAATGATAGCGCAGGCGCTATCTATGTTAGAGTAGGGGACACACATGCCCCTTCTGTGCCTCCTAATGATAGTGGTGGCGCTATCTATGTTAGAGTAGGGGACACACAAGCCCCTTCTGTGCCTCCTAATGATTGCGATGGCGCTATCTATGTTACAGAAGGGGACACACACGCCCCTTCTGTGCCTCCTAATGATAGTGGTGGCGCGATCTATGTTACAGTAGGGGACACACAAGCCCCTTCTGTGCCTCCTAATGATAGTGGTGGCGCTATCTATGTTACAGAAGGGGACACACAAGCCCCTTCTGTGCCTCCTAATGAAAGCGCTGGCGCTATCTAAGTTACACAAGGGGACACACAAGCCCCTTCTGTGCCCCCTAATGTTAGCGCTCGCGCTATCTATGTTACAGTAGGGGACACACAAGCCCCTTCTGTGCCTCCTAATGATAGTGGTGGCGCTATCTATGTTACAGTAGGGGACACACATGCCCCTTCTGTGCCTCCTAATGATAGCGCTCGCGCTATCTATGTTACAGTAGGGGACACACAAGCCCCTTCTGTGCCTCCTAATGATTGCGATGGCGCTATCTATGTTACAGAAGGGGACACACAAGCCCCTTCTGTGCCTCCTAATGATAGCGCTGGCGCTATCTATGTTACAGAAGGGGACACACAAGCCCCTTCTGTGCCTCCTAATGATAGCGCTCGCGCTATCTATGTTACAGTAGGGGACACACAAGCCCCTTCTGTGCCTCCTAATGATAGCGCAGGCGCTATCTATGTTACAGTAGGGGACACACATGCCCCTTCTGTGCCTCCTAATGATAGCGCAGGCACTATCTATGTTACAGTAGGGGACACACATGCCCCTTCTGTGCCTCCTAATGATAGCGCAGGCGCTATCTATGTTACAGTAGGGGACACACAAGCCCCTTCTGTGCTTTCTAATGATAGCGCAGGCGCTATCTATGTTACAGAAGGGGACACACAAGCCCCTTTTGTGCCTTCTAATGATAGTGGTGGCGCTATCTATGTTACAGAAGGGGACACACAAGCCCCTTCCGTGCCTCCTAATTATAACGCTGGCGCTATCTATGTTAGAGTAGGGGACACACATCCCCCTTCTGTGCCTCCTAATGATAGCGCTCACGCTATCTATGTTACAGTAGGGGACACACATGCCCCTTCTGTGCCTCCTAATGATAGCGCAGGCGCTATCTATGTTACAGTAGGGGACACACATGCCCCTTCTGTGCCTCCTAATGATAGCGCAGGCGCTATCTATGTTACAGTAGGGGACACACATGCCCCTTCTGTGCCTCCTAATGATAGTGGTGGCGCTATCTATGTTACAGAAGGGGACACACAAGCCCCTTCTGTGCCTTCTAATGATAGCGCTCGCGCTATCTATGTTACAGTAGGGGACACACAAGCCCCTTCTGTGCCTCCTAATGATAGCGCTGGCGCGATCTATGTTACAGAAGGGGACACACAAGCCCCTTCCGTGCCTCCTAATGATAGGGCTGGCGCTATCTATGTTACATAAGGGGACACACATGCCCCTTCTGTGTCTCCTAATGATAGCGCTGGCGCTATCTATGTTACAGTAGGGGACACACAAGCCCCTTCTGTGCCTCCTAATGATAGCGCTGGCGCTATCTATGTTACAGTAGGGGACACACATGCCCCTTCTGTGCCTTCTAATGATTGCGATGGCGCTATCTATGTTACAGTAGGGGACACACAAGCCCCTTCTGTGCCTCCTAATGATAGCGCTGGCGCGATCTATGTTACAGTAGGGGACACACATGCCCCTTCTGTGCCTCCTAATGATAGCGCTGGCGCGATCTATGTTACAGAAGGGGACACACATGCCCCTTCTGTGCCTCCTAATGATAGCGATGGCGCTATCTATGTTACAGGAGGGGACACACACGCCCCTTCTGTGCCTCCTAATGATAGTGGTGGCGCTATCTATGTTACAGAAGGGGACACACAAGCCCCTTCTGTGCCTCCTAATGATAGCGCTGGCGCTATCTATGTTACAGGAGGGGACACACACGCCCCTTCTGTGCCTCCTAATGATAGTGGTGGCGCTATCTATGTTACAGAAGGGGACACACAAGCCCCTTCTGTGCCTCCTAATGATAGCGCTGGCGCTATCAATGTTACAGGAGGGGACACACACGCCCCTTCTGTGCCTCCTAATGATAGTGGTGGCGCTATCTATGTTACAGAAGGGGACACACAAGCCCCTTCTGTGCCTCCTAATGATAGCGCTGGCGCTATCTATGTTACAGAAGGGGACACACATGCCCCTTCTGTGCCTCCTAATGATAGCGATGGCGCTATCTATGTTACAGGAGGGGACACACACGCCCCTTCTGTGCCTCCTAATGATAGTGGTGGCGCTATCTATGTTACAGAAGGGGACACACAAGCCCCTTCTGTGCCTCCTAATGAAAGCGCTGGCGCTATCTAAGTTACAGAAGGGGACACACAAGCCCCTTCTGTGCCTCCTAATGAAAGCGCTGGCGCTATCTATGTTACAGGAGGGGACACACACGCCCCTTCTGTGCCTTCTAATGATAGCGCTGGCGCTATCTATGTTACAGAAGGGGACACACATGCCCCTTCTGTGCCTCCTAATGATAGCGCAGGCGCTATCTATGTTACAGTAGGGGACACACAAGCCCCTTCTGTGCCTCCTAATGATAGCGCTGGCGCTGTCTATGTTACAGAAGGGGACACACACGCCCCTTCTGTGCCTTCTAATGATAGCGCTGGCGCTATCTATGTTACAGAAGGGGACACAGAAACCTCAGCGCTATCTATGTTACAGAAAGGGGACACACATGCCCCTTCTGTGCCTCCTAATGATAGCGCAGGCGCTATCTATGTTACAGAAGGGGACACACATGCCCCTTCTGTGCCTCCTAATGATAGCGCTGGCGCTATATAAATTACAGGAGGGGACACACACGCCCCTTCTGTGCCTCCTAATGATAGTGCTGGTGCTATCTATGTTACAGAAGGGGACACACAAGCCCCTTCTGTGCCTCCTAATGATAGCGCTGGCGCTATCTATGTTACAGAAGGGGACACACAAGCCCCTTCTGTGCCTCCTAATGATAGCGCTGGCGCTATCTATGTTACAGTAGGGGACACACAAGCCCCTTCTGTGCCTCCTAATGATAGCGCTGGCGCTATCTATGTTACAGAAGGGGACACACAAGCCCCTTCTGTGCCTCCTAATGATAGCGCTGGCGCTATCTATGTTACAGAAGGGGACACACAAGCCCCTTCTGTGCCTTCTAATGATAGCGCTGGCGCTATCTATGTTACAGTAGGGGTCACACAAGCCCCTTCTGTGCCTCCTAATGATAGCGCTGGCGCTATCTATGTTACAGAAGGGGACACACAAGCCCCTTCTGTGCCTCCTAATGATAGCGCTGGCGCTATCTATGTTACAGAAGGGGACACACAAGCCCCTTCTGTGCCTCCTAATGATAGCGCTGGCGCTGTCTATGTTACAGAAGGGGACACACATCCCCCTTCTGTGCCTTCTAATGATAGCACTGGCGCTATCTATGTTACAGGAGGGGACACAGAAACCTCAGCGCTATCTATGTTACAGAAAGGGGACACACAAGCCCCTTCGGCGCCTCCTAATGATAGCGCTGGCACTATCTATGTTACAGAAGGGGACACACATGCCCCTTCTGTGCCTCCTAATGATAGCGCTGGCGCTATCTAAGTTACAGAAAGGGGACACACAAGCCCCTTCTGTGCCTCCTAATGATAGCGCTGGCGCTATCTATGTTACAGAAGGGGACACACAAGCCCCTTCTGTGCCTCCTAATGATAGCGCTGGCGCTATCTATGTTACAGTAGGGGACACACAAGCCCCTTCTGTGCCTCCTAATGATAGCGCTGGCGCTATCTATGTTACAGAAGGGGACACACAAGCCCCTTCTGTGCCTCCTAATGATAGCGCTGGCGCTATCTATGTTACAGTAGGGGACACACAAGCCCCTTCTGTGCCTCCTAATGATAGCGCTGGCGCTATCTATGTTACAGTAGGGGTCACACAAGCCCCTTCTGTGCCTCCTAATGATAGCGCTGGCGCTATCTATGTTACAGAAGGGGACACACAAGCCCCTTCTGTGCCTCCTAATGATAGCGCTGGCGCTATCTATGTTACAGTAGGGGACACACAAGCCCCTTCTGTGCCTCCTAATGATAGCGCTGGCGCTATCTAAGTTACAGAAAGGGGACACACAAGCCCCTTCTGTGCCTCCTAATGATAGCGCTGGCGCTATCTATGTTACAGAAGGGGACACACAAGCCCCTTCTGTGCCTCCTAATGATAGCGCTGGCGCTATCTATGTTACAGTAGGGGACACACAAGCCCCTTCTGTGCCTCCTAATGATAGCGCTGGCGCTATCTATGTTACAGAAGGGGACACACAAGCCCCTTCTGTGCCTCCTAATGATAGCGCTGGCGCTATCTATGTTACAGAAGGGGACACACAAGCCCCTTCTGTGCCTTCTAATGATAGCGCTGGCGCTATCTATGTTACAGTAGGGGTCACACAAGCCCCTTCTGTGCCTCCTAATGATAGCGCTGGCGCTATCTATGTTACAGAAGGGGACACACAAGCCCCTTCTGTGCCTCCTAATGATAGCGCTGGCGCTATCTATGTTACAGAAGGGGACACACAAGCCCCTTCTGTGCCTCCTAATGATAGCGCTGGCGCTGTCTATGTTACAGAAGGGGACACACATCCCCCTTCTGTGCCTCCTAATGATAGTGGTGGCGCTATCTAAGTTACAGAAAGGGGACACACAAGCCCCTTCTGTGCCTCCTAATGATAGCGCTGGCGCTGTCTATGTTACAGAAGGGGACACACATCCCCCTTCTGTGCCTCCTAATGATAGTGGTGGCGCTATCTAAGTTACAGAAAGGGGACACACAAGCCCCTTCTGTGCCTCCTAATGATAGCGCTGGCGCTGTCTATGTTACAGAAGGGGACACACATCCCCCTTTTGTGCCTCCTAATGATAGTGGTGGCGCTATCTAAGTTACAGAAAGGGGACACACAAGCCCCTTCTGTGCCTCCTAATGATAGCGCTGGCGCTGTCTATGTTACAGAAGGGGACACACATCCCCCTTTTGTGCCTCCTAATGATAGTGGTGGCGCTATCTAAGTTACAGAAAGGGGACACACAAGCCCCTTCTGTGCCTTCTAATGATAGCGCTGGCGCTATCTATGTTACAGAAGGGGACACACATGCCCCTTCTGTGCCTCCTAATGATAGCACTGGCGCTATCTATGTTACAGAAGGGGACACACAAGCCCCTTCTGTGCCTCCTAATGATAGCGCTGGCGCTGTCTATGTTACAGTAGGGGACACACAAGCCCCTTCTGTGCCTCCTAATGATAGGGCTGGCGCTATCTATGTTACAGTAGGGGACACACAAGCCCCTTCTGTGCTTTCTAATGATAGCGCAGGCGCTATCTATGTTACAGAAAGGGACACACATGCCCCTTCTGTGCCTCCTAATGATAGGCTGGCGCTATCTATGTTACAGAAGGGGACACACAAGCCCCTTGTGTGCCTTCTAATGATAGTGGTGGCGCTATCTATGTTACAGAAGGGGACACACAAGCCCCTTCCGTGCCTCCTAATTATAACACTGGCGCTATCTATGTTAGAGTAGGGGACACACATCCCCCTTCTGTGCCTCCTAATGATAGCGCTCGCGCTATCTATGTTACAGAAGGGGACACACAAGCCCCTTCTGTGCCTCCTAATGATAGCGCTGGCGCTGTCTATGTTAGAGTAGGGGACACACAAGCCCCTTCTGTGCCTCCTAATGATAGCGCAGGCGCTATCTATGTTAGAGTAGGGGACACACAAGCCCCTTCTGTGCCTTCTAATGATAGCGCAGGCGCTATCTATGTTAGAGTAGGGGACACACAAGCCCCTTCTGTGCCTTCTAATGATAGCGCAGGCGCTATCTATGTTACAGAAGGGGACACACAAGCCCCTTCTGTGCCTCCTAATGATAGCGCTCGCGCTATCTATGTTACAGAAGGGGACACACAAGCCCCTTCTGTGCCTCCTAATGATAGCGCAGGCGCTATCTATGTTAGAGTAGGGGACACACAAGCCCCTTCTGTGCCTCCTAATGATAGCGCAGGCGCTATCTATGTTAGAGTAGGGGACACACAAGCCCCTTCTGTGCCTTCTAATGATAGCGCAGGCGCTATCTATGTTACAGTAGGGGACACACATGCCCCTTCTGTGCCTCCTAATGAAAGTGGTGGCGCGATCTATGTTACAGTAGGGGACACACAAGCCCCTTCTGTGCCTCCTAATGATAGCGCAGGCGCTATCTATGTTACAGTAGGGGACACACAAGCCCCTTCTGTGCCTCCTAATGATAGCGCAGGCGCTATCTATGTTACAGGAGGGGACACACAAGCCCCTTTTGTGCCTTCTAATGATAGTGGTGGCGCTATCTATGTTACAGAAGGGGACACACAAGCCCCTTCCGTGCCTCCTAATTATAACGCTGGCGCTATCTATGTTACAGTAGGGGACACACATGCCCCTTCTGTGCCTCCTAATGATAGTGGTGGCGCGATCTATGTTACAGTAGGGGACACACAAGCCCCTTCTGTGCCTCCTAATGATAGTGGTGGCGCTATCTATGTTACAGAAGGGGACACACATGCCCCTTCTGTGCCTCCTAATGATAGTGGTGGCGCGATCTATGTTACAGTAGGGGACACACAAGCCCCTTCTGTGCCTTCTAATGATTGTGATGGCGCTATCTATGTTAGAGTAGGGGACACACAAGCCCCTTCTGTGTCTCCTAATGATAGCGCTCGCGCTATCTATGTTACAGAAGGGGACACACATGCCCCTTCTGTGCCTCCTAATGATCGCGCAGGCGCTATCTATGTTACAGTAGGGGACACACATGCCCCTTCTGTGCCTCCTAATGATAACGCTCGCGCTATCTATGTTACAGAAGGGGACACACAATCCCCTTCTGTGCCTCCTAATGATAGCGCAGGCGCTATCTATGTTACAGTAGGGGACACACATGCCCCTTCTGTGCCTCCTAATGATAGTGGTGGCGCGATCTATGTTACAGTAGGGGACACACAAGCCCCTTCTGTGCCTCCTAATGATAGTGGTGGCGCGATCTATGTTACAGTAGGGGACACACATGCCCCTTCTGTGCCTCCTAATGATAGCGCTGGCGCTGTCTATGTTAGAGTAGGGGACACACAAGCCCCTTCTGTGCCTCCTAATGATAGCGCAGGCGCTATCTATGTTAGAGTAGGGGACACACATGCCCCTTCTGTGCCTCCTAATGATAGTGGTGGCGCTATCTATGTTAGAGTAGGGGACACACAAGCCCCTTCTGTGCCTCCTAATGATAGTGGTGGCGCGATCTATGTTACAGTAGGGGACACACAAGCACCTTCTGTGCCTCCTAATGATAGTGGTGGCGCTATCTATGTTACAGAAGGGGACACACAAGCCCCTTCTGTGCCTCCTAATGAAAGCGCTGGCGCTATCTAAGTTACACAAGGGGACACACAAGCCCCTTCTGTGCCCCCTAATGATAGCGCTCGCGCTATCTATGTTACAGAAGGGGACACACAAGCCCCTTTTGTGCCTTCTAATGATAGTGGTGGCGCTATCTATGTTACAGTAGGGGACACACATGCCCCTTCTGTGCCTCCTAATGATAGCGCTCGCGCTATCTATGTTACAGTAGGGGACACACAAGCCCCTTCTGTGCCTCCTAATGATTGCGATGGCGCTATCTATGTTACAGAAGGGGACACACAAGCCCCTTCTGTGCCTCCTAATGATAGCGCTGGCGCTATCTATGTTACAGAAGGGGACACACAAGCCCCTTCTGTGCCTCCTAATGATAGCGCTCGCGCTATCTATGTTACAGTAGGGGACACACAAGCCCCTTCTGTGCCTCCTAATGATAGCGCAGGCGCTATCTATGTTACAGTAGGGGACACACATGCCCCTTCTGTGCCTCCTAATGATAGCGCAGGCGCTATCTATGTTACAGTAGGGGACACACATGCCCCTTCTGTGCCTCCTAATGATAGCGCAGGCGCTATCTATGTTACAGTAGGGGACACACAAGCCCCTTCTGTGCTTTCTAATGATAGCGCAGGCGCTATCTATGTTACAGAAGGGGACACACAAGCCCCTTTTGTGCCTTCTAATGATAGTGGTGGCGCTATCTATGTTACAGAAGGGGACACACAAGCCCCTTCCGTGCCTCCTAATTATAACGCTGGCGCTATCTATGTTAGAGTAGGGGACACACATCCCCCTTCTGTGCCTCCTAATGATAGCGCTCGCGCTATCTATGTTACAGTAGGGGACACACATGCCCCTTCTGTGCCTCCTAATGATAGCGCAGGCGCTATCTATGTTACAGTAGGGGACACACATGCCCCTTCTGTGCCTCCTAATGATAGCGCAGGCGCTATCTATGTTACAGTAGGGGACACACATGCCCCTTCTGGGCCTCCTAATGATAGTGGTGGCGCGATCTATGTTACAGTAGGGGACACACAAGCCCCTTCTGTGCCTTCTAATGATAGCGCTCGCGCTATCTATGTTACAGTAGGGGGCACACATGCCCCTTCTGTGCCTCCTAATGATAGCGCAGGCGCTATCTATGTTACAGTAGGGGACACACATGCCCCTTCTGTGCCTCCTAATGATAGCGCAGGCGCTATCTATGTTACAGTAGGGGACACACATGCCCCTTCTGTGCCTCCTAATGATAGTGGTGGCGCGATCTATGTTACAGTAGGGGACACACAAGCCCCTTCTGTGCCCTCTAATGATAGCGCTCGCGCTATCTATGTTACAGTAGGGGGCACACATGCCCCTTCTGTGCCTCCTAATGATAGCGCAGGCGCTATCTATGTTACAGTAGGGGACACACATGCCCCTTCTGTGCCGCCTAATGATAGCGCAGGCGCTATCTATGTTACAGTAGGGGACACACAAGCCCCTTCTGTGCCTCCTAATGATAGCGCAGGCGCTATCTATGTTAGAGTAGGGGACACACAAGCCCCTTCTGTGCCTCCTAATGATAGCGCTGGCGCTATCTATATTACAGAAGGGGACACACAAGCCCCTTCTGTGCCTCCTAATGATAGCGCTGGCGCGATCTATGTTACAGAAGGGGACACACAAGCCCCTTCCGTGCCTCCTAATGATAGGGCTGGCGCTATCTATGTTACAGAAGGGGACACACAAGCCCCTTCTGTGCCTCCTAATGATAGCGCTGGCGCGATCTATGTTACAGAAGGGGACACACAAGCCCCTTCCGTGCCTCCTAATGATAGGGCTGGCGCTATCTATGTTACAGAAGGGGACACACATGCCCCTTCTGTGCCTCCTAATGATAGCGCTGGCGCTATCTATGTTACAGTAGGGGACACACAAGCCCCTTCTGTGCCTCCTAATGATAGCGCTGGCGCTATCTTTGTTACAGTAGGGGACACACATGCCCCTTCTGTGCCTTCTAATGATTGCGATGGCGCTATCTATGTTACAGTAGGGGACACACAAGCCCCTTCTGTGCCTCCTAATGATAGCGCTGGCGCGATCTATGTTACAGTAGGGGACACACATGCCCCTTCTGTGCCTCCTAATGATAGCGCTGGCGCGATCTATGTTACAGAAGGGGACACACATGCCCCTTCTGTGCCTCCTAATGATAGCGATGGCGCTATCTATGTTACAGGAGGGGACACACACGCCCCTTCTGTGCCTCCTAATGATAGTGGTGGCGCTATCTATGTTACAGAAGGGGACACACAAGCCCCTTCTGTGCCTCCTAATGATAGCGCTGGCGCTATCTATGTTACAGGAGGGGACACACACGCCCCTTCTGTGCCTCCTAATGATAGTGGTGGCGCTATCTATGTTACAGAAGGGGACACACAAGCCCCTTCTGTGCCTCCTAATGATAGCGCTGGCGCTATCTATGTTACAGGAGGGGACACACACGCCCCTTCTGTGCCTCCTAATGATAGTGGTGGCGCTATCTATGTTACAGAAGGGGACACACAAGCCCCTTCTGTGCATCCTAATGATAGCGCTGGCGCTATCTATGTTACAGAAGGGGACACACATGCCCCTTCTGTGCCTCCTAATGATAGCGATGGCGCTATCTATGTTACAGGAGGGGACACACACGCCCCTTCTGTGCCTCCTAATGATAGTGGTGGCGCTATCTATGTTACAGAAGGGGACACACAAGCCCCTTCTGTGCCTCCTAATGAAAGCGCTGGCGCTATCTAAGTTACAGAAGGGGACACACAAGCCCCTTCTGTGCCTCCTAATGAAAGCGCTGGCGCTATCTATGTTACAGGAGGGGACACACACGCCCCTTCTGTGCCTTCTAATGGTTGCGCTGGCGCTATCTATGTTACAGAAGGGGACACACATGCCCCTTCTGTGCCTCCTAATGATAGCGCAGGCGCTATCTATGTTACAGTAGGGGACACACAAGCCCCTTCTGTGCCTCCTAATGATAGCGCTGGCGCTGTCTATGTTACAGAAGGGGACACACATGCCCCTTCTGTGCCTTCTAATGATAGCACTGGCGCTATCTATGTTACAGTAGGGGACACACATGCCCCTTCTGTGCCTTCTAATGATAGCGCTGGCGCTATCTATGTTACAGAAGGGGACACAGAAACCTCAGCGCTATCTATGTTACAGAAAGGGGACACACATGCCCCTTCTGTGCCTCCTAGTGATAGCGCAGGCGCTATCTATGTTACAGAAGGGGACACACATGCCCCTTCTGTGCCTCCTAATGATAGCGCTGGCGCTATCTAAGTTACAGAAGGGGACACACAAGCCCCTTCTGTGCCTCCTAATGATAGCGCTGGCGCTATCTAAATTACAGGAGGGGACACACACGCCCCTTCTGTGCCTCCTAATGATAGCGCTGGCGCTATCTATGTTACAGAAGGGGACACACAAGCCCCTTCTGTGCCTCCTAATGATAGCGCTGGCGCTATCTATGTTACAGAAGGGGACACACAAGCCCCTTCTGTGCCTCCTAATGATAGCGCTGGCGCTATCTATGTTACAGTAGGGGACACACAAGCCCCTTCTGTGCCTCCTAATGATAGCGCTGGCGCTATCTATGTTACAGAAGGGGACACACAAGCCCCTTCTGTGCCTCCTAATGATAGCGCTGGCGCTATCTATGTTACAGAAGGGGACACACAAGCCCCTTCTGTGCCTTCTAATGATAGCGCTGGCGCTATCTATGTTACAGTAGGGGTCACACAAGCCCCTTCTGTGCCTCCTAATGATAGCGCTGGCGCTATCTATGTTACAGAAGGGGACACACAAGCCCCTTCTGTGCCTCCTAATGATAGCGCTGGCACTATCTATGTTACAGAAGGGGACACACAAGCCCCTTCTGTGCCTCCTAATGATAGCGCTGGCGCTGTCTATGTTACAGAAGGGGACACACATCCCCCTTCTGTGCCTCCTAATGATAGTGGTGGCGCTATCTAAGTTACAGAAAGGGAACACACAAGCCCCTTCTGTGCCTCCTAATGATAGCGCTGGCGCTGTCTATGTTACAGAAGGGGACACACATCCCCCTTCTGTGCCTTCTAATGATAGCACTGGCGCTATCTATGTTACAGGAGGGGACACAGAAACCTCAGCGCTATCTATGTTACAGAAAGGGGACACACAAGCCCCTTCGGCGCCTCCTAATGATAGCGCTGGCGCTATCTATGTTACAGAAGGGGACACACATGCCCCTTCTGTGCCTCCTAATGATAGCGCTGGCGCTATCTAAGTTACAGAAAGGGGACACACAAGCCCCTTCTGTGCCTCCTAATGATAGCGCTGGCGCTATCTATGTTACAGAAGGGGACACACAAGCCCCTTCTGTGCCTCCTAATGATAGCGCTGGCGCTATCTATGTTACAGTAGGGGACACACAAGCCCCTTCTGTGCCTCCTAATGATAGCGCTGGCGCTATCTATGTTACAGAAGGGGACACACAAGCCCCTTCTGTGCCTCCTAATGATAGCGCTGGCGCTATCTATGTTACAGAAGGGGACACACAAGCCCCTTCTGTGCCTTCTAATGATAGCGCTGGCGCTATCTATGTTACAGTAGGGGTCACACAAGCCCCTTCTGTGCCTCCTAATGATAGCGCTGGCGCTATCTATGTTACAGAAGGGGACACACAAGCCCCTTCTGTGCCTCCTAATGATAGCGCTGGCGCTATCTATGTTACAGAAGGGGACACACAAGCCCCTTCTGTGCCTCCTAATGATAGCGCTGGCGCTGTCTATGTTACAGAAGGGGACACACATCCCCCTTCTGTGCCTCCTAATGATAGTGGTGGCGCTATCTAAGTTACAGAAAGGGGACACACAAGCCCCTTCTGTGCCTCCTAATGATAGCGCTGGCGCTGTCTATGTTACAGAAGGGGACACACATCCCCCTTCTGTGCCTCCTAATGATAGTGGTGGCGCTATCTAAGTTACAGAAAGGGGACACACAAGCCCCTTCTGTGCCTCCTAATGATAGCGCTGGCGCTGTCTATGTTACAGAAGGGGACACACATCCCCCTTTTGTGCCTCCTAATGATAGTGGTGGCGCTATCTAAGTTACAGAAAGGGGACACACAAGCCCCTTCTGTGCCTCCTAATGATAGCGCTGGCGCTGTCTATGTTACAGAAGGGGACACACATCCCCCTTTTGTGCCTCCTAATGATAGTGGTGGCGCTATCTAAGTTACAGAAAGGGGACACACAAGCCCCTTCTGTGCCTTCTAATGATAGCGCTGGCGCTATCTATGTTACAGAAGGGGACACACATGCCCCTTCTGTGCCTCCTAATGATAGCACTGGCGCTATCTATGTTACAGAAGGGGACACACAAGCCCCTTCTGTGCCTCCTAATGATAGCGCTGGCGCTGTCTATGTTACAGTAGGGGACACACAAGCCCCTTCTGTGCCTCCTAATGATAGGGCTGGCGCTATCTATGTTACAGTAGGGGACACACAAGCCCCTTCTGTGCTTTCTAATGATAGCGCAGGCGCTATCTATGTTACAGAAAGGGACACACATGCCCCTTCTGTGCCTCCTAATGATAGCGCTGGCGCTATCTATGTTACAGAAGGGGACACACAAGCCCCTTTTGTGCCTTCTAATGATAGTGGTGGCGCTATCTATGTTACAGAAGGGGACACACAAGCCCCTTCCGTGCCTCCTAATTATAATGCTGGCGCTATCTATGTTAGAGTAGGAGACACACATCCCCCTTCTGTGCCTCCTAATGATAGCGCTCGCGCTATCTATGTTACAGAAGGGGACACACAAGCCCCTTCTGTGCCTCCTAATGATAGCGCTGGCGCTGTCTATGTTAGAGTAGGGGACACACAAGCCCCTTCTGTGCCTCCTAATGATAGCGCAGGCGCTATCTATGTTAGAGTAGGGGACACACAAGCCCCTTCTGTGCCTTCTAATGATAGCGCAGGCGCTATCTATGTTAGGGTAGGGGACACACAAGCCCCTTCTGTGCCTTCTAATGATAGCGCAGGCGCTATCTATGTTACAGAAGGGGACACACAAGCCCCTTCTGTGCCTCCTAATGATAGCGCTCGAGCTATCTATGTTACAGAAGGGGACACACAAGCCCCTTCTGTGCCTCCTAATGATAGCGCAGGCGCTATCTATGTTAGAGTAGGGGACACACAAGCCCCTTCTGTGCCTCCTAATGATAGCGCAGGCGCTATCTATGTTACAGTAGGGGACACACATGCCCCTTCTGTGCCTCCTAATGATAGCGCTCGCGCTATCTATGTTACAGAAGGGGACACACAAGCCCCTTCTGTGCCTCCTAATGATAGCGCAGGCGCTATCTATGTTACAGTAGGGGACACACATGCCCCTTCTGTGCCTCCTGATGATAGTGGTGGCGCGATCTATGTTACAGTAGGGGACACACAAGCCCCTTCTGTGCCTCCTAATGATAGTGGTGGCGCGATCTATGTTACAGTAGGGGACACACATGCCCCTTCTGTGCCTCCTAATGATAGCGCTGGCGCTGTCTATGTTAGAGTAGGGGACACACAAGCCCCTTCTGTGCCTCCTAATGATAGCGCAGGCGCTATCTATGTTAGAGTAGGGGACACACATGCCCCTTCTGTGCCTCCTAATGATAGTGGTGGCGCTATCTATGTTAGAGTAGGGGACACACAAGCCCCTTCTGTGCCTCCTAATGATAGTGGTGGCGCGATCTATGTTACAGTAGGGGACACACAAGCCCCTTCTGTGCCTCCTAATGATAGTGGTGGCGCTATCTATGTTACAGAAGGGGACACACAAGCCCCTTCTGTGCCTCCTAATGAAAGCGCTGGCGCTATCTAAGTTACACAAGGGGACACACAAGCCCCTTCTGTGCCCCCTAATGATAGCGCTCGCGCTATCTATGTTACAGAAGGGGACACACAAGCCCCTTTTGTGCCTTCTAATGATAGCACTGGCGCTATCTATGTTACAGAAGGGGACACACAAGCCCCTTCTGTGCCTCCTAATGATAGCGCTTGCGCTATCTATGTTACAGTAGGGGACACACAAGCCCCTTCTGTGCCTCCTAATGATTGCGATGGCGCTATCTATGTTACAGAAGGGGACACACAAGCCCCTTCTGTGCCTCCTAATGATAGCGCAGGCGCTATCTATGTTACAGTAGGGGACACACATGCCCCTTCTGTGCCTCCTAATGATAGCGCAGGCGCTATCTATGTTACAGTAGGGGACACACATGCCCCTTCTGTGCCTCCTAATGATAGCGCAGGCGCTATCTATGTTACAGTAGGGGACACACAAGCCCCTTCTGTGCTTTCTAATGATAGCGCAGGCGCTATCTATGTTACAGAAGGGGACACACAAGCCCCTTTTGTGCCTTCTAATGATAGTGGTGGCGCTATCTATGTTACAGAAGGGGACACACAAGCCCCTTCCGTGCCTCCTAATGATAGCGCAGGCGCTATCTATGTTACAGTAGGGGACACATATGCCCCTTCTGTGCCTCCTAATGATAGCGCAGGCGCTATCTATGTTACAGTAGGGGACACACATGCCCCTTCTGTGCCTCCTAATGATAGCGCTCGCGCTATCTATGTTACAGTAGGGGACACACATGCCCCTTCTGTGCCTCCTAATGATAGCGCAGGCGCTATCTATGTTACAGTAGGGGACACACATGCCCCTTCTGTGCCTCCTAATGATAGCGCAGGCGCTATCTATGTTACAGTAGGGGACACACATGCCCCTTCTGTGCCTCCTAATGATAGTGGTGGCGCGATCTATGTTACAGTAGGGGACACACAAGCCCCTTCTGTGCCTTCTAATGATAGCGCTCGCGCTATCTATGTTACAGTAGGGGGCACACATGCCCCTTCTGTGCCTCCTAATGATAGCGCAGGCGCTATCTATGTTACAGTAGGGGACACACATGCCCCTTCTGTGCCTCCTAATGATAGCGCAGGCGCTATCTATGTTACAGTAGGGGACACACATGCCCCTTCTGTGCCTCCTAATGATAGTGGTGGCGCGATCTATGTTACAGTAGGGGACACACAAGCCCCTTCTGTGCCTTCTAATGATAGCGCTCGCGCTATCTATGTTACAGTAGGGGGCACACATGCCCCTTCTGTGCCTCCTAATGATAGCGCAGGCGCTATCTATGTTACAGTAGGGGACACACATGCCCCTTCTGTGCCTCCTAATGATAGCGCAGGCGCTATCTATGTTACAGTAGGGGACACACAAGCCCCTTCTGTGCCTCCTAATGATAGCGCAGGCGCTATCTATGTTAGAGTAGGGGACACACAAGCCCCTTCTGTGCCTCCTAATGATAGCGCTGGCGCTATCTATATTACAGAAGGGGACACACAAGCCCCTTCTGTGCCTCCTAATGATAGCGCTGGCGCGATCTATGTTACAGAAGGGGACACACAAGCCCCTTCCGTGCCTCCTAATGATAGGGCTGGCGCTATCTATGTTACAGAAGGGGACACACAAGCCCCTTCTGTGCCTCCTAATGATAGCGCTGGCGCGATCTATGTTACAGAAGGGGACACACAAGCCCCTTCCGTGCCTCCTAATGATAGGGCTGGCGCTATCTATGTTACAGAAGGGGACACACATGCCCCTTCTGTGCCTCCTAATGAGAGCGCTGGCGCTATCTATGTTACAGTAGGGGACACACAAGCCCCTTCTGTGCCTCCTAATGATAGCGCTGGCGCTATCTATGTTACAGTAGGGGACACACATGCCCCTTCTGTGCCTTCTAATGATTGCGATGGCGCTATCTATGTTACAGTAGGGGACACACAAGCCCCTTCTGTGCCTCCTAATGATAGCGCTGGCGCGATCTATGTTACAGTAGGGGACACACATGCCCCTTCTGTGCCTCCTAATGATAGCGCTGGCGCTATCTATGTTACAGGAGGGGACACACACGCCCCTTCTGTGCCTCCTAATGATAGCGATGGCGCTATCTATGTTACAGGAGGGGACACACACGCCCCTTCTGTGCCTCCTAATGATAGTGGTGGCGCTATCTATGTTACAGAAGGGGACACACAAGCCCCTTCTGTGCCTCCTAATGATAGCGCTGGCTCTATCTATGTTACAGGAGGGGACACACACGCCCCTTTTGTGCCTCCTAATGATAGTGGTGGCGCTATCTATGTTACAGAAGGGGACACACAAGCCCCTTCTGTGCCTCCTAATGATAGCGCTGGCGCTATCTATGTTACAGGAGGGGACACACACGCCCCTTCTGTGCCTCCTAATGATAGTGGTGGCGCTATCTATGTTACAGAAGGGGACACACAAGCCCCTTCTGTGCCTCCTAATGATAGCGCTGGCGCTATCTATGTTACAGAAGGGGACACACATGCCCCTTCTGTGCCTCCTAATGATAGCGCTGGCGCTATCTATGTTACAGAAGGGGACACACAAGCCCCTTCTGTGCCTCCTAATGATAGCGCTGGCGCTGTCTATGTTACAGAAGGGGACACACATTCCCCTTCTGTGCCTCCTAATGATAGTGGTGGCGCTATCTAAGTTACAGAAAGGGGACACACAAGCCCCTTCTGTGCCTCCTAATGAAAGCGCTGGCGCTATCTATGTTACAGGAGGGGACACACACGCCCCTTCTGTGCCTTCTAATGATAGCGCTGGCGCTATCTATGTTGCAGAAGGGGACACACATGCCCCTTCTGTGCCTCCTAATGATAGCGCAGGCGCTATCTATGTTACAGTAGGGGACACACAAGCCCCTTCTGTGCCTCCTAATGATAGCGCTGGCGCTGTCTATGTTACAGAAGGGGACACACATGCCCCTTCTGTGCCTTCTAATGATAGCACTGGCGCTATCTATGTTACAGTAGGGGACACACATGCCCCTTCTGTGCCTTCTAATGATAGCGCTGGCGCTATCTATGTTACAGAAGGGGACACAGAAACCTCAGCGCTATCTATGTTACAGAAAGGGGACACACATGCCCCTTCTGTGCCTCCTAATGATAGCGCAGGCGCTATCTATGTTACAGAAGGGGACACACATGCCCCTTCTGTGCCTCCTAATGATAGCGCTGGCGCTATCTAAGTTACAGAAGGGGACACACAAGCCCCTTCTGTGCCTCCTAATGATAGCGCTGGCGCTATCTATGTTACAGAAGGGGACACACAAGCCCCTTCTGTGCCTCCTAATGATAGCGCTGGCGCTATCTATGTTACAGAAGGGGACACACAAGCCCCTTCTGTGCCTCCTAATGATAGCGCTGGCGCTATCTATGTTACAGTAGGGGACACACAAGCCCCTTCTGTGCCTCCTAATGATAGCGCTGGCGCTATCTATGTTACAGTAGGGGTCACACAAGCCCCTTCTGTGCCTCCTAATGATAGCGCTGGCGCTATCTATGTTACAGAAGGGGACACACAAGCCCCTTTTGTGCCTTCTAATGATAGTGGTGGCGCTATCTATGTTACAGTAGGGGACACACATGCCCCTTCTGTGCCTCCTAATGATAGCGCTTGCGCTATCTATGTTACAGTAGGGGACACACAAGCCCCTTCTGTGCCTCCTAATGATTGCGATGGCGCTATCTATGTTACAGAAGGGGACACACAAGCCCCTTCTGTGCCTCCTAATGATAGCGCAGGCGCTATCTATGTTACAGTAGGGGACACACATGCCCCTTCTGTGCCTCCTAATGATAGCGCAGGCGCTATCTATGTTACAGTAGGGGACACACATGCCCCTTCTGTGCCTCCTAATGATAGCGCAGGCGCTATCTATGTTACAGTAGGGGACACACAAGCCCCTTCTGTGCTTTCTAATGATAGCGCAGGCGCTATCTATGTTACAGAAGGGGACACACAAGCCCCTTTTGTGCCTTCTAATGATAGTGGTGGCGCTATCTATGTTACAGAAGGGGACACACAAGCCCCTTCCGTGCCTCCTAATTATAACGCTGGCGCTATCTATGTTGGAGTAGGGGACACACATCCCCCTTCTGTGCCTCCTAATGATAGCGCTCGCGCTATCTATGTTACAGTAGGGGACACACATGCCCCTTCTGTGCCTCCTAATGATAGCGCAGGCGCTATCTATGTTACAGTAGGGGACACACATGCCCCTTCTGTGCCTCCTAATGATAGCGCAGGCGCTATCTATGTTACAGTAGGGGACACACATGCCCCTTCTGTGCCTCCTAATGATAGTGGTGGCGCGATCTATGTTACAGTAGGGGACACACAAGCCCCTTCTGTGCCTTCTAATGATAGCGCTCGCGCTATCTATGTTACAGTAGGGGGCACACATGCCCCTTCTGTGCCTCCTAATGATAGCGCAGGCGCTATCTATGTTACAGTAGGGGACACACATGCCCCTTCTGTGCCTCCTAATGATAGCGCAGGCGCTATCTATGTTACAGTAGGGGACACACATGCCCCTTCTGTGCCTCCTAATGATAGTGGTGGCGCGATCTATGTTACAGTAGGGGACACACAAGCCCCTTCTGTGCCTTCTAATGATAGCGCTCGCGCTATCTATGTTACAGTAGGGGGCACACATGCCCCTTCTGTGCCTCCTAATGATAGCGCAGGCGCTATCTATGTTACAGTAGGGGACACACATGCCCCTTCTGTGCCTCCTAATGATAGCGCAGGCGCTATCTATGTTATAGTAGGGGACACACAAGCCCCTTCTGTGCCTCCTAATGATAGCGCAGGCGCTATCTATGTTAGAGTAGGGGACACACAAGCCCCTTCTGTGCCTCCTAATGATAGCGCTGGCGCTATCTATATTACAGAAGGGGACACACAAGCCCCTTCTGTGCCTCCTAATGATAGCGCTGGCGCGATCTATGTTACAGAAGGGGACACACAAGCCCCTTCCGTGCCTCCTAATGATAGGGCTGGCGCTATCTATGTTACAGAAGGGGACACACAAGCCCCTTCTGTGCCTCCTAATGATAGCGCTGGCGCGATCTATGTTACAGAAGGGGACACACAAGCCCCTTCCGTGCCTCCTAATGATAGGGCTGGCGCTATCTATGTTACAGAAGGGGACACACATGCCCCTTCTGTGCCTCCTAATGAGAGCGCTGGCGCTATCTATGTTACAGTAGGGGACACACAAGCCCCTTCTGTGCCTCCTAATGATAGCGCTGGCGCTATCTATGTTACAGTAGGGGACACACATGCCCCTTCTGTGCCTTCTAATGATTGCGATGGCGCTATCTATGTTACAGTAGGGGACACACAAGCCCCTTCTGTGCCTCCTAATGATAGCGCTGGCGCGATCTATGTTACAGTAGGGGACACACATGCCCCTTCTGTGCCTCCTAATGATAGCGCTGGCGCTATCTATGTTACAGGAGGGGACACACACGCCCCTTCTGTGCCTCCTAATGATAGCGATGGCGCTATCTATGTTACAGGAGGGGACACACACGCCCCTTCTGTGCCTCCTAATGATAGTGGTGGCGCTATCTATGTTACAGAAGGGGACACACAAGCCCCTTCTGTGCCTCCTAATGATAGCGCTGGCTCTATCTATGTTACAGGAGGGGACACACACGCCCCTTTTGTGCCTCCTAATGATAGTGGTGGCGCTATCTATGTTACAGAAGGGGACACACAAGCCCCTTCTGTGCCTCCTAATGATAGCGCTGGCGCTATCTATGTTACAGGAGGGGACACACACGCCCCTTCTGTGCCTCCTAATGATAGTGGTGGCGCTATCTATGTTACAGAAGGGGACACACAAGCCCCTTCTGTGCCTCCTAATGATAGCGCTGGCGCTATCTATGTTACAGAAGGGGACACACATGCCCCTTCTGTGCCTCCTAATGATAGCGATGGCGCTATCTATGTTACAGGAGGGGACACACACGCCCCTTCTGTGCCTTCTAATGATAGTGGTGGCGCTATCTATGTTACAGAAGGGGACACACAAGCCCCTTCTGTGCCTCCTAATGAAAGCGCTGGCGCTATCTAAGTTACAGAAGGGGACACACAAGCCCCTTCTGTGCCTCCTAATGAAAGCGCTGGCGCTATCTATGTTACAGGAGGGGACACACACGCCCCTTCTGTGCCTTCTAATGATAGCGCTGGCGCTATCTATGTTGCAGAAGGGGACACACATGCCCCTTCTGTGCCTCCTAATGATAGCGCAGGCGCTATCTATGTTACAGTAGGGGACACACAAGCCCCTTCTGTGCCTCCTAATGATAGCGCTGGCGCTGTCTATGTTACAGAAGGGGACACACATGCCCCTTCTGTGCCTTCTAATGATAGCACTGGCGCTATCTATGTTACAGTAGGGGACACACATGCCCCTTCTGTGCCTTCTAATGATAGCGCTGGCGCTATCTATGTTACAGAAGGGGACACAGAAACCTCAGCGCTATCTATGTTACAGAAAGGGGACACACATGCCCCTTCTGTGCCTCCTAATGATAGCGCAGGCGCTATCTATGTTACAGAAGGGGACACACATGCCCCTTCTGTGCCTCCTAATGATAGCGCTGGCGCTATCTAAGTTACAGAAGGGGACACACAAGCCCCTTCTGTGCCTCCTAATGATAGCGCTGGCGCTATCTAAATTACAGGAGGGGACACACACGCCCCTTCTGTGCCTCCTAATGATAGCGCTGGCGCTATCTATGTTACAGAAGGGGACACACAAGCCCCTTCTGTGCCTCCTAATGATAGCGCTGGCGCTATCTATGTTACAGAAGGGGACACACAAGCCCCTTCTGTGCCTCCTAATGATAGCGCTGGCGCTATCTATGTTACAGTAGGGGACACACAAGCCCCTTCTGTGCCTCCTAATGATAGCGCTGGCGCTATCTATGTTACAGAAGGGGACACACAAGCCCCTTCTGTGCCTCCTAATGATAGCGCTGGCGCTATCTATGTTACAGAAGGGGACACACAAGCCCCTTCTGTGCCTTCTATTGATAGCGCTGGCGCTATCTATGTTACAGTAGGGGTCACACAAGCCCCTTCTGTGCCTCCTAATGATAGCGCTGGCGCTATCTATGTTACAGAAGGGGACACACAAGCCCCTTCTGTGCCTCCTAATGATAGCGCTGGCGCTATCTATGTTACAGAAGGGGACACACAAGCCCCTTCTGTGCCTCCTAATGATAGCGCTGGCGCTGTCTATGTTACAGAAGTGGACACACATCCCCCTTCTATGCCTCCTAATGATAGTGGTGGCGCTATCTAAGTTACAGAAAGGGGACACACAAGCCCCTTCTGTGCCTCCTAATGATAGCGCTGGCGCTGTCTATGTTACAGAAGGGGACACACATCCCCCTTCTGTGCCTTCTAATGATAGCACTGGCGCTATCTATGTTACAGGAGGGGACACAGAAACCTCAGCGCTATCTATGTTACAGAAAGGGGACACACAAGCCCCTTCGGCGCCTCCTAATGATAGCGCTGGCGCTATCTATGTTACAGAAGGGGACACACATGCCCCTTCTGTGCCACCTAATGATAGCGCTGGCGCTATCTAAGTTACAGAAAGGGGACACACAAGCCCCTTCTGTGCCTCCTAATGATACCGCTGGCGCTATCTATGTTACAGAAGGGGACACACAAGCCCCTTCTGTGCCTCCTAATGATAGCGCTGGCGCTATCTATGTTACAGTAGGGGACACACAAGCCCCTTCTGTGCCTCCTAATGATAGCGCTGGCGCTATCTATGTTACAGAAGGGGACACACAAGCCCCTTCTGTGCCTCCTAATGATAGCGCTGGCGCTATCTATGTTACAGAAGGGGACACACAAGCCCCTTCTGTGCCTTCTAATGATAGCGCTGGCGCTATCTATGTTACAGTAGGGGTCACACAAGCCCCTTCTGTGCCTCCTAATGATAGCGCTGGCGCTATCTATAATACAGAAGGGGACACACAAGCCCCTTCTGTGCCTCCTAATGATAGCGCTGGCGCTATCTATGTTACAGAAGGGGACACACAAGCCCCTTCTGTGCCTCCTAATGATAGCGCTGGCGCTGTCTATGTTACAGAAGGGGACACACATCCCCCTTTTGTGCCTCCTAATGATAGTGGTGGCGCTATCTAAGTTACAGAAAGGGGACACACAAGCCCCTTCTGTGCCTCCTAATGATAGCGCTGGCGCTGTCTATGTTACAAAAGGGGACACACATCCCCCTTTTGTGCCTCCTAATGATAGTGGTGGCGCTATCTAAGTTACAGAAAGGGGACACACAAGCCCCTTCTGTGCCTTCTAATGATAGCGCTGGCGCTATCTATGTTACAGAAGGGGACACACATGCCCCTTCTGTGCCTCCTAATGATAGCACTGGCGCTATCTATGTTACAGAAGGGGACACACAAGCCCCTTCTGTGCCTCCTAATGATAGCGCTGGCGCTGTCTATGTTACAGTAGGGGACACACATGCCCCTTCTGTGCCTCCTAATGATAGCGCTGGCGCTATCTATGTTACAGAAGGGGACACACAAGCCCCTTCTGTGCCTCCTAATGATAGTGGTGGCGCTATCTAAGTTACAGAAAGGGGACACACAAGCCCCTTCTGTGCCTCCTAATGATAGCGCTGGCGCTGTCTATGTTACAGAAGGGGACACACATCCCCCTTTTGTGCCTCCTAATGATAGTGGTGGCGCTATCTAAGTTACAGAAAGGGGACACACAAGCCCCTTCTGTGCCTTCTAATGATAGCGCTGGCGCTATCTATGTTACAGAAGGGGACACACATGCCCCTTCTGTGCCTCCTAATGATAGCACTGGCGCTATCTATGTTACAGAAGGGGACACACAAGCCCCTTCTGTGCCTTCTAATGATAGCGCTGGCGCTATCTATGTTACAGAAGGGGACACACATGCCCCTTCTGTGCCTCCTAATGATAGCACTGGCGCTATCTATGTTACAGAAGGGGACACACAAGCCCCTTCTGTGCTTTCTAATGATAGCGCTGGCGCTATCTAAGTTACAGAAAGGGGACACACAAGCCCCTTCTGTGCCTCCTAATGATAGCGCTGGCGCTGTCTATGTTACAGAAGGGGACACACATCCCCCTTTTGTGCCTCCTAATGATAGTGGTGGCGCTATCTAAGTTACAGAAAGGGGACACACAAGCCCCTTCTGTGCCTCCTAATGATAGCGCTGGCGCTGTCTATGTTACAGAAGGGGACACACATCCCCCTTTTGTGCCTCCTAATGATAGTGGTGGCGCTATCTAAGTTACAGAAAGGGGACACACAAGCCCCTTCTGTGCCTTCTAATGATAGCGCTGGCGCTATCTATGTTACAGAAGGGGACACACATGCCCCTTCTGTGCCTCCTAATGATAGCACTGGCGCTATCTATGTTACAGAAGGGGACACACAAGCCCCTTCTGTGCCTCCTAATGATAGCGCTGGCGCTGTCTATGTTACAGAAGGGGACACACACGCCCCTTCTGTGCCTCCTAATGATAGCGCTGGCGCTATCTATGTTACAGTAGGGGACACACACGCCCCTTCTGTGCCTTCTAATGATAGCGCTGGCGCTATCTATGTTACAGAAGGGGACACACACGCCCCTTCTGTGCCTTCTATTGAAAGCGCTGGCGCTATCTATGTTACAAAAGGGGACACACATCCCCCTTCTGTGCCTCCTAATGATAGCGCTGGCGCTATCTATGTTACAGAAGGGGACACACAAGCCCCTTCCGTGCCTCCTAATGATAGCGCAGGCGCTATCTATGTTACAGTAGGGGACACACAAGCCCCTTCTGTGCCTCCTAATGATAGCGCTGGCGCTATCTATGTTACAGAAGGGGACACACAAGCCCCTTCCGTGCCTCCTAATGATAGCGCAGGCGCTATCTATGTTACAGTAGGGGACACACATTCCCCTTCTGTGCCTCCTAATGATAGTGGTGGCGCTATCTAAGTTACAGAAAGGGGACACACAAGCCCCTTCTGTGCCACCTAATGATAGCGCTGGCGCTGTCTATGTTACAGAAGGGGACACACATCCCCCTTCTGTGCCTCCTAATGATAGTGGTGGTGCTATCTAAGTTACAGAAAGGGGACACACAAGCCCCTTCTGTGCCTCCTAATGATAGCGCTGGCGCTGTCTATGTTACAGAAGGGGACACACATCCCCCTTTTGTGCCTTCTAATGATAGCGCTGGCGCTATCTATGTTGCAGAAGGGGACACACATGCCCCTTCTGTGCCTCCTAATGATAGCGCAGGCGCTATCTATGTTACAGTAGGGGACACACAAGCCCCTTCTGTGCCTCCTAATGATAGCGCTGGCGCTGTCTATGTTACAGAAGGGGACACACATGCCCCTTCTGTGCCTTCTAATGATAGCGCTGGCGCTGTCTATGTTACAGAAGGGGACACACACGCCCCTTCTGTGCCTCCTAATGATAGCGCAGGCGCTATCTATGTTACAGTAGGGGACACACAAGCCCCTTCTGTGCCTCCTAATGATAGCGCAGGCGCTATCTATGTTAGAGTAGGGGACACACAAGCCCCTTCTGTGCCTCCTAATGATAGCGCTGGCGCTATCTATATTACAGAAGGGGACACACAAGCCCCTTCTGTGCCTCCTAATGATAGCGCTGGCGCGATCTATGTTACAGAAGGGGACACACAAGCCCCTTCCGTGCCTCCTAATGATAGGGCTGGCGCTATCTATGTTACAGAAGGGGACACACAAGCCCCTTCTGTGCCTCCTAATGATAGCGCTGGCGCGATCTATGTTACAGAAGGGGACACACAAGCCCCTTCCGTGCCTCCTAATGATAGGGCTGGCGCTATCTATGTTACAGAAGGGGACACACATGCCCCTTCTGTGCCTCCTAATGAGAGCGCTGGCGCTATCTATGTTACAGTAGGGGACACACAAGCCCCTTCTGTGCCTCCTAATGATAGCGCTGGCGCTATCTATGTTACAGTAGGGGACACACATGCCCCTTCTGTGCCTTCTAATGATTGCGATGGCGCTATCTATGTTACAGTAGGGGACACACAAGCCCCTTCTGTGCCTCCTAATGATAGCGCTGGCGCGATCTATGTTACAGTAGGGGACACACATGCCCCTTCTGTGCCTCCTAATGATAGCGCTGGCGCTATCTATGTTACAGGAGGGGACACACACGCCCCTTCTGTGCCTCCTAATGATAGCGATGGCGCTATCTATGTTACAGGAGGGGACACACACGCCCCTTCTGTGCCTCCTAATGATAGTGGTGGCGCTATCTATGTTACAGAAGGGGACACACAAGCCCCTTCTGTGCCTCCTAATGATAGCGCTGGCTCTATCTATGTTACAGGAGGGGACACACACGCCCCTTTTGTGCCTCCTAATGATAGTGGTGGCGCTATCTATGTTACAGAAGGGGACACACAAGCCCCTTCTGTGCCTCCTAATGATAGCGCTGGCGCTATCTATGTTACAGGAGGGGACACACACGCCCCTTCTGTGCCTCCTAATGATAGTGGTGGCGCTATCTATGTTACAGAAGGGGACACACAAGCCCCTTCTGTGCCTCCTAATGATAGCGCTGGCGCTATCTATGTTACAGAAGGGGACACACATGCCCCTTCTGTGCCTCCTAATGATAGCGATGGCGCTATCTATGTTACAGGAGGGGACACACACGCCCCTTCTGTGCCTTCTAATGATAGTGGTGGCGCTATCTATGTTACAGAAGGGGACACACAAGCCCCTTCTGTGCCTCCTAATGAAAGCGCTGGCGCTATCTAAGTTACAGAAGGGGACACACAAGCCCCTTCTGTGCCTCCTAATGAAAGCGCTGGCGCTATCTATGTTACAGGAGGGGACACACACGCCCCTTCTGTGCCTTCTAATGATAGCGCTGGCGCTATCTATGTTGCAGAAGGGGACACACATGCCCCTTCTGTGCCTCCTAATGATAGCGCAGGCGCTATCTATGTTACAGTAGGGGACACACAAGCCCCTTCTGTGCCTCCTAATGATAGCGCTGGCGCTGTCTATGTTACAGAAGGGGACACACATGCCCCTTCTGTGCCTTCTAATGATAGCGCTGGCGCTATCTATGTTACAGAAGGGGACACAGAAACCTCAGCGCTATCTATGTTACAGAAAGGGGACACACATGCCCCTTCTGTGCCTCCTAATGATAGCGCAGGCGCTATCTATGTTACAGAAGGGGACACACATGCCCCTTCTGTGCCTCCTAATGATAGCGCTGGCGCTATCTAAGTTACAGAAGGGGACACACAAGCCCCTTCTGTGCCTCCTAATGATAGCGCTGGCGCTATCTAAATTACAGGAGGGGACACACACGCCCCTTCTGTGCCTCCTAATGATAGCGCTGGCGCTATCTATGTTACAGAAGGGGACACACAAGCCCCTTCTGTGCCTCCTAATGATAGCGCTGGCGCTATCTATGTTACAGAAGGGGACACACAAGCCCCTTCTGTGCCTCCTAATGATAGCGCTGGCGCTATCTATGTTACAGTAGGGGACACACAAGCCCCTTCTGTGCCTCCTAATGATAGCGCTGGCGCTATCTATGTTACAGAAGGGGACACACAAGCCCCTTCTGTGCCTCCTAATGATAGCGCTGGCGCTATCTATGTTACAGAAGGGGACACACAAGCCCCTTCTGTGCCTTCTATTGATAGCGCTGGCGCTATCTATGTTACAGTAGGGGTCACACAAGCCCCTTCTGTGCCTCCTAATGATAGCGCTGGCGCTATCTATGTTACAGAAGGGGACACACAAGCCCCTTCTGTGCCTCCTAATGATAGCGCTGGCGCTATCTATGTTACAGAAGGGGACACACAAGCCCCTTCTGTGCCTCCTAATGATAGCGCTGGCGCTGTCTATGTTACAGAAGTGGACACACATCCCCCTTCTATGCCTCCTAATGATAGTGGTGGCGCTATCTAAGTTACAGAAAGGGGACACACAAGCCCCTTCTGTGCCTCCTAATGATAGCGCTGGCGCTGTCTATGTTACAGAAGGGGACACACATCCCCCTTCTGTGCCTTCTAATGATAGCACTGGCGCTATCTATGTTACAGGAGGGGACACAGAAACCTCAGCGCTATCTATGTTACAGAAAGGGGACACACAAGCCCCTTCGGCGCCTCCTAATGATAGCGCTGGCGCTATCTATGTTACAGAAGGGGACACACATGCCCCTTCTGTGCCTCCTAATGATAGCGCTGGCGCTATCTAAGTTACAGAAAGGGGACACACAAGCCCCTTCTGTGCCTCCTAATGATAGCGCTGGCGCTATCTATGCTACAGAAGGGGACACACAAGCCCCTTCTGTGCCTCCTAATGATAGCGCTGGCGCTATCTATGTTACAGTAGGGGACACACAAGCCCCTTCTGTGCCTCCTAATGATAGCGCTGGCGCTATCTATGTTACAGAAGGGGACACACAAGCCCCTTCTGTGCCTCCTAATGATAGCGCTGGCGCTATCTATGTTACAGAAGGGGACACACAAGCCCCTTCTGTGCCTTCTAATGATAGCGCTGGCGCTATCTATGTTACAGTAGGGGTCACACAAGCCCCTTCTGTGCCTCCTAATGATAGCGCTGGCGCTATCTATGTTACAGAAGGGGACACACAAGCCCCTTCTGTGCCTCCTAATGATAGCGCTGGCGCTATCTATGTTACAGAAGGGGACACACAAGCCCCTTCTGTGCCTCCTAATGATAGCGCTGGCGCTGTCTATGTTACAGAAGGGGACACACATCCCCCTTTTGTGCCTCCTAATGATAGTGGTGGCGCTATCTAAGTTACAGAAAGGGGACACACAAGCCCCTTCTGTGCCTCCTAATGATAGCGCTGGCGCTGTCTATGTTACAGAAGGGGACACACATCCCCCTTTTGTGCCTCCTAATGATAGTGGTGGCGCTATCTAAGTTACAGAAAGGGGACACACAAGCCCCTTCTGTGCCTTCTAATGATAGCGCTGGCGCTATCTATGTTACAGAAGGGGACACACATGCCCCTTCTGTGCCTCCTAATGATAGCACTGGCGCTATCTATGTTACAGAAGGGGACACACAAGCCCCTTCTGTGCCTCCTAATGATAGCGCTGGCGCTGTCTATGTTACAGTAGGGGACACACATGCCCCTTCTGTGCCTCCTAATGATAGCGCTGGCGCTATCTATGTTACAGAAGGGGACACACAAGCCCCTTCTGTGCCTCCTAATGATAGCGCTGGCGCTGTCTATGTTACAGTAGGGGACACACATGCCCCTTCTGTGCCTCCTAATTATAACGCTGGCGCTGTCTATGTTACAGAAGGGGACACACATGCCCCTTCTGTGCCTCCTAATGATAGCACTGGCGCTATCTATGTTACAGAAGGGGACACACAAGCCCCTTCTGTGCTTTCTAATGATAGCGCTGGCGCTATCTAAGTTACAGAAAGGGGACACACAAGCCCCTTCTGTGCCTCCTAATGATAGCGCTGGCGCTGTCTATGTTACAGAAGGGGACACACATCCCCCTTTTGTGCCTCCTAATGATAGTGGTGGCGCTATCTAAGTTACAGAAAGGGGACACACAAGCCCCTTCTGTGCCTCCTAATGATAGCGCTGGCGCTGTCTATGTTACAGAAGGGGACACACATCCCCCTTTTGTGCCTCCTAATGATAGTGGTGGCGCTATCTAAGTTACAGAAAGGGGACACACAAGCCCCTTCTGTGCCTTCTAATGATAGCGCTGGCGCTATCTATGTTACAGAAGGGGACACACATGCCCCTTCTGTGCCTCCTAATGATAGCACTGGCGCTATCTATGTTACAGAAGGGGACACACAAGCCCCTTCTGTGCCTCCTAATGATAGCGCTGGCGCTGTCTATGTTACAGAAGGGGACACACACGCCCCTTCTGTGCCTCCTAATGATAGCGCTGGCGCTATCTATGTTACAGTAGGGGACACACAAGCCCCTTCTGTGCCTCCTAATGATAGCGCTGACGCTGTCTATGTTACAGAAGGGGACACACAAGCCCCTTCCGTGCCTCCTAATGATAGCGCAGGCGCTATCTATGTTACAGTAGGGGACACACATTCCCCTTCTGTGCCTCCTAATGATAGTGGTGGCGCTATCTAAGTTACAGAAAGGGGACACACAAGCCCCTTCTGTGCCACCTAATGATAGCGCTGGCGCTGTCTATGTTACAGAAGGGGACACACATCCCCCTTCTGTGCCTCCTAATGATAGTGGTGGTGCTATCTAAGTTACAGAAAGGGGACACACAAGCCCCTTCTGTGCCTCCTAATGATAGCGCTGGCGCTGTCTATGTTACAGAAGGGGACACACATCCCCCTTTTGTGCCTTCTAATGATAGCGCTGGCGCTATCTATGTTGCAGAAGGGGACACACAAGCCCCTTCTGTGCCTCCTAATGATAGCGCTGGCGCTGTCTATGTTACAGAAGGGGACCCACAAGCCCCTTCTGTGCCTTCTAATGATAGCACTGGCGCTATCTATGTTACAGAAGGGGACACACAAGCCCCTTCTGTGCCTTCTAATGATAGCACTGGCGCTATCTATGTTACAGTAGGGGACACACATGCCCCTTCTGTGCCTTCTAATGATAGCGCTGGCGCTATCTATGTTACAGAAGGGGACACACAAGCCCCTTCTGTGCCTTCTAATGATAGCACTGGCGCTATCTATGTTACAGTAGGGGACACACATGCCCCTTCTGTGCCTTCTAATGATAGCGCTGGCGCTATCTATGTTACAGAAGGGGACACACAAGCCCCTTCTGTGCCTTCTAATGATAGCACTGGCGCTGTCTATGTTGCAGAAGGGGACACACATGCCCCTTCTGTGCCTTCTAATGATAGCACTGGCGCTATCTATGTTACAGTAGGGGACACACATGCCCCTTCTGTGCCTTCTAATGATAGCGCTGGCGCTATCTATGTTACAGAAGGGGACACAGAAACCTCAGCGCTATCTATGTTACAGAAAGGGGACACACATGCCCCTTCTGTGCCTCCTAATGATAGCGCAGGCGCTATCTATGTTACAGAAGGGGACACACATGCCCCTTCTGTGCCTCCTAATGATAGCGCTGGCGCTATCTAAGTTACAGAAGGGGACACACAAGCCCCTTCTGTGCCTCCTAATGATAGCGCTGGCGCTATCTAAATTACAGGAGGGGACACACACGCCCCTTCTGTGCCTCCTAATGATAGCGCTGGCGCTATCTATGTTACAGAAGGGGACACACAAGCCCCTTCTGTGCCTCCTAATGATAGCGCTGGCGCTATCTATGTTACAGAAGGGGACACACAAGCCCCTTCTGTGCCTCCTAATGATAGCGCTGGCGCTATCTATGTTACAGTAGGGGACACACAAGCCCCTTCTGTGCCTCCTAATGATAGCGCTGGCGCTATCTATGTTACAGAAGGGGACACACAAGCCCCTTCCGTGCCTCCTAATGATAGCGCAGGCGCTATCTATGTTACAGTAGGGGACACACAAGCCCCTTCTGTGCCTCCTAATGATAGCGCTGGCGCTATCTATGTTACAGAAGGGGACACAGAAACCTCAGCGCTATCTATGTTACAGAAAGGGGACACACATGCCCCTTCTGTGCCTCCTAATGATAGCGCTGGCGCTATCTATGTTACAGAAGGGGACACACAAGCCCCTTCTGTGCCTTCTAATGATAGGGCTGGCGCTGTCTATGTTACAGAAGGGGACACACAAGCCCCTTCTGTGCCTCCTAATGATAGCGCTGGCGCTATCTATGTTACAGAAGGGGACACAGAAACCTCAGCGCTATCTATGTTACAGAAAGGGGACACACATGCCCCTTCTGTGCCTCCTAATGATAGCGCAGGCGCTATCTATGTTACAGAAGGGGACACACAAGCCCCTTCTGTGCCTCCTAATGATAGCGCAGGCGCTATCTATGTTACAGAAGGGGACCCACAAGCCCCTTCTGTGCCTTCTATTGAAAGCGCTGGCGCTATCTATGTTACAGAAGGGGACCCACAAGCCCCTTCTGTGCCTCCTAATGATAGTGCTGGCGCTATCTATATTACAGAAGGGGACACAGAAACCTCAGCGCTATCTATGTTACAGAAGGGGTCACACAAGCCCCTTCTGTGCCTCCTAATGATAGCGCTGGCGCTATCTATGTTACAGAAGGGGACACAGAAACCTCAGCGCTATCTATGTTACAGAAGGGGACACACAAGCCCCTTCTGTGCCTTCTAATGATAGCACTCGCGCTATCTAAATTACAGGAGGGGACACACACGCCCCTTCTGTGCCTCCTAATGATAGTGGTGGCGCTATCTAAGTTACAGAAGGGGACACACACGCCCCTTCTGTGCCTTCTAATGATAGCGCTGGCGCTATCTATGTTACAGTAGGGGACACACAAGCCCCTTCTGTGCCTCCTAATGATAGCGCTGGCGCTATCTATGTTACAGAAGGGGACACACATGCCCCTTCTGTGCCTTCTAATGATTGCGATGGCGCTATCTATGTTACAGTAGGGGACACACAAGCCCCTTTTGTGCCTCCTAATGATAGTGGTGGCGCTATCTATGTTACAGAAGGGGACACACATGCCCCTTCTGTGCCTCCTAATGATAGCGCTGGCGCTATCTAAATTACAGGAGGGGACACACATGCCCCTTCTGTGCCTCCTAATGATAGCGCTGGCGCTATCTATGTTACAGAAGGGGACACACAAGCCCCTTCTGTGCCTCCTAATGATAGTGGTGGCGCTATCTATGTTACAGAAGGGGACACACAAGCCCCTTCTGTGACTCCTAATGATAGCGCTGGCGCTATCTATGTTACAGAAGGGGACACAGAAACCTCAGCGCTATCTATGTTACAGAAGGGGACACACATGCCCCTTCTGTGCCTCCTAATGATAGCGCTGGCGCTATCTATGTTACAGGAGGGGACACACACGCCCCTTCTGTGCCTCCTAATGATAGCGCTGGCGCTATCTATGTTACAGAAGGGGACACACATGCCCCTTCTGTGCCTCCTAATGATAGCGCAGGCGCTATCTATGTTACAGAAGGGGACACACATGCCCCTTCTGTGCCTCCTAATGATAGCGCAGGCGCTATCTATGTTACAGTAGGGGACACACAAGCCCCTTTTGTGCCTCCTAATGATAGTGGTGGCGCTATCTATGTTACAGAAGGGGACACAGAAACCTCAGCGCTATCTATGTTACAGAAAGGGGACACACATGCCCCTTCTGTGCCTCCTAATGATAGCGCAGGCGCTATCTATGTTACAGAAGGGGACACACATGCCCCTTCTGTGCCTCCTAATGATAGCGCTGGCGCTATCTAAGTTACAGAAGGGGACACACAATCCCCTTCTGTGCCTCCTAATGATAGCGCTGGCGCTATCTAAATTACAGGAGGGGACACACACGCCCCTTCTGTGCCTCCTAATGATAGCGCTGGCGCTATCTATGTTACAGAAGGGGACACACAAGCCCCTTCTGTGCCTCCTAATGATAGCGCTGGCGCTATCTATGTTACAGAAGGGGACACACAAGCCCCTTCTGTGCCTCCTAATGATAGCGCTGGCGCTATCTATGTTACAGTAGGGGACACACAAGCCCCTTCTGTGCCTCCTAATGATAGCGCTGGCGCTATCTATGTTACAGAAGGGGACACACAAGCCCCTTCCGTGCCTCCTAATGATAGCGCAGGCGCTATCTATGTTACAGTAGGGGACACACAAGCCCCTTCTGTGTCTCCTAATGATAGCGCTGGCGCTATCTATGTTACAGAAGGGGACACAGAAACCTCAGCGCTATCTATGTTACAGAAAGGGGACACACATGCCCCTTCTGTGCCTCCTAATGATAGCGCTGGCGCTATCTATGTTACAGAAGGGGACACACAAGCCCCTTCTGTGCCTTCTAATGATAGGGCTGGCGCTGTCTATGTTACAGAAGGGGACACACAAGCCCCTTCTGTGCCTCCTAATGATAGCGCTGGCGCTATCTATGTTACAGAAGGGGACACAGAAACCTCAGCGCTATCTATGTTACAGAAAGGGGACACACATGCCCCTTCTGTGCCTCCTAATGATAGCGCAGGCGCTATCTATGTTACAGAAGGGGACACACAAGCCCCTTCTGTGCCTCCTAATGATAGCGCAGGCGCTATCTATGTTACAGAAGGGGACCCACAAGCCCCTTCTGTGCCTTCTATTGAAAGCGCTGGCGCTATCTATGTTACAGAAGGGGACCCACAAGCCCCTTCTGTGCCTCCTAATGATAGTGCTGGCGCTGTCTATGTTACAGAAGGGGACACAGAAACCTCAGCGCTATCTATGTTACAGAAGGGGTCACACAAGCCCCTTCTGTGCCTCCTAATGATAGCGCTGGCGCTATCTATGTTACAGAAGGGGACACAGAAACCTCAGCGCTATCTATGTTACAGAAGGGGTCACACAAGCCCCTTCTGTGCCTTCTAATGATAGCGCTGGCGCTGTCTATGTTACAGTAGGGGACACACATGCCCCTTCTGTGCCTCCTAATGATAGTGGTGGCGCTATCTAAGTTACAGAAGGGGACACACACGCCCCTTCTGTGCCTTCTAATGATAGCGCTGGCGCTATCTATGTTACAGTAGGGGACACACAAGCCCCTTCTGTGCCTCCTAATGATAGCGCTGGCGCTATCTATGTTACAGAAGGGGACACACATGCCCCTTCTGTGCCTTCTAATGATTGCGATGGCGCTATCTATGTTACAGTAGGGGACACACAAGCCCCTTTTGTGCCTCCTAATGATAGTGGTGGCGCTATCTATGTTACAGAAGGGGACACACATGCCCCTTCTGTGCCTCCTAATGATAGCGCTGGCGCTATCTAAATTACAGGAGGGGACACACATGCCCCTTCTGTGCCTCCTAATGATAGCGCTGGCGCTATCTATGTTACAGAAGGGGACACACAAGCCCCTTCTGTGCCTCCTAATGATAGTGGTGGCGCTATCTATGTTACAGAAGGGGACACACAAGCCCCTTCTGTGACTCCTAATGATAGCGCTGGCGCTATCTATGTTACAGAAGGGGACACAGAAACCTCAGCGCTATCTATGTTACAGAAGGGGACACACATGCCCCTTCTGTGCCTCCTAATGATAGCGCTGGCGCTATCTATGTTACAGGAGGGGACACACACGCCCCTTTTGTGCCTCCTAATGATAGCGCTGGCGCTATCTATGTTACAGAAGGGGACACACATGCCCCTTCTGTGCCTCCTAATGATAGCGCAGGCGCTATCTATGTTACAGAAGGGGACACACATGCCCCTTCTGTGCCTCCTAATGATAGCGCAGGCGCTATCTATGTTACAGTAGGGGACACACAAGCCCCTTTTGTGCCTCCTAATGATAGTGGTGGCGCTATCTAAGTTACAGAAAGGGGACACACATGCCCCTTCTGTGCCTCCTAATGAAAGCGCTCGCGCTATCTATGTTACAGAAGGGGACACAGAAGCCCCTTCTGTGCCTCCTAATGATAGTGGTGGCGCTATCTATGTTACAGAAGGGGACACACAAGCCCCTTCTGTGCCTTCTAATGATAGCGCTGGCGCTATCTATGTTACAGAAGGGGACACACATGCCCCTTATGTGCCTCCTAATGATAGCGCTGGCGCTATCTATGTTACAGGAGGGGACACACACGCCCCTTCTGTGCCTCCTAATGATAGCGCTGGCGCTATCTATGTTACAGAAGGGGACACACATGCCCCTTCTGTGCCTCCTAATGATAGCGCTGGCGCTATCTATGTTACAGTAGGGGACACACAAGCCCCTTTTGTGCCTCCTAATGATAGTGGTGGCGCTATCTAAGTTACAGAAAGGGGACACACATGCCCCTTCTGTGCCTCCTAATGATAGCGCTGGCGCTATCTAAGTTACAGAAAGGGGACACACATGCCCCTTCTGTGCCTCCTAATGATAGCGCTTGCGCTATCTAAGTTACAGAAGGGGACACACAAGCCCCTTCTGTGCCTCCTAATGATAGCGCTGGCGCTATCTAAGTTACAGAAGGGGACACACATGCCCCTTCTGTGCCTGCTAATGATAGCGCTGGCGCTATCTAAGTTACAGAAAGGGACACACAAGCCCCTTCTGTGCCTCCTAATGATAGCGCTGGCGCTATCTATGTTACAGTAGGGGACACACATGCCCCTTCTGTGCCTCCTAATGATAGCGCTGGCGCTATCTATGTTACAGAAGGGGACACACATGCCCCTTCTGTGCCTTCTAATGATTGCGATGGCGCTATCTATGTTACAGTAGGGGACACACAAGCCCCTTCTGTGCCTCCTAATGATAGCGCTGGCGCTATCTATGTTACAGAAGGGGACACACATGCCCCTTCTGTGCCTTCTAATGATTGCGATGGCGCTATCTATGTTACAGAAGGGGACACACATGCCCCTTCTGTGCCTCCTAATGATAGCGCAGGCGCTATCTATGTTACAGTAGGGGACACACAAGCCCCTTTTGTGCCTCCTAATGATAGTGGTGGCGCTATCTAAGTTACAGAAAGGGGACACACATGCCCCTTCTGTGCCTCCTAATGATAGCGCTGGCGCTATCTAAGTTACAGAAGGGGACACACAAGCCCCTTCTGTGCCTGCTAATGATAGCGCTGGCGCTATCTAAGTTACAGAAGGGGACACACAAGCCCCTTCTGTGCCTGCTAATGATTGCGATGGCGCTATCTAAGTTACAGAAGGGGACACACAAGCCCCTTCTGTGCCTCCTAATGATAGCGCTGGCGCTATCTAAGTTACAGAAGGGGACACACAAGCCCCTTCTGTGCCTGCTAATGATAGCGCTGGCGCTATCTAAGTTACAGAAGGGGACACACAAGCCCCTTCTGTGCCTGCTAATGATAGCGCTGGCGCTATCTAAGTTACAGAAAGGGACACACAAGCCCCTTCTGTGCCTGCTAATGATAGCGCTGGCGCTATCTATGTTACAGTAGGGGACACACATGCCCCTTCTGTGCCTCCTAATGATAGCGCTGGCGCTATCTATGTTACAGAAGGGGACACACATGCCCCTTCTGTGCCTTCTAATGATTGCGATGGCGCTATCTATGTTACAGTAGGGGACACACAAGCCCCTTCTGTGCCTCCTAATGATAGCGCTCGCGCTATCTAAGTTACAGAAGGGGACCCACAAGCCCCTTCTGTGCCTCCTAATGATAGCGCTGGCGCTATCTATGTTACAGAAGGGGACACACATGCCCCTTCTGTGCCTCCTAATGATAGCGCTGGCGCTATCTATGTTACAGAAGGGGACACACATGCCCCTTCTGTGCCTCCTAATGATAGCGCTGGCACTATCTATGTTACAGAAGGGGACACACAAGCCCCTTCTGTGCCTCCTAATGATAGCGCTGGCGCTATCTATGTTACAGAAGGGGTCACACAAGCCCCTTCTGTGCCTCCTAATGATAGCGCTGGCGCTATCTATGTTACAGAAGGGGACACAGAAACCTCAGCGCTATCTATGTTACAGAAGGGGACACACAAGCCCCTTCTGTGCCTTCTAATGATAGCGCAGGCGCTATCTATGTTACAGTAGGGGACACACATGCCCCTTCTGTGCCTCCTAATGATAGCGCTGGCGCTGTCTATGTTACAGTAGGGGACACACATGCCCCTTCTGTGCCTCCTAATGATAGTGGTGGCGCTATCTATGTTACAGAAGGGGACACATATGCCCCTTCTGTGCCTCCTAATGATAGCGCAGGCGCTATCTATGTTACAGAAGGGGACACACATGCCCCTTCTGTGCCTTCTAATGATAGCGCTGGCGCTATCTATGTTACAGTAGGGGACACACAAGCCCCTTCTGTGCCTCCTAATGATAGCGCTGGCGCTATCTATGTTACAGTAGGGGACACACAAGCCCCTTCTGTGCCTCCTAATGATAGCGCTGGCGCTATCTATGTTACAGAAGGGGACACACAAGCCCCTTCTGTGCCTCCTAATGATAGCGCAGGCGCTGTCTATGTTACAGAAGGGGACACACAAGCCCCTTCTGTGCCTCCTAATGATAGCGCTGGCGCTATCTATGTTACAGAAGGGGACACACATGCCCCTTCTGTGCCTCCTAATGATAGCGCAGGCGCTATCTATGTTACAGAAGGGGACACACATGCCCCTTCTGTGCCTCCTAATGATAGCGCAGGCGCTATCTATGTTACAGAAGGGGACACACATGCCCCTTCTGTGCCTCCTAATGATAGCGCAGGCGCTATCTATGTTACAGTAGGGGACACACAAGCCCCTTTTGTGCCTCCTAATGATAGTGGTGGCGCTATCTAAGTTACAGAAGGGGACACACAAGCCCCTTCTGTGCCTGCTAATGATAGCGCTGGCGCTATCTATGTTACAGAAGGGGACACACAAGCCCCTTCTGTGCCTGCTAATGATAGCGCTGGCGCTATCTATGTTACAGTAGGGGACACACATGCCCCTTCTGTGCCTTCTAATGATTGCGATGGCGCTATCTATGTTACAGTAGGGGACACACATGCCCCTTCTGTGCCTTCTAATGATTGCGATGGCGCTATCTATGTTACAGTAGGGGACACACATGCCCCTTCTGTGCCTCCTAATGATAGCGCTGGCGCTATCTAAGTTACAGAAAGGGGACACACAAGCCCCTTCTGTGCCTCCTAATGATAGCGCTGGCGCTATCTATGTTACAGTAGGGGACACACAAGCCCCTTTTGTGCCTCCTAATGATAGCGCTGGCGCTATCTATGTTACAGTAGGGGACACACAAGCCCCTTCTGTGCCTCCTAATGATAGCGCTGGCGCTATCTATGTTACAGAAGGGGACCCACAAGCCCCTTCTGTGCCTTCTATTGAAAGCGCTGGCGCTATCTATGTTACAGAAGGGGACCCACAAGCCCCTTCTGTGCCTCCTAATGATAGCGCTGGCGCTATCTATGTTACAGAAGGGGACCCACAAGCCCCTTCTGTGCCTTCTATTGAAAGCGCTGGCGCTATCTATGTTACAGAAGGGGACCCACAAGACCCTTCTGTGCCTCCTAATGATAGCGCTGGCGCTATCTATGTTACAGTAGGGGACACACATGCCCCTTCTGTGCCTCCTAATGATAGCGCTGGCGCTATCTATGTTACAGTAGGGGACACACATGCCCCTTCTGTGCCTTCTAATGATAGCGCTGGCGCTATCTATGTTACAGAAGGGGACACACAAGCCCCTTCTGTGCCTCCTAATGATAGCGCTCGAGCTATCTATGTTACAGAAGGGGACCCACAAGCCCCTTCTGTGCCTTCTAATGATAGCGCTGGCGCTATCTATGTTACAGAAGGGGACCCACAAGCCCCTTCTGTGCCTTCTATTGAAAGCGCTGGCGCTATATATGTTACAGAAGGGGACACAGAAACCTCAGCGCTATCTATGTTACAGAAGGGGTCACACATGCCCCTTCTGTGCCTCCTAATGATAGCGCTGGCGCTATCTATGTTACAGTAGGGGACACACATGCCCCTTCTGTGCCTCCTAATGATAGCGCTGGCGCTATCTATGTTACAGAAGGGGACCCACAAGCCCCTTCTGTGCCTCCTAATGATAGTGGTGGCGCTATCTATGTTACAGAAGGGGACACACAAGCCCCTTCTGTGCCTCCTCATGATAGCGCAGGCGCTATCTATGTTACAGTAGGGGACACACAAGCCCCTTTTGTGCCTCCTAATGATAGCGCTGGCGCTATCTATGTTACAGGAGGGGACACACAAGCCCCTTCTGTGCCTCCTAATGATAGTGATGGCGCTATCTATGTTACAGTAGGGGACACACATGCCCCTTCTGTGCCTCCTAATGATAGCGCTGGCGCTATCTATGTTACAGAAGGGGACACACAAGCCCCTTCTGTGCCTCCTAATGATAGTGGTGGCGCTATCTATGTTACAGAAGGGGACACACAAGCCCCTTCTGTGCCTCCTAATGATAGCGCTGGCGCTATCTATGTTACAGAAGGGGACACACAAGCCCCTTCTGTGCCTCCTAATGATAGTGGTGGCGCTATCTATGTTACAGAAGGGGACACACAAGCCCCTTCTGTGCCTCCTCATGATAGCGCAGGCGCTATCTATGTTACAGTAGGGGACACACAAGCCCCTTTTGTGCCTCCTAATGATAGCGCTGGCGCTATCTATGTTACAGAAGGGGACACACATGCCCCTTCTGTGCCTTCTAATGATAGCGCTGGCGCTATCTATGTTACAGAAGGGGACACACAAGCCCCTTCTGTGCCTCCTAATGATAGCGCTGGCACTATCTATGTTACAGAAGGGGACACACAAGCCCCTTCTGTGCCTCCTAATGATAGCGCTGGCGCTATCTATGTTACAGTAGGGGACACACAAGCCCCTTTTGTGCCTCCTAATGATAGCGCTGGCGCTATCTATGTTACAGTAGGGGACACACAAGCCCCTTCTGTGCCTCCTAATGATAGCGCTGGCGCTATCTATGTTACAGAAGGGGACCCACAAGCCCCTTCTGTGCCTTCTATTGAAAGCGCTGGCGCTATCTATGTTACAGTAGGGGACACACAAGCCCCTTCTGTGCCTTCTATTGAAAGCGCTGGCGCTATCTATGTTACAGAAGGGGACCCACAAGCCCCTTCTGTGCCTCCTAATGATAGCGCTGGCGCTATCTATGTTACAGTAGGGGACACACTTGCCCCTTCTGTGCCTTCTAATGATAGCGCTGGCGCTATCTATGTTACAGAAGGGGACACACAAGCCCCTTCTGTGCCTCCTAATGATAGCGCTGGCGCTATCTATGTTACAGAAGGGGACCCACAAGCCCCTTCTGTGCATTCTATTGAAAGCGCTGGCGCTATCTATGTTACAGAAGGGGACACACATGCCCCTTCTGTGCCTTCTAATGATTGCGATGGCGCTATCTATGTTACAGGAGGGGACACACACGCCCCTTCTGTGCCTCCTAATGATAGTGGTGGCGCTATCTATGTTACAGAAGGGGACACACAAGCCCCTTCTGTGCCTCCTCATGATAGCGCTGGCGCTATCTATGTTACAGGAGGGGACACACAAGCCCCTTCTGTGCCTCCTAATGATAGCGCTGGCGCTATCTATGTTACAGAAGGGGACACACAAGCCCCTTCTGTGCCTCCTCATGATAGCGCAGGCGCTATCTATGTTACAGTAGGGGACACACAAGCCCCTTTTGTGCCTCCTAATGATAGCGCTGGCGCTATCTATGTTACAGGAGGGGACACACACGCCCCTTCTCTGCCTCCTAATGATAGTGATGGCGCTATCTATGTTACAGTAGGGGACACACATGCCCCTTCTGTGCCTCCTAATGATAGCGCTGGCGCTATCTATGTTACAGGAGGGGACACACACGCCCCTTCTGTGCCTCCTAATGATAGTGGTGGCGCTATCTATGTTACAGAAGGGGACACACAAGCCCCTTCTGTGCCTCCTCATGATAGCGCAGGCGCTATCTATGTTACAGTAGGGGACACACAAGCCCCTTCTGTGCCTCCTAATGATAGCGCTGGCGCTATCTATGTTACAGAAGGGGACCCACAAGCCCCTTCTGTGCCTTCTATTGAAAGCGCTGGCGCTATCTATGTTACAGTAGGGGACACACAAGCCCCTTCTGTGCCTTCTATTGAAAGCGCTGGCGCTATCTATGTTACAGAAGGGGACCCACAAGCCCCTTCTGTGCCTCCTAATGATAGCGCTGGCGCTATCTATGTTACAGTAGGGGACACACTTGCCCCTTCTGTGCCTTCTAATGATAGCGCTGGCGCTATCTATGTTACAGAAGGGGACACACAAGCCCCTTCTGTGCCTCCTAATGATAGCGCTGGCGCTATCTATGTTACAGAAGGGGACCCACAAGCCCCTTCTGTGCATTCTATTGAAAGCGCTGGCGCTATCTATGTTACAGAAGGGGACACACATGCCCCTTCTGTGCCTTCTAATGATTGCGATGGCGCTATCTATGTTACAGGAGGGGACACACACGCCCCTTCTGTGCCTCCTAATGATAGTGGTGGCGCTATCTATGTTACAGAAGGGGACACACAAGCCCCTTCTGTGCCTCCTCATGATAGCGCTGGCGCTATCTATGTTACAGGAGGGGACACACAAGCCCCTTCTGTGCCTCCTAATGATAGCGCTGGCGCTATCTATGTTACAGAAGGGGACACACAAGCCCCTTCTGTGCCTCCTCATGATAGCGCAGGCGCTATCTATGTTACAGTAGGGGACACACAAGCCCCTTTTGTGCCTCCTAATGATAGCGCTGGCGCTATCGATGTTACAGGAGGGGACACACACGCCCCTTCTCTGCCTCCTAATGATAGTGATGGCGCTATCTATGTTACAGTAGGGGACACACATGCCCCTTCTGTGCCTCCTAATGATAGCGCTGGCGCTATCTATGTTACAGGAGGGGACACACACGCCCCTTCTGTGCCTCCTAATGATAGTGGTGGCGCTATCTATGTTACAGAAGGGGACACACAAGCCCCTTCTGTGCCTCCTCATGATAGCGCAGGCGCTATCTATGTTACAGAAAGGGGACACACATGCCCCTTCTGTGCCTCCTAATGATAGCGCTGGCGCTATCTAAGTTACAGAAAGGGGACACACACGCCCCTTCTGTGCCTCCTAATGATAGCGCTGGCGCTGTCTATGTTACAGTAGGGGACACACATGCCCCTTCTGTGCCTCCTAATGATAGCGCTGGCGCTATCTAAGTTACAGAAAGGGGACACACACGCCCCTTCTGTGCCTCCTAATGATAGCGCTGGCGCTGTCTATGTTACAGTAGGGGACACACACGCCCCTTCTGTGCCTCCTAATGATAGTGGTGGCGCTATCTATGTTACAGTAGGGGACACACACGCCCCTTTTGTGCCTCCTAATGATAGTGGTGGCGCTATCTATGTTACAGAAGGGGACACACATGCCCCTTCTGTGCCTCCTAATGATAGCGCTGGCGCTATCTAAATTACAGGAGGGGACACACACGCCCCTTCTGTGCCTCCTAATGATAGCGCTGGCGCTGTCTATGTTACAGTAGGGGACACACACGCCCCTTCTGTGCCTCCTAATGATAGTGGTGGCGCTATCTATGTTACAGGAGGGGACACACACGCCCCTTTTGTGCCTCCTAATGATAGTGGTGGCGCTATCTATGTTACAGAAGGGGTCACACAAGCCCCTTCTGTGCCTCCTAATGATAGCGCTGGCGCTATCTATGTTGCAGAAGGGGACACACATGCCCCTTCTGTGCCTTCTAATGATTGCGATGGCGCTATCTATGTTACAGAAGGGGACACACATGCCCCTTCTGTGCCTCCTAATGATTGCGATGGCGCTATCTATGTTACAGAAGGGGACACACATGCCCCTTCTGTGCCTCCTAATGATTGCGATGGCACTATCTATGTTACAGAAGGGGACACACATGCCCCTTCTGTGCCTTCTAATGATTGCGATGGCGCTATCTATGTTACAGAAGGGGACCCACAAGCCCCTTCTGTGCCTCCTAATGATAGCGCAGGCGCTATCTATGTTACAGAAGGGGTCACACATGCCCCTTCTGTGCCTCCTAATGATAGCGCAGGCGCTATCTGTGTTACAGAAGGGGACACACAAGCCCCTTCTGTGCCTCCTAATGATAGCGCTGGCGCTATCTATGTTACAGAAGGGGACCCACAAGCCCCTTCTGTGCCTCCTAATGATAGCGCTGGCGCGATCTAAATTACAGGAGGGGACACACACGCCCCTTCTGTGCCTCCTAATGATAGCGCTGGCGCTGTCTATGTTACAGTAGGGGACACACATGCCCCTTCTGTGCCTCCTAATGATAGTGGTGGCGCTATCTATGTTACAGAAGGGGACACACACGCCCCTTCTGTGCCTCCTAATGATAGTGGTGGCGCTATCTATGTTACAGAAGGGGACCCACAAGCCCCTTCTGTGCCTCCTAATGATAGCGCTGGCGCTATCTATGTTACAGAAGGGGACACACACGCCCCTTCTGTGCCTTCTAATGATAGCGCTGGCGCTATCTATGTTACAGAAGGGGACACACACGCCCCTTCTGTGCCTTCTAATGATAGTGGTGGCGCTATCTATGTTACAGAAGGGGACACACATGCCCCTTCTGTGCCTCCTAATGATAGCGCTGGCGCTATCTATGTTACAGAAGGGGACACACATGCCCCTTCTGTGCCTCCTAATGATAGCGCTGGCGCTGTCTATGTTACAGAAGGGGACACACAAGCCCCTTCTGTGCCTCCTAATGATAGCGCTGGCGCTATCTATGTTACAGAAGGGGACACAAATGCCCCTTCTGTGCCTCCTAATGATAGCACTGGCGCTATCTATGTTACAGAAGGGGACACACAAGCCCCTTCTGTGCCTCCTAATGATAGTGGTGGCGCTATCTATGTTACAGAAGGGGACACACAAGCCCCTTCTGTGCCTTCTAATGATAGCACTGGCGCTATCTATGTTACAGAAGGGGACACACATGCCCCTTCTGTGCCTCCTAATGATAGCGCTGGCGCTATCTATGTTACAGAAGGGGACACACAAGCCCCTTCCGTGCCTCCTAATGATAGCGCTGGCGCTATCTAAATTACAGGAGGGGACACACACGCCCCTTCTGTGCCTCCTAATGATAGCGCTGGCACTGTCTATGTTACAGTAGGGGACACACAAGCCCCTTCTGTGCCTCCTAATGATAGCGATGGCGCTATCTATGTTACAGGAGGGGACACACACGCACCTTCTGTGCCTCCTAATGATAGTGGTGGCGCTATCTATGTTACAGAAGGGGACACACAAGCCCCTTCTGTGCCTCCTAATGAAAGCGCTGGCGCTATCTAAGTTACAGAAGGGGACACACACGCCCCTTCTGTGCCTTCTAATGATAGCGCTGGCGCTATCTATGTTACAGTAGGGGACACAGAAACCTCAGCGCTATCTGTGTTACAGAAGGGGTCACACAAGCCCCTTCTGTGCCTCCTAATGATAGCGCTGGCGCTATCTATGTTACAGAAGGGGACACACACGCCCCTTCTGTGCCTTCTAATGATAGCGCTGGCGCTATCTATGTTACAGAAGGGGACACACACGCCCCTTCTGTGCCTTCTAATGATAGTGGTGGCGCTATCTATGTTACAGAAGGGGACACACATGCCCCTTCTGTGCCTCCTAATGATAGCGCTGGCGCTATCTATGTTACAGAAGGGGACACACATGCCCCTTCTGTGCCTCCTAATGATAGCGCTGGCGCTATCTATATTACAGAAGGGGACACAGAAACCTCAGCGCTATCTATGTTACAGAAGGGGTCACACAAGCCCCTTCTGTGCCTCCTAATGATAGCGCTGGCGCTATCTATGTTACAGAAGGGGACACACACGCCCCTTCTGTGCCTTCTAATGATAGTGGTGGCGCTATCTATGTTACAGAAGGGGACACACATGCCCCTTCTGTGCCTCCTAATGATAGCGCTGGCGCTATCTATGTTACAGAAGGGGACACACATGCCCCTTCTGTGCCTCCTAATGATAGCGCTGGCGCTATCTATGTTACAGAAGGGGACACACAAGCCCCTTCTGTGCCTTCTATTGAAAGCGCTGGCGCTATTTATGTTACAGAAGGGGACCCACAAGCCCCTTCTGTGCCTCCTAATGATAGCGCTGGCGCTATCTATGTTACAGAAGGGGACACACAAGCCCCTTCTGTGCCTTCTATTGAAAGCGCTGGCGCTATCTATATTACAGAAGGGGACACAGAAACCTCAGCGCTATCTATGTTACAGAAGGGGTCACACAAGCCCCTTCTGTGCCTCCTAATGATAGCGCTGGCGCTATCTATGTTACAGAAGGGGACACACACGCCCCTTCTGTGCCTTCTAATGATAGTGGTGGCGCTATCTATGTTACAGAAGGGGACACACATGCCCCTTCTGTGCCTCCTAATGATAGCGCTGGCGCTATCTATGTTACAGAAGGGGACACACATGCCCCTTCTGTGCCTCCTAATGATAGCGCTGGCGCTATCTATGTTACAGAAGGGGACACACAAGCCCCTTCCGTGCCTCCTAATGATAGCGCTGGCGCTATCTAAATTACAGGAGGGGACACACACGCCCCTTCTGTGCCTCCTAATGATAGCGCTGGCGCTATCTAAATTACAGGAGGGGACACACACGCCCCTTCTGTGCCTCCTAATGATAGCGCTGGCGCTATCTATGTTACAGAAGGGGACACACAAGCCCCTTCCGTGCCTCCTAATGATAGCGCTGGCGCTATCTAAATTACAGGAGGGGACACACACGCCCCTTCTGTGCCTCCTAATGATAGCGATGGCGCTATCTATGTTACAGGAGGGGACACACACGCACCTTCTGTGCCTCCTAATGATAGTGGTGGCGCTATCTATGTTACAGAAGGGGACACACAAGCCCCTTCTGTGCCTCCTAATGAAAGCGCTGGCGCTATCTAAGTTACAGAAGGGGACACACACGCCCCTTCTGTGCCTTCTAATGATAGCGCTGGCGCTATCTATGTTACAGTAGGGGACACAGAAACCTCAGCGCTATCTGTGTTACAGAAGGGGTCACACAAGCCCCTTCTGTGCCTCCTAATGATAGCGCTGGCGCTATCTATGTTACAGAAGGGGACACACAAGCCCCTTCTGTGCCTTCTATTGAAAGCGCTGGCGCTATTTATGTTACAGAAGGGGACCCACAAGCCCCTTCTGTGCCTTCTAATGATAGCGCTGGCGCTATCTATGTTACAGTAGGGGACACAGAAACCTCAGCGCTATCTGTGTTACAGAAGGGGTCACACAAGCCCCTTCTGTGCCTCCTAATGATAGCGCTGGCGCTATCTATGTTACAGAAGGGGACACACAAGCCCCTTCTGTGCCTTCTATTGAAAGCGCTGGCGCTATTTATGTTACAGAAGGGGACCCACAAGCCCCTTCTGTGCCTCCTAATGATAGCGCTGGCGCTATCTATGTTACAGAAGGGGACCCACAAGCCCCTTCTGTGCCTCCTAATGATAGCGCTGGCGCTATCTAAATTACAGGAGGGGACACACACGCCCCTTCTGTGCCTCCTAATGATAGCGCTGGCGCTATCTATGTTACAGAAGGGGACCCACAAGCCCCTTCTGTGCCTGCTAATGATAGCAGTGGCGGGGTCTATGTTACAGGAGGGGACACACACGCCCCTTCTGTGCCTCCTAATGATAGCGCTGGCGCTATCTATGTCACAGAAGGGGAAACACAAGCCCCTTCTGTGCCTTCTAATGATAGGGCTGGCGCTATCTATGTTACAGAAGGGGACACACAAGCCCCTTCCGTGCCTGCTAATGATAGCATATATTGCACCTCTCCCTCTATGTGATGGACCGAGCAAGGATAATGCCAATTGATGGACCATAGAGATTAGCATTTTGATGCAACTTTCCCTGTCCTTCTACATTCAATCTATCTGTTTCCCAAATTCTGCCCGTTTAGTCAAATGCTCCTGCGTGGCTGGTTTTTTAATGTTCCCAACAGTGTGTATGTTTAAAGTTCGTTTATCTGTTTCAGCTGGCTATAATATATAAAACATATAGGTATGGGAACAGTCCCTTTGGGCTGTTTCCTTCGCTACTGCATCCGCAAAAGTATTCTTCTCCACATTGTCCACAATATTCCTATGCGACCACATTTTAGAATGGCTACTCACTTGAGTAAATCTGAAGCATTCACCAATTGTACAATTGAGATGGCATGTTGTATTATCCATCCTTGAGAGGTGAGAAATCCTCTCTCCTTCCACAATTTTCACCAAAGGCATGCTGGCTCTCAGTCTAAATGTTCATAATTAGTCCATTACTTAATTCACGTGCCTTAGCACAATACAATTACCTCAGCAGTTTGTGCAGAACATTATATCTTACATGTCTCCACCCACAGTCTCAAGAGTATATATTTATAATTTCTTTATTCGGCTTTACACATTGGAAAACCATAAAAGCAACATTTGATAATACAATTTCATATTAAAAGAGAGATCATCTTACAAGATAAAATTCAGACAGACACAGATTAATATGTTAAAAACCAGGAATCAAGTTATTTCGTTACGTCGTCTGGGACTAGATCCAGCATAATTTTTACAGATTTTTCCTATGCTTCATAATGCATTTTAAAAAATTAAGGACGTGATAGCAAACCGGTTCAGATTCTAACAGTTGGAGACGTAACATTGCGGGGCGACATTGTCTAAGTCCCCATCGCCTTAATAGTGGTAGTAGCCAAATTTTCCGGTGTGGATGATGGAATTTACAAAGCAATATTGTATGTAAGTTGGTCTGTATTGATTCCTCATCACAGGGACAAGCAGTGAGAATTGGGTCCCTCCTATTTCTCTCGGGAAAAGCTACTAGTCTATGAAAAAAGTCTAATCTGAATCATGTCAATAACATTCTATCATACGTACTAATCTGTAGTGTTAAATAAGGCTGGATAAAGTAAGTGGTCTGGATCATGTTGGCATGGAGGACCGAGGGTTTTGTCGGCTCAGAGGTCAGCCTCAGGGATTCTAGGTGACTCAGAGCCAGTTGTTTCAACGCTCTGTTTGGTAGATCAATAATATCTTCGGGTTCAAGATAATACTTCTCCATGCCAAGATCTTTGAGGAAGTTTCTGACATACCGAAGCCATGTTATTTTTAAGGATTGATCAAGAGCTATTGAGTCCGCCACGATTGCCTGTTGTCGTAAATTGAAGAAAGTACTCAGGTAAGAACAACTTTTATTGAGCATCACCAACTGGTCCAATATATATATCACAGTGAATCGCCTCAGGGAGGCTGCATAGAACGTTCATAACAACAGGGGAATTTACCAACAGGAAGGGAATGCAGGGGGGTGGGCAGAGCATACCAAGATTACAACACATCTCCCTGGGCAACCATAATAGCAACCCCAGATACAGATCTGAAATCTAAGTAATCACATAGTCTTTGTGCCACACCGGACTTGTAGTTTTCCTAGTGGAACTGCGACCCAGGCCGTGGTTCTTACTCACCAGTGCGTGAGTACCTCCTTCTTTTGTTGGAGGGGCACACTTTACCACTTTGTCCATGCCCCATGTTTGTCCATTGTTCAAAAGGACTACGTTCCTTCCAACACTTGCTATTTTGATAGGCTCAGAGAACCTAGAAGCATTCCTCCTTCTGGCAGGTGGTAAGTCTATACGAACCCAATCACCTGGCACCATTGACGGTACCTTGACGCTTTGTTTCAAATCATATCTCAACTTGTACTTTTCCTGTTGTTTCTCAATTTGCCTAGCAATGTTCGACCTGTCTACCACGCACTCATAGGTCTTACACAACCATCCTGGTGTGAGAATGGTCTTAGGCTTCCTTCCTTTCAAAGATACAAAAGGAGACACATGAGTGATGGTGTTGGGTGCTGTCCGGTACGACCATATCATTTCCTGTAGAGCTTGTTTGGCTGGAATGCCAGTGGCCTCTGCTCTTTGTATGCATTCCTTGATGACTCTGTTCATACGCTCCACAAGACCATTTGCCCTCGGACAATACAAAGCTGTTTTCAAATGGTTGATGCGTAGGCCCCCCAAAAATTCCTTCATCAACTCTGAGGTAAACTGGACTCCATTGTCAGTTACAATGGCATCCGGAATACCTTCTTCAAAGAACGTGTCCTTTAGGAACTGGATCAAGACTTTAGTATCAATCATATTCGTCCACTTGGTTACCACCCATCTTGAGTGATAGTCTATAAGGACCAGTATAAAGCGGTCCGAGGCTTGTCTTAAGTTTAATGGTCCTATAATGTCTAATGCTAGTTTGGCCCAGGGGCGATCAGGAACTTCCACGGGTGATAAAGGAGGTTTCCTAGCCGACAGAGTCTTGTCACTCCTAGCACAGTCTTCACAGTTTTTCACAACTTCCTCTACTTCCTTGTCCATGCTGGGCCACCAGTAAACTTCTCTTACTCTATTTTTTGTTAGACTCCTCCCTAGATGACCCACATGGGCTAGGGAAATGATTTTTCTCCTCATCCCTTCAGGGGGTACAATTTTCTCCCCTCTATGTATAGTACCATTGACTTCAACTATTTCATGTCTAACTTCCCAGAATTTCCCCTCCATGTCAGACAACCTGCTCTTTTGTTCTGGCCAACCGTTGTGTATGCATTCTTTTACAGTTTTCAAAGTTTCGTCTAGATCATTTTGCTCTTCCCATTCTTCCTTAGTCAAACCAGTTACTTCTAGTACAATTACATCACTTTCCTCCTCCTTACCATCGTCGTTGACTTGTAAAGGGGAACGAGACAGGAAGTCAGCAATTACATTAGTTCTCCCAGGTACGTACTCCACCCTGAAGTTGAATCCTTCCAACCCTATCATCCACTTAGCTATCCTCGGGGTTAGCCTAGTGGATCCCTTGGTCGTGAAGACATACATAAGTGGCTTGTGATCCGTTTTGATGGTAAACGGTATCCCCCACAGAAAAAACTTGAAATGATTTGCAGCCCAGTAACAAGCTAACGCTTCTTTCTCGATGACCGAGTAGTTTTGTTCTGCACCTTTCAGTGTTCTGGATGCAAATGCTATCACTTGTTCATTATTACCTGTTTTTTGGGTAAGGCTGGCTCCCAACCCTTTGTTACTGGCATCCGTGGAAAGATACGTAGTTTTAGTAGGGTCAAATCTACCCAAGAAAGGAGCTCGGGTAATGCAGTCTTTTATGTCAGCAAAAGCTCGCTTACAACTCTCCTCCCATAAAAACGGCACCTTACTTTTGAGAAGATTCCTTAACGGTTCTACCCTTTCTGCATAGTTTTGAATAAACTTAGAGTAGTACTCAGCTAACCCTAAAAAGGACTTGACTTCTTCAACATTAGTGGGGGCCGTAGCTTCCTGTATTGCCTCCACTAAGTTCATTTTGGGTTTGATACCTTCATTGGAGATGGTGTGTCCTAAATACTCTACAGACTTTACCCCTATTTGGCATTTGTCTCTTTTTAATGTAAGCCCTGCTTGGCTCAATTTGGAGAGAGTACTTCTCAACCTGTCATTATGTTCAAGTTCATCCTTACCAAATATCAAGATATCGTCCTGAAAGCACATCGTGCCAGGGGCCTCTTTGAGTACATGCTGCATGATTCTTTGAAATGCCGCTGCTGCTGAGGCCAGCCCAAATGGCATGCGGCGGTACTGAAATGCCCCTAACGGAGTTACAAACGAGGTCAGATGTCTGCATTCCGGGTGTAACTCAACCTGGTGGTATGCTGAAGATAAGTCCAGGACACTAAACAGACTGGCATCTTTGATTAAGGTTAGAATTTCATGTATTCTGGGTAGCGGATGCCTATCTACCCAAATTTCTTTGTTTAAGTCCCTAAGGTCAATGCAAAGCCTAATGTCCTTGCTGGCCGCCTTGGACGTGATAACAATAGGAGACAACCATTGGGAACATTCAATGGGTTCTATGACCCCTAACCCCAGCAGTCTGTCTAATTCTTTTTGTAAAGGTTCATGCATTAAATGGGGAATAGGCCTCACTTTATGTGCAATGGCTTTGGCTTTGTCTTTTAATTTTATGCAATGCTGGTAGTTCTTGAGTTGGCCCAATTTGTTAGTGAATACCTCTGGGAAATCTTCACAGACTGATTTACCACACACCGATCTATCCACTAAGAGAACTTGGTCAGTGCTGTTAGGATCTAGCTTCATCCCTAGATCTTTTTGATGACGCCATCCAATTAAGTTGGATCCTTTCTCTGATACATAAATTTTCCCCACCGTGCTCCTGCCTTTATACTCAATCCTCATGGTGGTCATACCTAACAATGAGATGGGGTCTCCCCCCTACCCTCTAAGTTTTATGTCAGCTTTTTCCAGAGAATCTACTTTGTTGGGAAATAACCCTTCGAACACTTTACCATCCAACAATGTATATGGGGAACATGAATCAGCAAGGACATTTATCAACTTATTGTCAACTGTGATGGTGCATTCCGGGAAATTTACAGTACTGTCTTTGTCTACTACCTGAAAAGTGAATTTAACGTCCTCTGGCACATTTTCTGAATCCACTAATGAGACAGTCACAGAATTATTATTACACACTCTGGCTATATGTCCTTTCCTGCCACAGTTATGACATGTAGCACCCCTCGCCGGGCAGTCTGGACTATTAGCTAAATGTGCAGGATTACCACACCTGTAACACTTAAATTTGCCACTTGAGGTGTTCATATTTTTAAATTTAACCTCCTTTTCTTTAGACCTCTCTTGCTTTACAATAGCATTAACTTCATGACATTTAGTTCTAGTATCATCCCCCACATTAATCTCTTTTATGCACTCCGCTGTGTGCTCAACACTTAATGCTATGTCTACTGCTTGTTTCAAATCAGGATTACCTGTCAACAACTTCTCCTGAATTTTATGGTTATTTGTACATCTGACCAACTGGTCTCTGATAAGGGAATCAGCTAACCCTTCGAACTCACACGTATTGGATAACCCCTTAAGAGCAGCAATGTACGATTTTACCTTTTCACTCTTGCCTTGAACCCTTGAGAAAAATTTATGTCTTTCCAAAACCACATTTATAGCTTTCCCAAATTGTTTCTCCAACTTATTCATAGTAGCCAAATACACATTGAAATCTCCTTCACTACCTCCTTCATCCTCTGTATCAGGTCCTTCCAAATTATTGTAAATCTTCCTCCCCTCTATACCTAGATTATGTAGCAAAATATGTTGTTTTCTGAAGTTAGAAAATTTTTCTCCTCCTATCGCAACTAGGTATGACTCAAAAATGACCCTCCAATCTCTCCAACATATGGCAGGATCCCCCTCTTCATTTAGGAAAGAGGGAGGTAACGCCATATTTAATGCCGCCATGCCTGACTAGCCAATACCCCAACCCACCAGAAAATAGATACAAAAACACTGGTGGAAACTTACACACTAGATAAGCAGTAATGACACATAAAACACAATAGTACATGCGATAAACAGTAATTCAAAACACGTACAATGCGACTAAAATGAAATTCCTGAGAAGGGAAATCCCAAAAAAGGGCTAAAAAAACACAGTGCCCCTAAGCGTTGACCCCAAAACTGGGCCAGTCAGTGTTCAGCTAGTCACCAGAATGTACTTATGATGGAAGACAGGCGGAATGCTGTGCCCATCAGCGTTGAAGAAAGGTGAATGCAGAAACAGAAATTTATTTAGAAAGAAAAACAGAGTGGAATCAGCCCCAAAAATGACTATCCAGTCTGAAGGAAGACAGGCAGACAGCTGTGCCCATCAGCGTTGACTAACTCTGTGGAATCTGCCTAGCCGAAACTGAAGAGAATTTGACTAAATTTTTCCTGAATGGAAACAGCTGAGCTGAACAGTGAGACCACCGGGGGCGCTCACTGACGCAGATCTCGTCAGGAACCAAGGACTGATGTAGCCGGCAGAGGATCACTCGATTACCCTCTACGCGACGGAAACCCCCCACAACGAATCTTCGCTGAGGAGAAAAGAAGCGCTGAGGTAACTTCTCAGGAGCGCTGAGGCAAACTGAGGTAGCTTCTGAGGCGGCGAAACTGCTTAGCCGCGATGATCCTCCGACTGAATCCGGTGAAGGACCCCACCACAATCACCCTACGACAGCAGCAGGGAAGCAAGGGCAGCGGCAGCGCCAGACTGCAATCAGAGCCCAGCGTGGGACGAGTCACCGTCCGTCACAGAAAAACACGGTGAAGCGCCGTGAAGCGATCACCCTGCTCGAGTGAGGTACACAAGACAGTTCCTGATGAACAACCGAGAGTGGCAGGGGTGGAAAGGACAGCCAGTGGTAAAACCTGCGAAATGCCAAACGACCCCTCCTGGAAGTCGTACGCTGCCACACTACTCAAAACCCCACTCACTTGAATAGCGCCAGACGACAGGAATTGCGCCAGCTGATAGAGTCCTGATCACGATAGCAGAAAACAGAATGGACGAAGAATCGCTTCAAGCATCAAGCTGGGGATGGTGATGCACTGCCCCCACGCAGTGTTCGTCGCCAGTGTCGTAAATTGAAGAAAGTACTCAGGTAAGAACAACTTTTATTGAGCATCACCAACTGGTCCAATATATATATCACAGTGAATCGCCTCAGGGAGGCTGCATAGAACGTTCATAACAACAGGGGAATGTACCAACAGGAAGGGAATGCAGGGGGGTGGGCAGAGCATACCAAGATTACAACACCTGTGTCAGCGCATTTTTGTCAGAGGTCCAAATGCGCCGCCAGAGCAATAATGGTTGGATCCTTAACAAATCCTCTAAGTAAGGGATTCCAAGTTCCAAGTTGGAAGCGTAGATTGATGTACGTCTCGGTGTATCTAAAAGGAAACTGAGGAAGGTGTTTTCTGCCACCTGAAGGGCGCTAACATCTATGTGTCCCCAGACTCCCGCCCCATACAGCGCAATCGCCTGACACTTGGCCCTATAGATTTTTAGTAGCTCCACTGGTGCCCTCCTCCCCAGTCTCTGGGAGAATCTCATCAGGGCCACTATGGCTCTTTTCAAAAGATGGCACCTGGCCTCTACTGCTGGCCTCCAGTTCAGCCTTTCGTCGATCATGATACCCAAATACGGATACTGGGCAGTTACCTCAAGTTTTTGGTCTTTGAGATAGATATCCTTTGCTCGATTTTTCCCACTGCCTGCTACCATGACAAACGTTTTTTTGACATTCACATGTAGGTCCAGCCCACCCATAAAATCCGCGTACCTATTCAGGGACTTCTGTAATTCACGCGGAGTGCGCGCCAAAACGACAGCATCATCTGCATAGAGCAGAGCGGGAATCAGGCGCTGTTTTACCCGCGGGAGATCCTGGGCCCCCCTCAACATCTCTTCCTCCAAGCCATTCATATACAATGAGAAGAGAAAGGGGGCCAGGACACACCACTGCCTGACTACACGCTCCACTCCGAAAGACGCTGTCAGCTCCCCCTTCACGCCAAAGCGCACCCTCGCAGAGGCTTTAGAATAGACCTCTCTCAAAAAATCTAAAAGAGGGGGATCCACTCCCATTTGTCTCAAAACCATCCAGAGTTTTGCGTGGGAGACGCAATCAAAAGCAGCGGACAGGTCTACATACACCATATAGACAGTGTCCTTCTTTGCTTGGATATATTTACCCACTATCAGACTAAGATTGAGGGCCTGCTCCACCGTTCCAAACCCCTCCCGGAATCCAAATTGGAGCTCGGAAATAATGCCTCCCTCCTCAGCCCACCGCTGGAGTCGCTCAAGCACGACCCTGCCAACGACCTTGCCCAGAGAATCCAGCAGTGAGATGGGGCAGTAGCATTTGGCGTCCTGACGATCCCCCTTTTTAAAAATTGGGACCATGATAGATTTGGTCCAAGATTTTATCAGTCCCACTTTTGCGGCTGCAGTGCACACTCTAGTGAGAATGGGGGCCCAGAGATCCAGATTGAATTTAAAAAGATCCCCTGGGACCCCATCTGGGCCTGGGGCTTTCCCGTTTTTACTTGTTTCCAGTGCCACTAATACCTCGGAAATGTCAAAATGCAGGGATATTGGGTATTCAACTGTTGAATGTGTGATTTCTGTCCCTACTGATGTTACTGTGTTTTTAAAGATTTTAGAAAAGTGGGACACACAAGTATCTTCCAGTTCTATCTTGGGACTGTTATCGTCTGTTAGATAGGGGGATTTGACTGTTCGCCAGAAAGCCTCACTGTTTTTAGAGACAGCACTAGTGTGCAGGTCGTCCCATAGTTTCTGTTTTAGTTCTTGTATTCTTTGTTTACGTGCCCTTCCATATTGCTGTCTAAGGAGTTGAATCTGCTCCGAATCTCTGACTGTTTTATTCAGGGCCACCTTTAGCTTAGTTAGGGCCACGGTACAACTATGGTTAAACCACCCTTTAGTAGTTGGGTTCTAGCTCTTTGGATTTACTGTGAGAAGTCCCTTAATTTTCTCTAATATCTGGGTAAAATTATTTAGGACTTCTTCATCCATTTCTAGTAGATCCAGGCATTTAATTATGTTTGAGTGTGCCGCTTTTACCAATTTTTCAGTAATTTCGGCTGGGTTTATCTTCTCCCACTTTAATGTATATCCATTTTGTTTGCCTAACTCCAATTTGTTCTGGGCAAGAGTTTTAGCTATGACTGCAGTTAGGGGTTGAGAGTTAATTAAATAAAGATCCATCCTCAGGGCAGAATGATCGCTTAGTGTGTTAGTCAGGACCTCAAGGGACCTAGCTCTGCGCAACAATCCAGGCGAAAGGAGGATGTAGTCGACTGTCGTTTTGTATCCCATTCCAACATATGTTGGTTGCAGGAAGTTTGAGCCTAAACTTGGCTCGTTAGCTATTGAGAGTTCCAAGTCAGATAACACGTTATTCATGGCAATCCCCACCTTGGTATGGGCAAAGTGCATGAGGGGAGCATCATGTTCATCCACTATCCCACAACGATTTTTCCCAGCATGTGGGCATGGATGCAGATTAAAATCTCCTCCCCATAGAAGATGAACCACCCCTTTTCCTGCCTTGAATTGATAAAAGTGAGTTCGTTTCTCCTGGATGTTAAAGAGAAAGGTCAAGAATTAGTCCTCCTCTAAATTATTGTAGAGGTTGAGCAAAAGGATAGACTCTTTATTTTTAAAAGAAAGGGAAAGTAATTGAAAATTTGGATCAGAATCAACTATGGATACTTTTAAGTGGTTCACAGTATTTGCAACATACGTGGTCAGCCCTCCCTTAGGTCTGCCTGCACCACTGCCCAGAGCTGGGGTGAAGTATGTTTTATAACCCAGGAGGTGGAGCTCCGTCATGGACCATGTCTCCTGGAGGCAGATGATTTTACCCGGCTCCAAGAAGTTCATGGCAGTCCCATCCTCAATTTTGGGGCGAAGACCCGCAACATTCCAGAAGAGGATAGGTAGGGGCTGCAGTTCTGTGTTAATCGCCGCAGCTTCATTTGCTAGGCAAATTGTTTTTACTTTAGGCGTTAAATGGGATGTCTTAGGATTAGTAGATTCGGTTGCCGTTAGTGGTCAGTCGACCGTTTCAAGGCCACTAAACCTATTCATCGTCGGGATGCTGGACCAGGCATCCCAGCGAGGCAGCTCTCTATAGGCCGTCCTCTGTTTGTGCGGACCCCAATCATCCCATCCTCCTCCCCGATGACGTGGCCCCACTGTGTGCCAGGAACTATCATAATCATGGTGACGAGGGCCCACTATTTGCCTTGGGTTGCCATATTCACAGTGACGGGGAGCTGCTACTTCCCAGGGGCTGTCATAATCATTAAAAGGACTATTGCGATGTCTTGAAGGGTAGAAAAAGGAAAGTCGCTTGGTGCCTATACCTCCATTTACAGTCGGGTACTCCCAAGAGCAAATATAATCTACCACTCGGGGGTCTTCGAATGTAATCACAATACAATCTCCCGGTATTGTTTTTCGGCCGTTTCCCACCCAGGGAGTCCTACGTACCATCAGAATCCTACATGGCCAAGTTGCTGGAATAGGGCGATTGGTATTTAGCCAATGTTGGGCCTTGTTTTTCAGTGACCACGTAGGTTCTGCATTGTAATCCACTAACTCGGGCACACCTGTCATTACAACTACAAAGGGACATGCTTCCGGTGGCATATCAACAGCGAATCTAGCTTCGGGAGGTCCCCTAGGGTCACCTCTGTTGGATAATGGGGCCGAAGTTTTTGGGGCAGGAGTTTTGGGAGCCGGAGTTTTAGGCGCCGATTTTTTGGGTGCCGATGTTTTAGGCGCCGGTGTTGCTGCTGACAGAGCATTACCCTGGGGTAAGGTTTTGGTAGCATTAGTGGAAGGTTTCGCTACTCTGTTAATATTTAATGTTTCAGGGGGTGTTGGCTTAGGTGTTACATTTAAAGGTATAGGTACATTCTTTTGTATGGCTGCGGGCTTGAGAAGAGTCTGTTTGTTTCCCCCCATTTGTTGGGCCCCCGGCACTTGCTTGGACTTTGTGAGGTTCTCTATCTGTAATAATCTTGCTTCTACTGGTGCAAGGAAAGATTTCAATAGATCTGCAATATTATTTAGCAGTTGTGAGTTATTGCTATCGCTTATTTCCTTCCTACAGGGTGAATGAGTGGAGAATTCCAGGCTAAAGGGGTCTGGAGTATCATGTGCGGACTGATTTATGATCACAGAATCTACTACCTGTTCAGCTCTAGGGGGTGCGTTCTCTTTCCCACTAGGCGTGTCACTGATCTCATTGGGGATGGGATTTTTCAGATCATTCTTTTTTTTCCTTATAGCGCCCTCCCTCCTCCCTCTTGCTTGCCTTGTTTCATCCGGTGTGATTTGGGGTATCAGCTCTGATGTCCTTTCTAAGTCTGAGCTTATCTGGAGATCGGAAAGCTGGGAGGCCGACAGGTCCACATTGTTTGGTAGGCTACGCCTACCCTCACAAAGCGTCCTTCGCCCAGAGTAGTTGTCTATTACGGGGGTTCTTGCATCCGCTAAGTTGCCCATGGAGGATCTCTTAGCGAGCGCTAAATCCAAAGACACCCTACCTTCCATTAGACCAATACTTTGGTCTATGAATGAGTTTGCCTTGGCGATTAAGTCGTCCATGAGACCTAAAAGCTTGACCCCACCCCCCGATACTTTGGTTTTATTTCCTCTAGTTAAGACCATTGTTCCTGTTAGACCAATACAAGGAGATAACGTCTTATATAAACAAATAGTCAGTAAAGCTGAATCTTTGGGAACTCACAGGTGCAATGTCAATAAGGTAACAGTACGTACGATTTTAGTGTAAGTTCCGGATGAATGGAAGTTAGAGAGATGGCCCGGTCCGGTCTCTCCCGTCCTTGAACGGCCTCAAACGGCCCGCCCTTTGCCCGGGCTTAGCCCCGGGTGCTCCCGCGTGCTCCCGCGCAGCGGGGAACTACGCTCCTGAAGTAGAGAAAATAATGAGCGGTGGGGGCGTGGCGGTCAGGGAGAGCAGCCCAGGTGTGACTGGTTGGGCTCGCAGGGACTCCTGGGCAATGGAGTCCCCGCTGCTGGCAGCCCTGGTCAGGATACACTTGCCCCAGGTATCAGGCAGCCCCTTCTGGCAACTCCCGCGATAGTCTGGCGCGCTGCGGGACCCGCGCAGCGGGTCCGGCGAGTTGCTGGCTGGAAGACGACAAAGAAGAACAAAACGACAACCCGACGGCAATCCAAGGGCCTCAAGATGCGGTTAGTGTCCCCAGTCTCAAGAGTAGTAAAGGCATATGCTGCTGTTGTTCTGCCCTCTGGTAATTTGAGGCAAGAGTTGTCTACCCACATGTCTCTGTCTTGTAAAATAGCATCATGTATCTACCATTCCTCTTGATTGTTCAACTGTTATCAGTGCGCAATCATGGGGCTCTTCACAGTTGGAGGCTCGCAAGGGTAGCAGTGTGGAGGGGGTTAAGAGTATTACATCTCTGCCGAATTGTATTGGGTGCATTTAGGCACTATTCGTAATGTGTCAATCTTGAATTTGTTAGCTGTTGTGTCCTAGTTTTGTCCAGAATCGAATCTAGGGATTGTGAGACACATATATGACATGTGTTTCCTAACATTTGAGTGTGAGTTAGCTGAAGGGAGGTGGCAGCTGCTGCTGTACCTTGAAGACACATGGTTAGACCTTTTGCCACCAAGTAAATCATTGCACAAAAGTAGGCACATGTCCCTTTCTGGTTCACATGGGCCTGTGTCAGAATGGCTAACGCACAACCCTGCTTTTCATGTATGTACAAGTGAACTTTTTTTGTGTAGTCAGGCAACCATAGTGTGGGTGCATCACACACAGGTCATTGAAGAGCCTTGACATTTTGTTGACATTCTCCACTCCACAGGATGGGGTCTGTTATGTCTTTCTTGGTCAGCATTTGTAGTTGATTGGAGAGAAGAGGAGAGAAGGGAGAAATTTGGTATCCATTGCCTACAGTATCCCGCTACGCCTAAGAATGCTTTAACTTCCTTTTGTGCTTGTGGTGCAGGAATCTGCAATACGTTACATATTCTGTCAGGAGTAATATTCCTCTCACCTTTTGCAGTTTAGTGAGTGAAACCGTGTGTCCTTTGCTGCAGAGGAAATTCAAGATGTTAACTATGTCTGTAATGCCACTGTCTATACTGCAGAGCAGAAGATCATCTATGTCCTGAATCAAAGTGGTGTTGTGGCTAAATGTAAATGCATCTAATTCAGCTTTCAATGTTTGTGACTATACATAAGGGGACTCCTTAAATCCTTGGGGTATGCGCATAAATGTATAGGACATACCTTCAGAACAGAAGGCAAATAGATTTGGGGAATGTCCATGCAATGGGATGGAAAAGAAGGTGTTCCTTAGATCAGTGACCATGAAGTGAGCTACCGCCAGTCGTTTGGTGTCTAGTATCGTGGTACATTTTGGAGCACTGGAGATCACGGATGCACTATGCGGTTAATGGACCAGAGGTCAACCACTAGCCGGTACTGATCAGGCTTGAAGGGGTCATCTCTCTTTTTAACCACAAGCAGTATAAGGCTATTGCATGAGTTCATTCTGTTTCTTTTATCACCCCATCTTCTTACAAATCATGATTAACCTTCTTTAATCTTCCTCACCTGATAGTATGTTATTGGAGGTAGTCGGGCATCTGGTTTTCAAGAACATTTAATGAGGTCAATGTGCATAATACCTACATCATTCTTCCAAATTGCCCGTACCTTAGGGTTGACTTGTTTTTGCAGTGCTTCAAGGAGGTCAGTCAGGTTGTTTGAATGGGTAAATACGATATTAAGATATCAATGAAAACTGTGATATGTGCAGGCCATACAACAGTAATACCCACAGATGCAGTGTTCTGAGCCCGCACAACCATGCTGATACCAAAAGTAACAATAATTAATGTATGCCACAATCCGTCGAGGAAGGACAACATTGTTACCAGTAAAAGCAATGCCAATGTGCATCATGATCCAGGAATGCATAACTAAGTCAATTATCAGTAAAAACAATATCAAGGTACTCTATGACAACTGTATACGTAATGTTGAGAATGTCAATAGAAATGACACCAGTGACTGCCATATTATTTTTAGGATTTCCAGTGAACTCACACCATTGCTGCCAGATTTACCCAAGGTGACCTCCCCATCAACCCTAAGTCAGAGATACGTAGTCAGACAGATCCAGGTGAAGGACTGGGTTATTCTTAAGACACAGCAGTGCCAGGGGACAACACCTGAAACCTTCGTGGGTTACCTGTTCTGGCGTACCAAACACAGAGACACGGGACACTTCCAGCGACGTCAGAGATCAGCGTTTATTTACTGCAGGGATACAGAGATCACAAGAAGTACACAGCGTGTAGGTTCTCGGAGACTGCTTCAAATTCGTAGAAGTGGGTCGCTCCTTTTATACACGTTTTTGCCATAGCACAGTATGGTGAACAAAGGTTACAACTCAGTTCCCACAATAAACTTCAAAAGGGTCGCGTTCATGTTTCAGGAGGCCGGAACATAATTACAACAATCTTGCCGGTTCCCAACTGTAAAAACATATTCCCTCCGCAATAAACACATTTCCTTCCAACCATAAACACATTAAGGAAGGACGAAAAACAGAATGCAAGAAAAGGATGAGGATGCACAACAGGTTAGAAAAGAGTGTTAGGGGCAATAAAGGAAACTCGATAGAGGGTTCAAAGACCTCGTGTCTAATGTATGCGTGACTGAAACAATAGACCGGAGCGGCAAGATGAGCCTCGAGCGGGGCCATCTGCCTCACTCGTGTCATTCCCCTCATCGTAAAAGTCACCTCAAAGAAACACGTGTCCTTCGTACTAGCTTGAAAGTCCCAGGGTCACGAAGCGGACAAAAAGCCCGTTCGCTGGCCACTTGAGGGCAAGAAACAAAATGGACGCTGTATCTAAAATGGAACCCGAGGGTTCGGATGAACGAACACAAAAATGAGACGAACCGTACGTGGCTGTATCGCAAAACTTCGTACACCCACTGTACTCGTCATTTGCGGTTCATAGATACCAAACTCGCCCATATTCGTCACCACTCAAAAAGTGCCGTCCCGTCTCACACGGAACCTCAGACGCTCCTTTTGCCCTCATGTAGGCAAGCACTAGTCAAGATCGGAATCTATATCGATATTCATCAGATCGTTCAGATGCTGCTGGAACATCATTCTATTCATCAATGTCTCCTTGGTAACAGATGGCCGCCTTATACACGTCGCAGCACATAGGCCACATAAGGCAGGACCACACTGTACACAAAGACAACACGTGAACAGAAACGCTACAACAGCCCCTACAATCATCAGAATCCTCCAACCCCAGGTTGACATCAGGCCCCAAAACCATCCTAGGAGCGTCCAATTACCTTCGTCCACGTGTATGGACTCGGAAATCTTATGCAACTTCGAGATGGCTTGATAAACAGTTGGAGCATTATCAGGAATGAAAATGCAACAACTCGAATGGATAATTTTGCACACACCCCCTCTATCTGCAAGAACAACGTCTAGAACCATACGGTTCTGCAACGTCATGAGTCTATCCGCCTGTAGTTCCGCTGTTAGATTACCAAGGGCATTTGCAGTGATATTAGCAGTCGACTCTACCACGCGGGTCAACTGTCTTAGGTTCCTACTATTAACCATAGGTCCCCAAAACGGCAAGAAACCCTTAAAGAAGTCTCCTGCTTCTTGACCAGCGGTATCCTCTTTGCTAATGACGCCTCTCACGACTCTAGTTTTGTGGTAGTCCGAACCAACTGTGAAGGTCGGAGGTAAGAGATTCGCAATATAACAGGTACCCGAGAAATCGCGGGGTAACCATGTATATGCGCGTTCATAACACACAAAATAGGTGCCCTTGGCAGTCAGAAAAACAGGGGAGGAGAGCATCGGCAGAACATATGTCTCAGTGCAAGCACTGTTCCCAAGTTGTGCTCTCGGATTTCGACCCAAACCTTGCAAGCAGAAATTACCAAGGTGCGGTACAATCCATATCGGGGACGAGCTCTTCAACTGTCTATCTCCCACTGACGTACCATACTCAGCCTCGCTCAGATCCTTATAAGCCTGCACTTCTTCATCTGGAATGAGTGATGCATCAAAAACATCTCTGTCCAGATCTGCTATGGCTATCGCCAAAGGCTTGTGGTATGGCCCGGGACCGGACTTGACAGATCTTGGCTCTCGACTGGGGTAGGAGTCTAGTGCACTGCGAAACATAGTTTGGAATGCTCGAGCTGAACCCTGGGAGCTGTACGGAAGGACCAAGTACGGAATACCCCTATCCATCGTGTGTGGCATTAACCCACATACCCAACAATTGGTAGTGTTCACCACCAACTGATGCTGATGTAGGAGTTGAACAAAGGAATTATTCATGAATTCCGCACGTCTAACCTGCTCGTGTTGAGGCAGAGGATGAAAGGAATGTGGGGAGACAGTAGTGAGGGAACTTAGGTTAGGAGAAAAGGTAGGTGAAACAGAAGGCAAGAATTGCGATACCCCAAAATACACTCCACCCACCAATAACATAGAGACAGTTAGAAACAATAGAAACACCTGAAACAGAAAACATTTTGTTCGTACGACCCTCCATAACTCTGATCTCTGTGCCAACACCCTTTCTTCTCCCACCAGCTTAGAGAATGCCATCCTCTACAAACCGTCCGTGACGTACTTGACGCACTACGTTCTGAGTAGCGATTATCAATCCCCAGGAGTTCCCAGGAATCGACAAAAGTAACCGACCTAGCGTCAGAAACCTGCTAAACAGAAAGAAGTACCCGCACGGCCCTACGGTAACCCGGATGGAGAGGTCTCCTCGAAACGTTTAAATTTATTACAAGTCTCTTAGCAGTGGGAAGCACAAAAACTCAAAAAGAAAGGATGTAATTGTCCATAATATGCGTAAGTCAAAACCACTATACTGTCAATTTTTATTAGTCCTTGAAGTCCTTGAACGAAGAAAGTATCGACATCTTCCAGGTCGAGTTTGCTCTACAAACAATTGTTCAGATGGCGCAACAGTGTTCAATGAAGCAGATGACGAGTCGGACCTTGGGTTTTCTGCTACTGATGACTCCACTTGTGGATCTGGCAACAACGAATCCTCCACAAGTTGAGCGTCGCTGAATGGCACAAAACGCGAAGGAGTCTCAGTTTCTTCGGCCGAAGTCCCAGTTCTCACCCAACCGTCAGTTGGTAAGGGGATCGGTACCTTCTTTGTGTGACTGGCATGGACCCAATTCTTCCGGCCCTCCAGTCGAACCGCTGTCCTCGTCGTCAACAAGACTAGGTGGGGTCCAACAAATCTTGGCTCCAAATTACGCTTCCGACCGAAATTTCGGGTGACAACCCAGTCACCTGGCCGGAGCTGATGTCCAGGACCCTCTGTCTGCGCTGGTAGAGCTTCAAAGACCTGTTGATGAATTAATCGTAGTTTAGTGGTCAAATCATACAAATAATCGATCAACATTGGATATTCAAGACTATCAAAAGCCCTAGGTCTCGGGACTCCCCAAATATTCGCAGGGCGACCGAACACAATCTCATATGGGCTGAGCCCTACTCGAGAGTGTACAGTCGCTCTGGTCGACAGGAGAGCCAGAGGCAAGGCATCAGGCCATGACAGCCCAGTCGTGGCTTGAATCTTAGCGAGTTTCAGCTTCAGGGTACCATTGTACCCTTCAACCAAACCCGCTGCCTGAGGATGGTTGGCACTGTGGAATTTCTGTTTTATTCCAAGGCCCTTACACACACTCTGCATTACACTTCCCACAAACTCACTTCCATTATCCGACCACACAATCCGCGGCATTCCATACCTAGGAAAGTACTCCTTCAGCAGGATTTTTGCTGTGGACAGGGCAGTATTATCCTTAAGAGGATAGGCCTCAATCCATCTGGAGAACGCACAAACCACAACCAAAACATACTTCAGGTTATTGCATCTCTCCATATGGATGAAGTCCAGCTGGATAACCTCAAAGGGACAGGCAGGAGGAGCGAAATGACCAGGTGGAGTGGGGGTGCCTTTTCCGGGATTGTGCATCAAACACACCATACAATTCTTAACCACTCTTTCAGCACACTTAGCAATACCATCATTCCTCCACACAGGAGACAAGAACTTGCATATTCCTTTTGCACTAATATGTGACAACCCATGAGCCATCGTCACAACAGCTAATACATATGCATCTGGTAACATCCATCTCTGACATTCCGTCAGGTCAACCCAGCATCCATGCATATCCAATTTCCCCGTACTTTCTTTCCACTTGGTCTTTTCAGCTTCAGTAGCTCCATTCTGAATTTCTTTCACACTTTCGACAGTATTTTCACACATACCAGTCTCTGCCGGCCATCTCACTGAACTCGTAACATACATTCGAGTCGCAAGATTCTTAGCCGTTTCTTTAGCAATCTCATCCGCAAATGCATTACCACGACCAACATCATCCGTCACTTTCCGATGCGCACTACATTTCACGATCGCCACTTGTTTAGGCAATGTAAGTGCATCCAAAAGGTCATTCACAAGCTGCCCGTGTTGAATCTTCGTACCATGCGATGTCATAAATCCTCTTTCTCTCCACAGTCGTCCAAAGTTGTGCGCAACACCAAATGCGTACTGACTATCGGTAAACACATTCACACGCTTTCCTTTCGACAGAACACACGCTCTCGTCAATGCAATTAATTCTGCAGCTTGTGCTGAATTCTGGTTCAATCTCGCAGTTTCCACAACCGTGCTCAATGTCACCACAGCATACGCAGTCGTCACATCGCCATTCGGCAATTTACAGCAAGAGCCATCCACATACAAAGTACCATCGGGATCTGACAAGGGAGTGTTTTTCAGGTCCACACGACCTTTTGTTTCTTCCTCAGTCCGTAAATAACAATCATGGGGCAGCACGTTATCTGATTCCATAATAATCGGCAACAATGTCGCCGGATTCAGTACGTTACAACGCTTAATCTGTATATGACTTGCCAAAAGGGTCAACTCATACCCAGACAACCTTGCACTCGTTAGATGTTGAGTCTTTGTCCGATTCAAGAGCGTATCAACTGCATGCGGAACCATTACTATGAGCATATTATCCATGACCAAACCTGCGGATTGTCGAATAGACGCCGCAGCTGCCGCCGTCGCCCTCAAGCAACTTGGCAATGCTCTAGCCACCGGGTCTAAGGTCGAGGAAAAATATGCACACGGACGCTGCTTGTCACCAAATTGTTGCGTTAGAACACTCAACGCGCAACCGTCCCTCTCATGGACGTATAATGTGAAAGGCTTACTGTAATCAAGAGTACCTAACACAGGGGCCGAACACAGAGCGTCACGTAGTTCAGAAAAACTTTTCTGACATTCCTCCGTCCAAGGCAAAGGAGTCGAAACGTCCTTGCACGTGAGAGCTACCAATGGTTTCGCTAACAGTGAAAAGTTCGGGATCCACTGTCTGCAGTATGACGTGACACCTAAAAAGGCACGCACATCTCTCTGAGTTGTCGGCACAGTCATTCGAGCAATTGCTGCAATTCTTTCAGGGGTCAACCTTCTTCCCGCCTTTGACAATAAGTGACCGAGGTAGGTTACTTCTTGACAACAATATTGTAGTTTGGAAGGTGACACTTTATGATGTAAGTCGCAAAGGTGCTGTAACAAAGACACGGTAGCAGATTGACAAAGCTGTTCAGTGTCAGCAGCAATTAACAGATCATCAACGTACTGAATTAAGGCTGCACCAGCCGGTAATACGAATGCATCAAGCTGACTTTTAAGAGCTTGACTGTAGATTGATGGACTCTCACAGTAGCCCTGTGGAGCGCGTTTGAATCTGAAGCTACGACCGCCTAATGAGAAACCGAACAAGTCTCTGCTTCCCACAGCAATCGGAATGCTGAAGAACGCATTCTTCAGATCAATGACCGAGAACCACGATGCAGTAGCTGGAATTAGGGTCAGTAGAGCCGTAATGTCTGGCACCACAGGAAACTGTGGGACAACAACTTTGTTTTCCTCCCGTAAGTCGATAACTAGACGATACACGGGAGGCTTGGAGGGATCCGTTCGTTTCAGAATAGGCAACACGGGACTATTGCACACATTACCCCGTGTCTCCTCAATAACATCTTTGCCGATCAGATCGTAAATGATCGCTAACAGTGCCCTTTCACCATCAAGGGAAATACGATACTGAGGTATACGTGGCAAACGCGCACCCACTTTAAGTTGGACAACATAAGGTGGTATATCCAACAGGCCCACGTCATTTGGACCCGTCGCCCACAAGGAATCTGGAAGAGATCTTAATTCCGGGGGGAGTTTGTCGATCGATAAATACATAGGAGAAATCACGCTCTTACCCAACGTAAGCTCCACACCCGTAGGGGAACAGTACAAAGTCGCATGTAACCTTTTCAACAAATCTAAACCCAAAAGATTCTCACCACAACCAGTAGTCAAAATCAAAGGAGCTTCCAGCTCATGAGACCCAATTGTAAGGGGCAAAGGGCTAGAGACCGGATTGCTAACGGGGGCGCCAGAAAATCCAACGGAAACATTCGTAAAGCCAGACAAAGGCGCGCCAGGGAGTTTCGAATGCATGATGGAACTTTTTGCTGCACCAGTGTCCAACAGAAAAGGCTCAACAATGCCCAAAGTGGCTACTGCAACATAAGGCCCTCTCTGATCAACCGGAACCGATACTTCTCCCTTCCTTTGTCTATGGCTGTCCTAGTAGATACCATCCGCATCAACATCACACTCAACATAATGATCATCCACATGATACTGTGCAGACCGACCGGACGATAGTTCGCGTCGATCGAAACAATTTTGCGAATCCGAAGACGTCGCAAAGCGTTCGGTCTGATTCTGGGTAACTCCGCGACCTCTACCACGAGAAGCCTGTTGAGGACCACTACGTCCTCCCCGAGCCGACACACCATTGGCCCTATCACGGAGAACCGGACAATCGAACTTCAAATGGCCTTCCCCACGACAATATGCGCACTGATTATATCCCAGCACAAAGCGAGGCGCAGGCGAAGCATTGCGCGACTGTGGTCTAGAGGACTGTGGCTGCGATCTGTTTTGCTGCTGCGTATCACTGAAATTCGAACGCGGTGGATAAGCTTGCTGCAGCAAGACCTTAGTTTTGAGATCCTTCGTTTTCTTTTCTGCCCGCTCACTTTCCTCTTTTCCTCTATTCTCGTAATATTGGGCCGTGGCCAATATTTGGGCAGTAGTAGAAACAGCCCACGCACTCTCAGAATTCTTCAGCTTGTTGCTCAAGTCGGGCAACAAATTTGATACAAATTTATCAACGAACAACCGCTGACCACCCTCGGAACCCATGTCCTGACCACTATGATCAAGGAACGCTTCCTCAAATCTCGTAAAGAAATCAGACACACTTTCATCCCTCTTTTGCCTGCATGCTGATAATTTGTCCCAATTGACGCGCATCGCTGGCATAAGCGTTTTCATGAGGGTAATTATCCTCTGGGGCAAAGCCACAATAACCTGTTCAGGTTTAGCCCCACCAACCTGCCGGGCATCTGCCGCTGTAAGGGCAGCCCAGTCACCGCCTAACTCGGCTACATGATTCTCATGACGGATTTTCGCCCAAACCGGCTGAGGCACCACATTACCGAACAACATATCAATATCGGCTAGGTTCATAACAGTAGCATCCACCAATTGGGACAGCTCCTTATAATAACCCGCAGGATTCTTACGAGGATCGGGTAGGGATTGCTTCACTTGCAAAACTTCCGATCGCTTCCAAGGGAGGTGTATCCACACTCTCTGAAAATGGCCTGGGACAACAGGGACAGCAGTAGGATCACCTGGCATCCACACTGGGGGAACTTCCCGCATAGGATATTGACCAGGTTGTGCCATCCATTCCGCGGTCGCGTCCTTAAACAGTGCACGTGGTTGCACTGTACATCGAAAGGATAACAAGCGTTCCAGAGCCTCTCGAACTTTATCACCTACAATGACACCCGTGGAAAACCGAAGCTGTAGCTCGGAAACCTCAGGTGGTATATCATCAACTACATCATCGTCCCACTCCTCTTTCAATGACTTACACAATTCTTCGAACACAAATCGTTGCGTGGGCACATTGAACTGAGAAAACGTTTTGAACACTACACGTGGGGTGTATCTAACAGGCTTGCGAATCCATCTGCGCGCCATCTTCGTCAATGATTCACGTTCCCTATCATCAGGAAGCTGACTGCGTCTTTGAGCAACGTCCGAAAGAGTCGAGCCAAGTATCGGCCCAAAGAACGGAGAATAAAGAGAAGCAACAGCAGTCAAGAGACGACTACGAACAGAAGGAGAAGAGGAAGAGGACACAGGTGTAGCAGCCATAGGGGCGGAAACGGTAGAGGTAGATGCAGGAGTAGCGGGAACAACAGGCTGAAGAGGGACTTGGAAAGGCGCAATAGGGGGAGGAACCGGACCAAGGGGATGTACGATCTGTGGCCCAAGGGGATTCGGAAGTACGGGAGGAACGGCGGGCTGACCAGCAGCCGCCAAAACAGCGGGTTGAGGAAGAGGTGGAGGAACGGGGCCCATAACGTCAGGAGCATAAGGAGGTGGCGATTTCATCAGATAAGACAAAAGCGAATCTTCCACCGATTCTTCTCCTGTCTTATCGATCGTAGAAGGTAGCGTCGGATAACATTTGTCCACCGCCATATGGTGAAGCCGAGCACTAACTTCCTGCTCCTTCTCATTTCTGTCTAACTGATACTGTTCTGCATTGCGCATCACCGTAATGACACCTTCTCGTTTATTTTTCTTGTTCTGTTTGATTTCTTTCTGCTTGGCCTCTTTCCGCCATAACCGGAAGGAATCAAACATGGCCGGCCTAGCTTTCTTTTTAAATAATTTAGCTTCCAAGTTATCTAAAACGGCAGTCTCAAAACTACCATGAGGTGGCCAACTAAGGACGCCATCCTTTTTAGTATAACGAACCCAATATTCATTATATACGATAGGACCCACGCCATGGCGACTATAGAGCTCGTAAAGCGGAGTTTCAGCCGGAGGTATCGGGCATGAATCCTCCAGCCGGGAATCCATGCTGCAACATTTGAGAAACCCAAACAAAGTACTACGGCCAGGCATCGTGCACACTAGCCAAGTATACAAACTTCAAGGGCTATCGAATTACGATGTCCTCGCAAAAATGCAAGACCCTCGGTTTTTGGCAATTGCAATCGTCAAATAAAACCCAACAACTAAGAACCACGAATGCTATGGAACCATGCAAACAACAAAGCAACACTGGGAGCGACCCACAAATACTTAACTGAGAGAACAATGGCGTCACCAGGAAGGCCCGTCGATCGTCTCGCCGTACGAAGGACTACGCCAGGCGCCAAACAGGTCGACAGTCAGGGCATCGGTCCGTCGCAGCCGTCAGGAGGCGGGGATCTTCGCGGAAAAGACGTCGGGCCACTTATTTCGACAACTGGATCGATGAAGCGGGGTGCACCTTCCCTCGGAGATTTCACACGAAGTTCCTCACGATCGTCGGGCTTTGGACCGGTACCGTTGATGTCGCCCCACGTTGGGCGCCAACTGAAGGACTGGGTTATTCTTAAGACCCAGCGGTGCCAGGGGACAACACCTGAAACCTTCGTGGGTTACCTGTTCTGGCGTACCAAACACAGAGACACGGGACACTTCCAGCGACGTCAGAGATCAGCGTTTATTTACTGCAGGGATACAGAGATCACAAGAAGTACACAGCGTGTAGGTTCTCGGAGACTGCTTCAAATTCGTAGAAGTGGGTCGCTCCTTTTATACACGTTTTTGCCATAGCACAGTATGGTGAACAAAGGTTACAACTCAGTTCCCACAATAAACTTCAAAAGGGTCGCGTTCATGTTTCAGGAGGCCGGAACATAATTACAACAATCTTGCCGGTTCCCAACTGTAAAAACATATTCCCTCCGCAATAAACACATTTCCTTCCAACCATAAACACATTAAGGAAGGACGAAAAACAGAATGCAAGAAAAGGATGAGGATGCACAACAGGTTAGAAAAGAGTGTTAGGGGCAATAAAGGAAACTCGATAGAGGGTTCAAAGACCTCGTGTCTAATGTATGCGTGACTGAAACAATAGACCGGAGCGGCAAGATGAGCCTCGAGCGGGGCCATCTGCCTCACTCGTGTCATTCCCCTCATCGTAAAAGTCACCTCAAAGAAACACGTGTCCTTCGTACTAGCTTGAAAGTCCCAGGGTCACGAAGCGGACAAAAAGCCCGTTCGCTGGCCACTTGAGGGCAAGAAACAAAATGGACGCTGTATCTAAAATGGAACCCGAGGGTTCGGATGAACGAACACAAAAATGAGACGAACCGTACGTGGCTGTATCGCAAAACTTCGTACACCCACTGTACTCGTCATTTGCGGTTCATAGATACCAAACTCGCCCATATTCGTCACCACTCAAAAAGTGCCGTCCCGTCTCACACGGAACCTCACAGGGACCCCAACACATGCCTATTAAATAACAAGTCACAGGTGGGGTCTCTCTGAACCCAAAGACAAACGCGTGCCCAGGGAAACCCCGGATCGATCCCACAGATAGATAGTTGCACCACAAACAGGTCTGGGGTAATTGGCCTCAATGAAACACATTTGGCGAAAGGCTTGTGTTCCCCCAAAATACCACAAAGTTAAATATCATATGTAGATAGAAACACTCAGCCAATCAGGACACAACATGCACACCACATGTAGTGATCAAGGGCTCCTCATGCCGGACATATTGACAGGTACACACTAGCCCACACTAGTTCTCCCCGAGGTTAAGAGCCACCTGTGTCCTTATCAGATGCCAAATCTTTTGATTTACAATTTTTTTTTTCCAAGAATGCAGAATTTGTTTAATTGTACCTCACAAGATGTATATACTAGCAGCCAAAACTTTGTAACCCAGGAAACTTTCCTCGGATGCATTCTGATGAGACTCTCTTGGCCTCTGCGTTTACATAAATCAGCTCATTTCTATATTGCCAAATGCCTCTTGTCCTATCATTTTCTTTAAGGTAAATTCATATCTGAGCAAAAATTTTGGCGAGCGGGATAGGAGAGATTGGCTTATCGAGCCTGATTGCCGCCGAAGCACAAGGACCCGTTCCTAAACTGACTCATCTATGCGAACAAGACCGTTGAGCAGATGCCATAATTGATTAGAAGTTCTGATGAATCTGCGGGCAGAGGTCTGTCCAGAGGCTGCCGTCACAAGGTAAGAGACTACATCTGAACTTTAGTCCCAGTAAGTGGCTTATGGCAAACTAGGACAAGCTTTTTTCTAGAGAGGGCAACGTTGACTACAACTATTTGGCATCCTGGGACTGGTTTCTGGGCATCCTCCTTCATCAGCCAGGCTGGCTAGACTCCAGTGGCATGGAGAGCACGGGACCCACGTCTGCACATACCCGTCCCACTCAGGGTGACAAATGCAAAAAGAACAATTGATGGACAGAATGCTGCACAATATCAAACATACACCCCAGTACAGAGGTCTGGGCCTACATCCATTGCTTTTCTTTTGAATGGAGCAGCCCACAAGAAAACAGCGAGTCTGCACCTGTTTGAAAGTCACCCTTTATGCCTGTTCCCCCTCCATTTCTTTTGTACTGACTGACACTGGTGGTAGCTGACTCTGACTGTTCCCTGAGTTTTGCTAGCCAGGCCCAAGGCCAGTGCTCTGTTAAACACAAACATATGCATTGAGGTGCACTTTAAGTTGGCGCGACCTACCCTACAAGTCCCTTGTGCCTAATAGGGCAGGGGGTACAAACCACCTGTAAGCCCCTAGTATGTAATAGGGCGAGGGGATACAAACTATCTGTAACTCCCTATTATATAATAAAGCAAGGGGATGCAAACTACCTATAAGGCCCTAGTATGGATCAGGGCAGTTTAGAAGCCAGCAGCCTTTGTTGTATTGCATGTGTGCATTGCCGAGAGACAGGGGGCTTTTCAAAAGCAGCCCTGTGTTGCAGCACTGCTTTTAGAAGTAAAATTCACTGCAAACTCGACTTTGGTGGGATGAGCATCTTAAAAGGGCCAATCTACCTTATGTTTACATATGAGGTCCTCCCAAAATCTCCCCTAGGTTTTCCAGGGGTGGGGGTCATGTAACTATAAGCAGGGTCCCTATAAAAGATGTTTTATAAACACATGTGAGTAAAAACTTCCCATGTGTTTCTCCCCAGTGCAGGAAATTCGCTACAAAGTCGACTTAGGTGTAGCGGGCGCCGTGAAGTAATAATCGAAATCATTTTCAAGCCTAGGTGTTCTAGGGGTCGGGTCATGTAACTATAAGCAGAGCTCTTACAAAATAGGTTTTATAAACCCTGGTGAGGACGAAATTGCGCATTTCATTTTCCCCACATAGTTGACCTCACAGGGAAGTATGCTATGGGCACAAAACTAAGCTAGGAACGCATAAAGAAACATAATTCAAGGACTTAACAGAATGTTATTGTTAAATCCAACAGATTGTTTGTGTCAAATGTATCCTAAAATATACAGAACAAAAGTTATAACACTTTCTTGTATGTAAACCAAAGTCCTGCCTTCCTGCAGTCTTCCCTGATTGGTCAGTGCTAGCAGTCTTAGCAAGGCTGACGTGATTAGGTGACATGTGGCTGTCTGCTGGAGAGAGCTCTGCAGATACACGGGAATGACAGGGCAGGGGAGAGGGGTCGGAAAGCATGAGGTTTCAAAGGAGAATGCCAGGTCTACCTGCCCCCGTCCCGTGAGCCCCAGCCAGCTCGCAGGCCTAAGGGAGGGATCTGCAGATGGAGGGGGAGGAGAGCCATGGAAATGAGTCGCACTGAAAGTTGCTTTGGTTAGCTCTTGCTGCTCTGCTGAGTTTTTCGGCCATGATGGATCTTTGAGGGATAGTGCTTCTGGGACAAGAAGATGCCACACTTTGGAATAAATTGTCATGTACCTGGGTTGCACCCTGCACTCCATTTGTCAGGGGTGCGCCCCTCTTGAAGCTTCGAAGCTGAGATTAAATGTGTGAGAGGGGCATAGCCTCTCAGTTCGGCTGCCTGAAACTACTAGAAGAACGCGGATTGTCCTACTGGAATCTTGATCTTCACTCAAGGGCCTGCCGGATGAAGACTATGCCCGCTGCACTATCTGGAACTACAGCTCCGAGGACTTTGTCTTGTTTCAATAAGGAATAAGGAATGGTCTCCTTGCATCTACAGGTTAACAGAGCTGAACTGACCCTTCTTCAGCCATAGTCCTCCTCTTGGAGTGTGTCCATTTGAGTTTTAAGGGGTTGACCAACTGCATTGTGGGAAGTGTAGTCCAGGCCTGCTAAGGACCATCTAGGAGATTCTAGACTCTTGGATTGGTGTTTTAGACACTTAAAACCCACCAGGAGACCTTCTGGAAGGACCTCCATACATTTGGGAAAGTTTGGGGAACTTTTTGGCAAATGCTCCGGGAGGTTACCCACCCGACCGCGAGGACAAAGCCGGCCACCTTCAACCGCGGCCTGGCCTGGATTCCAGGTTAGTCATGCTGAAGTGCTCCGAAGGTCCAAATTCCAGAGTTTGAACTGGAGCTCCCTGAATGTGAAGCCGGTGAACCCTCACCGAATAGGGACTGGGAGTGAGCATCAAGGGCCCTTGGCAGAAGAAGCTTAAGAAAATGTATGTATTTTTATTGCTTATTGAGCGCAGCTGTCACCCAAAGGGTATCCTGGCGCTGAGACCTAACCGTGCATCTATTAAACAGCTACATTACTCTGGGGAACAAGTAAGTTTTAAGGCTCTTTTTAAAAGTGAGCAGATCAGGGCAGCTCCTTAATGCTAAGGGGAGAGTGTTCCACAGCGTGGCAGCCGCAAAACTAAAAGCGCGACCACCCATTCTTGTTCTATTAATTTTAGGGACTTTTACCAAGAACGCCGAAGATGATCTTAAAGGTCTGGCTGCCTGATACCAGAGGAAGAGAGTCTGAAGAGGTATTGGTCCCAGTCCATGCAGGGCCCTAAAAACAAGGCAGAGAGCCTTAAACGCAATTCTCTGCTGGACTGGGAGCCAGTGTAAATCGGCCAAAGCTGCCGATGAAGAGGCGGACCGTGGTCGAGACAAGGCCAGTTTAGCGGCCATATTCTGTATCCTTTGTAGCTTTAGGACCAGAGTCTTCGGGGCACCCAGGAGTAGTGCGTTGCAGTAGTCAATCCTGCTAAGAATGGAACTACGCACTACCTCAGCTCTGGAGCCCCGTGGGAGAAGTGGCAAGATTTTCTGTAGAGCACGGAGCAAACCCATATATGTTGCTGCCGTTTTGTTTACGGAGGCATCGAGCTGCAAATTGGGTTCGAATAGAACTCCCAGGTTGCGAGCTGAATCTGCCGCCTCCACCGAGCCCGGGATGGACACTGGCCAAAAATCGGCCGGTAGTGTACGGGAGTTCGGTCCAAGGAGCAGTAGAGTACCTCCGTTTTTGACCCATTGAATTGCAACGCATTGGCTCGCAGCCATGCTGCTGTGGCTGCCATACAACGGTGAAAGGCATCCCTTGAAATGGACTCAGAACCCTCAAATGAAAAGATCAACTGAGTGTCATCGGCATAGTTGACAACAGATATGCCGAATGACTTTATCAGTGCTATCAAGGGACGGAGATATATATTAAATAGGATCGGGCTAATTGCCGATCCTTGAGGGACTCCCTGTTTCACCCGCCTAGTGGCTGATCGAAAAGGTGGTAGTGCCACGGCTTGTTGTCGGTTGTCCAAATAGGACGTGTGCCAGTCTAGGGCCAGACCGCACACTCCCGCACTCCGAAGACGGCCAAGTAGTACATCATGGTCCACCGTGTCGAACGCGGCCGACATGTCAAGTAGCACCAAGAATGCAGACTTGCCCTTGTCGACTCGCATTCGCAGATCGTCCAACACGGTGACCAAGGCCGTCTCGGTGCCGTGCGCTGGCCTGAAGCCAAATTGTGCAGCATCCAGACACAGATTTGTTTCTAGGAAGTTGGATAAGGCTCTTGTGACCCATCTCTCGAGGATTTTTATCGCAAATGGTAATAGCGAAATTGGCCTGTAATTAGCCGCGCAGAGAGGGTCCAGAGAAGCCTTTTTCAACAGAGGTGTTACAATAGCCAACTTCCAGCTGTCTGGGACTGACGCTGTGGTCAATGATTGACAGCAGATGGAGTGCAACGGCGGGAAAAGCTCCTCTTGAAAAGCCTTCCAGATCTTATGAGGCATTGGATCCAGCGGTAATCCTGACGATACACTGCTTGCCAGGATACCAAATTCCTCTAACAAGGGAACGGGAAAGCTGGACAACTGAGGCATACCTTCCTTGTTAGGTGCCCAATTGGAGTCCAGGTTGTTAGACGGGTCCAAAGGAGAGACTGCGGGTGTTGCAGATTGTTCAGAATTTTTGAGTCCAGTCAGAATAGTCCTGATTTTCTCCTCAAATGCAAGGGCCAGCGAGTCGCACAGTGCCTGCGAGGCCGGGATAGTAGACGCCATGCAAGGCGGGTCAGACAGAGTCTTGACCAATCTAAACAGAGTCTGAGATTTGTTAGAGGCCTTCGCCAAAGTGTCTTCCAAAAACTTGGCTTTTGCGGTTCTTAACTGGGCCTTGTATTCGTGCAAGGCTGCTTTATAAGCCGCCTTATCCTGCTCCCTGTATCCTCTCCTCCATGTACGCTCCGCCTGTTTACAGCGAAGTTTGGAGTGACCCAATTCTTCGCTGAACCAGGCATTTAGGCCCCTGGGCCTGTCTCTTACCTTACGTAAGGGGGCCAGGTCATCAAGAGATGATACAATATGCCGGCAGAGAGAAGCATAGCTCTTATCCACATTCTCCTCCACCTGAAAGGTTCCCGGTAGGAGTGTGGGTCGAATCGGTTCCCTAAAGAGACGACTCCATTGCCGATTCAACTTCCTACTGGTCGGATTATTGGGTCTCCATGGGGCAGGCATAAGAAGGGACAAAACAATCAAGGAATGATCGGTCCAACCCTGGGCCTCGACCTTATCTACCACAACCAAGTTTTTATCTGCAAATACCAAGTCTAGTATATGTCCCCTATCATGGGTGGGTACCTGTACCAGTTGAGCAAGTTGGATATTGCTACAGGCTTGACACAGTTCTCGGAAGGCCAAGTCATGGGGGCCAGAAGGCCAGAGGTTAAAATCACCCAGTACTAGAAAATTGGTATGCGAGTTCGAAAGGTCGTAGATCAGATCAATCAGAGATTGAAGGGCTGTCGTGGGCAGAGAGGGCGGTCTATAGCATAAAAGACCTGCTACTAAAGTACCTCCTTGAGCCACGATGGAAAAGCCCATAAGCTCAAACCCTGCTATCTTGGTAATCACCAATTCGGTCAAGGAGATAGAATCTCTGAAGATATAGCCTACCCCACCACCCCTGCCTGAGGTGTGAGGGGTGTGTCTTATCAAGTAGCCTGGCGGGCAAGCCCAGCCCAATTCCATGCCACAGTCCTTCGTGGCCCACGTTTCAGTCACGAACAGTATATCTAGCTGTGACGATTCAATTAATAAAGCAGTCTCAGCGTGGTGCTTTATCAAGGAGCGTGCGTTCAACAAGCCGCAAGACAATGTCTTATGCGGGGTGATGATGGGCTCGGGCTCTAAGTCCTCAGTGGAAGCAGGGTATGGAGGGGCAGGAGCGCCAGAGGCGCCCGGGACGCGAACGGGCGCAAACGGGCTTACCTCTGGCGCACCTCCGGCGCATCTACGGCGCCTCCGCTGCACGCATCCGCTGCGCGTCTGCTTACACATCCTAGTTATAGTATTACGCCGAGCGGGCTTCCGGCTGCTCGAGCCTCTAACCCCAACCAATATGGCGCCTGAGAATCTCCCAGAGCGTCACTACCTACCCAAGATGGCGGACGAATCACCAGGACCAGGGACCCCACTAACTCAGTCTCGCAAACGCGGCTTGTGGGGGCACAATTTAAATGCAGGTAAGCCTATCTAATCCCCAGGTGACAGCAGTAACAGCGCTCAGAAATAAAACAGCAAAATACAGCTGCGCAATTACAGTGACGCAAATTTTTAAAATATCGAGCTGTGCAAGTTAAAAGCAAGAATCCGAGGTAATGCGCGTGATGGCAGGAAAAGGTCTGAAAAACGAGAGCTAGGAGCAGCTATTATAAGCTCTCCAAGTGCGGGCTTCCGGCTGCTCGAGCCTCTAACCCCAACCAATATGGCGCCTGAGAATCTCCCAGAGCGTCACTACCTACCCAAGATGGCGGACGAATCACCAGGACCAGGGACCCCACTAACTCAGTCTCGCAAACGCGGCTTGTGGGGGCACAATTTAAATGCAGGTAAGCCTATCTAATCCCCAGGTGACAGCAGTAACAGCGCTCAGAAATAAAACAGCAAAATACAGCTGCGCAATTACAGTGACGCAAATTTTTAAAATATCGAGCTGTGTCCACAGACAAAATTTTGATCAAGGCCGACTGCGTGGAGTATCTGAGTAGGGCTCCATGGCGGGTGGCCTCAAACTATGACTTTGTCCTGGTCAAGTGCGACCAGATGTCCAGAAGTGGCACTATTGGTTTCTAAGCGATAGAAAGTGTTTATTCTTTAAAAATTAATATCTCTGGTTCCCTCATTTTGATTTTCATTGTTTTGGTGTCAATTTACAGATAAACATATTTCCCAGTTTTATAAATCGGTGTGGGATTTCGATTGTATGTTGAGTCTTATTTATTTACTGTATTGGTATTTTTAAATGCTTTACATGCCTGTCTCTTAAGTTAAGTCTTATTACTCTGTGTCAGCTACCAAGGGTTGATCAAGGGGCTAATTTATTGAGACCCTATTTAGGACCCGGTACCCTGTTTGTGGCTTGGTTGCTGGCGTTAGGTGCCTACCTACCACTCCCAATCACCCACCTTCCAACACCACTGTAGTTAGTCGAGGGGGTAAAACTAAATATAAAAATGGTTATCACAGTTTAATAATAACAATTTTAACCTCACCATCCTCCTGAAAACCTTAGCACTTTCTTTTCAGCACCCAATGAGGAAAGAAAATGTTTCTCATGGCTAAACCATCGAGTGCATCGGTAAAATGTAAACACAGACATTTTCAAGACAACTGCTTATATTTTTTACAAAATAACGTGCAAACTGCATCCTACAAGTCCATGATAAAGCTGGAAGTGCAGCAACACCGTCGCCGCCCACCATTCCTTCAGCCAAAGGACTTTTACCGCAATCCCTTGAAAGACATTGGGCCTGATTCACAAGGGCAATCTGAGACAAAATTCTAACTTTACGACTCTTGGTGTTCACAGAGGTCCTTTACGAGTCATATCTTTACGTCTGCAGTTGGACCTGAATCTCTGGCTTTGGACATACTCTTTGCACCCGGCCCGTACTCTCCCGCTCGGGTCGTACTCTCCGGCTCGGGCCGGATGAAGTGTAATTAATGGGCTGGAATGCAATTTTTACAAAAGGAACATTTGGAACATGTGATAAATGGTAGAGGAGGTCATGAAAAGTGTGTTTTCTGTAGTGTAGACGCCACAGTCAACAGTGAGGGAGCGCCAATTGTGGACTGCATATACCATGATGCAAAGTAGCAAACTTTTCTGGGATATGATGTAGTGTCCAGCCACAGCCTTTTCCCTACCCAAACGGATTTTCATGACCTGCTCTACCACTTACTATACGTTCCTAATGCTCCTTCTGTTTGTGACTCCCCTGCTCATTTCCTGCTTGTTTTAGTACCTTTTGCTGCCCACTTCTGCCCTCCAGCTCTCATCCTGCCCAATCTTTTGCCTCTTCCTGCTCGTTTCTGACCTGCTTCTTCTACCGAGATGTCACATCCACAGCGCCCAGATACCCCTAGTGGTGACGGCGTTTCGCTATTCAAATGCTGATTGATAGATTGATTGATGATGAGCTTGCAAAGGATTATCAAATATGGAATTAGATTTTTAGAAATATAAGCAGCTGTCACCAGAGAGGCTTTCAGTGCATCCAACCACTATCGAACTTGTGCTGTGTAACCTGTGTGAGCAGCAGGTTTGTAGTTAGGAATACGTGACTTGTAAAGAAATGTTCAGATATGCTTCGGGCTGAGATGCTGTACGGCTTCTTCTGTTGAGACATATTGAAAGGTAAGAGCGCGTCCTTTCAGCTCCACCCACCTTTAGCCCTTAAAAAAGTAATGTAAGAATCTGAAAAGTTAATGTCATAGGGAAGCATTTATGTATTTCCCCACTGCACCTTCACAGGTAAAGCATTAATGTATGACCAAACACACCTGAACACAGATCTTCATCTGCCTAATGATCGGGGACTACTTTGATCAATTGATCTTCAAGCCCACATTTCTAGAAAGTTATATATTTATTGATATTTTGAATTTCTATAAATATATGGACATATAACATTCCTGTATTTAAAATTCTCTTCTCCAATGCTACAGGTAACTAGGTTTTAAAGGTTGGCCAAGTCAATGGAACTTACAGCTCTTGCCTGTGTCCAGGTCTTGTGCCCTTTCTATCATGCCCTCAATCTGTGCCCCAGCTGCTCTGCAGGTAGAACGAGGATGTCAAAATGTACCCTGGTGTTATTCCATCTCCCACCACTGGAAGCGCTAGAGTCTCATTGATAAACTCTGATCTACTCTTATCACTGGATCTATAAGCAGACCAGTTGTCCTGAGGGGTATTGGCTCCTTCAATGTTCACAGCATTCTTACTTCCTTTGAAGCTCCTGAGCAGTTATGATGAACAAGACTAAGATGCATGTGCCCAAGTAAATTTAACAAACTAAAAAAAATCTATGGTATGTAAAATATACAAACTGTATGTATATGTCGTAGACTGTCTCCCTTGCAGTGTGGCATGTAGAGCCACGTGACAATATCGCTTCAAGGCTACATATTATTTTTTAAAACTATTTGTTCTCTGGTATTGATATCCTGACTAAATAGAATGATATAACATTTGGGAATGAATATACAGCCCAGCAGTCCAGCACTAGAAGCCAAGATGGCAAAGACCTCCACAGCCACCATGTTGCGGCCCTTAGTGCTCAGGTAGGCAGGAATGAAGGAGCCCCACACACTGCAGAACACCAGCATGCTGAATGTGATGAGCTTGGCCTCGTTGAAGCGGTCAGGGAGGTTCCTGGCGAGAAAAGCAACCATGAAGCTGGCAAAGGCCAACAGTCCCATGTAACCAATCACACTGTAGAAGGCAGTGGCAGAGCCCTGGTCACACTGCAGGATTATCTTCCCCGTCTCAGACTGTGTGTCAGTGCCAGGGTGAGGTGGAGAGGTGAGCAGCCAAGACAGACAGATTGTCACTTCTCCTAGTGTGGACAAGAGGACAAAAGAGCCGGACACCCGTGATCCCAGCCATCTGCTTAATCTGCTCCCAGGCCTGGTGGCATTAAAGGCAATGACAACAGTCATGGTTTTTGCTAAAACACAAGACACAGCAACAGTAAAAACGATCCCAAATGCAGCTTGTTGGATCAGACAGGTCCATGTCCCGGGGCGTCCAATAAATAGGAGGGAGCAGAGAAAGGCCAACATTAGGGCGGCGAGGAGTGCGTAGCTGAGATCTCGGTTATTGGCCTTGACTATTGGTGTGTCTCGGTGTCTAATAAAGATTCCCAGCACTGCAGCTGTGGCTACAGAGAAGGATACAGCTGTGAAGACCAAAGTCTCACCAAGGATATCGCTGAATGAGAGGAAAGCAATGGTTTTGGGGATGCAGCCGTCCCTCCTGACATTGGGCCACGTGTCCTCAGGGCACCTCAGGCAGTTTTCCACATCTAAAGTGAAAAAAATATTTTAATAATTTGTAAAAATAGAAGCTACACATGTTCCATCAATGCTACATGCAGCATTATGTCAACAAATTTGTTAATGAAATTCTGATATTTAACAATAATTACAATAAAGTGATTCATGACATAATATTAGGTTCTTGCAATGTCTTATTGCCTTTAGTAATGTTCTCCCATTTACATTTATCCCTTTGACTATTAAATCACTACCATCTCTCTACACTCATCACAATACTCTCTGCTTCTTTCTTGGATCATATAAATCGATTGACCCTCTCCCTTGCCTTTTATTTAGGCAACAATTTATTCATAAATGGCAAACGAACCTTAAGCATGCTAATTCCAATCCAATCCAAACGCAACATATTGCAATCGAGGAGTTCTGGTGAGATCATTAACCAGGTCAGTTGGGTTTATAAATGTCACCAAAACACCAGCAGCCCTCTCTTGATGCACGCAAAGGTTGGCTGCGTACAGTGCTTTTTTCAATTTTTTATGGCATTTTGACCATCTCGTTTAAAATTTGTACTGAACGATAACAACTTTAAAAAAAACACACATTTGCTTTTTATGCGGCTCACAAAATGACAGCCTCAGACCTGCTCCTAATCTGCCATTGCCTCAGGGCTTGGCTTCAGGACCAGGCTCTGTGTCGAGCCCACCGTGGCCACTCCACCTTCCGCGCTCATGGCCTGGCACGTACCAGTTCTGCACTATGCAAAGGGTTTGACCAGGGCCTGTGCCCAGCCTACATTGGCCACTCAGCCTCCACTGCTCATGGCACGTACCCCTTATGCATTGTGAAAAGGCTTCACCCAGGCCCTGCGCCCAGCCCACTGTGGCCACTCAACCTCCCCTGTTCAGGGCCTGGCAAGTTCCCATTCTGGTGCTATCAGTATTTCACAACTGCATATACCCCCTATGCACACTTGCACATAAAATTTGGGGTCTGGTCTGGATAGGCTGGTGATAGGGCAGAGCTGTCAGTTCATGTTGTTTATTTTTATTATGGTTTATTTATTTTTGTGCATAAGTTAATTAAAACCACTGCATAACAGATAAAATAGTTTAAAATGATACTAAACCTTAAGAATGGGTACATTAACTAAAACACTCCAATTGCTTCCGTGTACAGATAAACAGGTTTTTTACATAGAACATTGTGGTGGGTCCTTGAGTCAAAGCTCAAGAAAGGTAGGGTGATTTCAGATAATGTGCAAGAAGGCACGCGCTTCCCGGGGGCTGACCCATGCAGACAGTATCCCCAGAGTTCCATCCCTTTAGTTCTCCGGCTCTCTAGCCCTCACCTTTTGGCAGCATGTTTTTGGCCCGAGGGCCAGTTCTCTAATAATCTGAATACTTGGGTTCTTAAAAAAAGAAAAGTTGTTTCTGGCTGCCTAGCGCCAGGACCGCATCAGAGGGTAGCTTCATCATCATCATGGTGAGCTGAGCAACACTATTCTCAGAATAATGGAATCATGGCTTGAACCGGGGAATGACCTGCAAGGATCGCACCATCCAATTAGGAGGAGGCATCGTCATTGTTCACAAAAACACCTTCCGCCTGACCACCCACGCAGACAACCGAACTACAAACAAGGAACACCTACAGTCTAGACCAACCCCAACACCACCCTCCGTGGCACCCTTGTCTACAGACCTCCTGGCCCCCACCCACACTTCACTGACGCCATTGTCAACTTCATTGCATCCAAGGCTTTAGCATCCACCGATTATATCCTACTCAGTGACCTCACCTTTCACCTGGAAAACCGCACTCACGCGAACATTGCATCCCTTCTGGAGAACCTTACCAACATCAGACTCAAGAAGCTTGACACCACTTAACACACACAGGGGAGGCACACATTCAACCCGGTCTTTCTTACAGTGGAAACATCTCCTACAGCCACACCACCGAACTCCTCTGGACCAACCACCACTGCGTGCCCTTCACCTTCACCACTCCCACCATACACCAAAGCCTTCACCACCCCCGTGTTGTAGCTGGAACAAGGTCACCGAAGAACATCTTACCACCTTTCTCAGCACTACCACACTACCACCATCAGCAGACGCTAACACCTCAGCACGGAACCTCCACTGATGGATCTCCAACTGCACCTGCACTCTGGCACCCCTCAAGAAGGCACCCGGCAAGCAACACTCCAAGATAGACAGCTGGTTCGCTCCCTCCCTCTACGAGACCAGATGAACCTGTAATCAACTTGAGAAGAGATAGAGGAACAATAAGACGCAGGTTACCCACGCAACCTTCAACACAACTATTACCGTATGCCACCTCCTCCTCGAAACTACAAAGAAAACAGCCTTCCAATACAGAATCAACACCAATGCACACAACAGCAAAAAACTCTTCGCCATTGTCAAGGAGTTTGCCAGGCCCAACAGTGATACCACAGACATCCCACCCTCCCAAGACCTCTGTAACAAACTCGGCACATTCTTCCACCACAAGATTAGGCAGATCTACAAGAGTTTCAACACTCAAGAGCATCCTAAAACGCGCGACACCATTCCACCGAACCACGCCACACCACATCAGATCCTCCTCAACTGGACCCCGCTCACCTCAGACAACATACTCAAGACCATGAACAGCATACACTCCGGAGCCCCCTCAGACCCTTGCCTGCACCACATCTTCGACAGAGCAGCCACCTCCATCACCCCCAAACTTCGCCACGCCATCATCTGCTCTATTGTGACCACCACCATCCCCATCAACTGGAAACATGCCTAGAAAATCCCCGGCTGAAGAAGCCATCTGCTGACCCGAGAGACCTCAAAAACACCAGACACATTTCTGCTCCCCTTCCCAGCCAAGGTCATCGAGAAGGTTATCAACGCCCAACTGTCCAAGTTCATCGAGGTCATCAAAGTGAACCATGTCCTGGACATCTCCAAATCTGGCTTCTGAAGCAATCACACCACCAAGACTGCACTCCTCACCGCCACTGACAACATCCGCTCCCTCTTCTATCAAGGCAAAACCGCAGCCCTCATCCTGCTGGAATTTTCGGCCACCTTTGATACTGTCCACCACACCCTGAGCACAAGACTCCACGATGCCGGCATCCGACAAGGCTGGGGACTGGATTCACTCCTTCCGCACTGGCCAAACACAGTGAGCCAGACTACCTCCGTTCCTCTCAGAACCCACAGAGATCAGCTTTTGAGAACCCCAGAGCTCCTCCCTGCACCCCACCTTCTTCAATGTCTACAAAGCCCCCCGCACTGCCATCATCAGGAACCACAGACTCAACATCATCTCTTAAGCCAACAACACCCAGCTGACACTCCCCCTCACCAACGAACCCACAACCGCCAGAATCAACTTCTACAGAGAGATGAAGGCCGTTGCCACCTGGATGAAAGGCAGCTGCCTCAAACTCAACTTGACAAGACTGAAGTACTTATCTTAGGACCTACCCCCTCAGCTTGGGATAACTCCTGGTGTCCTGCTGCACTTGGAACCCCCTGCCCTCACAGACCACGCATGTAGCCCCAGCATCACACCGGACACTTCGCCTACAATGAAGTGCCAGATCAACACCGTATCCTCATCACGCTTCCACACGCTCTGCCTGCTTTGAAAGACTTTCAGATCGATCCCCACTGAATCCAGAAAGATGGTCACCCTCACACTAGTCAGCAGCAGACTCAACTGAGTCGATGTACTCCACACGGGGGGTCACCAAGAAACTCCTCAGGAAACTACATAATATTTGAAATGCTGCAGCCAGACTGGGCTTCAACATCCCCTGCGGCAGCCATATCACTGAACGCCTTCACGAACTCCTCTGGCTCCCAGTCCACAAAGGAATTACCTTCAAGTTCCTCACACATGTCTACAAAGCACTCCACAAAGCAGGAACAGCATTTATGAACCACCACCTCTCATTCCACCTACCCACCAGACCCCTTTGCTACACCCAACTGGCCCTGGCCGCTGTCCCACAGATCCACAATACCAGAACTGGAGGAAGATCCTTCTCCTACCTCGCCACCAAGACCTGGATCACCCTGCCCCTCCACCTCAGGCAATCTCTGTTGTTTGCCCAAATCAGGAATGATCTCAATACCTTGCTTTTTTACTGTACCCCTTCCCCCCCAGCACCTTGAGACCCTCATAGGTGAGTAGGTGCATTGTATAACCCCCTGATTGATTGATTAATTGATTTATTGATTGATTGAATTTGGCACAGGAATGGGCAAGCCACAGGCCATCATCCCACACTCTCTAGTGATTGCAGTGTGCAACATGTTCCAACTATGTTTCACTTTCTGCCTGTGCTCTCTGGCTCTTGTAGGGACCAGTGGATGAGCAAGCAATCAGTGGTCTCTGGTACATTAGGCAAATAATAGAGCACCCTAGTATTACAGAAGGAGCTGCAGACATATGGACAGCCCCTTTTCTACAATAGATAGCGCAGGAGCAGATGAAAAACTAGTGCTATCTCAAGAGGGCATTCCCTCATTTACATGGGTGCAGACCCTTGCAAATGAGGGAATCTCTGTGCTGTATTATGGACGGGGGCGCAAAGGCAAAAGAAGTGTTAGGTGTTGCGCTGACAGTGCATCACAAAATGGTGGTGCACTGTCACTACGCCCTCTGATGGCAGCATTCTGGAGGGGGTCACGGGGATCCTATGGTCCCCCCACACATACCGTTCCAGGGGGTGCAGCCACTCACTGCACCCACCTGCAAGGGGATATCTCTCCCCTCTTCAAAGTGTAGGTAAGTATTTTCAGGTGTTCAGAATTATGACCACAGTGACAGTGTTATGGGTTGCAGGTGTGTTTGTGTAGCATGAAAAATGTATATACATGTTTTAGTTTAACTGCAGTTCTCTATGTTGTCAGATAGCCTTACAGCCCGCAGCTCAGGGCTAGGCCATGATCCCGAGCTAAAGGCTGAGTTGCATGTCAAGCCCTTGAAACGCGAGGAAAAGAAAGAGAACCATTGGAATGTTGGACCTCAAGGCTTTTTACCTGCCATTATTAGCCCTGAGCCACTTGAGGACAGTTTTAGATACGTCGATACCAGTGGAGAGGCTTTGTTGTTCTGTTTCACTGCCTTTTTTGGAAGGAGGTTACGTTTTAGGGCATCTCTTTGCAAGGTTGTCATGTCCTGTTTGTGTTTTTTTTTCTATAAGGATGAATGATCTCAGTTTTAGCACAGCTCAGAAGTTTCTATGAAACGCTAAGGGCCCGATTCCGATCTGGGATGTAAAATGTACCGACCGACAAGTACCGGGACTGGAGTCCGAGCCACACGTACACTCTCCGTACAGCCGTACGAGTACGATGCCATGCGTTTGATTTCCAAACGAGTCTCAGGGAGCGCAATACGCACACCTGAGCCGCACGGTCAACAGTGACCCGCCAGTAAAGGGAACGCAAAACTTACCGACCGACACGGACCCGGACTGGACCCGAACGACACATATACGCTCCGTACGAGCATACAAGTACGATGCAATGCATGCAAAAGCAAAATGACGAGCACGGAGCACAATCCGGAAGAACGAGACGTACGGGAAACAGTGACTACCGTTGAAAACAGCCGGTCTCGACCGACGCGTACGCAAACGTTGCAACACAGCACATTGTGAGTGACACAAACTCAGAGTATCTCCCGATTGCCCCTGTCCACGTCATTCACAGTCAACTGAACGTGTCTGTCATGCACAACAAAAACCACGTTGAAATCCAGAGAAAAAGATTCAAACAAGCAATGTCTAACTCAATAAAGAAATAAGAAAAAAAAGACACACCCACAACTCCACCTACATTTAATGCCCAAGTCCACTACCATGATCCTTTTGCCATTTTCAAACACATCACAGCAGAGAAAACAACTACACTACACTCTGAGCCACACCCACAACTCACTCACCACACAACATCCACACCATTATCACCTCCTAAACACACTCACAACAAGCAAGAGAAACTGACACCCACTCACCCTCACTTACTCCCTCACACACACATCAATCTCCACAACCACCCAGCACCATGCCCCCACAGAAGAATCCAAAGTTCACAGATAGTGAGTTAGAAGTATTGTTTGATGAAATACTCTGAGTAGAGCCACATCTATTTGGAACCTTGGTTCATCAGACACCCATGTCACAGAAAACAAAGTTGTGGGAGAGGATCGCCGACAAGGTGAATGCACAAGCACCTTGCCTGCTCAAAAAGGATGACATCCAGAACAGGTACTACTATGTGCAAAGGAGGGTCAAGAAGCTCATAGCCAGAGAGAAACACCTTGAGCCAGCGTACTGGTGGTGGCCCTCCTGCAAAACCAACATACTTCATGTCCTGGGAGGAGAAAGTGCGGGCCATACTCCCACCGGAGGGCATCCATGGATTGACAGGAATACCAGAGTCTGGTGAGTATACAACCAATCTAGTCAACATTGTGTGGCAACACACACACATCACTGAGAAGGGGACATTGAAAACAAGTAGCATTAGCAAAGCCAAATTAAGCCTGAAAAAGGTTATTCAGTGATGTGGATGCTAGTTACAGAAAGGCAATAGCTGCTATCCACGAGTAACACAGCACTAGGGAATAACATGTAAAAACCTAACAACAAATACAGCAATGCATTGGTATTAAACACCAACAAACACTGTCAGCCATCTTGCCAAACCTGCCACACCACCTCCAAGGGAAGCTGAGTCACAGGAAGGAAGTTTGGGAATGCTGGGAGAGTGGGTGTATCCAAAAGCCTGATGGGAGTTGTAGTCACAGACACCAGACCCCCTGCCACTTGGTCCATCAAGCCCACCCTGAACCATGTCCACCTCACAGGGAGTGGGAAAGTACTGACAATATGGCTCACACTGGGCCCTGCTATGGGGAGCACAAGGGCCTGGTGGGGGTTGTTCACCAACATACACTAGGACTCCACTGTCAGCCATCTTGCCAGCATGGTTACACCACCTCCCAGGGAAGCTGAGTCACAGGAAGGAAGGTTGAGAATGCTGGGAGGGTGGGTGTATCCAAAAGCCTGATGGGAGTTGTAGTCACAGACACCAGACCCCCTGCTACATGGTCCATCAAGCCCACCCTGAACCATGTCCACCTCTCAGGGAGTGGAAAAGTACTGACAATATGGCTGACACTGTGCCCTGCAATGGGGAGCACGAGGGCCTGGTGGGGGTTGTGCACCAACATACACCAGGACTCCACTGACTGACATCCAGAACTTTAACTAGTGCTCTCTGCAATGGAAGCAACCTACAGGGGGATTGGCAGGCCTCCATGGGAGAAGGTGGGCCTGCAAGTACACCAAATACCAGCCATCCAGCAAATACACACACCTTCACAGCAGGAACAAGTACACCCCTTAGGACCACTCACACAAATAGTAAATGCCCTGGCAAGATGCATGGCACATGGGCCAGATGTATGAATTGGCTGCAAGTCCCACCTATGCACTTGCCCCCTAAAAACACTTCACACTGACAGCCACTGCAACTGTATGTAGACTCTCTCTGTCTGGGCCTGCAGTGTTGCAGGGGTGCCCCCTGTCCTAGCTGTGAAGGTTTGTGCCCTCTATGACATTTGAGGAGGTGCACAAAGAGCACAGACCAAAACCCACAAACCAAACCACATACACACCATTCACAGGTGACACATAACAGTGAATGGAATGGCCACAGTAACATAGCTGACACCGTAGCATGGTGTCATTGTTGCAAGGCACTTTGGTGATCTGCATTCCACTCCTACATCGTGCAGCGTTGATTGCATCCCTCACACAACACTCCCCTCACTGTCATTTTCACTTGCAAGACAAAGAGCAACCTGGACTGGGTAGGAGTAGGCATAAAACTTAAAGCAGCATAGGTCAAACACACAAACCCCTGGGCCTCACTTTCATGAGCATGGGAAAGTCTGTGATCTGCCTTGGTCAATCCCCTTTACCATGGATGATATTGACCACATAAATAACATCGTCACGCACAGAACTCTGCCCCAACATCATCAGCTACAGACAACACCATCAAATATGTGAAATGATATGTGAACTAGGGTCACACAAAACACAATAGTATTTCCACAGTGAATGCAGCCACACCGTACTGTGTCCATGTTGTTCAGACACAACAATGTTACTCACAAATACAAGCACAAATACCAGCACACATCGTCCAAACGTGCTACATATCGCAAGCTGGAAGTGCATGTATGTCATTGTTAAAGTACTAATGTTGAGAGGAGGGACCCACCTATGTCAGGCACATGAGGGCACATGAGTATCGATGCCCATGTACAGTCAAATAATCATGATATGAGATGTCCATGCGCACAGCTCTTTGTGCCCATCAAAATGCTCAAGCATCAAATGACATTGTGCTAAACCAAAATAGACACCGGTCTCTGACAATGTAGGACAATGTAATGTACACACACTCTTCATGACGTGCAGTGGCAACTGTGATGTGTGTGAATCGTTGATGTGTGCAGAAGCATCACATACATTGTGTGTCTCTTCCACCCACAGGGGATGCTGGGGACACAGCAAGAATAGAAGAGGAATCCCAGTCCCACACACTGGATGTGCCTGAGTTTCCCGGTGTGGATGCCTTCATGTCCTCTTCGGACAAGGATGAATGACCTGGCACCCCCGGTGTGGCTTCTCTTCCAGCCCCAGCAGCTGCAAGATCAGCACACCCTGCCACCACTCCTGGACCATCTGCAAACACTTTAATCACCCCTGCCAACACAGATAGACCAAGGCAACAGGACAACTACAGCACAGGTACACAGGGCAGCCTGGAGCTGACGGACAACAACACCAGAGCCAACACAGACAGGGCCCCAGGGTTGCCTGTGCCTGCTAGGGCAGCTCCTGCCTGTGTGGGCAGGGGTGGTATGAGGGTGGTCAGGGCGAGGCCACGGCCTGCAGATGGGGCTGGACTGCAGGAAGATTCACAGTTGGGACGCATCATAGATGCGTACCAGGAAAGCACCGGAGGATTTGGCCAGGTTGTGGGGATCCTCAGGGACATGCAACAACAGCAGGCTGCACATCATGCCAGAATGGACTCGCACATGTCCTGGGTGGAACAACACATGACCCAGATGGAGTTAATAATTGACAAATCAAATGACCTTACGGCGGTGCATAGGGACATATTGACATGCCTCCGCCAGATAGCCAACAACATGACCACACTTCCCCTTGTGCCCACTACAACAGTGGCCACTACATCACCAACCGCCACAGGGAGGGAGTGGGACTCTGGCGGAGAGTCCCTTGCACAGCAGCAGCCTGCATATGAGGGTCCCCCAGAGAAGAAGAAGAGGGGTCGTCCAAAGAAGGACAAGTAAGGGGCAGATCGCCATGCATACCCACCAGGACGCGACTACCTGTTCTAGACATCATCCAATGTGTGCAAAGCGTTAACCTTGTTGACTGTTGCTAAACTCCCACACATGTGATGGCAGATCTATGTTGGACCAATGTCCCAAAGGAATTTCATCAACCAACACTACCAACTGGACTGTGAGATTTGGATTCCTATTGCACTGTACGGCACTTCCACTTATGTATAACTTTCCAACACATGCATGTAAATAAATACACTACAGCATAATACGTGCGTCTGTTGTGACTGAAACTTGGTTTGTGTCATTGAGAGGATGAACTACTACAGCTATGTGAACACAGTAATATGAGTCATGATGATGTGACATATGTGAGGTAGACACCCCACTACGTCAACACAACACACACTTACCATGCCCATCTAACTCATCATCCCAACACATGTGAACAGAGATTGCAGTGTGATGCATGTACAAAACACCCATCCTGAGTCTGTGGCAAGCTGCCCACAGGTACAGCATGCAAACGAATGTTGGATGTGTGGACACAGTCAAAGCACACTCCAAAGTGATACACAGGTTTATTACACCAGCCAGAGTCATAAGTCATCAACAGATGGGAGGTAACCTCACTTGACAGCGAGCACGAAGTCAGCCACTGGTAAACCATATTAGTCCAGGCGTGTGTGGCACATCATAGTTAGGACAACGGCAGCCTGCTGTCTGCACCAGGAATCTGTGATTTGGGAGGTCACACATGACCAAACACCAGCCATAGGACACTGTGGAGCACAAACATACAACACCATTAGAATCACTGAATGACAGCATACATCTACAATACACATGCCAGTCACTAAGCTCAAGATGCCTGGACACAACGCAGTTACAATCCCAACACTGTTTGGTAGCACATACTCAATAGTAGGACACATCACTGCAGGCAGCCTGTCAATGAGCACCCAGACACACTTAAGCAGCAACGTTGCAAAACCTACACATATCAGCCAATTACAAAACATAGGCAACATATCACTGTATACTCACTATCATGTGAAGAAGTTGTCGATGAGCTGTGTTCGTACATCCCCCTCACCCTCACCATCACTGGCAACATGCCCCAGAGCTGGATCCTCCACGGCAGGCGGCTGTTGGTCATCATCATCCAGGAAGAGAGGCAACTCCTTCCTCGCTGCCGGGTTGTGTAGCATGCAGCACACAGTAATGATTTTGCACACCTTGTCACGGGCATATTGTAGGGCACCTCCGGTCTTGCCCAGGCAGTGTAATCTGGTTTTCAGTAGGCCAAATGTCCGCTCTATCACTCTCCTGGTCCGCCCATGTGCCTCATTACAACGGATCTCCACCGGTGTAACAGGGTTCCTGAGGGGGGTCAGCAACCACGGCATGTTTGGGTATCCAGAGTCAGCTACATACAAACATTCAATGGGTTGGAGAAGTGGGTGAATCTCTAAAATTAATAAAACACACAAGGGAACAGATAATACACACCAACAAGCCAGGCATGCTGGTTTGGCAGCTGTGTCATCATGTTTGGTATCTGACTCATCCGCATAATATAAGCATCGTGTGCAGAACCAGGGAAACGTGCACACACATGCGAGATGGTTATGTCTGGCAGACATACCACAAGGGCATTAATAGAGTGGAAATGTTTCCGGTTCCGGTATTTCTGCTCATGTGCCTGTGGTGGCACCAAAGCAACATGTGTGTCATCTATGGAGCCTATGACATGTGGCATTCTTCTCAAGGCATAAAAGTCTCTCTTAATTGCAGTGAATCGTCCTGGTGTTGGGAATTGGATGTAACGGTTCAGGAATAGCAGCATTGCCGCCAATACATCGTGACACACCCGCCTGGACATGGTCTGTGACATCCCACCAGCACCAGCCACAGCGTACTGGAAGGTGCCAGTGGCAACGAAGTGTAGGGCTGCCATCACCTTCACCTTGGGGGTCAATGCTGATGGATATGTCCAGCCAATTTGCAAATGTGGTGCCAACTGCTCCGCCAAATCCTCAATTATTGGCCTGGTAAGGCGGTACCGCCAGATGCAGTCACGTTCATACATGGTTGCAAGGTCTGGGAATGGTCTATAGACAGCTGGTCTCCTGCAGAACATAGGTGAGCAATGAAAGTGTGTCAGTGACCCTACATATGTGGCAATGACCATGCACAATATCACATGTAACTTCAGAACAAGACACAATAACGTGTTGTGTGTGCTGTTGGGCACGGACAACAATGTCAGCTATGTGCCCCTCAAATGACATCTCAGCTCTACATGTTCACCAACAAGTGCTCGGCTGGGCTGTGAACAATCAATGTTGTCTCTCCCAGTACATCATCACACATGTCATGTACCCAAAACACACCTCAGTGACTAGGTCAGACAGATGTGTTTCCCACATGACCGGTGTTTGTCTGTCACACACACAGCTATCTTGTCTCGCCACAAGGGCACTGACATTATGTAGCATCAGATGTACATGTCACAACACACCCACAAAACATACATGATGTGCTACCAGGGTGTTGCACAGTCAAAAAATAAATGCCTGTGATGGACAGGAACAACAGCGAATCACATGTCAAAAACACATAGATGATGATGACGATTCACAACTACCTCAAATGATCAGAGACATGTGTGTAGCACAATACGCACATACTCAGCATCAACACCACAATGTCAGATGTGGGACACCCAGTGACACACTGACCCTTTCACCTATGAGTCAGGATGTATGTTACATGTCAGCACACAATGGGCACCTAGAATTGTGTACATGCCTCGGGGTGTGATCTGCACATTTGGAAATGACAGTGCTTATGTACATTACACACAGTGGTGTCTGTCACCATCACACCTAGCAAAGCCTGGGAATGTGTGCCACTAAGTCCAACATACAAGATCCCATGTGTACCCACATACTCACAAGCGCACGCCTATGCTATTGACTAAAAATGGTGATCAATGCATGTGAGTTCCCTGGAGACGCGTCGTACACTGACTGAGTGAGACGTGTGCACGCCTATGCTATTGACTACAATGGCGATCGATGCGTGGTTGTTCCCAGGAGATGCATCGTACACTGACTGACCGAGACGTGCGCACGCCTATTGTTAGAAATGGGGGTCTCTAGTTGGCAATGGCTGGTGCCAATGTCCAAATAGGGACCCTTCTTCCTAAGTCAGGGCAAGTGGTCTACCCCCTTTGACAACCCCTGCTCAACCCTGCGGTAACGTAGCACGAGCAGTTAGGCCTTTCTCAGAGGCAGTATGTGAATCATATATGACCACGCACAACACAGTAATAACAAGACCACAAAAGGACACAACTCAGGTAGGTATAGAAAAATATTATCTTTATCTAACAGGTTAACTCGAAATTCTCAAAGCGTTTCAACAACTACAATTCAGGCTACCCAATAGGGACTCCAAAAAGCAATATGTATTCACCAGATCGGGACACTGACTGAGTTCAAGGCCGATACCTGCCGGTGAAAGGGGACACAGTACGCAGCTTCTCGAAGAAGCAGAGACGGTGACTGGCGGTCTCCCAGCGACCACAAGTCTTGGCTTCAGAGGTCTGTAGCGTGCACCCACAATGGTTCGGGCACTTGGGGACAGGCGGGCTCTCAGCAGCAGCAGCATGCGGCTGCGGCAGACTGGGCTGGTGTTGGCGATGACTCTCCTCGTGCAGCTCCGTGTTGGACTCACAGCGGCAGCAGCTCTCTCTTAGCTGCAGCGGCCCACAGGACAATAGCAATAATCCTCAACCAGGGTGAACAAGGTGCGGGCACACCGCGGCAGCTGCTCTCGCTCAGCTGCGGCGGCCCACAGGACAAATCCCAAATGATGCAAAACTGACAAAGGTGCGGGCACTCAGTGGCCACAGCTCCCTCTTAGCTTCAGCGGCCCACAGGACGACTCAAGATGATGCCAAATGGCAAGGGGTACAGGTACTCAGTGGCAGCAGTACTCTCTTAGCTGCGGCGGCCCACAGGACGAATCACGATGATTCCCAGTGGCAAAGGGTGCGGGCACTCAGCGGCAGCAGCTCTCTCTTTAGCTGCAGTGGCCCACAGGACAAATCACAATGAGGCAAAGTGGCCAAGGGTGCGGGCACTCAGCGTTAGCAGCTCTCTCTTAGCTGCGGCAGCCCACAGGACGAGCCACGATGATGCAAACGTTGGCAAGGGTGCGGGCAGTCAGTGGCGGCAGCTCTCTCTTAGCTGCGGAGGCCCACAGGACGAGCCACGATGATGCAAAGGTTGGCAAGGGTGCGGGCAGTCAGCGGCGTCAGCTCTCTCTTAGCTGCAGCGGCCCACACGGATCCAGCAAACGTTTCAGGGGTTCAGATTCAGGCGGGCTCTCAGCAGTGGTAGCTCTCGCTTAGCTGCAGCGGCCCACATGGATCCAGCGAAAGGTTCAATGGTTCAGATTCAGGTGGGCACTCAGCGGCGGCAGCTCTCTCTTAGCTGCAGTGGCCCACACGGATCCAGCGAAAGGTTCAACGGTTCAGATTCAGGCAGGCACTTAATGGCGGCAGCTCTCTCTCAGCTGCAGAGGCCCACACGGATCCAGCGAAAGGTTCAAGGGTTCAGATTCAGGTGGGCACTCAGCGGCGGCAGCTCTCTCTTAGCTGCAGTGGCCCACACGGATCCAGCAAAAGTTTCAACGGTTCAGATTCAGGCAGGCACTTAATGGCGGCAGCTCTCTCTTAGCTGCAGCGGCCCACACGGATCCAGCGAAAGGTTCACGATGCCCGGTCCGCAGTCCTCACAGTAGACCTAGAGGCTCCGGATTACTCGACGGAGGCCTCACCTGCAAGCAGAATTCCTTGCACCGGAATCCCGACGGCTGACGGGGTGAAGTCTAATGTCCCTGAGACTTCTGCAGGAGGCGCTCTCGATTCAGGCCCTCGGGTAGTTTCTTCGGCAAGCTTGATGAAAGTTTCAAAGTCCTTTCCTCTGTTCACTCGGACAGAGTTTTGTCTTGACATCCAGAAGGAATACACTTGGACAAAGTCTTGGTTCTCTAAGGTCGGAAATCACTGACTCCAGTCAGAATCAGTTTGGTGGGGTTGGGGAGCACTTGGTTTACGAGGTGACATCCTGCCCTTTCCTTTCTGCTCCCTGTGCAAGGACGCTATGCTGCTGTGAGGCTCCAGAATCGACAGAACACATCGGGACTGCGAGGACCGGGGAGCATTGCGCTCCGCTAACCTGGCTCACCTGCTCCTCTTCCCGCTGACCACGTCGCCCACGCCACGCCTCGCGGCCCCCGCTGCGTGGGAGCCGCTCGAAGGCTCCTTCAACCTTTAAAAACTTGGTTTGCGCAACGAAGGCTGGGTTTCCTTTCTGCTCCCTGTGCAAGGATGCTATGCTGCTGTGAGGCTCCAGAATCGACAGAACACATCGGGACTGCGAGGACCGGGGAGCATTGCGCTCCGCTAACCTGGCTCACCTGCTCCTCTTCCTAACGCCCCGCCCCTCTTACCATTATTTAATCTTGTCCTCGCAAATCCGCAGCGCGGATCGCAGCGCGGGCGAAGACCGGGCTAAGAGCGGGCCGTTTGTGGCCGTTCGTGGTTGGCCGTGGTCGGGGCGGGCCACCTCCCTAAAACGTGCCGCCATAAATGAGCTATATATTCTGCTGGCACAGTGAGTACACACGCATTTGCTGACTGGCGAACTGTTTTACAGCATTGGTGGCCCATATTTTGCTCTTAATCATTGCAGTGAGTTCTGGACATATCTAGCTAATTTTACTTCCTTGCAATCATTGGAGGTTTATTTGTTTACCACTTTCTGAGTTTGTTTGTTTGTTTGCTCTCTCCCTAAACCATGACCTCTTTAAGGTCTGGCAGGAAGGTGGCCCGGGGCAGTCTAGGGGGTCAAGTAACAGGGACCCTAGACAACTTTATTACTAGAGCTGCTCGTGTTCTCGAACACGAGATTATATTAACAGAAAAAAGATTGTCCCTGGAACTATCCGCTAAAAGATCATCCCTTGGCAATATTATGACAGCGGTTTCGCCTGACAACAGCCAGCCCCAACCTCCTTCTAATATGTCAGGTAATACCTCAAATGCACCGCCAGTCACTTCTGATCTCTGCCCGTTGGTGGACCTCCATGAGACAATTAGTACCCCAGACACTAGCGGCAATCAAACTATCGATGGCACTTGTATTCAACAGTCCACCTTCGACCAGCCATCTACTGGAGCTACGACCCAGGCCCATAAGCCCAGGTACATCCCGAGTAAAAGGAAACGTACGGGAGCCCCTCCCAAGGGGAAACGTGCTATAACCTCTAAAGTGTCTAACCCTCATAAATCTGCAATTACCTGCGAAGCTCCCAACCCTACTACGCCTGCTAGTTCCCATTTGGCATCTGATAGTTTAAAGTCCCTGCACCCTCCCTCTGTTCAATCTAATGCAGACTCTTCTACCTCCGACTTTCTCAAGCCTGTAGAGAAGTTATTTAAATCACTACTCCTCCCACTATTAGAGCGAGTTACTCATCTCGCTACCTCGCTTGGGAAGTTAGAGGGTATGGTATCAGCCAATATGTCCCTACTGGAAAAGATTGCAGTGTCTTCCACTGATCATGCAACCTCTTCTAACATAGACATTGTCGACAAATCTAGGCTTGTTTCCACGGCCATCACACCCTTGGATGGAGCATTACCTAATATCCCGGCTCTTAATGTCCAGGTGGTGGATGTTCCTCGTCCCCAGGCCAATATCGAGGTCCCGAGAGAAACAGATCGCCATACCAACACTGCCATTAATTCTAACATCATCTCTACCAGCAAGCCCAACTTTGAGGAAGTTGATTCCCTCCAAAACTTCCCATCCATTAATCTTCCACCCGAGTCCCAGCCTTATACTATCATAATGGTGGGTGTTCCTCGGCTCCCTCAGACAAAGTCCGAGTGTCATAGTGAGCTGAAGAACAAAGTCTCACACTGGTTAAATACCAACAGGCCTTTACCAGCTGGTCTAGGGGCTGAAATAATGACTGTTTGTAGGGTACGTTGGTTGGGCAATGGTGTTAAACAGGTGGAGGGTGATTGTGTGATTATTAATTTCCGCGACCCCAGGGCTGTTAGGCATATTTGTTCCTTCCCCAATACTTTGAGAGGGACCGGCATATCCACAGTGGATTTGTCATACTTTTATCCACAAAAACCCTCTGCCACAACACGTGACATGTCCTTTGCTTGGGAAAGGGTTAATAGGACTTCCCACCGTCTGATAAGGCCGGATTTCCATCTCCCACTGTCAAATTTTTATGCACCCCTGAATTCACTAGATGGGGTTGACTGACAGTTATCCTATCAGGAAAACTCGAGTAATTTGCGGGAAGGCTGTCCTGGTCCAGTTAACTTAGTGCACACAGGGAGTGGTGGCTTACGGGGTGGCCAAGTTGGTTTGATTACTTTCTTTCCCAGTACCCCGTCACCTCAACTAATTAGTTCATCTTCCCGCCTCATTGATCCTCGTCCACCCGAAAGTGAGACCAGGGGCCCCATTAATATTGTATCAACCCCAGTCATCAATGGTCCCGTTTCTACAGCACTATGTGCCATGCCATCAAGTTCCATGCCCCTGACCCTGGTCTCGTGGAATGTTGCGGGCCTTAGTAGTAGGGTAACCTCTGAAGAATGGGTAGGCTGGGTAAATACCCACGACATCCTGGTTTTCCAGGAAACCTGGGCGGTGGATCCGATCTATCTTCCTGGGTTTGTAAACTTTTTCAAGGGGGCCATTCGTGGCACCAGGGGCCGCCCGTCCGGCGGGCTCTGTATATGGGTTAAGCAATCCCTTGGGTATTCACTCAAGGAATTAGCTATTGACAGCCCTGACTTATTAATTATCTCCTTGCAACACAACAACGATCCCGCAGTTCTAATTATAAATGTCTACAACAGAGGTCTCCCTGGTGGACGTGGTACTAACACCTTTTTATTATTAGATGGGTTTTTGGATACCATTAACATTTATACCAATGTCTATATTGTGGGCGATCTAAATTGTTGTTTCGAACCTCTGCTCTCTACTCTTGACTCACTAACTGGGGAAGTGGATGCGATTTTAAATATCCCCCCTCTTGATCTCCCTCCCATCAAGAGGTGGACTGAGTCTGCTACCCAGTGGATGGGATTATGTATGGAGCGGGGATTCAGGGCCGCAAATGGGAGGACCACCTCTGATAAGGGTGGAAAGATGACTTTCTCAGATGGCCGGCGTTGTAACAGCAGAATTGATTATGCCCTTGTTAAAATCGAGTTCTGGTCCACACTAAGTGATATGGCGGTATTAGACCGCCCAGAGAGTGACCACAACCCGTTGGTTTTAAGTCTTTTACTTTGCCCAGCACATAGATCCAAACCCACTGAAATAGCGACCGCGGAAGCCGTTTTAACTAATGATCGACGGCGCGTACGCTGGGACAAGGTTGCAATTGATGTCGAATTATTGTCCGTGATTAGCTCCAAGGTATCCGGTGCTCTGGTTGATTTACAGTCTCTCCAGAGCACTGAGGATGTTGTTGGTAAAACTACACGTATTCACGACCATCTTTTCACTGGCCTTAAATCTCTTTTCTCTAAACCTTGTAAGGCTAAGAAATCTGCCACTCTAAAGCCATCAACTTGGTACAACAAAGCGTGCCGAGAATCATTTAGCAATTTAAAATCTGCTATTGCTAATAAAGATCCTGATAATACTAGACTGGCTAGGAAAATCTACAATAAGGCTAAAGCCAAGGCCAAACAAGAGTGGGACAACGAACACTGGAACAACCTTTTGGCTGCCAGTAAGCACCGGAACCTAACCCTATTTTGGGATATTGTCAAGTGGGGTAACTCCCAGAACAGTCAGGTCCCTACCAATCATGTCCCTCCGGACGCCTGGGTGACTCATTTTGAAACCCAGTTCTCGGTTTCCCCACAGGTTGAGGGGCTTGTTCCAGTTATAACCAGGGATCTTCCCCTCTCCTCGACCTTGACTTTTGACTGTGCCGAGGTTGAAAAGGCCTTAAGTAAGATTCCAAGTGGTAAGGCGCCTGGCATGGACTGTGTACCTACGGATCTCTTTAAATCTGACCTAGGGAATTGGGTGCCTTACATCGCACACCTTGCCAACGCTGTAGCCAGAGGGGCCGATATTCCTGACTCTTGGGGGGGGGCTGAGATTCTCCCCATTTTCAAAAAAGGTGATCGCTCATGCCCGGGGAACTACCGCCCAATAAGTCTTATTGACTCGGTCCAGAAAATTATCGCTAGAATGATCTTGGCACGAATCCAAGCTTGGATTGAGCAGGAGGATATCATCTCTCCCCTCCAAGCTGGCTTCAGACCGTGTACCAGTACCATCGACCAGGCATTCAAATTCCAACTAATTGTCTGGAAAACGGTCTATTTGTGTGGCGGTACTTTATATGCTGCCTTTGTAGATCTTCGGTCAGCATTCGACCTAGTCAATAGGACGAAACTTTGGAGCGTATTGGCTGAGCTAGGGCTTCCTCCCGATCTCCTGAATATCATCATTAGGCTCCATGACAACAACTTCGCTCAAGTTCGCTGGGGGAAACAGGGCCAGGTTACTGATCGGTTCAGGGTCAATCGGGGTGTCAGGCAGGGGTGCGTCCTTGCTCCCACCTTGTTTCTATTGTTTATTAATAGTGTTGTTAAGTATTATTCCAACACGTCGACGGACGCCCCAACGTTGGGAGGTACTAAAATTCCACTCCTTATGTTTGCCGATGACACCCTACTTCTTTCCCAGACCCTGTCTGGACTACAGGTGGCACTCAATGTCTTTACGAATTTTTGTTTTGATTTTGACCTGTCTGTCAATGTGTCCAAAACCAAATACATGGTTTTTAATAAAGGGAGAGGTATAAAGGGCCATGTCTTTATGGACAAAGCCTTGCTGGAACGTACTAATATTAGACCTATTTAGTCTTTGAAAATAAGTTGGATTGGAGGCCGCAAATTGATGTTTTTTCCTTAAAATTTGCTCAGCTTTCTGGTTGCCTAGTTAAAGAACACAAGCATTCCCAGTCGAGAATGATAGGTCCCCCCATCAAAATCTTTAATGTAAGGATCAACTCGGCGATCCTTTATGGCGCTGAACTTTGGGGTTTCGCAGATCTTTCTCTTCTGGTTAAGGTGCAATATAAATTTCTCAGATTGCTCACGGGGCTTCCTTGTTCTACCCCTGTCAAACCCCTTCTGTTGGACCTTGGCTGTCACTCGCTTCACCGGCGATGTTTGACTCCTTTCGTCTATGGCGCAAAGAAGCCAAGCAAAAAGAAATCAAACAGGCTAAAAAGGATAAACAAGAAAAAGGCGTCACGATTATGCAAGCTGCTAGGCAGTTTAAGGAAGATGAAGAAGAGAAAGCGACCGAGATTTCCACTAGACAACATAGCATGGCAATTGATAAGTGCTACCCTGTTTGCCATCATGTCCTGATAAGCCGAAAGAGGACCCCGAAAAGGATCCTCTGATGTCTTATTTATTGAAGTCGCCACCTCCTTATGTACAAAGCGCTACAGCCCTTTTGGTTCCCCCTGCTGTACAACCGGCTGCTGGTCAGCCTGTGGTAGTTCCTCCCCCACCACCTGTTCCTCAGCAGGGTTATGTTCCTCCGGCACCCCCTGTTCCTGGGTTGCCTTTTTCGTCTTTAACTGCTACACCTCACCTTACAACGCCTGTCACTCCTGTTTCTGTTACCCCTTTTGCTCCTTCGCTTTCGCTGAATGCTGTCTCTCCTGCTCTTATGTCTGCTTCACCTTCCGCTCGTCGGCGAGTAACCGACACCGTCCCTAGTTCTCTGACTCCTCTTTTTGGGTCGCTAATTGCACCCGTCGTTTCTGACTCTATGCAGAGACGTAGCCAGCTCCCTGAGTCTGGGGAACGAGCATTATTAGATTCGATGGCTCATAGGTGGATTTTGAAACCCGATAGGTATAGTTGTCGTATAGTTTACGATACATTTTCTCAATGGAATGAACCGATTCAGAGATATATGTTTGAGGAGATGTGTAAGTTGTTGCGAGACGAATGGGACAACGACGAATTAGACTCAGCCCCTACTGAAATGCTCGAACTCCAGAGTCAATTTGCGAAAGGTATGATTGTGGGCTCTGATGCTAGACATGCGTTGGAACGGCTTCTTGCCTATAGGTCTGTATTACCGTCTAGAGTTTTGTTTGCAAATGATTCCTCGGCAACGAAGACGTTAGGACAGTATCCTATGAGAGAGGTTCCGCCAGTATGGCGTGATGCAGTACAGGCTGATGCAGGGAGAGGTATTGCGGCCGCTCCGGCACATTTTGAGAGAGTTTGGATACATGTCCCATGGAAAAGGTCTGAAGTATTAGCATTAAAACAGACTTTGCCAGACCCACGTAAGAATCCCACGGGTTATTATAAGGAATTGTCCCAGACAGTGGACGCCTGTATTATGAACATTGCAGATATTGAGATGTTGTTTGGCAATATAGTGCCACAACCGATATGGGCAAAAATCCGCCATGAGGATCATCCGAACGAGTTAGGTGGTACCTGGACTGCTATTTTAGCTGCGGATGCTCTCCAAGTGGGAGGTGCAAAGCCTGAACCCCTAGTAGCGGAGTTACCAAATAGGATAGTTAATCTAATGAAGACGCTGATGCCAGCGTTGAGAGTAAACTGGGATAAATTGTCGGCTTGTAAGCAGAAGAAGGATGAAAGTGTGTCCGACTTTTTCACGCGATTTGAGGAGACTTTTGTGGACCACAGCGGTCAAGATATGAGTTCAGAGGGAGGCCAGAGACTATTTGTTGATAAGTTTGTGTTTAATTTGCTGCCTGACTTGTGCAACAAATTGAAAGACTCAGAAAGTGCTTGGGCTGTCTCTTCGACGGCTCAGATTCTAGCCACAGCCCAATATTACGAGAACAGAGATAAGGAAGAAAAAGAACGTGTAGAGAGGAAAACGAAGGACCTAAAGACTAAGGTGTTGTTGCAGCAGGTGTATCCGCCTCGCTCGAATCAGAACGATTCACAGCAATGTACGCAATTTCAGCAACAGATACCGTTTCCAAGAGTACAACTGAGACCGGAGCATCTCGCTTCTAGGCCCTTGTTAGGATTGAATCAATGGCATACTGCAAGGAAGAGGGTCATTATTAGAACGAGTGCCCTGCTTTGCGACAGCGTATGAATGGTGTGCCAGTTCAGAGAGGTCGTGGTTTTCAACAAGTCTCTAGAGGTAGAGGACGTGGTGTCACGCCTTCTCAGAATGAGCGTTCTCTTCCGTCACAAAGTTCTCTTAATTGTTTTGACCAATCGAAGTTGCAATCTGATAGATCTCCGCAGTACCATGTAGATGATTACTATGTCGAGGGCGAGAGTACTGCGTATAATGATTGCTAGGATAGCCATGGACAAAGAGAGGGAGTAGTGTCAGTTCCAGTTGATCAGAGTGGGCCTTACGTTTCAGTAGCTTTATCAAGTGTGGTTGAGCCTTTTCTGTTGGATACTGGTGCGGCAAAAAGTTCAATCATACATTCTAAACTCCCTGGCGCACCCTTGTCTGGCTTAACTAATGTCTCAGTAGGATTCTCTGGCGCCCCTGTTCGTAATCCAGTCTCTAGTCCTTTGTCCCTTTCAATTGGACCATGTAAGTTAGAAGCACCGTTGATTTTGACTACTGGTTGTGGTGAGAACTTGCTGGGTTTGGACCTGTTGAAACGATTGTATGCGACATTGCATTGTTCCCCATCGGGAGTACAACTTACATTGGGCAGGAAAGTGATCTCTCCTATGTATGTGGCGACAGATAGACTTCCACAAGAATTGCGTTCGCTCCCCGAATCTCTTTGGGCTACGGGTCCTAATGATGTGGGTCTTCTGGAAATTCCCCCATATGTTGTTCAGCTCAGACCGAATGTTAGGTTACAGCGAATTCCGCAGTATCGAATTTCGAGCGATGGTGAACGAGCACTCTTAGCGATCATCCATGATTTGATCCAGAAGGGTGTGATCGAAGAAACACGAGGTAACGTGTGTAATAGTCCTGTTTTGCCGATTTTTAAACGTACCGATTCTTCCCAACCTCCTGTGTATCGTTTCGTAATTGATCTTAGAGAAGTGAACAAGATTGTGGTTCCGCAGTTTCCTGTGGTTCCCGATATCACAGCTTTATTGACATTGATTCCTGCTTCAGCTACCTGGTTTTCGGTGATTGACTTGAAGAATGCCTTCTTTAGCATCCCGATAGCAGAAGAGAGTAGGGACATTTTTGGTTTCTCCTTGGAAGGTCGTAGCTTCAGATTCAAGCGCGCACCTCAAGGTCATTGTGAAAGTCCTTCGATATATAGTCAGGATCTGAAACGCCAGCTTGATACCTTTGTATTGCCTGTCGGGGCTGCTTTGATCCAGTACGTAGATGATCTTTTAGTGGCTGCTGATGACAAAACAACTTGCAAAGCAGCTACGATTTCTTTGCTACAGCATTTGTCCGATTTACATCACAAGGTGTCACCTTCTAAGCTGCAATATTGTTGCCAAGAGGTAACCTATTTAGGTCATCTCTTGTCAAAGGAGGGAAGAAGGTTGACCCCAGAACGAATTAGAGCAATTGCTCAAATGACTGCCAAAAACTCAAAGAGAAGTACGTGCCTTTTTGGGTATCACATCATACTGCAGACAATGGATCCCGAATTTTTCGTTGTTAGCAAAGCCTTTGTTAGCTCTTACGTGCAAAGATGTTTCGAATCCTCTGCCATGGTCCGATGACTGCCAGAAGAGTTTTTCTGAGCTACGCGATGCGTTGTGTTCAGCTCCTGTGTTGGGTACCCCCGACTACAATAAACCATTTACACTATACGTTCATGAACGAGAGGGTTGACGCAACAATTTGGTGATAAACAGCGTCCGTGTGCGTATTTTTCTTCAACCTTAGATCCAGTAGCAAGAGCATTGCCGAGTTGTCTTAGAGCGACAGCGGCAGCTGCTGTGTCTATTCGACAGTCTGCTGGTCTGGTCATGAATAATATGTTAGTGGTAATGGTTCCACATGCAGTGGATACTTTATTGAACAGAACGAAAACTCAACATCTCACGAGTGCCAGGTTGTCAGGCTACGAGCTGACACTCTTGGCAAGTCACATTCAGATTAAGAGATGTAGTGAGTTGAATCCAGCCACATTGTTGCCGACTACTGTAGAGTCGAGTGATTCCGAATCACATGATTGCGAACTGAAGAAGAAACGAAGGGTCGGATCGATTTGAAAGATACCCCGTTGTCAGATCCGGATGGTACTTTGTATGTGGATGGTTCGTGCTTTAAGTTGTCGAATGGTGATGTGACTGCCGCTTATGCTGTGACGACATTGAGTACGATTGTTGAGACTGCGAGAGTAAGTCAGAATTCTGCACAAGCTGCAGAGTTAATTGCGCTGACGAGAGCGTGCGTTTTGGCCGAGGGAAAGAGAGTGAACGTGTTTACCGATAGCCAGTATGCGTTTGGTGTTGCATATAGTTTTGGACGATTATGGAGAGAGAGAGGATTTTTGACGTCCCACGGGACAAAAATACAGCATGGACAATTGGTGAATGAGCTTCTGGAATCACTTACTTTGCCAAAGCAAGCTGCGATTGTGAAGTGTAGTGCGCATCGGAAGGTTACGGATGATGTTGGTCGTGGTAATGCGTTTGCAGATGAGGTTGCGAAAGAGACGGCAAAGAACATGATGAGTCGAATGTATGTTGCAAGTTCTGCAAGATGGGTTACGGATGCTGGAATGTGTGAAGACACGATTGAGAGTGTGAAGTCAATTCAGAATGAGGCTACTGAGAGTGAGAAGAATGTGTGGAAAGACAGTACGGGTAAATTGGATTCGACTGGTTGTTGGATCGATATGTCTGAACATCAAAGATGGATGTTACCTGATGCGTATGTGCTTGCAGTAGTTACAATGGCACATGGAATGGCACACATTAGTGCGAAAGGAATTTGCAAGTTGTTGGCCCCGGTATGGAAGAATGATGGAATTTCTAAGTGTGCAGAGAGGGTGGTTAAGAATTGCATGGTGCGCCTGATGCATAATCCTGGCAAGGGAACTCCAACTCCAGCTGGTCATTTTGCTCCCCCGACTTCTCCCTTTGAGGTTATCCAATTAGACTTCATTCATATGGAAAGGTGTAACAACCTTAAGTATGTCCTTGTTGTAGTTTGTGCATTTTCACGATGGATTGAAGCCTACCCCTTGAAGGATAATACAGCCCTGTCCACAGCCAAAGTCCTTCTCAAAGAGTTTTTCCCTAGGTTTGGCATGCCACGGATTGTATGGTCGGATAATGGAAGTGAGTTTGTGGGAAAGGTTATGAAGAGCATGTGTGTGAGTTTGGGGATTAGACAGAAGTTCCATAGTGCAAATCACCCACAGTCCGCAGGTCTTGTTGAGGGTTATAACGGGACCCTGAAATTGAAGTTAGCCAAGATCCAAACGACTACTGGATTGTCATGGCCAGATGCATTGCCTTTGGCTCTTCTATCCACTAGGGCGACTGTTCACTCTCGAATAGGGCTTAGCCCGTATGAAATTGTGTTTGGTCGTCCTGCGAACGTTTGGGGAGTCCCTAGGCCTAAGGAATTCACCCAGCTTGAATATCCCATGTTGATCGATTACCTTTATGACTTGACTGCTAAACTAAGTGCCATTCATCAACAGGTTTTTGAGGCTCTGCCAAAACCAACAGAAGGACCAGGACACAAGTTACAGCCTGGCGATTTCGTGGTCTTAAAGAACTTTGGGAAATCAAGAAACTTGGAGCCAAGATATATCGGACCGTTCCAGGTCCTGTTGTCAACACGAACTGCTGTTCGATTGGCTGGAAGAAAGCATTGGGTACACGCTGCCCATACGAAACGTGTACCGCTTCCTTTACCGTATGACAAATGGATTAGACAGGGAATTGGCAATTCTGAGACAGAGTGTGTTCCTAGGCTTGTCCCGTTCAGCGATGCACAATTTAAAGGTCTTGAGTCTGATAAACTGAAGAACACTGTTGCTCCACCTGGAACTGTGCCTTTGCCCCTGGAGTCTAACATTACTCCGTTCAAACATCCACCTGAACAATTGAACACTGTTTCGCCATCTGGTCCCTTCTTCGAAGAACAGACACAACCTGGAAGACATCGTTACTCTTTACGCTCCCATTCCAAGGACTAATAAAGTGAATACCCTTTCTTGTTTCCTTTGCCCCCTCTGCCCTGACAACTCGTCTTTGGACAATTGTATTCTCCTCAGCCAGGAAGTTTGCTGTGTGCGTGTTTTTGAACTGGCCATCCGGGTTCGCCGTAGGGCCGTGACGTGTGCCTAGTTTTGATTTGCAGGTTACCAGACGCTAGGTCGGTTCCCCCGGTTGGTCTTTGGGAACTCCCAAGGCTAACGGACGCATTTCCAAACAGGTACAAACCAACCGCCGCGGACGGCTCGAGTAGAGGATGGAGCTTCCTGCGCTGCGAGGTGTTAATACTGTGATTGAGCGTAAAGTGAAATTGCATGAAATATTGCACAACAAATGTTTCCTGATCCAGGGTGCCCTAATGTTTTTGATTGTCTTGGTAACTCTGATGGGTGGAATTGTCTTTGGTGCCCAGTTAATTTTTGTACCTGCTATGTCTACGGTGCCTCCTCACGTTTCCTTTTCTGTCACGACTGCTTCTTCGCACTCTTTCCACCCTTTACCTGAACACGAAAAAGCTAGACGTTCTGAGTTCGTGAACAATTCATTTATTCAACTCCTGCACCAACACCAACTAGTGATAAATATGACCAATTGCTGGGTGTGTGGTTTAATGCCGCATACCGTCGATAAGGGTATCCTGTATCTAGTTCTGCCTTTTAGCTATAATGGGTCATCGTGGGCATTCCAGACTATGTTCCTCTTTGCGCTTGAGACCTATCCCCCGCGACCACCGCGCTCCACAAGATATAGCTCTAGCAATAAAGCCTTGGTCAGAGGAGTTGCCGATATGAGTAGAGATATCGATGCATATTCATCCATCCCTAAGGATGAGTTGCGGGCTTATGTGGGTTGGAATGCGACTGGGTATAGCATTAGTCTGGGTGAGAAACAGCGCAAGAGCTCGTCTCCGATTTGGGTTGTACCACACTTAGGTCGTTTTTGTTTGCAAGGCAATGGTCAGAATACGAGAGCTCAACTAGGGACGAGTGACTGTACTGAAACATACGTTTTTCCATCACAGTCTTCTCCTGCGTTTTTGGCTGCCAAGGGTACATACTTTGTCTGTTATGACCGAGCATACACATGGTTGCCCCCAGATTTTTCGGGAACATGTTATGTTGCTAACTTACTGCCGCCGACATTTACTGCTGCCTCTGATTATCACAAGGCCAGAATTGTGAGGGGCGTTGTTAGTCAGGAAGACACTGCTGGTCAGGAAGTGGGAGACTTCCTCAAGGGTTTCCTGCCGTTTTGAGGACCTATGGTTAATAGTAGGAACCTGAGACAACTGACTTGTGTAGTTGAATCCACTGTTAATGTAACGGCTGGTGCCCTTGGTAACTTGACGGCTGAGCTTCAAGCGGATCGCCTTATGACGTTGCAGAACCGTATGGTTCTAGATGTGGTACTTGCAGATCGAAGTGGAGTGTGTAAAGTGATCCGATCGAGTTGCTGTGTTTTCATTCCGGATAATGCTCCGACAGTTTATGAGGCCGTTTCCAAGTTGCATAAGATCTCTGATTCTATACATATGGATGAAGGGGAGTGGTCGCTAACTGGATGGTTTTGGAACCTATTATCTGCGTGGGGATGGAAGGTTCTGATGGTCATTGGGGCTGCTTTAGTTCTCCTGTTTTCGTGCTGTCTCTGTGTCCAGTGTGGTCCTGCCTTATGTGGCTTTTGCGCCACAACGTGTGTAAGAAGGCCGCCTGTTACTAGAGAGGTATTGATGGAAAGGATGATGCTTCAGCAACATCTCAGTGATTTGATGAAAATAGGTATAGACTCAGATATCGATTAGTGCTTGCCTATGTAAGGGCAAAAGGAGGGTCTGAGGTTCCGTGAACACTGAACTCATGTTTCTGAGCTAATGGTACCGTGACGATCCTGGTATTAGCAAATTGCAAATGATGAGTCTAATATAAAGCGAGCGTTTTCGCAACGCTGCACTGAAGGATTCGGCATGTATTGCTGATTCTTGTGTTCAAACCTACGGGTTCCATTTCGTGCACGACGTCCATTTTGTATCATTGCCCTCACATAGTCAGTGAATGTGCGATGTCCGAACAATGACCCTGATTAGGTAACCTCGAGGGCACGTAGTCCCTAGTGCGCGTTCTGCCAACTTCTGCATGACTTGGGGAAAGCTGACCCTGTCGCCTGAGGCGGACCCTGCCGTACTGGTTTTCTGTCCTGTCCTGCCTGAGCAAAAGCTACTGACCCTGACACAATAGACCACGCTTCTTTTATTAGCCTACGAATATGTCTTATCTGACTCTTCTGTTTTCTGCATCTGTTCCTGCATTTCCCTTTAGCCTTTTATGGTGAGAAGGTGACCAATTTTATTATGGGGCGGACCGGCCTTTCAATAGAGGGATGTCAGAAACATGTGATTGAAGGCCGGACACCTGGAGATGGGAATGTGATATTGTGAGATCTTATTGTCTGGAATACAGAAACGGGAATTATTGTACGTCTGCAGGAATGTTTGCCCGAAGCAGAATATTCAGTATTTAAGGAGCGACCTGCTTTGTACAAGTCGAGCAGTCTCCTTAGAATCTATCTTGTATGATACTTCTGTGACTTCTGTTCCTGACTGCAGTCATTAAAGACTCTTTTGACGCCAGAGGAAGAGTCCCGTGTCTCTGTTTGTTAAGTACGCCAAAGCAGGTGAACCCGAAGGTTTCGGGTGTTGTCCCCTGGCACCGCTGGGTCTTAGAAATTGCCCAGTCCTTCAACACTACGGGACTTGTGCCGACAGCTCAAGCCCAATGGAGGCATCTCCAAGGACGACGGCGAGCTCCACAGCATCACACTACGCGACTTGTGCCGACAGCTCAAGCCCAATGGAGGCATCTTCAAGGACGACGGCGAGCTCCACAGCATCACACTACGGGACTTGTGCCCGCAGCTCAAGCCCAATGGAGGCATCTCCAAGGACGATGGCGAGCTCCACAGCATCACACTACGGGACTTGTGCCGACAGCTCAAGCCCAATGGAGGCATCTCCAAGGACGACGGCGAGTTCCACAGCATCACACTACGGGACTTAAACCGAAAGCTCAAGCCCAATGGAGGCCACGCCGCATCTCCAAGGACGACGGCGAGCTCCACAGCATCACACTACGGGACTTTAGCCGGTTGCTCAAGCCCAATGGAGGCATCTCCAAGGGCCGACAGTGAGCCTCACAGCATCACACTGCGGGACTTTAGAGACAGCTCAAGCCCAATGGAGGCATCTCCAAGGACGACGGGGAGCTCCACAGCATCACACTACGGGACTTTAGCCGAGAGCTCAAGCTCAATGGAGGCATCTCCAAGGACGACGGCGAGCTCCTCAGCATCACACTACGGGACTTTAGCCGAGAGCTCAAGCTCAATGGAGGCATCTCCAAGGACGACGGCGAGCTACACAGCATCACACTACGGGACTTGTGCCGACAGCTCAAGCCCAATGAAGGCATCTCCAAGGACGACGGCGAGCTCCACAGCATCACACTATGGGACTTTAGCCGAGAGCTCAAGCCCAATGGAGGCCACGCCGCATCTCCAAGGACGACGGCGAGCTCCACAGCATCACACTACGGGACTTTAGCCGAGAGCTCAAGCCCAATGGAGGCATCTCCAAGGGCCGACGGCGAGCCCCACAGCATCACACTACAAAACTTTAGAGACAGCTCAAGCCCAATGGAGGCATCTCCAAGGACAACGGCGAGCTCCACAGCATCACACTACGGGACTTGTGCCGACAGCTCAAGCCCAAAGAAGGCATCTCCAAGGATGACGGCGAGTTCCACAGCATCACACTACGGGACTTGTGCCGACAGCTCAAGCCCAAACGAGGCATCTCCAAGGACGACGGCGAGCTCCACAGCATCACACTATGGGACCTTAGTCGAGAGCTCAAGCCCTATGGCGGCATCTCCAAGGGCCGACGGCGAGCCCCACAGCATCACACTACGGGACTTTAGAGACAGCTCAAGCCCAATGGAGGCATCTCCAAGGACGACGGCGAGCTCCACAGGCATCACACTACGGGACTTTAGAGACAGCTCAAGCCCAATGGAGGCATCTCCAAGGACGACGGCGAGCTCCATAGCATCACACTACGGGACTTGTGCCAACAGCTCAAGCCCAATGGAGACATCTCCAAGGGCCGACGGCGAGCCCCACAGCATCACACTACGGGACTTTAGCCGACAGCTCAAGCCCAATGGAGGCATCTCCATGGATGACGGCAAGCTTCACAGCATCACACTACGGGACTTTAGCCGACAGCTCAAGCCCGATGAAGGCATCTCCAAGGGCCGACGGCGAGCCCCACAGCATCACACTACGAGACTTTAGCCGAGAGCTCAAGCCCAACGAAGGCATCTCCAAGGACGACGGCGAGGCCCACAGCATCACACTACGGGACTTTAGCCGAGAGCTCAAGCCCAATGGAGGCCACACTGCATCTCCAAGGGCCGTCGGCAGGCCCCACAGCATCACACTACGGGAGATTCTGAATGTATATCGATCCATATCCTCGAAGCACGAGAGACCTGAATGTATCTATTTACTTTTGGAGATTGTAAGATCGTCCTCACATGGGTAAGCCTTTAGATCCATAATTATGGGTGCCTATTTAATAACTCATCGATAGATAGTTCGAGTGGTTTCATCTATTACGGGCCATCATTGTCTTCTTTATATAATCTCTTCCCGTTGTTTTCCACTGTATAGTGTCAGCCCCAACGTCATTCACACTGATCACAGAACTTGTGGGACACACTAGCCCCAAATCATAGCCTACTTGATATTCATTTTTGGGGCACCTATCCAGACGCTTTGGAACTCTCATTTCTCAGTTCCCTCGCATAGGTAAGGCCCCTTTCAGTTCTGAAGTTTTAGTTGATTATTGACATGATATACAGGTCACTCAGATCTATCTTTAAACGATTCTTTTGTTCGGTACCGGTTGTTTCTTTCATATTATATCTACATATCTCCAATAGCAGAGCCCGGCCTTCTAATTCAAAGACGGTAACTATGTTCAGCATTACTATCCGCGCTCACATGGAAGCACAGGGTGAAGGATAAGAGATATCACCGGCATGATTATCACTCTGCTCCTTAATGAGACACATGATATGCACCCATTCTTCTTCCCTTCCCCTCTTTTGCTCTTGGTTTCTATTTCCATCTTTTTCAATTTCTTATCACCAGATTATCCTATGGTAGCACTTATTTTCGGACAGGTTATCTAAGAAGTGAGAAGGTGGCCTGATATATGCTGTCCACTAGTTCTAGTGGGCACCTTGTATCAGTCCAAACAACCCCTTATGGTGATTGGTTAAAGACAACCTTTTTTGAAAGCTATCCTAGTGGTAGCTATGGAGAGCAGCCTTCAGGCTAAGTCTTGAAGGAATGTAAAGCAGCTTGTTTTACCAGTCTATAATCTCTTGAATGATCAAATGAAAGGACAACCACACCAGGTATATATTTCAAATATATGTATTTAGGTTAAAACACACCCCTCTAGTCTCTTTATGAGATTGGAGTTCGAAGTACTTAAGTTACAAGTGAGTAAGCATAAGTAATAGCACAAATACACGTTTAGGCCCTAGGGGCGTACCAAACCATATACCAATAAAGTGGTATAAGAACCACGACTGGAATAGACACTAGGCCTAGAGCCTGTAGAATCGCGGGGACTCCAAGGAACCACCCAAGGTAGTGACACAGGGGACCCACGGGGACTGTATGCAGTGTGTAAACACAACCGCGGGTTCCCGTTATCTTCTATGGGCAATGTCGCGGTTGGAAATTTAAAGATTAGGGACACTTAGAAAAGAGTCAGCACCAAACCCTTTTGGACTAAAGAAGTTCTAGGGCTAGCACCCACGGGAGCACCGGAGTACTCGAGTTACCTCACCCAGGGAAGCCGGGTGCATAGGTGTCTTTTGGTGTCGGGTCGCGTCGTCGATTACAATGGAAGCTGGCGAAGAACTGCTGCTGCCGTGAAGAGGAGAAGTGTCCAAAGAGATTCAAGCCTGGATCTGGGATGGAAGGAACCTGAAAGCAGAGGGGACAGAGTCTGGGTCACTAGCCAGTGACCGAGGGCAGGATGGACCAATGCCCACAGATGTCAGGTGCTTCAGGTGAGTTGATGGGTGTCTTCAGCCACAAGGTCCAGAAGGTGCCGATGACAACCAGGAGCTGGATTCAAGCTGTCCCACGAAGTCTGTCGAGTGCTGCAGTGTCGGCGACCAGATTGGACCCAACAAGCCTTGGCAACGGCAAGTTACAGGAATTCAGAGAAAGGACTGCGTTGCAGACCAGCAAGGTCTGAGGGACTCACCCGGCAAGGGTAAGTCGGGGCACATCTGGAGCGACCAGGAAAGCCCAATTAGAAGAGGAGTTGCCTTCGTGGGGACCTGCTAGCCAACAAGCTAGCGATTGCGAAGGAGCCTCAAGTGGTCGCACTTGAAACTGGCCCACGGGTCACTCATGGAGTAGAGGCCAGCAATCCTCAGTGCATGAGGTGCTCAAGGCTGGGGCTACTCAGAGCCCAAAGCACAACTTTGAGGAACTCCCAGAAGATAATGTTGCTGCAAAAGTTCATGGTGTCCAGGGGTCACAGTTCCATATCACCCACGATAGCCACGGGCCTCAGCTTTGCTGTGGACTCAGGGTAGCCTCGGGGAAGTCTGGAAATCCACCTCTGGTGATGGAAAGACTTCGGCGTCCGGTGGGAGCTTCAGCAATGCAGACCGGTCAGTTGCTTCTTTGGTGCCTGCCAAGCAGGGGAGTCACTCCTCGACCCCAAGGGAGATTTCTTCCATCTTCTAGTCAAAATAGAACATCGAAGGTCCAGGATATATATTGCAGAGTTTCGTCCAGGGTAATCTAAAGTCGCAAGGACTGGGTTCCCATACTTATACTAAGTTTGTGGGTTGGACATACTCTAGGGACCCACCTATGGGAGGGTTTGGAAAAAGTGGTGGTTATACCCATTTCCTTTGTCCAGTTTCACGCCAGAGCAGGGGCAGGTAGCACCTGCAACCGGTCTGAACTGGACTATGCACAGGGGCACCAAGTGTGCCCCCAGTGCAGGACTTCAAAGCACCAGAGAGTGCTCCCGCCCAGCCCCAATACACATCTGCCTGTCTGGGGAGCTGGTTACACCTCCCTGGGAGAGGAAACCTATTGTCCAGGCCTCCCCTGTCGGAGTTTCGGTCAGTAGCAAGAGGCCAGACCCGTGTCTGTGGCAGAGGCATCCATTTTGTGATGCCAGGGCTCAAAAAAGTCCTACCGGGTTAGACCAGTGTGAACATGTCTCTCACTCTAGAAGGGTGGAATGCTACCCCCGCCGCCAGAATTGGCGGGGGGCTGGTATTCCAAAGCGTTTGACACCAAACACGACATGTTTCCGTGCAGCCATCCCAAAGTTAGCATGTACCGCAAGGTTATAATGCAATTAAGAGTATATGGTCATGCTGCACCACAAACAGCATCAGAGGAGGTACTCCGAACACTGCAGAGGGGCTCTGCTTATGCAGGGGCACCCTCTTACATAAAATTCAAGCACTCTGCCTTCAGGATTGTTAAGGCCTGCCATAGGAGTGACTTATAGGTTTTATATGTGTGTGCAATGGTAGTGATATAGGTAGCCTATACCACAGTAAGGGGTGCAAGCACACCCTTATCCAGGCTGCAGTAGCAGACCTGTGGTGCCATTTTGGAGTGCTTCCCAGGGGTGGCATAATACATGCTTCAGCCCCTGGTAGGCCTCTGAGGTACCTATGCCCTAGGTACATAGTTAAGCATATACTAGGGGCTTATAAGGCACTCCAGAATCCAACTCGATATGTACCTAATGTACATGCAACCCATTTTACAGAGAAAGCATATAGACTGGGGCGCTGAATAGCAGGATCCCAGTCCCACTAAGTCATAAACCAGCAAAACACCAGGCAGAAAGTGGGGGCAACCATACAGTCAGATTCCACCTTCCTACATAAGAGAGCTATCACTTGCATCTAATGTTGGATATTGCGTTTCTTCTTTTCGTTTTTCTCCTCATCTACAACTGATCACTTCAACATTGTTTTAGAATGATGTCCTGACTCTTGTAGGAGCAGAGATTAATAGTAGGGCCCCATATAAGTAATTTACTAAGTATGCCTTATTTATAATATCCTTTAGGTTTGCTCCACTACATGGCTACCTGATGAAGGCATAACGCCGAAACGCGCGTAGATGCGAATTTCGTCAGCCATGACAGTTTTAACCACATCGATGTATCTGTATTCTGAGTTGTAACTATTTCAACATACAGGGCATGTTCAACTTGAAAACAACGCATCATTCATCCTTTGTACTATTGATTGCTGCAGCAAGTGAATTATTAGTGTGTTCACAGTCCTGGTATAGAATGAATGAATGAGTGCCTGCATCAGAAAAGAGCCGCAATGGACTGGCACTCTGACAACTACTCAGTCTTATCAAATACATTGTACTGTTAAAAATGCTCTTGATTTTGTATTTTGTTCACTGGAAAAATTAACTTCATACTTACCCAAAAAAATAGAGTGATTAAAAATAAAACATATTTTTGATATTTACTTGGTTGATTATATATTTACTTTATGTATCCATAGGTCCACTTTATGTTATTTCGCATTTCCCAAATGTGTCCTTTACTTGCAGGCAGTTGACACACAATATACAATCTTGACGTGATGGTAGGGGTGGTGTGTTTGTCCGGCAACGCCTATGAGTGAGGAGTACTGGTACTGGTAGGTATCCCCTCCCATGGGTCAGGAGTACTGGTAGTGGTAGGTATCCCCCCTATGAGTGATTACTGCTGGTAGTGGAAGTATCCCCCCTATGAGTAGGGAAAGCTGATAGTGGTAGGCATCCCCCCTATGAGTTGTTACTGCTGGTAGTGGTAGGTATCCCCCCTATGAGTAGGGAAAGCTGATAGTGGTAGGCATCCCCCCTATGAGTTGTTACTGCTGGCAGTGGTAGGTATCCCCCCTATGAGTTGTTACTGCTGGTAGTGGTAGGCATCCCCCCTATGAGTAGGGAGTACTGGTAGTGGTAGGCATCCCCCTATGAGTGGTTACTGCTGGTAGTGGTTGGTATCCCCCCTATGAGTGATTACTGCTGGTAGTGGTAGGTATCCCCCTATGAGTAAGAAGTACTGGTAGTGGTAGGCATCCTCCCTTATGAGTGGGTACTGCTGGTAGTGGTAGGTATCCCCTCTATGAGTGGTTACTGCTGGTAGTGGTTGGTATCCCCCTATGAGTAGGGAGTTCTGGTAGTGGTAGGCATCCCCCCTATGAGTGGTTTCTGCTGGTAGTGGTAGGTATCCCCCCTGTGAGTGGTTACTGCTGGTAGTGGTAGGTATACCCCCCTATGAGTATGGAGTACTGGTAGGCATCCCACCCCTATGAGTGGTTACTGCTGGTAGTGGTAGGTATCCCCCCTATGAGTGATTACTGCTGGTAGTGGTAGGTATCCCCCCTATGAGTAGGGAGTACTGGTAGTGGTAGGCATCCCCCCATAAGTGGTTATTGCTGGTAGTGGTAGGTATCCCCTCTATGAGTGGTTACTGCTGGTAGTGGTTGGTATCCCCCTATGAGTAGGGAGTTCTGGTAGTGGTAGGCATCCCCCCTATGAGTGGTTTCTGCTGGTAGTGGTAGGTATCCCCCCTGTGAGTGGTTACTGCTGGTAGTGGTAGGTATACCCCCCTATGAGTAGGGAGTACTGGTAGGCATCCCACCCCTATGAGTGGTTACTGCTGGTAGTGGTAGGTATCCCCCTATGAGTAGGGAGGGCTGGTAGAGGTAGGTATCCCCCCTATGAGTAGGGAGTGCTGGGAGTGGTGGATATCTCCCCTATGAGTAGGGAGTGCTGGTAGTCGTAGGTATCCCCCCCTATGAGTTGGGGGTTCTGGAAGTGGTAGGTATCCCCCCTATGAGTAGGGACTGCTGGTAGTGGTAGCTATCCCCCCTATGAGTAGAGAGTACTGGTTGTAAGATGATATCCAACCCCTATGGCTTGGGCAATGCTGGCGGTGAGGGATTTTAACCCCCTATGTTTGTGTTGCATTTAGGTGGTTTGTGACGTTTGTTTGTGTGGTGGGTGTCTGACTTACCTTCTGCGACGTACGTGTCGATTCCTGTTGTTGATCTGGTCATTGACGTACAGTACAGGTATGACCTGTGTGATCGGATTCATGGTTGGTTCATCTCATTGGCGTGGATCGTTGGTTTGTCTCGTCGGCGTTGTGAATTGCTCCGTCTCATAGCCGTGGATCGTTGGTTCGTCTCATCGGCATTGTGAGTTGGTCTGTCTCGTAGCAGTGGATCGTGTTGTGGCACAAATCAAATTTGATACACTGTTCTTCCGGAGGACGAGACGTGCTAGAGGTGGTGATGCGTTTGGCACGTAGGAAGTACGCATCGTACTTGCCCTCCCGGAAACTACTGTTGTTTTGACTCCGTGTGACTTGTTTCAGCCTTTCCAGATCCGGCTCGTACGGGATCTGTGGCTGGAATGGGAGTTTACAGCTCGTATGGGTTTTGGACACATTTGCGCATCGTTCTTCCTCGCCCGGATGTACCGGCTGCCGGAACGTGTAGTTCGGAAGGTATGCCTACGAGCGGCTCTTTGGGGGCATACCGAGCGTGATCGGAATCGACCCCTAAGTGTTATCACTGGCCAGAACATGCGAAATAAAGTTCTTTAGGAGGGATTTGATGATTGAAGATGGAAGAGCTGAACAACAAGAACTAGCTGAAGATAACAAAGGGGCACTCAAGTGACTGGAGAATCAGGTACAGAGAGATGATGGAGAGAAAGGAGGAACGATGGAACAGTCAGCATTATCTTCAGCAGACGATATTGAAAATGTCTCTCGAGTACACTAGGTGGTAAAGCACAAAGAGGGCATAAGCAGGCAGAGGAGGCCAAGTGACAGAGAGCATATAACTTATTTACTGAGGATTTGGAAGCAAAGGGAACATCTGCTGAGAAGTATCTACCAGGATGTAGTATTCGAGCAATGACTGGTGTCAGTGAGGGCACATTCTTCTTTAGTCTGCTGCAACAAACATAAGTAGGCCCCATAAGCCAACAGTGAAACAGCTAACTATACATGTTAACAATCACAAGAGATAAGCAGTCCACTCCTGTCCCTTCTCTTGAATGAGATGCCTCTGAGAGGGCTTCAGATCGACTGCGCGGGTGTGGCACCAGACTATTGTGGCCCTAATGTTGTATCCGAGACATATCTTACAAAGAATTGCCATCGCAGTTAATGCTACACAATCTACACATACACGCAGGTGTAAGTGATAATTAGGCCACAATATTTATGCCAGTTGATATAGGTCTTATCAATAATCTGACCTGCAAGTTCCTGTGACACCAGCCCAACTTAAGCCCCCAATGAATCATATTGACACAAGAACTAACAAAGTACAAACTACCGAGTCCAATTGCTAAGAATTGCAAACAGCTAAATTCATAAATCCATGTGTTCCTCCCACTGTGGCAGCCATCTTTGAAATGTTCTTTCAAGTTTCAAACAATTAATTCTCATGATCAACATACGCTCAAATGGGTACTTTACACAATTGGTCTCTGGTCTGTGAGAACTATAAGGTGTTCACTCACCAGTCCTGTTTGAAAACTCCCCTTCAGCACATGGCACACAGACGAAGCAGCAGATGGGCCTCCCTTCTATTGGAGCCTTTCGGTGCCCAGGGGGGCAGCTCTCACCACAGACAGAGCGAGGAATCTGTGAAGAAAGAGGGAATAATGGAGATTAGATGTAAAGTCTGAACTGAGGTCCCAGCAGGCAGCTCTCACTGCAGACAGAGAGAGGAATCTGTATAGAAAGAGGGGATAGAGGAGATGAGATGTAAAGTCTTCGCTGAGGGCCCAGGGGGGGCAGCTCTCACTGCAGACAGAGAGAGGAATCTGTGATGTAAGAGGGAATAAATGAGGAAGATTAGATGTAAAGTCTAAGCTGAGAGCTAAGAATCTTCAAAGCACAAGACAGAGGAAACATTGCAAATCTCAAAGTATGAACAGGGTTCATTAAGTTTGTTTATGTTTTATTAAACTGAACAAACCCATCTTTGAGAAGCAGCATTAATATGTAAAAATATGGGATGTGAAAGTTAAAACATGCCAGTAAGTCTGTTTCCAATCAGGCAGAAGATTAACAGAACAATGGTCATTGGGCAGGAATCAGAGATTTCTTGAAATGGAATCTTTGAGAAGCTGTTTGGAATGATGGCTTTATAAATATGTGAAGGCCCAGGATCCATCCACACACACACATTATTAGCCAGCAGTAAAATCCTATCACCTGCAGGAAACTGTTATAGACTTTAAAGGATGTCAGTGTTTACCCCAAACTTCAAGCCATTCACTGAATATGAGAAATGAGAAGAGAAAGCCCTGTTAGCCCTTCTGGGTGGCAGGTTTGGGGAGAGGTTAAATTGCCACTTGCTGGTCTGCCACCCCGGATGCAGGGGAGAGCCCATCAGAGCTATGAGGCTCCTGATTGAGGCACCTGCATCGATCCCCTGGGGTTCACTCAGGGCCGGACTGGCCGTAGCAGGCACCGGGCAATTCCCCGGTGCGCCGCATGAGTGGGGGCCGGTTTTGGGCCTCTGGGGGCCGTTTTTGTTATAGGGCCGTTTTTGCTGCATAGCTGCAAAATCGGCCGAAGACCGGCCCTGGGTGGGGGGGGGGGGGGGGAAGGAGGCGGCCGAGCACTTTGTCAGGGCCGGTTTTGGTTCCCAGTCCGGCCCTGGGTGCACTGTTCCTCCACTGCAGGGTTTCAGGCATCGGCTGTGGTCGCATTTGTTTGCAGAGAACTTTGTGTCACCTGCTACGGGCACGTCCTTAAGTTATGTGTCTAGTCAGAGCATGCCACTTTCTTTTGTTGCTAACTCTCTGGAAAAATCATGCCATCATTATTTTTTTTGCCTGCGTCTTAGCAGGAATTAGAGCCTTAAGTATAAATCAGGTGTAACAGGGACTCAACATCGTCTCCTATGCCGATGATACACAGCTGATCTTCTCCCTCACAAACGAACATAACCCTCAGCAGCCAGGCTATCTTGAATCCAGTGGCAAAGTGAGCAAGGGACCCACGTCTGGGCATACCCTGCCAACTTAGGGCGCACAAAGCAAAAACCAAGGGAAATGATGGACGGGGTGTTGAACATTGCAAGCACTCACCCCCAGTCAACTGATCTGGGTTTAATCCATCACCGTTCTTTAGCCCACTCTGCCACCCCAGTTCAGACATGGCCATATGCAAACCAGTCTTGAACTGCCAAGCCAGGTCCACCCTGGACTGGAAACAAGCATCCCAGGACCGGTTTCGGGGTTTCACCCCTCTTCAGCCAGGATAGCTTGAATGCAGTGGCACAGTGAGCCCGGGACTCACGTCTGGTCATTGCCGTGCACTTAGGGCGAGGAAGCAAAAGACACACAATTGATGGATGGAAAGCAGAAAAAATCAAAACATTCACCCCCAGTCAAGAGATCTGGGTTGGACTTAAGTCCTACTTTACTTTCATGCACATCAAATGGCTCAGAGTCCTTGTGAGAAGTTGGCCTGGTATATGATGTTCACTAATTAAAGTGGCCACCTTGTACCATGCCAAGCAACCCTTATGGTGTGGTTGTAAGTCAACCTTTTCAGACCAGCTGCCCTAGTGGTAGCGTAGGCTAAGCAGTCTTTTAGGCTAAACTCGTTTAGGCATGTTAAGCAAGCTGTTTTACCATATGTAACCCCCCTTTATACCAATGAAAGGACACCACACAGATATATATTCAAAATATATATGTATTTATTACTCAAATTATCCCCTAGACTCTTTATGAGCACAGGAGCACAAATCGTTAAACAAGAAAGTATCACAATATACGAAAGTTGCACTTTATATGGATAGGCCCTGGTGGCCGCTCAAACCATATACTAAAATAGTGGTATTAGTACCACAAACAGGAAAGGGAGAAGGCCTAGGGCCTCTAGAATCGCTGGGCCTACAAGGAGCTAACTTTAGTTAGTGACCAGGAGGTCCACGGGTCGCGTGTGCAGCGAGGAAAGTTACACGCGGGCGCCCATAGGTTTTCAAAGGGTGCGTAATTGTTCAAAAGTTACTGCTAGAAGGGTCTTCTGGTTGGACTACGAATTCAAGACTTCAAACCTAGACATTAGAGATGCTACTCTACACTTGTGCACCGGAGTGCCAGCTTTACCTCACCCACAGGAAGCGGGTGCATAGGGCTCGAAGTGCTTCGGGTTTCGTCTATCTGTTCAATGGAGCCTGACGACAAAGATGCTGCAGGCGGTCGGTCCAGCAGAGATGCGGTGGATCCAAGGATGGATCGGAAGTGTAGAAGACCTGTAAGCAGAGGGGATAGTGTTCACAGTCACTAGCCAGTGACCGGCGTGGCACCAGGTAGGTACCAGGCGATGTCGGGTGCAAACAGGTGAAGAGATGTAGCTTGTCTCTGCAGCCACGTGGTCCCTGGAGGTCGACGACGCCCAGGAGTCGGTTCACGAGCTGTCCCACGCAGCCTCTCGCTGTCGGCGGTGTCGGCGACTCAGAAGAAGCAAGCAAGCTTTGGCAAAAGCAGGAGTCGCAGGAATCAAAGAAAGCTGTTAGCTCTGACCAGCAAGATCAGAGGGGCTGCTCCTTTGGAGGGAAGCAGGGGCCAGTCTGGAGCAACCAGACCAGCATCATAGTTTTTCAAGATGGTCGCCAAGATGGCCACTAGTCAACGGACCAGTAACTGGTTATGCGCGTCGAGTCGCGAAGTGCAGAGGGGCCCCACGCAGATCGTGGAGATGCTGGAGGGCTCACCTTTGGTGCAGATGCTTCTCAGGACCCAAAGCACAACTCGGAGGGAGCCTCTGTTTTCGCGCTTTCAGCTAGTCGAGTGTCTTCCAAGGTGGCTGGCTCCACGGGTCTCGGTGCCTCCATGGGTTCCTTCTTTGCAGGAACTGTGGATCGGGCGGTTAGAGGTCTGGAGGTCCAGTCCTTGTTGGTCTCTGGGCTCGGGCTCCGGCAGGAGGCGGCGGCAAAGCAGACGTCAATTCGCTGGATGGTGCTTGCGTTAGCAAGATGGTCACTCCCTGACCATAGGGGAGATTTCCTTCAGTCTTCTGTGCAGCAGAACGTCGAAGTTCCCGTCTTCTTCTTAGTTGTAAGTTGATTCTAGGATGTCTAAAGTCTTAGGACACAGCTCCTACCTTTAAGCGGATTCTAGGGGCCGGACTACCTGCTAGGTCCCTCCCTAAGGGTGGGACCAGGAAGGGGGGTGGTTACACCCCCAATCCTTTGTCCAGCTCGCCCCAGGTCTGGGGCTGGTGTGCCCCAGGACCGTTTTGAACTGGCATATGCACCGAGGCTCCTTGTGAGCCTCAGGCATGTCTGTTTCTTTTCAAGCCCTACCTGACCAATACACAAAATCCTGTCTGGGGTGGTGCTCGCACCTCCCCTGGCAGGAAACCCTTTGTCCACGTCTCCCAGGCTGGAAGGACTCCCAGCAGCAGGAGGGCAGACTTGTGTCTGTGGTGGCAGCGTCCATTTTGTGGAGCTGAGGCTATGTCTGATTTTACCCGGGTTTCAGGTTCTGTACATGTTGTGTCCCTCTAGGAGGGTGGAATGCTAACCCCGTCGCCAGAATTGGTGAGGGGTTAGTATTCCAATTCGTATGACACCTTACTCGACATGTTTTGATAAAGCCAAACCAAAGATAGCATTTAACCGCGAGGTTCATAATGCACCTAAGAGTATATGGTATGGCGATATCTGGAAACGGTAGAAGGAAGTTGTTCCGACTACTGCAAACAGGCTCAGCTCATGCCAGAGCACCATCTCACATGAAACCAAGCACTCTGCCTTCAGAATTGTTAAGGCCTGCCATAGGAGTGACTTATAGGTTACCAGGTGTCCCATTTAAGGTTAGGTATAGGTATACTACACCTAAGTAAGAGGTGGTTACACCAACTTACCCCAGCTGAGTGATCAGCCAGTTGTGTCAAATTTGTTAGGCCAGGCCAGGGGTGGCATAATACATGCTTCAGCCCCTGGTAGGCCTTAGATGCACCAATGCCCTGGGTACCTAGTGTACACTGGTACAGGGGCTCACAGGGTGATCCAATTCCAATAGGTTATGCACCTAGGGTGCACAGTGTCAATTTAGTAGAGAGAACAGCAGGCTGGGAGTCTGATTGGCAAGGCCACAGAACACCGACAGCACAGGTACACAGGACCCCCAGGAAGCTGCGGACAACACCACCAGCAACAACACCCAAGGGGTCCCAGTGTCACCTGTGCATGCCGCCGCAGGTCCTGCCTGTGTGGATAGGGGTGCTGGGAGGGGTGGTAGGCAGAGGGCGTGCCTTGCAGAGGGGTCTGGACTGCATGATGACCCCCAACTGGCGGAAGTCCTCATTGCAGTCAGGGTTTGGCCAGGTAGTGGGGATCGTCAAGGACATTCAACAGGAGCAGGCTGCCCACCATGCCCACATGGAGGCAAAGTGGGATGCACTTACTGTGGTGCATCGGGACATACTCCTATGCCTCCGCCAGATCACCACAAACATGTCCATACCTCCCTGTGTGGCCACAACATCTGTTGCAACACCATCTGTCAGCGCCACAGGGAGGGAGGAGGACTCTGGCGGAGAGTCCCATGCACCGCAGAGGCCTGCACCTGAGGACCCCCCCCCCAAGAAGAAGAGGGGTCGTCCGAAGAAGGACATGTGAAAGGCAGATGCCCCAGCACATCCCCCAGGGCCTCTAAACCTGTTCTGGACAATGTTGTTTGTGCGCAAGCCGTTCACCTTGTCCAATCGCGCACAACTCGCCCACATGACATGGAGGGTTCATGTTGGGCCAATGCAGCAGATGAATGTGGACTTTACTCTGGACATTTCATCTACCAGCACTTCCAACTCTAATGTGAACTTTGGATTAAAAAAACAATGTACAGCACCCACCATCCTGTGCAGTTTCCTCACACATGTCCGAAAATAAACTCACCTGTACACCATACTTGCCTCTGAGGTGATTCCAACTTGTCATGTGTCATGGAGATGTCAATCTGCTACACAACACAGTGCATGTCAAATACTACAACAATGTGACCACCGTTAGGTGAGTCATGGTGATGTGACACATGTGTGGGAGACACACCACTATGGCAACACAACACATACTCACCATGGCCATGTAACTCATCCCACGCAATGATGTTGACCTGAAATACATTGGTGTGCATAGAAACAACACCTATCCACAGTCAGTGGTAACAAGTCCACAGGTGAGGTAAGCAAATGTCACTCAGATGTGGGAAGACAGACAACACACCTAAGAAAGCGTAGCACAGGTTCGTTACACATCAGCAACATGTTTATTCCACAAATAGTTGCAAGGCAATTGTACGTTACGGTGGACACACGGTCACAGGGTGTCTGAGAATTGAAGTTCAGGGGTGTGTGGCACATCACTTGATGGCAATTGGCTACTCCCACACTGGTGTTGGATTCTGGGTGTTGGGGGTCAGTGTTGACCAAACAACAGGCAAATTACCCTGTGAAGGACACAAGACACATTCAAAAGCACAGCAAAACAGGAGAGAAATGCAATACACATGCACAAAATATGTCACAAGAAGACTACACAGAAACAAGTTAGCAGTACTACCCTGTTGTGGAGTACACACCACCTGAATGGACACATCACTGCACGCATCCAGTCAAGTGGCACACAGACAAACTCAGACAGCAACAGAGCAGCCACAACACATTCCAGGCTAACTCCATACATTGACATAACAACCCTGGGAACTCACATTCAGGTGAAGAAGTTGTTGATGAGCTGTGAGCGGACGTCACCCTCATCTTCATCATCACTGGCATCGTGGCCCAGGCCGGGATCCTCATCCTCCACAGGTGGCGAAGGTTGGTCATCTTCATCCTGGATGAGAGGCACCTTCTTTCGCACTGCCATGTTGTGTAGCATTCAGCATACAAGGATTATTTTGCACAACTTTGCAGGCTCATATGGGAGGGCCCCTCCGATCTTGTCCAGGCAGCGAAAGCGGCTTTTCAGAAGGCCAAATGTCCGCTCAATCACCCTCCTGCTCTGACCATGTGCCTCATTGTAGCGCATCTCGGCTGGTGTCACAGGGTTCCTGAGGGGTGTCAGCAACCACGGCATGTTGGGGTATCCGGAGTCACCTACACACATAAAAATGAACTATTAGCTGAGTTTTGTAGGAGTGCGGAATACAACATTGCCAAACACACACAATGGTAAACAGTAAGTACACACCGACAAGCCAGGCACGCTGATCTGGCATCTGTGACATCAGCGTTGCAATGCGACTACTCCTCCTTATGTAGGCATCGTGCGCAGAACCGGGGAACCGTGCACACACGTGATACACATGTCTGCAAGACATACCACCAGAGCATTGATCGAGTGGAAATGTTTCCTGTTACGGTATGCCTGCTCATGTGCCTGTGGTAGTATCAGGGCCACATGTGTACCATCAATAGATCCGATGACGTTTGGCATCCTCCCCAGTGTATAAAAGGAATCCTTTATTTCAGGGATTTCAGCTGGGCTAGGGAACTTGATGTACAGGTCAAGGAAATGCAACATCCCCTTCCAAGACACCGCGTAGCACACGACTAAACATAGTTTGCGACATCCCACAAGCAGTAGCCACAGTGTACTGGAAGGTACCAGGAGCAAAGAAGTGCAGGGCTGCCATCACCTTCACCTCTGGGGTCAGTGCTGTAGGGTTTGTCCGGCCAGGTAGCAGATGTGGCGCCAACTGCTCCGCCAACTCCTCAATCAGTGGCCTGGTGAAGCGGTACAGTCAGATGCAGTCGCGCTCCTGCATGGTTTCAAGGTCTGGGAATGGTCGATGGACAGCTGGTGCCCTGCAGAACAAAGATGCACAAAGGAAGATTGTCGGTTCATTCACTCATGTGGCCATGACCACGATCACTCTCACATGCTAGTTCATGACATTACACAATGTACTGAGGTGTGTGCTGTTGGGCATGGACACATATGTTACCTACATGACCAGCACCTCACATCTCAATTCCACATGTCCACATAAGTCCCATGTAGTGCAATGGCCAATCATTGGGCTGTGTCACCCTACCTATGTACTACTGTGACGTTACAAACACACACCATAGTGACAAGTGAGGCCTGGTGTCTCCCAGGCATCACAGATCTTTGCCATGTAGAAACCCAGGGCCCCTGTATTGCCACATCAACACTGGCATGACATGGCGTATCACATACACGCCACAAGGCAAGCGTGAGTCCCACAGGTAGTGGCCACTGTTGTCTCTGCAGGCCCTACATGTATGTCTCTTAGACACACACACACCATCAAGGTTGCTGCACATACCACATGGATATAGAGACTGTCTCCCATTGGGCACATTTGATCATCCACATCTGAGACACAACATGCACACAGACTGTGTGTGCACATCAGAATTGAGGCTACAGGTCTCACTGTGACGTACATGCCATCACCCCCAGGACTCAGGGTGTATGTGACATGTTCTAAACATATCTAACCTGCAACTGTGTCCATGACTCATGCCCATTACTGTACAGTTGCACATCACAGTGGTAATGTGCACAACACACAAAAGATTATGCCCCCATGAACACGTGCACAGCCTGGGAGTGGCTGAACAAAAATGCCACACAACAAACCAAATGTTGCCTCCCCAACACACAGGGAATGAAGCCTTACATGCCATAGGACACTGTGTGGCCAATGCTGTAGTGTGGTAGGTGTGCACATGTGTCCCTGGCAAGTAATTGTGTGTTGAAGCCATCAAATAGTCACACCAATGAGGTCCGATGCAGGTGACAATGCGTACGCATTGCACGGTTCATGACCGAGCCGTAGTTGGATGCCTACAAGAATGTTGCAATTCCTAGGGTTTTATGAAGGTGAAGATTTGAACGATGCAGAAGACGTGTACGAGTCGTACATTTCCATGGATTGGCCAGATTCATAGAATGCAACCGTGTTGGACCTATCACTGGGGACACATGGCACAGAGTCTGCCTCTGCAGCACAGATATAAGGCTGGCGGGACCCCAGGGAGCTCACTTGCCTGCACTACATGCTACTGGACCACATCCCTGCTACCACTGCTGCTGTCTCTGCATCCTCTGGCTCCTGCTATGGCACGTACTCTGGAGAGGGCCCCAGCCTTCACTGAGGAGGAGAACCAGGCCCTGCTGGACAGGCTCCTTCCACAGTACAGTAAGCTGTATGGGAAACCAGGGGAGCAGGTGAGTGTGCAGTCCACTGCCTTAATAATTATGCATGTTGTCTGACTAGCAGTACTAGCAGTGTATACACCAGTGCCAAGCATTCTCACTGAGTACTGTCATCCGCCAAATTGTGTAGGTACATGTAATGAACAGGTGTTTTGCTGCTAAAGTGCATTTGTGCTTGCTTAAACTTCCCAGGCATTGTTAACATGTCAGACATGCAGGGCATTTATCCTTTTCCATGGGTGCACTACCTGTGTCACTCATCTCCCTTTGTGATGATGACATGTATATCCCAATGTGTGCAGCACAAATATGGGGCTTGTGTGTTAATGGACGTTTAACTTTGTCATCCTCACAAGTTGATGCCCACCAGAAGCAGGAGATATGGCTGACCTTCGCCCTGGCAGTTCGTTCGGTGGGGGTCTACAAGCACCGGATCTGCAACTGCCAGAGGAGGTGGCAGGACCTTCAGGACTGGACCCGGAGGATTGCAAGAGTCCAGCTGAAGCTGTCACCTCCTCGCAGGAGGGGCGGACACTGGACCCTGACCCCCCACATGCACAGGATCTTGGCGGTGATCTTCCCAGACCTGGATAGGCAGCTGAAGGCCAGACAGCAGCAAGGAGGGGGTAAGTCCATGCCTAATCTGTGTACACATTACATAGGTCTTGTAGTCCAATACTCAGGTCCCTCAATTGTGTGTTGCACCCTCCTCATCTGTTCCACAGGTGTGGCCCCTACAGTCTGTTGTTTGTGTCACTAGGGCACTGTGTCCCTGCAGTCAGCTATGCTTCAGCTTCCGGACAGCATCTGTTCCCGTGACTCTGTTGTGTGTTTCATGGGTGGGTCAATTGTTTACCCAATGCCTGGGATCTGACATGTGATCTGTGTGTGCCTTTGATATGTGTTCCAATTGCTGGTCTGACTCGCCACATGTGGCTGGGGTATTTCATACAAACCCATGCAGCAAGGGACTCCAATTTGTGGGCCTCAGGAGTATGTATATAAAGTATGTCACACTTGCTTAGCCACCTGACCACTGTCCAGGGCCAAACACTGTTTCACCTAGACCTGGGCAGTCATGCCTAATCAAGGACATTTAGAAACACTCTGTTATCCCACTCCTGTGTATCAACTTACAGGTTGAGGTTAGTGACATGTGCTTTCAGGTTTCTGCCTCTGTGTCATTATGGTGTGGCTTCCTGTTACGTACAACTGGGGTGTTCATGATTTTGAGGGTCAGCAGGACATCTGAGATGTGACTGTGAGAGACAAGTCCTGTGTGACATATAGGTGTGTGATCATTTGACAGCGCACAATGGTGTATGCAACTGTGCACTTCAGGCAGCTGTGTTACATGTACAGGGAGTTGTGTTCGCAGAGACTCATATGTCTGATTTGCATGATATGGGGTCTTCTGGGTCCTGGATATGGTGTTTTGCAGGGGATAGGCAAGTGCACTTGTCATCTGCAGTATTTGCTTTACCCCTGAGCTATGATTGTGACACAGTGCATACTGTTGTTGTCTGGATGCCCTGCCCCTGTGACAGGAGACAGTGTTGACTGACTTTCCAGGCATGCCAGTGCCATGGCATTTAACTTGCTATGAGTGAACCTGCATTGTGTTCAAGTGTGCTCCATGCACCCCAGTGTGGCATTTACTATGAGGACATGAGAGCATCATAGTGTGTGTTGCTGGCATGCATCACAAGCATGTGAAATGAGTCTCTGCCCATCCCTTCATCCGGCCACCTGTGTATAGTATTTGGAGTATTTGGAGGAGTATTTATAGAGCACGGCGTTCGCTCCGGAAGGAGCATCATGGCGCTGAAAATCCTTGAAAACAGGTCACAGAGAGAAAGGGGGAAGACTAGATGGATGCTTTGGTCCAGTCGTCGGAGAGATTAAAAATCCAAGTTTTGAGAAATTTCCTAAAGGGTTTCTCATGTGTCTGAAGTCGGAGGTGTCTCGGCATGCTGTTCCAGGCTCTAATAGCCAGGGTGCTAAGGGTTTTTCTGCCTTTGGATTTCAGGTTGAACTTGGTGGAGATCATGAAGTTTTCATGAGAAGATCGGAGGGAACGGCTCGGATTGTAATGTGGAAAACGCTTGGTAAGATAAGAGGGACATGTTTTGTTAAAGGCTCGGAAGGCAACAATGAGAATCTTAAAGAGTATTCTCTTGTGCAAAGGGAGCCAATGTAAGGTCTTCAGGGCTGAGGAGATTGAGGATTTGCGTGGAAGTTTTAGGACGAGGCGGGCAGCAGTGTGTAGAACGCTTCTTGGTCCCTGCCAGAAGGCTGTTGCAGTAGTCTACACGTGAGAGTATGAGGGCTACAGTTACTGTCTTTCTAGAATCGAGGGGGAGAAAATCAAAGAATTTTCTCAGGGATTTGATTATGCCGAAGCATTTTCCTGCTACGGACGTGACATGGTGATCGAAAGAAAGGTCAGAGTCAAAAAGGACTCCGAGATTCCGGGCAGAGGTGACGGTCTGGGGGGGAGCAACAGAGTTATCAGGCCACCACAGGGCAGGACAGAAAGAGGCATTCTTTCCAATGGGGAGGATCTCAGTTTTGTTTGAGTTGCACTGAAGGTGATTAGTGTCCATCCATTGGAATACTGCGGTTAAGCAGTGTTTCAGATTTAGCTCTGCCTTGTTGGAATTGTCGTCAAGGGGGATGATCAACTGAGTATCATCGGCATATGAAGTGACAGTTATGCCGAATGATTCATTCAGGGTGAGCAGAGGGATAAGATAGATGTTAAAGAGGAGGGGGCTTAAGATGGACCCTTGGGGGACTCCGGAGGACACCTTTTTCTCATTGGATTGAAAGGAACCCAAGGTGACAGTTTGGGACCTATCGCTGAGAAAAGATCTAATCCATGATAGGGCTGAGTTGGTAATGCCGATATCCTTAAGTCTATTGATCAAGATGGAGTGGGATATGGTATCGAAAGCTGCCGTAAGGTCAAGAAGGATCAGAATGGCCTTCTTCCTTTGGTCTTGCAATGTTTTAATGGTGTCGGTCAGTTCGATTAGGGCAGTTTCGGTAGAATGTTTAGACCGGAACCCGGATTGCTGGGAATGGAGTATGTTGTGGGATTCCAGAAAGGTTTTAAGTTCTTTATGGACTAGCTGTTCAGTTATTTTGCCCAGGGCGGGGAGGAGGGTGATAGGGCGGAGGTTGGTCAAGTCCGTTGAGGATTTGTTGGCTTTTTTCATCAGTGGCTTGACCACGCCTTTTTTCCATGAGAGGGGAACAGAACCAGAACTGAGGGACAGGTTGATGATGTCATTGACGATAGGGTTGATCTCATCAATGATGAGTTGAAGAATCTTAGGGGGGCAGGGGTCAGAGGGGGATCCAGATTTGCAGGAGAGGATCGCTTCTCTGGTCTGGGCCAGAGTCACCGGAGTGAAGTTTTTGAGACTGTTAACAGTCAGGCAAGGTTGGTCGGGGTCGAGGGATTTGTGAGTTGAAGGGGGAGGGGGGAAGTTTTTTTGAATGGAGGTGATTTTATCGTCAAAGTAATCAGAAATTTTGTCACATAGCTCTTGGGATGGGGGGATTTCGGGTTGGAGAGCTTTGGGGTGGGTGAAAGTCTTCACAATTGAAGATAAGGTTTTTTGCTTTTGGCTGGCTTCTTTAATGGCATTTACGTAGTATGTTCTCTTGGCCGATTTGATGGTAGAGAGATAGCTTTTCCTCTGGAGAATATAGGTGTTTCGGTCATCATTATCGTAGGATCTACGCCATTTACGTTCCGCTTTCCTGCAGAGTAGATGAGCGGAGGCTAATTCAGGAGTGTACCAGGGAGCTTTGATTTTGGTTTTCTTCAATATTCTATCCTGATGATTGGATGGGCATCGTTTAGCGATTTCTTGTGAGAGCCAATTGTGAAGGCGGTCTGCATCTCTGTTGATGTTACCGGATAGGGAGGGGGCGTTGGTTAGGGAAAAGGGATTGAGAGTGAGATTTTTCTGGACAGTTTTCCAGTTTGTAGAGTGAGCAAGGTGAGGAATGCGTTTATTGCTGGTAGAAGGGTGGCAGCTAGGGATGTGGAAGGGGATCAGGTAATGATCCGTCCATATCTGGGGTAGGGGGGGCAGGGTAGTGATGGAAGGGAAATTGGAGCAAACACCGTCCAAGGTGTGGCCAAGAGAGTGAGTAGGCAACGTGACACTTTGTTGTAGGTTAAAGATTTCAAGTGTCTGAAAAAAGTTGCTGGTTTGAGAGTCGGCGAAGGTCTCAAGGTGTAGATTAAAGTCTCCTAGCAGGGTAAAGTGTGGGTAATGGAGTAAGAAGTGTCCTAGAGCGTCATTCAGGGAGTCGAGAAATTTAGCAGCGTTGCCGGGTGGGCGGTAGATCAGGCCACCGGAGAGGGAAAGGGATTGGCTGAGTTTGATGGAAAAGCCTAATCCCTCTGCGTCAATGAGAGGGTCGAGGCAGAAGGTGTGACAGTTAAAGGTGTTCTTCAGTATAATTGCAACGCCTCCTCCTCTACCTTTCTGTCTGTCCTGTCTGTGGAAGGAGTAACCCTGTGGGAGGGCTACGGCTCTGTCGGGGTTGCTGTCTTCAGTGAGCCAGGTTTCAGTGATCATGAGGCAGTTGAGGTCATAGTCAATGATGAGATCGTGAATGTCTTGACTATGTTTACACATCGACCGGGCATTTATCAGGCCACCTGTGAAGAAGGGGCGTTGGTGATTGGGGGGGGTTGGCTGGTCGTGGTCGAGAGTGAGTGACCAGCGGCATTTGATGCAGCTGGTAGGGCCGACTACTTTTGATATGTCAAACTTGCATGAGCAGCCGGAGCTGTCTCGGAGTCGGAGAAGGTCGTTGGGTGCATACCTGATACTAGGAGGTGTTTGGGCAGGGGTTCCTGCGCCTTGCGCGGTCTTGGCGCGGACGGGCGCAGACGGGCTTGCCATAGGCGCGCCTTAGGCGCGCAAACGGCGCTCCCGCTGCGCTCGTCCGCTGCGCGTCCTATGCATGCACATTTGTAGGGAGAGAAAGGGGGTGTGGCCTCCAAGGGGGCAGAGTCAGCGCGCACGCCGCTGGTGATGGCGGCTGCAGGCAAGGAACTGAGAAGGCGCAAACAGCCTTTGAAATCAGCTGAGCGCTAAGGTGAGAGCGAGTGCTGTGCGGCGGGGGGAGGGGCAGAGTGCGGGGTAGTGGACTCGGACATGTGCCAGAGAGGAGTAAAGTAAGTAATTAAATAAATAAGTAAGTAAGTAAGTAAAGACTTTTAAAGCGCACGACTGCCGAGGCGTCTTGGCACTGGAGGAGGCAAAGGGAGCAGAGGGCGGAAGTCAGGGAAACGTTTGAGGCTTTAGGGAGGGAAAACGCCAGGTGTTGGCTGGTTTACTGAACTGGGACCTAGATGCATCTGGCTTTGTTCACTCTGGGGATATAGTCCTGGCTGCTCTTAAGCTTTGAAGGGGGCGCCATTGAAATAGTTTTGATAATCAGTCGCCCCCTCCGTAAAGGGCTTTGTGGAGCAGGCAAAGTGCCTTGAACTCTGCTCTCTGTTTGGCGGGAGCCAATGGAGTCTTCTATTGGCACCCGATGTATGACCATATTTAGAAATGTTTAACAAAGTGTGCGCCGCTGCATTCTGTAAAGTTTGACGTTTCGGGAGTTGCGGTTTCTCAATGCCTCGGTACGGGGCGTTACCATAGTCTATGCGGGAGAGAGCAAGGGCCACAACAACTTTTTTTCTCAGGTCTATAGGTAAAAATGGCAGGATTTTACGCAGCACCTTTAAAAGAAAATAGCAAGCAGATGAAAGCTGGTTAATCTGAGCTGAGAAATGACGCTTGGTGTCATACAGGAAGCCAAGGTTTCTCACTGAGGAGGCTGGGGTCGGACAGGGTCCCGCTGATGCTGGCCACCAGGATAGGGACCAGATAGGGGGGCCGTTCCCAAATTCCATGACCTCTGCCTTATTGGTATTCCATTTGAGGTCATTCTTATGCATCCGTCTCATGATGTGGCTGAGACAGCTGTGGAATGTGTCGATATCGAGTCGGTCATCGTTGAAATGGAGACAATGACTTGGGTATCGTCCGCGTACAATACAAGTGAGAAGCCGTGGTTCCCGATGAGCTTGGCTAACGGAGTCACATATATGTTGAACAGAGCAGGAGAAAGGGCCGACCCTTGTGGGAGCCCCCCAAGAAGATAGAGAATGTCCTGATTCTAGGGTGTCCCAGAACACCTTCTGTTCTCTAGCTGAGGAAAGGAAGTAAATAGGGTGAGCGTGGAGTCCCCACTTCTCACTGCCGCCAGCCATCGCATCAGTGCGGTATGGTTTACCGTATCGAACGTGGCTGACAGGTCGAGTAGGATTAAGATGGCCCTGCATAAATAAAACCATTTACCTTGCACTTCCTGCATCGCCCAGTTGGTGATGCAGGGAGCGCAAGGTAAATAGTATTATTTATTTAATTACTTACTTTACTCATGTCCGTCATATGTCCGAAACCACTTCCTCACCATCCTGCCCCTGCCCCGCCCCTTCCCACTACCCCGCAGCACTCCCTCTGCAAGCCACCGCGGCCAAACTGGTGCACAGAGGGAAACGTAGAGAGTACTAACGCTCTATTTGTGGTTGTTTGGGTAAGCAGTTACCCTTATCAGAGGGTAGTGCCATGCATTTGTTGGGCTCACAGAGGCAATAAATGAGACACAAACTCAAGAATTGATCCAAAAAGAATTTGCAAAAAATAACACATTTGTATTGAGTTTTTCACACCAAGAACTTTGTTCACAGGTAAGTAATTCATTTCTTCTCAATTGTTAAAGTTAAATAAATAGTTCACAATTGAGCGATATTTCTCACAGTGCATTCCTTTAGAAGAAAATTCACAAATGCATAGAAATCATGGGGTTGGTTCTGGGGGTTCACCTTCGGGGTTAGTCTAGCTGCAGGCCAAAGTCCAATGTTCCACCAGTGGATTGTCAGGGGACACCCGGATCCAGCTGTGAGCAGAGTGCTGAAGGCATTGATAACTGGTGCGCAACAAAGAAACGGAGGCCACCTAAAAACAGGCTGCACAGGGGAACTTGTAGCCAAGTCCTAGGGCTTCAAAATGGGGGCTCAGGTCACAAGGACCACAGGAGCATGAGAGCAGAGCCAGTTCCTCTAAACCCAGGCCAGGCGGTCTGGGTCCAGAGCAAATTGATCAGCCAGACTCTGTGCATCAAGATATTCTTTTCGGTCAGGGGCAAGCAGGTTGCAGGGATGATTTCAGGACAGCTAGGAGACTCACAAAGTGGGTCTCAGGGGTGCCAGCATCCCTCAATGGGTGCTTGCTTCCTGGGCAAATGGAGTCCGGATTGGAGTCTTTATCTTGTGTAGGTTGAAAAGGGGTCCGGTACCCAGAGTATTGCTTCGGCATGGCTCCAGTAGATCCTGGTGTCTTCACCCTCAGTGGAGTGACAGATCTGACCCTCTGGAACTATTGTACCTCTTCTGGTTTAGTTGATGCATCGGTGTTGATGGAGCAGGGTTTTTACTTTAAAAGTACTACTGATTAATTATTAATCATTAAAAGTTTGTCGAGTCTTGTCTAATCAACCTTATTAACAAGAGAATTACATGTGGGAATGCTATTGCATGGCTAAAATAATAAGTGAACTAAGTTGGTGAGCAAACTGACAGAAATAGATGTTGCTTATGTGATGTCATTGTGTTTTGCGCTTATAATTAATATGCATTAATGGCTTTTGATGTCGCAAATGGCTAGATAAATACACACACATAAGGGTATTAGTAGGGGAATAACACTGTATAATCATTTCCGTGCAGTAATTTTGTTTTGTGTTTCATTTTACTTAAGTTGACCAATGTGGCCTGCTAAAGCATGGCTACCACCTGCAGCCTGCATTCGAGTTGATGGAAAATTTTGCAAGGAGGCTTCGCGATGCCTGTGACCTTGCCCTCTTGACGAACTGAAAAGCCATGATCATGACGACAAATCCAGGAAAGATGCCAAGTGCCCCTGAACATGAAATTTGTTGCTAAACAAAATACTGACTTTATGAACTTGTAATGATCCCACGAATGAGATACAATTTATCCAAAAGAGACATCCATAGAAGTAACAAATTAGTTATGGATCCCTTATTTCTATTCATTATTTGAGACGATCAATGTGTGTGAAAAAGTACGGATGTAACCCAATGTACCAAGACGAAATAATTTCCGCCATTCATCCGTTTTGTATGATATGATTGCAACATTTTGGAATGTAATTTTAGTATAAATATTAGTAGACTAGAGAGGTCTAGCGCCACTTCTTCCCAAACTGATGATCCGAGGTCCCGATGCTGACGGAGAGGACGGTGACTCTACATGACGGCTAGAAACTTTGAATATTTTGCTGAGGACCGGTTCTGACTTAGGATCTGACTTTTAGCCAGAATAGGTAAATATGAGACAAATTAATTTGCATTTAATTGGCTTTTCATACAATTTTAGATAAACAAATATGTTTGAATCACTGTGTCGGGTGGTTATTTTATTGTCATGTTTTTTGAATTTATTTGCATGTTGTATAATGTTTCACCAGATCTATAGCAACTAGTTGATGCCATTGACCTCAGGGTACATGCAGATTGATTAGGTATCTGAAAGTGTTTCCCCTTATACATGGCACGGATAGAGTGGTAGGATGAATGTTGGTGTAATGGGCCCCACCAGCGTGTGATGTGTGTGTGCGTGTGTGACTGTGAGATCACTCCGTCCGTGGAAGTAGAGGGGATTCGGAAGCTCCGATCTGCACCAGTGTCACCGGGGAGTGGCAAGTCGGTAAGCCGGACCCTGCTGGTTTGGTGCCTGCAGTCTGCAGGCGAGAAGGCCCTCTACTCTAAGGGAGTTCTTGGGTGATTTTCAAAGGGTTGGAGATCCTCTTGGATTATTAGACTCCTCACAGTGGCAGGATGTGACAGCTCACCATGATGGCCGAGTATGGCAGTGGCAGGCAAGGATTTGCACACAAGGGGGCTCATTTATGAGCCCCTGCGTCACTTTTGCGCCGCCGGTGCGTCACTTTTTGTGACGCACCAGTGGCAGAAAACATGCGCCATGTTGCGCCATATTTACAAAGTGACGCATCTAGGTAGATGCGTCACTTTGTAAACCCCTGCGCCACATTATACCTGCGCCAGGTATAATGTATGCAAGGGGGGCGTTTTGACGCAACAAAGGGTCGTAGAAGTGACGCAGTGAAATCTATGAGATTTCACTGCGCCACTTTTAGTGTGCAAATGCGTCAATTTCTTGCGCCTGCCTCACAGCAGGCGTAAGACTGACGCAGGCCCTTTCACATGGGGCTTGCCCCATGTGAAAGGACACATTGCTGGAGTTGCGTCACTTTTGTGACACACTCCAGCGATGCGTCACTTTTGCGCCTACAGATACGTCAGAAATACTGACGTATCTGTGACTCCTTGCGACATGATGCGTCATACTGTAAATATGACGCATCACTGGAGTCGCAGGGAGGGCGCAGTGAAAAGTGGCGCATCACTGTTTTCACGCAGTGATGCGTCACTTTTCATAAATGAGGCCCAAAGTCTACAACAGGCACTCGGTTCTTGGGGTCAGCAGTTCTTCTTTGTCTATTTTCTTCTTAGGTCGTAGCATCTGAAGTTCAGGGTCGAAGGGTGCCAACTAAATTCAACATTTTGGGCTAATATATGGAGGGCCATGTAGTAGTCTATGGGCTACCTATGTTTAGGATCTATTCACCCTCTATGTGACCACTCCCTGAGGGAAGGGACACAACCCTGACCCTAATAGGCTGATTCTCTCCAACACAAAATGGAGGAATTTGAAAAGTGGGGTCCACATCACCTGCCCCACCTTAGGGGTGGTGCTGGCTGAATGTGGACACACCTCCTGATCTTACTAATGTTCCCGCTTGTCATCCCACCAAACATAGGGTCTGGACAGGGGAGTTGGCATCCTCCGCTAACTGGAGGAGCCTGGGTTGCGTTTAAAAGGCCTCATCATCATTGACGCTTCCTGCCTTGGAAGGCAATTCCGTGCAGGAGGAGCTGTGAAGCTCTTCGGCCCAGTGCAGCCATTGTTCCCGGCCTCTGAGCGTGAAGGCTCTCAACCACTGAGGTCAGAAACATGTCTTATGGTGGCAGGCTGGCTGAGACTAGTCAAAAAAGGTTATGTGGGAGAAACATTTGAAAGTGAGCGCTATGTGCTGTCTTTCCACATCCAGTTTATCTACTCTTTGAAAGTGAGCTCTCTGTGCTGTCATTCCATATATTGTTTTTCTGCTCTTTGTAAGTGACCTTTCTTTGCTGTCATTCTATATCTTGTTTATCTGCCCTTTGAAAGTGAGCTCTCCTTGCTGGCATTCTATATCCTGTTTATCTTTTCTTTGAAAGTGATCTCTCTGTGCTGTTATTCCTTATCTCGTTTATATGCTCTTAGAAAGTGAGCTCTCTGTGCTGTCATTCCATATCTTGTTTATCTGCTCTTTGTAAGTGAGCTCTCTGTGCTGTCATTCCATATCTTGTTTATCTGCTCTTTGGAAGTTATCTCTCTGTGCTGTCATTCCATATCCTGTTTATCTTCTCTTTGAAAGTGATCTCTCTGTGCTGTCATTCCATATCTTGTTTATCTGCTCTTTGGAAGTTATCTCTCTGTGCTGTCATTCCATATCCTGTTTATCTTCTCTTTGAAAGTGATCTCTCTGTGCTGTCATTCCATATCCTGTTTATCTTCTCTTTGAAAGTGATCTCTCTGTGCTGTCATTCCATATCCTGTTTATCTTCTCTTTGAAAGTGATCTCTCTGTGCTGTCATTCCATATCCTGTTTATCTTCTCTTTGAAAGTGATCTCTCTGTGCTGTCATTCCATATCTTGTTTATCTTCTCTTTGAAAGTGATCTCTCTGTGCTGTCATTACATATCCTGTTTATCTTCTCTTTGAAAGTGATCTCTCTGTGCTGTCATTCCATATCCTGTTTATCTGCTCTTTGGAAGTGATCTCTCTGTGCTGTCATTCCATATCCTGTTTATCTTCTCTTTGAAAGTGAGCTCTCTGTGCTGTCATTCCATATCTTGTTTATCTTCTCTTTGAAAGTGATCTCTCTGTGCTGTCATTCCATATCTTGTTTATCTTCTCTTTGAAAGTGATCTCTCTGTGCTGTCATTCCATATCCTGTTTATCTGCTCTTTGGAAGTGATCTCTCTGTGCTGTCATTCCATATCCTGTTTATCTTCTCTTTGAAAGTGAGCTCTCTGTGCTGTCATTCCATATCTTGTTTATCTTCTCTTTGAAAGTGATCTCTCTGTGCTGTCATTCCATATCTTGTTTATCTTCTCTTTGAAAGTGAGCTCTCTGTGCTGTCATTCCATATCTTGTTTATCTTCTCTTTGAAAGTGATCTCTCTGTGCTGTCATTCCATATATTGTTTTTCTGCTCTTTGTAAGTGACCTTTCTTTGCTGTCATTCTATATCTTGTTTATCTGCCCTTTGAAAGTGAGCTCTCCTTGCTGGCATTCTATATCCTGTTTATCTTTTCTTTGAAAGTGATCTCTCTGTGCTGTTATTCCTTATCTCGTTTATATGCTCTTAGAAAGTGAGCTCTCTGTGCTGTCATTCCATATCTTGTTTATCTGCTCTTTGTAAGTGAGCTCTCTGTGCTGTCATTCCATATCTTGTTTATCTGCTCTTTGGAAGTTATCTCTCTGTGCTGTCATTCCATATCCTGTTTATCTTCTCTTTGAAAGTGATCTCTCTGTGCTGTCATTCCATATCTTGTTTATCTGCTCTTTGGAAGTTATCTCTCTGTGCTGTCATTCCATATCCTGTTTATCTTCTCTTTGAAAGTGATCTCTCTGTGCTGTCATTCCATATCCTGTTTATCTTCTCTTTGAAAGTGATCTCTCTGTGCTGTCATTCCATATCCTGTTTATCTTCTCTTTGAAAGTGATCTCTCTGTGCTGTCATTCCATATCCTGTTTATCTTCTCTTTGAAAGTGATCTCTCTGTGCTGTCATTCCATATCTTGTTTATCTTCTCTTTGAAAGTGATCTCTCTGTGCTGTCATTACATATCCTGTTTATCTTCTCTTTGAAAGTGATCTCTCTATGCTGTCATTCCATATCCTGTTTATCTGCTCTTTGGAAGTGATCTCTCTGTGCTGTCATTCCATATCTTGTTTATCTGCTCTTTGGAAGTTATCTCTCTGTGCTGTCATTCCATATCCTGTTTATCTTCTCTTTGAAAGTGATCTCTCTGTGCTGTCATTCCATATCTTGTTTATCTGCTCTTTGGAAGTTATCTCTCTGTGCTGTCATTCCATATCCTGTTTATCTTCTCTTTGAAAGTGATCTCTCTGTGCTGTCATTCCATATCCTGTTTATCTTCTCTTTGAAAGTGATCTCTCTGTGCTGTCATTCCATATCCTGTTTATCTTCTCTTTGAAAGTGATCTCTCTGTGCTGTCATTCCATATCTTGTTTATCTTCTCTTTGAAAGTGAGCTCTCTGTGCTGTCATTCCATATCTTGTTTATCTTCTCTTTGAAAGTGATCTCTCTGTGCTGTCATTCCATATCTTGTTTATCTGCCCTTTGAAAGTGAGCTCTCCTTGCTGGCATTCTATATCCTGTTTATCTTTTCTTTGAAAGTGATCTCTCTGTGCTGTTATTCCTTATCTCGTTTTTATGCTCTTAGAAAGTGAGCTCTCTGTGCTGTCATTCCATATCTTGTTTATCTGCTCTTTGGAAGTTATCTCTCTGTGCTGTCATTCCATATCTTGTTTATCTTCTCTTTGTAAGTGATCTCTCTGTGCTGTCATTCCATATCCTGTTTATCTTCTCTTTGAAAGTGAGCTCTCTGTGCTGTCATTCCATATCTTGTTTATCTTCTCTTTGAAAGTGATCTCTCTGTGCTGTCATTCCATATCTTGTTTATCTTCTCTTTGAAAGTGATCTCTCTGTGCTGTCATTCCATATCTTGTTTATCTGCTCTTTGGAAGTTATCTCTCTGTGCTGTCATTCCATATCCTGTTTATCTTCTCTTTGAAAGTGATCTCTCTGTGCTGTCATTCCATATCCTGTTTATCTTCTCTTTGAAAGTGATCTCTCTGTGCTGTCATTCCATATCCTGTTTATCTTCTCTTTGAAAGTGATCTCTCTGTGCTGTCATTCCATATCTTGTTTATCTTCTCTTTGAAAGTGAGCTCTCTGTGCTGTCATTCCATATCTTGTTTATCTTCTCTTTGAAAGTGATCTCTCTGTGCTGTCATTCCATATCTTGTTTATCTGCCCTTTGAAAGTGAGCTCTCCTTGCTGGCATTCTATATCCTGTTTATCTTTTCTTTGAAAGTGATCTCTCTGTGCTGTTATTCCTTATCTCGTTTTTATGCTCTTAGAAAGTGAGCTCTCTGTGCTGTCATTCCATATCTTGTTTATCTGCTCTTTGGAAGTTATCTCTCTGTGCTGTCATTCCATATCTTGTTTATCTTCTCTTTGTAAGTGATCTCTCTGTGCTGTCATTCCATATCTTGTTTATCTTCTCTTTGAAAGTGATCTCTCTGTGCTGTCATTCCATATCTTGTTTATCTTCTCTTTGAAAGTGATCTCTCTGTGCTGTCATTCCATATCCTGTTTATCTGCTCTTTGGAAGTGATCTCTCTGTGCTGTCATTCCATATCCTGTTTATCTTCTCTTTGAAAGTGAGCTCTCTGTGCTGTCATTCCATATCTTGTTTATCTTCTCTTTGAAAGTGATCTCTCTGTGCTGTCATTCCATATCTTGTTTATCTTCTCTTTGAAAGTGAGCTCTCTGTGCTGTCATTCCATATCTTGTTTATCTTCTCTTTGAAAGTGATCTCTCCGTGCTGTCATTCCATATATTGTTTTTCTGCTCTTTGTAAGTGACCTTTCTTTGCTGTCATTCTATATCTTGTTTATCTGCCCTTTGAAAGTGAGCTCTCCTTGCTGGCATTCTATATCCTGTTTATCTTTTCTTTGAAAGTGATCTCTCTGTGCTGTTATTCCTTATCTCGTTTATATGCTCTTAGAAAGTGAGCTCTCTGTGCTGTCATTCCATATCTTGTTTATCTGCTCTTTGTAAGTGAGCTCTCTGTGCTGTCATTCCATATCTTGTTTATCTGCTCTTTGGAAGTTATCTCTCTGTGCTGTCATTCCATATCCTGTTTATCTTCTCTTTGAAAGTGATCTCTCTGTGCTGTCATTCCATATCTTGTTTATCTGCTCTTTGGAAGTTATCTCTCTGTGCTGTCATTCCATATCCTGTTTATCTTCTCTTTGAAAGTGATCTCTCTGTGCTGTCATTCCATATCCTGTTTATCTTCTCTTTGAAAGTGATCTCTCTGTGCTGTCATTCCATATCCTGTTTATCTTCTCTTTGAAAGTGATCTCTCTGTGCTGTCATTCCATATCCTGTTTATCTTCTCTTTGAAAGTGATCTCTCTGTGCTGTCATTCCATATCTTGTTTATCTTCTCTTTGAAAGTGATCTCTCTGTGCTGTCATTACATATCCTGTTTATCTTCTCTTTGAAAGTGATCTCTCTGTGCTGTCATTCCATATCCTGTTTATCTGCTCTTTGGAAGTGATCTCTCTGTGCTGTCATTCCATATCTTGTTTATCTGCTCTTTGGAAGTTATCTCTCTGTGCTGTCATTCCATATCCTGTTTATCTTCTCTTTGAAAGTGATCTCTCTGTGCTGTCATTCCATATCTTGTTTATCTGCTCTTTGGAAGTTATCTCTCTGTGCTGTCATTCCATATCCTGTTTATCTTCTCTTTGAAAGTGATCTCTCTGTGCTGTCATTCCATATCCTGTTTATCTTCTCTTTGAAAGTGATCTCTCTGTGCTGTCATTCCATATCCTGTTTATCTTCTCTTTGAAAGTGATCTCTCTGTGCTGTCATTCCATATCTTGTTTATCTTCTCTTTGAAAGTGAGCTCTCTGTGCTGTCATTCCATATCTTGTTTATCTTCTCTTTGAAAGTGATCTCTCTGTGCTGTCATTCCATATCTTGTTTATCTGCCCTTTGAAAGTGAGCTCTCCTTGCTGGCATTCTATATCCTGTTTATCTTTTCTTTGAAAGTGATCTCTCTGTGCTGTTATTCCTTATCTCGTTTTTATGCTCTTAGAAAGTGAGCTCTCTGTGCTGTCATTCCATATCTTGTTTATCTGCTCTTTGGAAGTTATCTCTCTGTGCTGTCATTCCATATCTTGTTTATCTGCTCTTTGGGAGTTATCTCTCTGTGCTGTCATTCCATATCCTGTTTATCTTCTCTTTGAAAGTGAGCTCTCTGTGCTGTCATTCCATATCCTGTTTATCTTCTCTTTGAAAGTGATCTCTCTGTGCTGTCATTCCATATCTTGTTTATCTTCTCTTTGAAAGTGAGCTCTCTGTGCTGTCATTCCATATCTTGTTTATCTTCTCTTTGAAAGTGATCTCTCTGTGCTGTCATTCCATATCTTGTTTATCTTCTCTTTGTAAGTGATCTCTCTGTGCTGTCATTCCATATCTTGTTTATCTTCTCTTTGAAAGTGATCTCTCTGTGCTGTCATTCCATATCTTGTTTATCTTCTCTTTGAAAGTGATCTCTCTGTGCTGTCATTCCATATCCTGTTTATCTGCTCTTTGGAAGTGATCTCTCTGTGCTGTCATTCCATATCCTGTTTATCTTCTCTTTGAAAGTGAGCTCTCTGTGCTGTCATTCCATATCTTGTTTATCTTCTCTTTGAAAGTGATCTCTCTGTGCTGTCATTCCATATCTTGTTTATCTTCTCTTTGAAAGTGAGCTCTCTGTGCTGTCATTCCATATCTTGTTTATCTTCTCTTTGAAAGTGATCTCTCTGTGCTGTCATTCCATATCTTGTTTATCTTCTCTTTGTAAGTGATCTCTCTGTGCTGTCATTCCATATCTTGTTTATCTTCTCTTTGAAAGTGATCTCTCTGTGCTGTCATTCCATATCTTGTTTATCTTCTCTTTGAAAGTGAGCTCTCTGTGCTGTCATTCCATATCTTGTTTATCTTCTCTTTGAAAGTGATCTCTCTGTGCTGTCATTCCATATCTTGTTTATCTTCTCTTTGAAAGTGATCTCTCTGTGCTGTCATTCCATATCTTGTTTATCTTCTCTTTGAAAGTGAGCTCTCTGTGCTGTCATTCCATATCTTGTTTATCTTCTCTTTGAAAGTGATCTCTCTGTGCTGTCATTCCATATCTTGTTTATCTGCCCTTTGAAAGTGAGCTCTCCTTGCTGGCATTCTATATCCTGTTTATCTTTTCTTTGAAAGTGATCTCTCTGTGCTGTTATTCCTTATCTCGTTTTTATGCTCTTAGAAAGTGAGCTCTCTGTGCTGTCATTCCATATCTTGTTTATCTGCTCTTTGGAAGTTATCTCTCTGTGCTGTCATTCCATATCTTGTTTATCTGCTCTTTGGAAGTTATCTCTCTGTGCTGTCATTCCATATCCTGTTTATCTTCTCTTTGAAAGTGAGCTCTCTGTGCTGTCATTCCATATCCTGTTTATCTTCTCTTTGAAAGTGATCTCTCTGTGCTGTCATTCCATATCCTGTTTATCTTCTCTTTGAAAGTGATCTCTCTGTGCTGTCATTCCATATCCTGTTTATCTTCTCTTTGAAAGTGATCTCTCTGTGCTGTCATTCCATATCCTGTTTATCTTCTCTTTGAAAGTGATCTCTCTGTGCTGTCATTCCATATCCTGTTTATCTGCTCTTTGAAAGTGATCTCTCTGTGCTGTCATTCCATATCCTGTTTATCTTCTCTTTGAAAGTGATCTCTCTGTGCTGTCATTCCCTATCTTGTTTATCTTCTCTTTGAAAGTGAGCTCTCTGTGCTGTCATTCCATATCTTGTTTATCTTCTCTTTGAAAGTGATCTCTCTGTGCTGTCATTCCATATCTTGTTTATCTTCTCTTTGAAAGTGATCTCTCTGTGCTGTCATTCCATATCTTGTTTATCTTCTCTTTGAAAGTGAGCTCTCTGTGCTGTCATTCCATATCTTGTTTATCTTCTCTTTGAAAGTGATCTCTCTGTGCTGTCATTCCATATCTTGTTTATCTTCTCTTTGAAAGTGATCTCTCTGTGCTGTCATTACATATCCTGTTTATCTTCTCTTTGAAAGTGATCTCTCTGTGCTGTCATTCCATATCCTGTTTATCTGCTCTTTGGAAGTGATCTCTCTGTGCTGTCATTCCATATCCTGTTTATCTTCTCTTTGAAAGTGAGCTCTCTGTGCTGTCATTCCATATCTTGTTTATCTTCTCTTTGAAAGTGATCTCTCTGTGCTGTCATTCCATATCCTGTTTATCTTCTCTTTGAAAGTGATCTCTCTGTGCTGTCATTCCATATCTTGTTTATCTTCTCTTTGAAAGTGAGCTCTCTGTGCTGTCATTCCATATCTTGTTTATCTTCTCTTTGAAAGTGATCTCTCTGTGCTGTCATTCCATATCTTGTTTATCTTCTCTTTGAAAGTGATCTCTCTGTGCTGTCATTACATATCCTGTTTATCTTCTCTTTGAAAGTGATCTCTCTGTGCTGTCATTCCATATCCTGTTTATCTTCTCTTTGAAAGTTATCTCTCTGTGCTGTCATTCCATATCCTGTTTATCTTCTCTTTGAAAGTTATCTCTCTGTGCTGTCATTCCATATCCTGTTTATCTTCTCTTTGAAAGTGATCTCTCTGTGCTGTCATTCCATATCCTGTTTATCTTCTCTTTGTAAGTGAGCTCTCTGTGCTGTCATTCCATATCTTGTTTATCTTCTCTTTGAAAGTGATCTCTCTGTGCTGTCATTCCATATCTTGTTTATCTTCTCTTTGAAAGTGAGCTCTCTGTGCTGTCATTCCATATCTTGTTTATCTTCTCTTTGAAAGTGATCTCTCTGTGCTGTCATTCCATATCTTGTTTATCTTCTCTTTGAAAGTGAGCTCTCTGTGCTGTCATTCCATATCTTGTTTATCTTCTCTTTGAAAGTGATCTCTCTGTGCTGTCATTCCATATCTTGTTTATCTTCTCTTTGAAAGTGATCTCTCTGTGCTGTCATTCCATATCCTGTTTATCTTCTCTTTGAAAGTGAGCTCTCTGTGCTGTCATTCCATATCTTGTTTATCTTCTCTTTGAAAGTGATCTCTCTGTGCTGTCATTCCATATCTTGTTTATCTTCTCTTTGAAAGTGAGCTCTCTGTGCTGTCATTCCATATCTTGTTTATCTTCTCTTTGGAAGTTATCTCTCTGTGCTGTCATTCCATATCTTGTTTATCTTCTCTTTGGAAGTTATCTCTCTGTGCTGTCATTCCATATCCTGTTTATCTTCTCTTTGAAAGTTATCTCTCTGTGCTGTCATTCCATATCCTGTTTATCTTCTCTTTGAAAGTGATCTCTCTGTGCTGTCATTCCATATCCTGTTTATCTTCTCTTTGAAAGTGAGCTCTCTGTGCTGTCATTCCATATCTTGTTTATCTTCTCTTTGAAAGTGATCTCTCTGTGCTGTCATTCCATATCTTGTTTATCTTCTCTTTGAAAGTGATCTCTCTGTGCTGTCATTCCATATCCTGTTTATCTTCTCTCTGAAAGTGATCTCTCTGTGCTGTCATTCCATATCCTGTTTATCTGCTCTTTGGAAGTGATCTCTCTGTGCTGTCATTCCATATCTTGTTTATCTGCTCTTTGGAAGTTATCTCTCTGTGCTGTCATTCCATATCCTGTTTATCTTCTCTTTGAAAGTGATCTCTCTGTGCTGTTATTCCTTATCTCGTTTTTATGCTCTTAGAAAGTGAGCTCTCTGTGCTGTCATTCCATATCCTGTTTATCTTCTCTTTGAAAGTGAGCTCTCTGTGCTGTCATTCCATATCTTTTTTATCTGCTTTTTAAAAGTGAGCGCTCTGTGCTGTTGTCTACTGTATCACACAATGTCAATGTAGAAGCCTCATTTTTTCAATCAGTGCCCAGATAGTTAAGCAGCCCTCCCTCCCCCCCTCAGCGCCTTGAGACCCTCATGGGTGAGTAGCCATGCTCTATAAACCCTTGATTGATCGGTTCTTTAATATGACTGCTAGAAACGTCCTTGAAAACATTTATGGAAAAGATTACGTTCTTGACTGTCACCGTGTGCACCTAGTGCAGTGTCAATGTGGTAGAGATGAGCACTGGTTCATTCAGCCACATTCAGAGCAGAGGTGTCAGTTCCATCCTTGGGCCGCCCTGTCTGGTTTGTGACACTGAGCTTTTCTGAATGGGACCAGGAGGATCTACATGGCTTTCTCAGGCAAGCTGTCTCCAACTTTGCAGATATCAGTTTTAAATCACTGGGATAACTGTGTTCCATGGATTCAGCTTATGTACCTGGGAGCCATACCCAATCTAAAGATAGATTTGAAGCCACGCTTCATCCGTAAGGAAGTAATGATCCATGCGGTGCGGTTGGTGACTAAATCTTTTGGGCAGAATATCCGGCCAGAGGTGCTTCACATATTCACATGTTACTGCGGGTAAAGTGTGTGCCTGAATGTGCATGTGATGCTGATGAGTCACGGTTGTCACTCTTTGAACAGTATGTGATATGTGAGAGTACAGTGGAGTCTCACAACACAGCCACCAGGCAGCTCGTGTTGTGATTCCAGCCCCAAACACATCTGTCTGTAAGAAACAGTTCAGTTCTGCACATATTGGAACATTGAGCCTGGCAGGTTTGTCGTATCTGGGTGCAATGGTTGTTTTTTGAGGCACGGAAAACTGAGGGGCAGATTTACAAGAACTGACGCATCACTGCAAATTAGCAGAGACGCGTCATTTCACCTGCGTCACGTAAAAAAACCCTTGCGCCACCATGGAAGCGTCACATTTACAATGCAGCGCATCGTGGCACAAGGATTGACTGATGCTTCATGCATCTCTTGGCGTAAAGGTAAGGCATTGCTCGAGTCCTGTCGCGAGCGCGACGCAACTCCAGCAACGCTCAGGAATGCCTATAACTATTGTGCTGCGTCACTCCTTATGCCTGCTTTAAGCAGACGTACACTTTGACGCAGTGGCGTCATAGAAGAGACACAGTGAAATCTTGTAGATTTCACTGCGGCACCTTTACGAGGCTTTCTCATGCTGGAACGCCCACCCTGCATACATTATACCTGACGCAGGTGTAATGTGACGCAGGGCTTTAGAACATAACGCATCTCCCTAGATGTGTCATGTTGTAAATGTGTCGCAATGTGGCGCATTGTTTATGAAGCCACTGAGTCACAAAAGTGACACATTTGCAGTGTAAAAGTGTCACAAGGGGCTTGTAAATCTGCCCCTGAGTCTCATTAACCCCATATGCTCAGCTCCAAACTCTACAGATTTTTAACCATTGACAAAGAATGGTTTCAGGAATATGACTGCTGTGAAGATTTATTTAATAAAGTTAAGAGACAAATTCAGTGTCCAGTGATACTACTCTATTTTGAAATGTTGAATAATAAAACTGAACAGGAGGAAACTGTAAGAGCTGAGGTTGAAATGTTCAGTTCTAAAAGCAACCACGGGCCCAGCAGACATTGTCAAGGTCCACTGGGCCAGCCAATGTTTGCAGAAGAGGTGACCAGGGGAGCAAATACAGATATCAAAGATGAAACGACAGCATCACTTGGCCATGGAGGTCTACATGGGAAACCTGAGCCCCACATTGACGCCTACACGTCTGAGTGTTAAGGGTCAGGCAGGCACTTCCTGATAGAAGTGCTAACTGCCTGTGTCCATAGAAAGACAGAGGCGATATTCCATGCATTGAGTCAGTACCCACTAGACTGGCTGCACTTAAGAGAAAAGGAATCACTTCACATTGTATTCTCGTTTTGCCAGTGGAGCAAAACAAGAAACTGGAGCATTTAAAGTCATTCAGTGAGTCTCCTCACAAAGGTGCCAATTACGATCCGGTAAAAAAAATTCCCGTACGACTCGTATCCGGTCTTTTTACCGTACGAATCGTACAAGTGCCGTACAAACTGGCAATCACGATTCGCATCGGAAAAAGACCATACGAGTCGCATTGGGAATAATTCCCCACACGTCCCAGGGTCGGAAAAAGTGTCCGACACGTCCTCGGACGATTTACCGTACAAACGTGAAAAGCGAAGTCCGACCGGGGAATCACGATCCGTCCCGGGCGTCCGAATGTACAACCGTATGGTTAAAAGACCGTCCGCACCGAACTCCAATAGCATTCGAAGCAGGTTAGGTATCACGCTGCACTGTCACGCCTGAGGTCACTGTCACTGCCAGGATTGGGTAAATATAGGGTAAGAGCATTTGAAGCAGGTTAGGTATCACGCTGCACTGCCACGCCTGAGGTCCCTGCCACTGCCAGGATTGGCTAAATATAGGGTAGGAGCATTTGAAGCAGGTGAGGTATCACACTGCACTGTCACGCCTGAGGTCACTGTCACTTCCAAGATTGGGTAAATATAGGGTAAGAGCATTCGAAGCAGGTTGGGTATCACGCTGCACTGTCACGCCTGAGGTCCCTGCCACTGCCAGGATTGGCTAAATATAGGGTAGGAGCATTTGAAGCAGGTGAGGTATCACGCTGCACTGTCACGCCTGAGGTCACTGTCACTGCCAGGATTGGGCAAATATAGGGTAAGAGCATTCGAAACAGGTTAGATATCACGCTGCGCTGTCACGCCTGAGGTCACAGTTACTTCCTGTGTTGGTAAGTATAGTGTAGGAGCATTTGAAGCAGGTTAGGAATCACGCTGCCCCGTAACGCGAGAGGTCACTGTCCCTTCCAGGATTGGTTAAATATAGGGTAAGAGCATTCGAAGCAGGTCAGGTATCACGATGCCCTGTCACACCTGAGGTCACTGTCACTTCCAGGATTGGGTAAATATAGGGTAAGAGCATTCGAAGCAGGTTAGATATCACGTTGCACTATCACGCCTGAGGTCACTGTCCCTTCCAGGATTGGGTAAATATTAGGCCTGGGCAAAATTTACGTTCGCGGAATTTGCGATAATTTGGCATTTCCGCGTTCCGCGGAGAGCGCGGAAATGTCAAAATTTCCGCATTCCGCAGCTTTGCGATAATTTGGTTCTTGCTCGCGCTGTAAAATAATACATTCTCGCGCGCGCGCGATCGCCGTACCTGAATCCCCGCGTTCGCCGACAAGTTTTCCCGATCCGGTCGCGTTCTCCACGAGATGTTGTATTGTTTTAGCCATTTGCGCTGTCTCGCGACAGTTCGCGTCCGCAGTGACGTCATGCGTCGCGCGATCACGTCTTTTTTCTCGCGATCATGCACCGCGAGACAACTGAAAACAAGATGGCCGCGCCCGCAAGCAACCACATGGGTAAGTTGGCGACCCGCAACCATGCAGAAAATCTCGCGAACATGCCGGAAAAAAACTTCCGCATCTTTGCGATATTTCAGCTTGTTTGCGGAGATTTTTAACATTTTCGCGATAATTTGCGAAAGTCGCTTTCGCAAATTCCGCCCACCCCTAGTAAATATAGGGTAAGTGCATTTGAAGCAGGTTAGGTATCACGCTGCACTGTCACGCCTGAGGTCACTGTCACTTCCTGTGTTGGGTAAATATAGGGTAAGAGCATTTGAAGCAGGTTAGGTATCACGCTGCACTGTCACGCCTGAGGTCACTGTCACTTCCTGTGTTGGGTAAATATAGGGTAAGAGCATTCGAAGCAGGTTAGGTATCACGCTGCACTGTCACGCCTGAGGTCACTGTCACTTCCTGTGTTGGGTAAATATAGGGTAAGAGCTTTTGAAACAGGCTAGATATCACGCTGCACTGTCACGTCTGAAGTCACTGTCACTGCCAGGATTGGGTAAATATAGGGTAAGAGCATTCGAAGCAGGTTAGGTATCACGCTACACTGTCACACCTGAGGTCCCGGCCACTTCCAGGATTGGGTAAATATAGGGCAAGAACATTTGAAGCAGGTTAGGTATCACGCTGCACTGTCACGTCTGAAGTCACTGTCACTGCCAGGATTGGGTAAATATAGGGTAAGCGCATTCGAAGCAGGTAACGTATCACACTGCACTGTCACGCCTGAGGTCACTGTCACTTCCTGTGTTGGGTAAATATAGGGTAAGAGCTTTTGAAACAGGTTAGGTATGACGCCGCCCTGTTACGCGTGAGGTCCCTGTCACTTCCAGGATTGGGTAAATATAGGGTAAGAGCATTTGAAGCAGGTGAGCTATAACGCTGCACTGTCACGCCTGAGGTCACTGTCATTTCCTGTGTTGGGTAAATATAGGGTAAGAGCTTTTGAAACATGCTAGATATCACGCTGCACTGTCACGCCTGAGGTCTCTGTCACTGCCAGGAGCGGGTAAATATAGGGTAAGAGCATTCGAAGCAGGTTAGGTATCACGCTGCACTGTCACGCCTGAAGTCACTGTCACTGCCAGGATTGGGTAAATATAGGGTAAGAGCATTTGAAGCAGGTTAGGTATCACGCTGCCCTGTTACGCGTGAGGTCCCTGTCACTTCCAAGATCGGGTAAATATAGGGTAAGAGCATTCGAAGCAGGTGAGGTATCACGCTGCGCTGTCACGCCTGAGGTCACAGTTACTTCCTGTGTTGGTAAGTATAGTGTAGGAGCATTTGAAGCAGGTTAGGAATCACGCTGCCCCGTCACGCGAGAGGTCACTGTCCCTTCCAGGATTGGTCAAATATAGGGTAAGAGCATTTGAAGCAGGTGAGGTATCACGCTGCACTGTCACGCCTGAGGTCACTGTCCCTTCCAGGATTGGGTAAATATAGGGTAAGAGCATTTGAAGCAGGTGAGGTATCATGCTGCACTGTCACGCCTGAGGTCACTGTCCCTTCCAGGATTGGGTAAATATAGGGTAAGAGCATTTGAAGCAGGTTAGGTATCACACTGCACTGTCACGCCTGAGGTCCCTGCCACTGCCAGGATTGGGTAAATATAGGGTAAGAGCATTTGAAGCAGGTTGGGTATCACGCTGCACTGTCACGCCTGAGATCACTGCCACTGCCAGGATTGGGTAAATATATGGTAAAAGCATTCGAAGCAGGTTAGGTATCACGCTGCGCTGTCACACCTGAGGTCACTGTCACTTCCTGTGTTGGGTAAGAATAGGGTAGGAGCATTTGAGGCAGGTTAGGTATCACGCTGCACTGTCACGCCTGAGGTCACTGTCACTTCAAGGATTGGATAAATATAGGGTAAGAGCATTCGAAGCAGGTTAGGTATCACGCTGCACTGTCACGCCTGAGGTCACTGTCACTTCCACGATTGGATAAATGTAGGGTAAGAGCATTCGAAGCAGGTTAGGTATCACGCTGCACTTTCACACGTGAGGTCACTGCCAGGATTGGGTAAATATTGGGTAAGAGCATTTGAAGCAGGTTAGGTATCACACTGCACTGTCACGCCTGAGGTCCCTGCCACTGCCAGGATTGGGTAAATATAGGGCAAGAGCATTCGAAGCAGGTTAGGTATCACGCTGCGCTGTCACACCTGAGGTCACTGTCACTTCCTGTGTTGGGTAAGAATAGGGTAGGAGCATTTGAGGCAGGTTAGGTATCACGCTGCACTGTCACGCCTGAGGTCACTGCCACTGCCAGGATTGGGTAAATATAGGGTAAGAGCATTTGAAGCAGGTTGGGTATCACGCTGCACTGTCACGCCTGAGGTCCCTGCCACTGCCAGGATTGGGTAAATATATGGTAAAAGCATTTGAAGCAGGTCGGGTATCATGCTGCACTGTCACGCCTGAGGTCACTGTTTCTTCCACGATTGGATAAATGTAGGGTAAGAGCATTTGAAGCAGGTTAGGTATCACGCTGCACTTTCACACGTGAGGTCACTGCCAGGATTGGGTAAATATTGGGTAAGAGCATTTGAAGCAGGTTAGGTATCACACTGCACTGTCACGCCTGAGGTCCCTGCCACTGCCAGGATTGGGTAAATATAGGGCAAGAGCATTCGAAGCAGGTTAGGTATCACGCTGCGCTGTCACACCTGAGGTCACTGTCACTTCCTGTGTTGGGTAAGAATAGGGTAGGAGCATTTGAGGCAGGTTAGGTATCACGCTGCACTGTCATGCCTGAGGTCACTGCCACTGCCAGGATTGGGTAAATATAGGGTAGGAGCATTTGAAGCAGGTTGGGTATCACGCTGCACTGTCACGCCTGAGGTCCCTGCCACTGCCAGGATTGGGTAAATATATGGTAAAAGCATTTGAAGCAGGTTGGGTATCACGCTGCACTGTCACGCCTGAGGCCACTGTCACTTCCACGATTGGATAAATGTAGGGTAAGAGCATTTGAAGCAGGTTGGGTATCACGCTGCACTTTCACGCCTGAGGTCACTGCCTCTGCCAGGATTGGGTAAATATAGGGCAGGAGCATTTGAAGCAGGTGAGGTATCACGCTGCAGCGGGATACAACAAAACCTTTTGACACTACTTTCTTTGCCTTCTCTCATTCCGCAGTTCCCTAGTGTCCTCACTGATCTCATGAGGTCCTGACTCTAATTTTAAGGGGTGAGAAACATGATGTATTTTGTAAAAAACAAGACAACAGTGTCTAGAGGTTTCCCATCAAAGTTGGGGCCTGCTTTGCGGTATTATCTACTTAGACAGCTATGGTTCATATACTTACCTTATGAATGAGCCTTTTCATAGAGTCACATCAACCCGGATACTTTATCTAGGGGGACTGTATGTACGCCAGAGGAAATGTATGAATATAGAAATACATTGGCACAATCTAATCATTGATCTTATACCTATTTATGTTTGTCTGTCACTAAGCTGAGAAAAAAACATTTTAATTATTTACATCACTGTTATTATACATGCACTTATGCCAACCTATAGCGATAATACTCACGCTAAGGGTCATGCGCACCAGGCCCTCCAATGTTTTTTACTGCTCGCATGTTTTTAGGTTAATGTAGTTTTGTCGCATTGCTTTTTATTACCTGTATTGCTGCTATCACTGTGTTTGCAAATTCTTCTTGTTTGGCTTCACTTCAGGGGCCTCCCCGTTCCGCCGCGGCTGACGTGCCGATTGTGCGGAGGGCGGACCCTTCATTTTCCAGCCTAGTCCAGCACACACTTCCGGGGAGGACACGGTCTCATCATCCTCCGGATATACACTACTTAAACATCCGATGGTGCGGGCACGCAGCGGGCATGCCGCTGGCATGCCTAAGGCAAGTCTGTCTGTGCCCGTCCGTGCCTGGGCCTCATCTAGTGCCCGAAACCCTGGTCTAATGCCTTCCCAAACCGTTAGATACTCTGCTAGAGAGTTATACACTTTTAATAAAACAAAGGAAAACTGCTGTGTGGCGGGTTCTGGGGTTAGCACTGTTAGTTGTGCAAAAGATTTCTTCCTTGCAATCTCCCCAGAGTTTACAGAGCTATGACTCTGGCGGTCCCCGCGATGGATCCTTGCTCCGTGGTGGTCTTGTTAATGCCACATCACTGGTAAAGCACAGATACGAAGTAGCTCACACCATAGAAAACTTGGGTTTGGACATCCGCTTCATTGCAGAAGCTTGGGCAGATGCTGCTTCGGACCCTGATTTCATTACTGCTGCTCCTGCGGGTTTTAGAGCGATTAGGGTAGACGGGCCGTTAAAACGAGGCCTGACTATCCTGTGTCTACTCCGTTCTATGAGGCCCTCCAATTCACATTTGAACTTAGTTCTAAATTGACTCTCAAAGGCATCTTATTGCACCGACCACCAGGTACGAGAAATGCTTTTTTAACAAATCTCGATACCCTGCTTGAACCCATCTTTTTAAATAAGGACTTTACCAACCTTGGAGACTTTAACTTCCATCTGGAAGATTTAGATAATAGAGAAACGGTGGTGCTTTCAGACGCCCCAGGAGTGCTAGGGCTAACCCAACTAGTGCAATCACCATCTCATGAGGCCGGTCACACGCTGGATGGTGTTTTCTCCTCGGCCCACGGGCTTATAGTCTGTCATGGTCTGACCATTCACTCTTTGAGTTTAGCCTTCCGTGCATTACGGTCGGTCAGGCCAGCATTACTAGGCCGCCTGTCTCTTCCTGTAAAGCATGGAGTGAAGTGGACAAAACAATCCTTCGCACCCACCTGGAAGCCTCATGTCCTCAATTTCAGGGTCACGTGGACTTAGTGGTGACCAAATACACGAATTGGATTCCTGAGGCAGTTAATGCCTCGGTACGCACAAAAATACTGTCCGGAAACAGGACTACCCCGTCTGCCCCCTGTTTTTTTTAATCACTTCGGAAGGAAAAACAGAACTGTCGCCAAATGGAACGGCGTTGGCGAATAAATTATTATGAGTCTGGAAAGCAAGCGTACAAGACAGCTTTAATGAATTACAAAAAACTACTAATATTAGAAAAGAGAAATTATTTCACTCAACAGATTGAGTCAGCTAATAATTCCCCTAAGGAACTATTTTCGGTAATCAATAAACTCACCATGCCCAACAATACAGGAAAGAAGGGCAATCAAAAGTTCTGTAATGATTTTGCTGCAACATTCAAATCCAAAGTTTTGGATATTTTCAAAGTTTTTAAGGATGGATCTGGCCCTTGTTTTTCGCCCCAGGGAGATGGTCCAGACCTTAACAAAAGTACTTTGCTCAAATTTTCTCCAGTTTCGGCGGAAACAGTAAGAACGCAGATATATGAAGCCAGGTCAGGATCTCCTCTGGACCCACGTCCAGCAGCACTTCTCAAAGGATTAGTAGATCTGGTGAGCCCCAGGCCTTCGGAAATTTTTAACCTGATGATTAATTCTGGCATCTTTCCAACTAGTTGGAAGGAAACGTCCATCCTTCCTTTATTAAAAAAGCCTACTTTAGATGCCACCAACCCCAACAACTATCGACCCATTGCCGATTACCGATGCCCGCTAAGATTGTGGGTAAAATCATGAATATTCAACTGTCTCAATGTATCATTGAGATTAGTCTACTGGATCACTCTCAGTTCAGTTTTTGTAAGGAACTTCGGGGCAGATTTACGTTCCCTGGCGCATCCCTGCAAATCAGCAGGGATGCGCCAGGGAAGATGCGTCACGCAAGTTTGCCCTGCGGTGCATCGTGGCGCAAGGACAAGCAGATGCGTGACGCATCTGCTGGCGTATGGTTGGCGTAGTGCTGAAGTTGTGTCGCAAGCGCTACGCAACTCCAACCTGCCCTATCCCTAACATGGTGCGTCACGCCTTACGCCTGCTTGAGGCAGGCGTAAGGATTTGACGCACCAGCGTCGGAGAAGTGACTGCGTGAAATCTTGTAGATTTCACTGCGTCACTTTTCCGAGGCTTTTTCCGATGTAACGCCCACCCTGCATACATTAAACCTGACGCGGGTTTAATGTGGTGCATGGCTTTACAATGTGACGCATCTCCCTAGATGCGTCACGTTGTAAATCCGTCGCAGCATGGCGCTAGCTTTGCACCGCCGCTGCGTCACAAAAGTGACGCAACGGCGGCGCAAAAGTGGCGCATGGGGTTTGTAAATCTGCCCCATAGTACGGAAATGGCGCTTATTAAAGCTACCGAAGAGATCAGAGCGACGACGATGGATGGAGGAGGCACAGCTGCTCTTGTGCTCCTCGGTCTATCTGCCGCTTTTGATACGGTTGATCATGCTCTTTTGCAACATCGGTTGGAGGAACTGGGAGTGGATGAAGTGGACCTGGCGCTGCTGTCCTCCTTCCTAAAGGATCAACGGTGTCACTTGACGGATTCAACTCAGCTCCTTACGTTTTGCCTTGTGGAGTCCCTCAGGGCAGTTGGTTGAGCCCCTCTTTGTTTAACATCCATGTCTCCGAACTGGCCCCACTGATCCGGGAAATCGTATTCAGTCTTACGTCATACGCCGATGACACCCAGATTGTGGTAGCTGTGTATAAACACCAAATCTCTCCTTTTCAGCAGTTTAAAAACTGCATGAGTACCATTAACAAATGGATGAGTACACATTGCCTCAAACTTAATTCCGATAAAACGGAAGTTCTGATTTTTGGCAACATGCAGCCAACCTGGAGCAACCTGTGGTGGGCGGCAGAGATGGGCATAGCTCCCAAACCAGCGGCCAAAGTCAAGCACTTGGGTGCACTGATCGACAATAGATTAACTCTCTGTCAACAGACTAACGCCATTGTCTCTGCCTAATATTTTCTTATAAAGAAAATAAGGAAGATATTTCCGTACATCCCGGCGGATACTAGGAGAACAGTAGTCACATCTCTTATTCAATCCAAATTAGACTACTGCAATGGGCTATACTTGAATGCCCAGAAGCAGCGCCGAAAGAAGATTCAGATGATTCAAAACTCTGCGGCACGTCTACTGCTCAATATTCCCAGGAATAAACCGGTAACCAATGAAATCCGCAATTTGCACTGGCTTCCTGTACTTCAGCGCGTCAAAATCAAGGCACTGTGTCTTGCCTATAAAGCCTTGAATCATACAGGCCCCTCTTTTCTTCAGAATCTCTTTGTATGGTACCAACCGACCAGACATCTTCGGTCGATGGGGGCAAGACTTCTGTTGGTGCCTAGAATTCGTACTGCACATTGGGGTGGCCGCAGCTTCCATTACGGCACATCTAAACTCTGGAATTCTCTTCCACTGGAACTTAGGAACGCCAGCTCTTTAATGGGCTTTAGGAAAAAATGTAAAACCAGGCTGTTCCAGGATTAGGCGCAGAGCATGCTGATTGGAGTCCTCAGCGCCAAGACACCCTTGGGTATTCGTGCGCTTTTATAAATTCCATTAACATTCACATTAACATTAACAATGGATGACCCGGACAACCTATCATGACAAGATATTAACCATACTATACTTTTTTCCTGCACTTTTTCTCTTTTCAGAAACGCTACTCCCTTCTACAAACTTGGTGGCACTGGTTACTTCAGGCCTCCACTCATACTAAAATTAGCCTTCCTTTGGTCCTGAAGAAGCGCTTGGGATCTCCTTCTGAGGCCACATACAGCGCGAAACATGTTGAACATTATAGATGTCCATTAGGGACATATACCCAGCTACAGAGGGCCATAATATCCCCTAGAGCAGCGCTACACACTTTATTTTAACAATGGCAGAGGGATCACCCCAATAAATAGTACCCACTCCCCCTCCAGTCATCTTTTAACACACCACTTTAGACTTCACTGCCACTTACACCCACGCACCCAAAGGGCTTCTCATCAAAAGATCTCTGATAAAGAGACCCTTCGGGGGACCCTTAGGGCATTGCAGCACCGGCCCGACGAGGAGCAAAGCCCAAAGGATGAAGCATGCCATCCTTCGGGGCATGTGAGGGCATTATGATGAGGACACACTGTCCCCACAGATAGAGTAGCACGAAAGAAAGTTTCTTCCTCTTTTATCCTCTACAAGGAACTGTGACTCCCTTTGTGTGCTAGTTACTTTTCGGGAGCAAGGGTCACTCGGCCTAATAATCATCTCCAGTGTCCCCCCTCTCCATGAATAGGACTCCCAGGATTGTGCCTTGTAGATTTACATGAGAGTAAAGTAAATGCAGGGACCTCGTGGATCGAGAAGTATCATTGGATGACAATTCTGTGCACTGCTCATAGGAGTCTAGACCTAATTACTGAAAAATAGCCGAGCAGTAGCAAGGGTCGTTGGATGAATCAAAGGAGTAGAGTTTATATTAGGGGAGACATTTTCAATCTCTACTGGAGTGAACTGTTACAGCAGCTTAATTGTGAATGTTTGTACAGGCAGACCCCTGAGCAGAGAACTGTCACCTATCCTGCGCTCAGTGTAATCAGAGAGCAACATGTCTCATTTAGGAACAGGTAAACATGACTCGATCCACCTACGGACAGCTGTCACATAATTTACTTTAAATTTGAAGGGTTACCCGGGGAATTCCAATGGTAGTCCTAGGTACGCTAGAAAATTAACATATTCCAATCACTGCTTGGTTTGGATTAAGATACTCCTGGGTTCATGTATGTGTGAATTATCGCTATACATCATGAACTGACATTTATTCTGAGTGATTTGTGTAACTACCATACCAGATTATAAACCAATACCATTTGGAAAACCATCCATGGAAGCTACTTTGGTTGGGAGAACAGAAAGTATGTAATTCTGATGCTACAAAGCCATAAGTTATAAACAACAATTGGTTCTGTAGGATATTTTATTCCAGTAAGTTTAATTCCTTAGTAAATTCGGCCACCTCTTTGGCTATTCTTCTTACAATCAATTTATGCAATTTTATGTATTTAACGAATCATTGACACCAGAGACGATTAGAGAATCAGGAGGTATATTAACATTCATATACCATGAGTGCTTAAATCACCCAAAGAGCCAATGGTTTCATAAGTAAAATGAGTGAACAAGCAACAATGAATACAAAATACACAATGTGTGCAAAGTGTCACAAATATAAACATTTAAATCCACAAGACATTACAAATGTTACATCACAGTACAAGCCAAAAAATTCAATGGTGGTGTCCGGAAGTTTATTCAAAGAGATTCAAGCCTATGTCCGTATTGCTAGGATGTGGATATGCTTGACCACAATGACCAGTACCAGTAATGATCGTTGACGTTTCGACCCTATTTTGTCATGTGCTCATATCTGGCATCCCCATGGGTCTTCATCAGGACTAAAGTATCTGAAAAGATGGCCTGTGTGTTAAAGAATAATGGGTATCAATGCGATAGGTGATATACAAATAAATAACGACTTATGTGTGAATGTGGTCGTTCAAACATCTCACATTGAGTAAGAGGCATCTTGTTCGAATCCAGTATGAATCATAGATAAGGCCTCTCCAGAATATGGGCCTTAAGATAAGTTACCTAAGTAAAAGAGTGAGTATCTTGTTCAAATAATTATTACTAATATTCATGTGTTTAGGGGAAGCAGACCCTAATGAGGTCTTACCTGGGCACCAGGGTGGTTGTCCAGATTTGGAAAAAGGAGATGGTGCCTTGTAGCCCTTGAGCAATGGAGGTTAACAAATCCTAAAATCCAGGAGATCCAGTAAGGATTCTACAATGCACTAAAGATAAATATTCTAACCGAGCATTAATCCCAAATCAATTTAGAGTCAGATATAGTCAAAGATACAAATGAGTCTCTAAGAAGACTTTGGTTGGGTAATCTCACCACAAAAATGAGTTGGTGAAGAGCGTGGCTCAGGCATGTCTTACTCCATGGAGATACAACTATCCTCTGTGCGACAGGAGACTGAAAGGCTTTGTACTGCCGTGTGTGCAAGGTGCACGCTGCCCAGCCCGTGTGTGGAGACACAGGAACGTGTGTTGCCGCCACGGCTAACCCAATGATGCGGGCTAGCCGTTGTCATAGTTATGGTGAAAAAGCTCAAATCCAGAAGCTCTGCTAAAGAATGTGAGAGTGGCGGCTTTTAAGTTGTTTACAGCAGCTGCTGATTCAATGATTTACCCGTCGTCTGTGTTACATGTGTGAGTTCATCTCATGTGAAGACACATCAGAGAGTAAGCATGCCATGGAAAGGACCACAGTTAAGATATCGCATTAATTTTATGTATATATGTGAGATCAGCATTGAGAGTAGAACAAACACTGTAACAGATCAGTAGTAATGCTGATGGTACACAGGAGTGTAATACTGATGGTCCACAGGAGTGTAATACTGATGGTCCACAGGAGTGTAATACTGATGGTCCACAGGAGTGTAATATTGATGGTCCACAGGAGTGTAATACTGATGGTCCACAGGAGTGTAATACTGATGGTACACAGGAGTGTATAAATCTACATCTTCTATAGTCGACACATGACCGGTTACACAAGTCTCTAAAAGTTTATAAGTACCTCTTGGGTTACGTACCTCCCTTTCTAGGGCCCACCATTTCAAACTGTCCGTGGCGTAATTATATGGGAGAGAATGGTCGACCAGTGGGGCTCCTAGTGTTTTACAGTGGACCCTTGAGCAATGGTGCAGTATTCTCATCTTTATTTTCTGTCCTGTCTGGCCCATATATAATTCCCTACAAGGGCAGGCAGTTACATAGATCACAAAAACTGAATTACAATTTGTTTGGTGCTTCAACATGTATTTGGAATATGTGAAGTCTTTTCACTCTGCTGTGAGGACACAGCCTTTGCAGTTCCCACATTTAAAATGCCGCACTAGGGGTAGCAACAGCAAAAGGGACCTAGATCACGTGTAGAGACTGGTTTGAGGTAAGAGTTTACAACAGAATCTTGAATGCTCCTACCTCTTTTGAAAGCAAAAATTGTTTTTTGTTGCACATCCATTTCGTCTGATATTAAAGACCAGTACTGGGGTATAATCTTCTTAATTTCATCACTTCTGGTGTTAAATGTTGTTACACATACTATCTGCGTACCAACTTTGGGAAACCCCAAGGTATGTGGGTCCTAAATCAACCGAAATGAGATTGCTCGGCATTAAAGGGGTGTTGTTATTATTAGGGCTGGATCATTTAGTTATTTGGGGTACGCTTCGACCACATCAATAACATTGAAAATCATCGGCTGGCAAGGTCTGTTGCTCCAGTGTGTGGTTTTAGTGCCAGGCTGAGTTTGAAGCTAGTGAAAGCCCTATGAAAAACATTTTCAGCTCAGTGTGTGTTGGCTTTCTCTTATGGCGGAGAAGTCCCAGGACAGTGAAATATCTCTAAAATACAAATAGTGGATAATAGCTTCTTGAGCTGACCCCCTTTCACAGAGTAGCCCAAAATATATATTATACAAGGAGCTAGGCCGAGGCTATGTGTCACATCTGTTGCCCTTTGCTCCTCTTTAAGATGGATCCCAGTTTGGATTAAAAAGGAAAGTGCTTTAAATTTGGTACAATTGAGAGATTTTCTTAACCTTGATAATAACTTTAGCGTCCCATGGCTGGTCACAGCTTTGTGTTGCTCTGACCAGTTTTCAGACCCCAAGAGTATTTCCATTTTGGACTCAATGTCGACGAGATGCCCTGGACCATCAGAACCCTCAGTGAGATCATGCGTTGGATTAGAGACTCCAGGGTGCTTCAAGATGCTTTTATGTCTTACTGCTGTTTTATTGTTTTACTATTTAAAAAAAATGAAATGAGATGACGCAATCTCATGGAGAACAAGTACTTACTCTGCACATACCCATGGGGAATGGTAATAACTGGAGAAGAGTTCCCACAAGTTCACGTTCAGAGTGTGTATCTGTACGATTCCTCCCACCATGAGGTCTCCCTCCTTGTAGTAGGCCGGTTTGTCGCTGCTTCGCAGGGTGCAGCCAGGAGTGTAAACTTCACAGGAAGCACAAAGCAAGAGGATGGACTGAAAAGCAAACCACAGGCGCATTGTGACTTTGACAAGGGGGTGCTCAGAGCATTGTCTGCCGGTAGTTTTGTCAGACGTGATTTGGCAGCAGGACATCTGTGCTGGCATCTTCTGTTGCTGGTGAACCATCAACGCCTCTTGACTCAACCTCTGCTCAGGGGTGCTCTCACCAACATCCTCAGGGCTGGAAACACAAAGAGTACTGCAGGTAACACACACATACACACATATGGGAAGGAGAGACTCATCATCATATGTCTATGGTTGCGATAAGTCTACTAATGTCCTGGAGCGTGAGGCACAGTCATGGCTATCTTGCTAACTAGACATCCCTCATCTATAGAAGTGCTTTCTTGTTGGCAATCAGATATTCTTTAGCCGTTTACCCCTCACTGCTAACCAGGCCACCTTCAGTGAAATGAATATTGCCTCATATCTTTAAAAAGAGACACATTGTTGAACTCTCCTGTCTCTGACCATACCTTCTGTAGCCCTATCATTGAACTCTTGTGTCTCAATCCAGTGCTTCTGTAGCCCTATCACTGAACCGTAATTTCTCTAATCAGACTTCCTATAGCTGTATCATTGAAATCTTGTGTCTCTAACCAGACCTCCTGTAGCCCTATCCTTGAACTTTTGTCACTAGCCAGACCTCCTGTAGCCCTATCATTGATCCATTGTGTCTCTAACCAGACCTACTGTAGCCCTGTCATTGAACCATCATGTCTCTAACCAGACCTCCTATAGCCCTATCATGGAACTCTCCTGTCTCTAACCAGACCTCCTATAGCCCTATCATGGAACTCTTGTGTCTCTATCAAGACCTCCTGTAGACCTGTCATCGAACCCTCATGTCTCTAACCAGATCACTTGTAGCCCTGTCATTGAACCCTTGTGTCTCTAACCAGATCACTTGTAGCCCTGTCATTGAACCCTTGTGTCTCTAACCAGACCTCCTGTAGACCTGTCATTGACCTCTCCTGTCTCTAACCAGACATCCTGTAGCCCTATCATTGAACTCTCCTGTCTCTATCCAGACCTCCTGTAGCCCTATCAAGGAACTCTCCTGTCTCTAACCAGACCTCCTGTGGCCCTATCATTGAACTCCTGTTGCGATCACCGCATTCTTTAGCCACAATGCTTGTGGCACTGAGGCTTTGAAAATGAGCACCGACCTCAGTAACATCTTCCCCAAGAAAGAAACAACAGGCCATCAAGATTGGGCACAAACCTGTCTTATGTCCATAGATAAAGGGAATGTGTATCTTGTATTCATCGTTCGGATCTCTTAAAGCAGCACATTTATGGGGAATTCCCCTGGAGACAATGTAGTATTTATCCAAAGGTGTGTGTGCTAGCCTTTTTGAAGGACGTGTGTTACCGCTTCCCAGATACCAGATCACTCAGGGCTAACGAGTCATTGATTGTGCAGCTCATAAATGCCTAAGAAGGTGTAAAGTCTTTTTAAAAAATAATCAGAGAAACAAAATTATATGAGAAGAAATCTGAAAGGACATGACAATAGGAACAACTTAGACAATGATAAGAGGGGTCAGGCTGGGTGAATTGGAACAGCTTAGTTGAGCTGAGTTGAAGCTGGAACAGGTGGGTGTTCAGTAGCTCCCTGAAGGTTATCAGGACAGGATGAGTTCTGAGGGCAGGAGGAGGGTGGGTGTTCAGTAGCTCCCTGAAGGTTATCAGGACAGGATGAGTTCTGAGGGCAGGAGGAGGGTGGGTGTTCAGTAGCTCCCTGAAGGTTTTCAGGACAAGATGAGCTCTGAGGGCAGGAGGAGGGTGGGTGTTCAGTAGCTCCCTGAAGGTTTTCAGGACATGATGAGTTCTGAGGGCAGGAGGAGGGTGGGTGTTCAGTAGCTCCCTGAAGGTTTTCAGGACAAGATGAGTTCTGAGGGCAGGAGGAGGGTGGGTGTTCAGTATCTCCCTGAAGGATTTCAGGACAGGATGAGTTCTGAGGGCAGGAGGAGGGTGGGTGTTCAGTAGCTCCCTGAAGGTTATGAGGACAGGATGAGTCTGAGGGCAGGAGGAAGGGAATGGTAAAGGGTTGGGACAGCACCTGTCTGTTCTACAGCTGAGGTTGTGTTCAAGGCTGGGGCTTAAAGTGAGGCTTTGCTCCTGAGGAAAGTTTTCCAGCTCTACACTTGTGGCCAGAATCCAGCATCAAAGGGTGCAGTGAAGGTTGTAACATTCACAAACCATTGCTGTAATTACATTAGGAACTGCCATGTCTCGTGTCCATTAGAGAAACAAAGTTTGTTGTTCTAAAAATGGGTGGTGGTTTTAAAACAGCTTGGAAAGCCCTGCCATAAAGCTCTTCCTCAAACACGTTCTCGAGCCAAGAAACCGAAAACAATGGCCCTTTTACCAGGTCTCAGTATATTCTCAGTATAGCCCACTCCCTACAGGTGACACCACAGCGCCCCTTCTTCAGGTCTGTGGTCACCCCCAGCTCTGCAGGTTCAACATTGGGACACTGGTGCTCTCTAAGTATCTCCTCAGGGCAGATCAAGAGAAGGGAAGAACTGAACCTTTCACCAGGTCTCAGTATCTTTTCAGTACAGCCCACTCCCTACAGGTGACACCAAAGAGCCCCTTCTTCAGGTCTGTGGTCATCTACTGAAGGGAATACCTGGGCCTAGAGGGTTGAGAATGAGCTCTGATTGTCTCTCGATGGTTCACAGCTCTGGGAAATAATTCTAGGTACCTAATCCTACAACCCCCTTTCATGCAATGTACATCACTGACAGGAGAGCTCACCTCTCTAGAAAGGATCCAATCACTGAGCTTTGCAACAAAGCTCTTTACAGTGACTGGTTGCTACTTGGTCACAGCTTCACGCAGATGCTTCTACTGAGCAACTAACTGACTGCCGTGTTACATTTATAAGGAACACACAACCCAAAGATGAGACTTCAGCATCTTCTCGAAAGCCGACAAAGACAGAGCCTAGAGCAGTTCATTAGGAGATGAATGAAGAGCTAAGGTGCTGGAGTGGAGGAGGCCCTGTCTTCTGTAGAGCTGAGTGTGTGCTAAAGGGCTGTAAGCAGCTCAAGACCTAGACTCCCAAAGATAGTGCAGCTCAGGACCTAGACTCCCAAAGATAGTGCAGCTCAGGATCTAGACCACGAAAGATAGTGCAGCTCAGGACCAAGACTCCCAAAGATAGTGCAGCTCAGGACCTGGAATCCCAAAGATATTGCAACTCAGGACCAAGACTCCCAAAGTTAGTGCAGCTCAGGACCTGGCCTCCCAGAACATAGTGCAGCTCAGGACCAAGACTCCCAAAGATAATGCAGCTCAGGACCTAGACTCCCAAAGATAATGCAGCTCAGGACTTAGACTCCCAAAGATAGTGCAGCTCAGGACCTGGACTCCCAAAGATAGTGCAGCTCATGACCTAGACTTCCAAAGATAGTGCAGCTCAGGACTAAGACTCCCAAAGATAGTGCAGCTCAGGACCTGGACTCCCAAAGATAGTGCAGCTCAGGACCTGGACTCCCAGAACAACTGCAGCTCAGGACCTAGACTCCCCAAGATAGTGCAGCCCAGGACCTAGACTCCCAAATATAGTACAGCTCAGGAACTTGACTCCCAAAGATAGTGCAGCTCAGGAGTAGACTCCCAAAGATAGTGCAGCCCAGGACCTAGAATCCCAAATATAGTACAGCTCAGGAACTTGACTCCCAAAGATAGTGCAGCTCAGGACCTGGACTCCCAGAACACAGTGCAGCTCAGGACCTAGTCTCCCAAAGATAATGCAGCTCAGGACCTAGACTCCCAAAGATAATGCAGCTCAGGACCTAGACTTCCAAAGATAGTGCAGCTCAGGACTAAGACTCCCAAAGATAGTGCAGCTCAGGACCTGGACTCCCAAAGATAGTGCAGCTCAGGACCTGGACTCCCAGAACAACTGCAGCTCAGGAGTAGACTCCCAAAGATAGTGCAGCTCAGGAACTTGACTCCCAAAGATAGTGCAGCTCAGGACCTGGACTCCCAGAACATAGTGCAGCTCAGGACCTAGACTCCCAAAGATAGTGCAGCTCAGGACCTAGTCTCCCAAAGACAGTGCCGCTCAGGACCTAGACTCCCAAATATAGTGTAGCTCAGGACCTAGACTCCCAAAGATAGTGCAGCTCAGGACCTAGACTCCCAAAAATAGTGCAGTGCAGGACCTAAGCTCCCAAAGATAGTGCCGCTCAGGACCTAGACTCCCAATTAGTGCGGCTCAGGACCTAGACTCCCAAAGATAGAGCAGCTCAGGACCTGGACTCCCGGAACAACTGCAGCTCAGGACCTAGACTCCCAAAGATAGTGCAGCTCAGGACCTAGACTCCCAAAAATAGTGCAGTGCAGGACCTAAGCTCCCAAAGATAGTGCAGCTCAGGACCTAGACTCCCAAAGATAGTGCCGCTCAGGACCTAGACTCCCAAAGATAGTGCAGCTCAGGACCAAGACTCCCAAAGACAGTGCCACTCAGGACCTAGACTCCCAAATATAGTGTAGCTCAGGACCTAGACTCCCAAAGATAGTGCAGCTCAGGACCTAGACTCCCAAAAATAGTGCAGTGCAGGACCTAAGCTCCCAAAGATAGTGCCGCTCAGGACCTAGACGCCCAATTAGTGCGGCTCAGGACCTAGACTCCCAAAGATAGAGCAGCTCAGGACCTGGACTCCCAGAACAACTGCAGTTCAGGACCTAGACTCCCAAAGACAGTGCAGCTCAGGACCTAGACTCCCAAAAATAGTGCAGTGCAGGACCTAAGCTCCCAAAGATAGTGCCGCTCAGGACCTAGACTCCCAAATATAGTGCATCTCAGGACCTAGACTCCCAAAGTTAGTGCTGAACATGTTTTTGTATATTTATACTTTAGAAAATGCAGTTTGAACTGTGCTTGCCTTGTTTTTGAAGCCAGTGCAGGCTTCTTCTGGATGCAGGGATGGAGTGCGTTTTTTCTTCTAATGGAACAATATTGTGTTTATTAATTTGCACTCACCTTTCAGCAGGCAGATGAAAAACCCAGCCCATCCTGCCTTGGGACCTCAGCTCATAGATATTGTAAGACTCTCGTCTTCCAGCAGAAACACAGGTGTGCAAGCATCAGTGAATTACAGGTCGCAGTAACAAAGCGCTACGCGAGCCTTTGTCCATGGTGAGTTCTTATAGAAAAAGTCTAGTGAATGTGTTGATCTGGGGCATTATAATAACAGTCCTGGGGCCCAGCTGTTTTTTAGATGTGAAGCTCAGGGGCCTGGGGCAAGACTCTACTTTTAGATTAAAGAATAACAGAATTTGTTTATCATGTGTCTGATCTCTGAAGGGAAAGATCCACAAAAACATGTTTATTGCCTGTGATTCAAACCTCAGAGGTGTTCAAGGTAAGACTGACATGAAAACACAATTATGGACGCAGCAGGCACACCATCTCCCACCTCAAACCTAAAATTGTGATTTCCTGCAAATATCACAGAGTGGATCAATAGGGTTATCTCATGATCGGTTGTGAAATCAGAGTCATCAATCTCTTAGGGTGCTGACAATGACCCTGTGACTCAGATCCTGTTAGGGGTCCGCTGCTGACCTATTGTTTCCACAGACATCATCTACTAAGAGCTATGAGCCTCGTGTTCATGGGTGGATGGCTTTACTGTTTCTCTGAGGCGTTCGCTCTTGTTTCAGTGGGTTTTCTCTAAGCCTGGGCGTTGAACTACGCTCCGTTCGCGGAGCTTGCGAAGTTTTGGTAACTTCGCGCTTCGCGTAGAGCGCGAAGTTGCAGATTGCTACGCAATCTAGCGCGTAGCGTAGTAAATTTGCTTCCTCGCGCGCTCAATATTCATTCTCGCGCGCGCGGTAATGTCTTACCTTGATTCTGCGATCGCCAACTTGCTTTTCTGTCTGTTTGCGAGCGCCACGAGATTTGTACTATGGCTGCCCAAGCCCGCGAGAGTGTGCGCCCCCGAACACGTCATTGGTGCGCGCGAACTGACTTCCGGCGGCTGTTTTGGTAAGATCGCGATCCCGAACATGGAAAAACTGCAATCTGGCAAAGAATATCTCGCGAGCTTCATAAAACCTTCTCTAAAATGTTCATTTTGCTCAGAAAACTCCTCAGATTGTGATCTTGCTGTAGTCTTTGTGTAAGAAAGAGTCCTTTAATTTTTTTAACACTTTTTTTTCAAGAGGAAGGAAGTGCCCCTGACACTGCAACTTCCTGTTCCTGTCCAGCAGGCTCCTCCCACGTGCTTTGTGCATGTGTTGTTCACTTTCATTTGGATTTGGAGCTGGAAGGATCACTTTTTGTGTCTGTCTGCTGCATCACACCATTTTTTTGGATTTATTTGAGGAATTTTTGATTTGAGATTTAATTGACGACAAGTAAGTTGGAGAATTGGTGTGATTGTTTCATTGGGGCTTGTTTGTACCTACATTTTTCTGGGATTTTTATTGTTTTAAAAAATTATTGTTGTGGTGGGTGGCCTGTACTACTTTCAATATGGGCCTAGTTGTTTTTCTCTGCAATTTCAGCCAGTAGGGTACCCATAGGTCCATGTTTTGTGGTGTCTGTAGAATTTCTACATCATGTAGGGCATGGATGGCATAGGATTGAAATGCTAAACGTGGCTGTGGTGTATTTCACTGTTGGTGTGTGTGTGTGATTTACCTTTGTTGGATGTGTGTGCTTGTGGCCTAGTAGTCTTCCACTAGGCCCAGAGGTAGTCAGCCTCCAAGCTGTGGTGCGTGATTTTGAATGTACAGTTGGTGTTGTCTGGTGATTTTCCTTTACTCCACGGATGGCTTTGGATTTTGTTGCAAAAGGTGTGTTTGGGGTGCAATAGCATTTTTTGGGTGTGTGCTAAACAAATTGGGCTATTTTGGCCTGCATTTAAGGCAAGGGATTCAGCTCGCGAACTTTCGGTAACTCTGCACAGCGCGACAACGCGGACTTACAGTTTTCGTCATTTTTGCGCTCGCAATATGCGTGTTCGCGCACGCGAGAAAGCCTTTTTGTACAGTTCGCGATCCCGAACACGCAGCTTTTGCAATCTGGCAAACAATATCTCGCGAGCAACATAGACCCTTCTCGAAAACGCTTTTTTGTGCATTTCTGCACAAAAAACTCCTCAGGCTGTCATTGAGCTGTAGGTTTGGAGCAGGGAGAAGCTGTTATTTGTCTGGAAACCATTTTTATGAGAGGGATTAAGTTCCACAGACACTCCAACTTCCTCTTCCTGTCCTTTCCAATCACTTTCTTGTGTGTTATTGTGGTGGGGGGGCTGGGCATGTGTGTGGCGGCCATTTTGGGAAGGCATGCATTGTGCCTTTGCCATAGGCGTCCATTGACTGTCTCCCATTTCTTGTGGTTGTTGTGGGTGTGTGGCGGCCATTTTGTGAAGCCATCCAAGCAGTGTGCTTGCTTTTGCCATCCGGAAGGAAGTGCCCCTGACACTGCAACTTCCTGTTCCTGTCCAGCAGGCTCCTCCCACGTGCTTTGTGCATGTGTTGTTCACTTTCATTTGGATTTGGAGCTGGAAGGATCACTTTTTGTGTCTGTCTGCTGCATCACACCATTTTTTTGGATTTATTTGAGGAATTTTTGATTTGAGATTTAATTGACGACAAGTAAGTTGGAGAATTGGTGTGATTGTTTCATTGGGGCTTGTTTGTACCTACATTTTTCTGGGATTTTTATTGTTTTAAAAAATTATTGTTGTGGTGGGTGGCCTGTACTACTTTCAATATGGGCCTAGTTGTTTTTCTCTGCAATTTCAGCCAGTAGGGTACCCATAGGTCCATGTTTTGTGGTGTCTGTAGAATTTCTACATCATGTAGGGCATGGATGGCATAGGATTGAAATGCTAAACGTGGCTGTGGTGTATTTCACTGTTGGTGTGTGTGTGTGATTTACCTTTGTTGGATGTGTGTGCTTGTGGCCTAGTAGTCTTCCACTAGGCCCAGAGGTAGTCAGCCTCCAAGCTGTGGTGCGTGATTTTGAATGTACAGTTGGTGTTGTCTGGTGATTTTCCTTTACTCCACGGATGGCTTTGGATTTTGTTGCAAAAGGTGTGTTTGGGGTGCAATAGCATTTTTTGGGTGTGTGCTAAACAAATTGGGCTATTTTGGCCTGCATTTAAGGCAAGGGATTCAGCTCGCGAACTTTCGGTAACTCTGCACAGCGCGACAACGCGGACTTACAGTTTTCGTCATTTTTGCGCTCGCAATATGCGTGTTCGCGCACGCGAGAAAGCCTTTTTGTACAGTTCGCGATCCCGAACACGCAGCTTTTGCAATCTGGCAAACAATATCTCGCGAGCAACATAGACCCTTCTCGAAAACGCTTTTTTGTGCATTTCTGCACAAAAAACTCCTCAGGCTGTCATTGAGCTGTAGGTTTGGAGCAGGGAGAAGCTGTTATTTGTCTGGAAACCATTTTTATGAGAGGGATTAAGTTCCACAGACACTCCAACTTCCTCTTCCTGTCCTTTCCAATCACTTTCTTGTGTGTTATTGTGGTGGGGGGGCTGGGCATGTGTGTGGCGGCCATTTTGGGAAGGCATGCAATGTGCCTTTGCCATAGGCGTCCATTGACTGTCTCCCATTTCTTGTGGTTGTTGTGGGTGTGTGGCGGCCATTTTGTGAAGCCATCCAAGCAGTGTGCTTGCTTTTGCCATCCGGAAGGAAGTGCCCCTGACACTGCAACTTCCTGTTCCTGTCCAGCAGGCTCCTCCCACGTGCTTTGTGCATGTGTTGTTCACTTTCATTTGGATTTGGAGCTGGAAGGATCACTTTTTGTGTCTGTCTGCTGCATCACACCATTTTTTTGGATTTATTTGAGGAATTTTTGATTGTAGATTTAATTGACGACAAGTAAGTTGGAGAATTGGTGTGATTGTTTCATTGGGGCTTGTTTGTACCTCCATTTTTCTGGGATTTTTATTGTTTTAAAAAATTATTGTTGTGGTGGGTGGCCTGTACTACTTTCAATATGGGCCTAGTTGTTTTTCTCTGCAATTTCAGCCAGTAGGGTACCCATAGGTCCATGTTTTGTGGTATCTGTAGAATTTCTACATCATGTAGGGCATGGATGGCATAGGATTGAAATGCTAAACGTGGCTGTGGTGTATTTCACTGTTGGTGTGTGTGTGTGATTTACCTTTGTTGGATGTGTGTGCTTGTGGCCTAGTAGTCTTCCACTAGGCCCAGAGGTAGTCAGCCTCCAAGCTGTGGTGCGTGATTTTGAATGTACTGTTGGTGTTGTCTGGTGATTTTCCTTTACTCCACGGATGGCTTTGGATTTTGTTGCAAAAGGTGTGTTTGGGGTGCAATAGCATTTTTTGGGTGTGTGCTAAACAAATTGGGCTATTTTGGCCTGCATTTAAGGCAAGGGATTCAGCTCGCGAACTTTCGGTAACTCTGCACAGCGCGACAACGCGGACTTACAGTTTTCGTCATTTTTGCGCTCGCAATATGCGTGTTCGCGCACGCGAGAAAGCCTTTTTGTACAGTTCGCGATCCCGAACACGCAGCTTTTGCAATCTGGCAAACAATATCTCGCGAGCAACATAGACCCTTCTCGAAAACGCTTTTTTGTGCATTTCTGCACAAAAAACTCCTCAGGCTGTCATTGAGCTGTAGGTTTGGAGCAGGGAGAAGCTGTTATTTGTCTGGAAACCATTTTTATGAGAGGGATTAAGTTCCACAGACACTCCAACTTCCTCTTCCTGTTTTCCAATCACTTTCTTGTGTGTTATTGTGGTGGGGGGGCTGGGCATGTGTGTGGCGGCCATTTTGGGAAGGCATGCATTGTGCCTTTGCCATAGGCGTCCATTGACTGTCTCCCATTTCTTGTGGTTGTTGTGGGTGTGTGGCGGCCATTTTGTGAAGCCATCCAAGCAGTGTGCTTGCTTTTGCCATCCGGAAGGAAGTGCCCCTGACACTGCAACTTCCTGTTCCTGTCCAGCAGGCTCCTCCCACGTGCTTTGTGCATGTGTTATTCACTTTCATTTGGATTTGGAGCTGGAAGGATCACTTTTTGTGTCTGTCTGCTGCATCACACCATTTTTTTGGATTTATTTGAGGAATTTTTGATTTGAGATTTAATTGACGACAAGTAAGTTGGAGAATTGGTGTGATTGTTTCATTGGGGCTTGTTTGTACCTACATTTTTCTGGGATTTTTATTGTTTTAAAAAATTATTGTTGTGGTGGGTGGCCTGTACTACTTTCAATATGGGCCTAGTTGTTTTTCTCTGCAATTTCAGCCAGTAGGGTACCCATAGGTCCATGTTTTGTGGTGTCTGTAGAATTTCTACATCATGTAGGGCATGGATGGCATAGGATTGAAATGCTAAACGTGGCTGTGGTGTATTTCACTGTTGGTGTGTGTGTGTGATTTACCTTTGTTGGATGTGTGTGCTTGTGGCCTAGTAGTCTTCCACTAGGCCCAGAGGTAGTCAGCCTCCAAGCTGTGGTGCGTGATTTTGAATGTACAGTTGGTGTTGTCTGGTGATTTTCCTTTACTCCACGGATGGCTTTGGATTTTGTTGCAAAAGGTGTGTTTGGGGTGCAATAGCATTTTTTGGGTGTGTGCTAAACAAATTGGGCTATTTTGGCCTGCATTTAAGGCAAGGGATTCAGCTCGCGAACTTTCGGTAACTCTGCACAGCGCGACAACGCGGACTTACAGTTTTCGTCATTTTTGCGCTCGCAATATGCGTGTTCGCGCACGCGAGAAAGCCTTTTTGTACAGTTCGCGATCCCGAACACGCAGCTTTTGCAATCTGGCAAACAATATCTCGCGAGCAACATAGACCCTTCTCGAAAACGCTTTTTTGTGCATTTCTGCACAAAAAACTCCTCAGGCTGTCATTGAGCTGTAGGTTTGGAGCAGGGAGAAGCTGTTATTTGTCTGGAAACCATTTTTATGAGAGGGATTAAGTTCCACAGACACTCCAACTTCCTCTTCCTGTCCTTTCCAATCACTTTCTTGTGTGTTATTGTGGTGGGGGGGCTGGGCATGTGTGTGGCGGCCATTTTGGGAAGGCATGCATTGTGCCTTTGCCATAGGCGTCCATTGACTGTCTCCCATTTCTTGTGGTTGTTGTGGGTGTGTGGCGGCCATTTTGTGAAGCCATCCAAGCAGTGTGCTTGCTTTTGCCATCCGGAAGGAAGTGCCCCTGACACTGCAACTTCCTGTTCCTGTCCAGCAGGCTCCTCCCACGTGCTTTGTGCATGTGTTGTTCACTTTCATTTGGATTTGGAGCTGGAAGGATCACTTTTTGTGTCTGTCTGCTGCATCACACCATTTTTTTGGATTTATTTGAGGAATTTTTGATTTGAGATTTAATTGACGACAAGTAAGTTGGAGAATTGGTGTGATTGTTTCATTGGGGCTTGTTTGTACCTACATTTTTCTGGGATTTTTATTGTTTTAAAAAATTATTGTTGTGGTGGGTGGCCTGTACTACTTTCAATATGGGCCTAGTTGTTTTTCTCTGCAATTTCAGCCAGTAGGGGACCCATAGGTCCATGTTTTGTGGTGTCTGTAGAATTTCTACATCATGTAGGGCATGGATGGCATAGGATTGAAATGCTAAACGTGGCTGTGGTGTATTTCACTGTTGGTGTGTGTGTGTGATTTACCTTTGTTGGATGTGTGTGCTTGTGGCCTAGTAGTCTTCCACTAGGCCCAGAGGTAGTCAGCCTCCAAGCTGTGGTGCGTGATTTTGAATGTACAGTTGGTGTTGTCTGGTGATTTTCCTTTACTCCACGGATGGCTTTGGATTTTGTTGCAAAAGGTGTGTTTGGGGTGCAATAGCATTTTTTGGGTGTGTGCTAAACAAATTGGGCTATTTTGGCCTGCATTTAAGGCAAGGGATTCAGCTCGCGAACTTTCGGTAACTCTGCACAGCGCGACAACGCGGACTTACAGTTTTCGTCATTTTTGCGCTCGCAATATGCGTGTTCGCGCACGCGAGAAAGCCTTTTTGTACAGTTCGCGATCCCGAACACGCAGCTTTTGCAATCTGGCAAACAATATCTCGCGAGCAACATAGACCCTTCTCGAAAACGCTTTTTTGTGCATTTCTGCACAAAAAACTCCTCAGGCTGTCATTGAGCTGTAGGTTTGGAGCAGGGAGAAGCTGTTATTTGTCTGGAAACCATTTTTATGAGAGGGATTAAGTTCCACAGACACTCCAACTTCCTCTTCCTGTCCTTTCCAATCACTTTCTTGTGTGTTATTGTGGTGGGGGGGCTGGGCATGTGTGTGGCGGCCATTTTGGGAAGGCATGCATTGTGCCTTTGCCATAGGCGTCCATTGACTGTCTCCCATTTCTTGTGGTTGTTGTGGGTGTGTGGCGGCCATTTTGTGAAGCCATCCAAGCAGTGTGCTTGCTTTTGCCATCCGGAAGGAAGTGCCCCTGACACTGCAACTTCCTGTTCCTGTCCAGCAGGCTCCTCCCACGTGCTTTGTGCATGTGTTGTTCACTTTCATTTGGATTTAGAGCTGGAAGGATCACTTTTTGTGTCTGTCTGCTGCATCACACCATTTTTTTGGATTTATTTGAGGAATTTTTGATTTGAGATTTAATTGACGACAAGTAAGTTGGAGAATTGGTGTGATTGTTTCATTGGGGCTTGTTTGTACCTACATTTTTCTGGGATTTTTATTGTTTTAAAAAATTATTGTTGTGGTGGGTGGCCTGTACTACTTTCAATATGGGCCTAGTTGTTTTTCTCTGCAATTTCAGCCAGTAGGGTACCCATAGGTCCATGTTTTGTGGTGTCTGTAGAATTTCTACATCATGTAGGGCATGGATGGCATAGGATTGAAATGCTAAACGTGGCTGTGGTGTATTTCACTGTTGGTGTGTGTGTGTGATTTACCTTTGTTGGATGTGTGTGCTTGTGGCCTAGTAGTCTTCCACTAGGCCCAGAGGTAGTCAGCCTCCAAGCTGTGGTGCGTGATTTTGAATGTACAGTTGGTGTTGTCTGGTGATTTTCCTTTACTCCACGGATGGCTTTGGATTTTGTTGCAAAAGGTGTGTTTGGGGTGCAATAGCATTTTTTGGGTGTGTGCTAAACAAATTGGGCTATTTTGGCCTGCACTTAAGGCAAGGGATTCAGCTCGCGAACTTTCGGTAACTCTGCACAGCGCGACAACGCGGACTTACAGTTTTCGTCATTTTTGCGCTCGCAATATGCGTGTTCGCGCACGCGAGAAAGCCTTTTTGTACAGTTCGCGATCCCGAACACGCAGCTTTTGCAATCTGGCAAACAATATCTCGCGAGCAACATAGACCCTTCTCGAAAACGCTTTTTTGTGCATTTCTGCACAAAAAACTCCTCAGGCTGTCATTGAGCTGTAGGTTTGGAGCAGGGAGAAGCTGTTATTTGTCTGGAAACCATTTTTATGAGAGGGATTAAGTTCCACAGACACTCCAACTTCCTCTTCCTGTCCTTTCCAATCACTTTCTTGTGTGTTATTGTGGTGGGGGGGGCTGGGCATGTGTGTGGCGGCCTAGTCGTACAGTAGGCCCAGGGGTACAACTCAGCAATCATCACGGCGGTTTTTTTTTCCTTGCTATTCTTCTTCCTAAGTGTACACTACACAGTACAAATACAACAGGATCCCTGGCCTTGTCAGTCTCTTAATGGCTGGCTACACTGTTGATGTTGTTCACTGACTACATGAAATTTAATAATTGTGATGACCACCCACGAGACAATAATAAATTATATATTATATTATGGATCTTTTGACTGATGTTCTTCTGGATTTTTTGCTTTTAGGTGCACAAAAGACAGAGGTGTGTCATCATCATCCACTGTTGTGGTGCCAGACCGACGTCCTGCTGCTGTAGTGTACACAACTTGACGTGTCAGCGACCTGACCAGGCATCTCTGCAACTTGTGCAACTGAGTGCTGTTTTGACATCTGTTGAAGATGCCCCCAAAGAAAGCAGGTAGCAGGTCCTCCGGTACCAAGAAAGTTGCCATGGAGAAGAAGGAACAGAAGAAGAAGGAAGTGTCACTTAAGTCTGGTGTGCCTCCCAAAACCTTTTTTGGTTCAACAAAAATGAGGCCTGCAGCAGCGGTGTCGGGGGGGCAAGCTGGGGGCAGCACCTCCACATCAGTGGGCCCAACCCACCAACCCATGCCCAAGCAGATGAGTGTGGAAGAGGTAGCCAGCCATATGGTAGAAAGCAGTGATGCTGAGCCTGAACTAAACTTATCGCTATCTCAAAGTAGTACACAATCCACGCAGGAGGGAACATCATCAACACAGCAGATAAGTGGTCAACAGCCGCAGCTACCGCCCGCAATAGTAGCTGTTCCTCCTGAAGTAGGGGCAGTTCAGGAAATTGAGCCTCATGCAGAGGAAGAAGAGGAAGCCACTCCTTTAGAAGTTGCATTGGCTTTTAAATCCCCAGCAAGGAAAAGGAGGGTTAGTACATCAAGTTCTTCACCAAGCCCCCCTTCTGATGATCTAGATGTCACTTGGAAGCCACAAACTGAGTCTGAGAGGGAAACACATCACAAGAGCAGGCATGGGAAAAGGAAGGTTCCAGAAAGCCTTACACTTATGGATGTTGATGTAGAAGAGCAGGTTGATGATGATGATGAGCCAGTCATCACAAACATCACTCCCGGGCCTGAGGAGATGGAGAGCAACATTTTTACATTATCCAAAATGGATGCGAGGGATGTAGCACGCATACCTCCAACACAGGTAACACCAACACGACCTCCAGCTTCCATATTTACATTAGCAAAGGGCCGGCAGCGTCCTACATCCAGCACAACAAGCACCAGCTCAGCAGAAGTAGGTAGTGGTCCTGCACAGAGTCAAATTCAACACACACCCTCCAGTTCATCCGGCATTGGAAGTGGGAGTGGCACCTCCAGCAGGAGACAAAAGTTAAGCTCCCCAGTGTGGGACTACTTTACGGTTAGCCCAAAGGAGGAGAACATTGCTGTATGCTCCGTTTGTCATTCCTCTGTTAGCCGTGGAAAGCTTGGTACAAACTATGGTACCGGAGGCCAAATGACCCATCTGAAAAAACACCACGCAATCCAGTGGGAGGAGCACCTTAGGCTCATCAAAACTGGAGCCATTGCTGTTGGGCATAAACGAGTAGAAAGTCCGCTCACGGTGGAACAGGAAGAAGAGGGAGACATTCTCTGTGCTAGTGGTACACAAAGTAGCCCTGTCCCCAGCACTGCAGTGGTAACGCCCACATCCTCAGCCACATCTCATTGGCACAAGAGTAAGAGCCAGCCTGAGACACCAAGGAGTACTGCTGGGCAAAAAAGTGCGACGTCGACCACAGGAAGGAATACCATGCAGCCTACCATTCTTAGCATGTTTAGTAGGCCGGAGGGGCAGTACGAACGCAATCACCCAATAGCACGTTTGTACAAGGCTAAGCTGGCAAAAATGTTAGCACTGGACCTCCTCCCTTTTTCTTTTGTTGAAGGGGTGGGTTTTCTTGACCACCATCTGCCCAAAATGGAAAGTTCCCAGCCGCTACTATTTTGCAAGAGTTGCTGTTCCAGCACTACATCACGACGTGCTGGAATTGCTTGGAAAAGCCTTAAAACAGAGTGCTGTTCAGAGTATACACCTGACAACAGACATGTGGACCAGTTGCCAAGCCACTGATTACATGTGCATCACTGCACACTGGGTCTCTTTTTCGGGTGTTAAAGATAAGATATCTGACGGCGTTGTTGACACCGCTGAGATTTTTAAAGACACTCGCAAACATGCAACTGTAGCCATGTTTGCAATGGAGAAATCTCATACTGCTGCTAACATTTTGGATGAGTTTAACAGCAAGGTGTCGGAGTGGCTGCGACCAAGAGGTCTTACCATTGGTTTTGTTGCCACGGACAATGGCAGTAATGTAGTTCGGGCCATGAAAGATGGTGGGTATTTCAGGGTGCCATGTTTGGCACACTGCATTAACATTGTTGTGCAAGACTTTCTGAAAAATGAAAGCAAAGTCAGCAGCTTACTGACCACCTGCAGAAGAATATGCAAGAATATGCACACATTTCAACCATTCTTTTAAAGCCCGGAAGGAGCTGAGGGTGATTCAACGTGAGCATAAAATGCCAGTCAAAGCACTCATCCAAGAGGTGCCAACACGTTGGAACTCAACGTATTACATGCTTGAGCGTCTGTTTGAGCAGTATATACCACTTAATGCTTATGTCATGAAAAGGTCAGGGGATCCTACAGTGAAAGGCATGAGAGTTGAGATGACCCAATGGGACCTTGTCAAAAGCCTGACAGAGATGCTACTTCCTTTTGAGGTCTTCACCCGTGAAGTGAGCCGGGAGGACTGTACTATGGGCCAAGCTATCCCATTGTTGTACATGCTAGAGCAACAGCTGAAGGATGTGGCAGAAATGTACGCAGATGTGGATGACAAAGTAGAAGCACATTCTTTGGCAGACACCTTATCCGCTCGCTTATCTCACAATACAAGGCTTCAAAATAACATTCTGTCAGATCCACATTACATTACTGCCTCAATTTTGGATCCACGTTACAAATTATTGCTGCGCAGTAATGAAGTCATTCCTTTTTCAGAATTGAATGTTGCCCAGTACAAAACTTGGATAGCTAAGGAAGCCACTGAGTTTGAAAACGAAAGGATCTTCATTAAAGGCCCGCCCCTCCAGGTCAGAAAAAGTACTGCAGGGCACCCAGAACGAAGTTCTACTTCAGAAGCCAAGAGCAGTGCGTTTGCCTTCCAGCAGTCAACACTGCCAGCAGCAATAACATCAACAGCACCAACAGGATCATCAGGCACATTTCCAAAAACGGCAGGGGATTGGTTTCTACGGAAAGGGTATTGCACATCAATGACTGATGCAAAGGCAAAAGAGGCCCAGGAAATCGGAGCACCCCTGAACCTTGAGCGGATGGTTCAGGCCTATCTAGATGACACAACAGAGGTCTACATGGAGCAAAGCCCATTGGTGTATTGGTATGGGAAAAGAAGCCAATGGCCAGTGCTCAGCAGGCTGGCGATAAAGTATGTGGCTTGCCCTGTTGCAAGTGTCTCTTCAGAGCGTGTTTTCAGTGCTGCTGGTGCCATTGTTACTGTCAAAAGGACCAGTCTCTCGCCCAAAAGTGTTGAGAGGTTAACCATGATCAAAATGAATCAACACTTTATACCACCAGAGTACAAAATACGTGAATCACAGGAGGAAGAGGAGAGTGACTTTGATGACATAAGTAGTGGATTGTTAGACGTACTGCTGTCCGAACCACCAGAGTTTGAGGACGAGCTCCTCTTCCCTGACAACTAGGCTTTCAAATTGTTCTCCCTTCCTTTATTTGTGTGTGACTGTGTGTATCTGTTTTTCTGGTTCAAAATCTACATTCACAACAATGCCATCAACAGTCTCCTTTTTTTATTTCCCTATTGGAGTTGCACGTCTGTGCATAACTGTCCACTCCACTCCTCAGGGTCCTGCTCCATGTTCCGTACTCTCCCTAAGTACATTTCAAGCAAGTCAGACATTGGATGGAGATGGAGAATAGTACAATACATGTTGCCTCTAACAGTCCCTCCATAAGAAGTGAAACGTGACTCCACCTATATTCCATTTTGTTTCCAATCCGAAAGAAACTCATCACTGACTGGCAGAAGGCTAGGCAGGCATCAGATCAGACAGCCAAAGAGAACACAAAGACAGGTAATGAGTGATTATTGTGAATGATGGTGGCATGCATTGCATTGGATGCTGGCTCACTACGAAGAATTGTGCATGCCATGAAGTAGAACTATACTAGTTTACCGACAAAGTACAAGTGACTCAGGTGTGGTGACAGTTAATGTTTCCTTGCTGTTTAATATTGACCACATTGTACTCCTACCACTGCAGGTGCCGGCCAATATCCGTTGCAATTTGGTAATATGGAATATATTATAAACTTAATCAGTCACTACAGACTGAGTTGGTGTTGGAGAATACGTACCACACGGTCACCATCATTGAGGATGCTGAGCATACTATCTTTGCACACAGTCAGTTGGATTGGAGAAAATGTATGGAATAACGGCGTTTGATGGGCTGACATAAAAGGTAAAAAGTTTGAACAAGAACCACAGCAGACCTAGGCTAGATGTCCTTGTAGTGGTGTGGACTGGAGTAGAGTGTAGTGGTATGACGGACAGTGGCGCATTGATTTAGTCACTTCATTGGGAAAATTCTAGGTTGCTGCAGTGCATTTGACATTTCTCTGGCTCGGTCAAAATGTAAGTAAGGGGTAGGGTGCCTGGCCTGTGCCGCGGTTCTCCTGTCCTGTGGCTGTGCTGGCTCCTGAATCCTGTCCCGTTGTTGTTGTACCTTAATGCTTGCTGTAGAGTAGACACACTATGTAGCCTATCCAAGCTGCCTCAGTCTGAAAGTGTTCTCTCCAGAGTGTTGTCTTGCACTCCACTGTAATTGAGTTTATTGTTGTAAAGGCTGTAATTTTTCAATACCCCGTTTGTTTTTCCATCTACACTTACAGGCCGGCCTTTACCCTGTGCTACAGTGGGAGAAACGACTCACACGTACCTTACCAATACGCATCAGGCTTTTGATGGGCTGACATAAAAGGTAAAAAGTTTGAACAAGAACCACAGCAGACCTAGGCTAGATGTCCTTGTAGTGGTGTGGACTGGAGTAGAGTGTAGTGGTATGACGGACAGTGGCGCATTGATTTAGTCACTTCATTGGGAAAATTCTAGGTTGCTGCAGTGCATTTGACATTTCTCTGGCTCGGTCAAAATGTAAGTAAGGGGTAGGGTGCCTGGCCTGTGCCGCGGTTCTCCTGTCCTGTGGCTGTGCTGGCTCCTGAATCCTGTCCTGTTGTTGTTGTACCTTAATGCTTGCTGTAGAGTAGACACACTATGTAGCCTATCCAAGCTGCCTCAGTCTGAAAGTGTTCTCTCCAGAGTGTTGTCTTGCACTCCACTGTAATTGAGTTTATTGTTGTAAAGGCTGTAATTTTTCAATACCCTGTTTGTTTTTCCATCTACACTTACAGGCCGGCCTTTACCCTGTGCTACAGTGGGAGAAACGACTCACACGTACCTTACCAATACGCATCAGGCTTTTGATGGGCTGACATAAAAGGTAAAAAGTTTGAACAAGAACCACAGCAGACCTAGGCTAGATGTCCTTGTAGTGGTGTGGACTGGAGTAGAGTGTAGTGGTATGACGGACAGTGGCGCATTGATTTAGTCACTTCATTGGGAAAATTCTAGGTTGCTGCAGTGCATTTGACATTTCTCTGGCTCGGTCAAAATGTAAGTAAGGGGTAGGGTGCCTGGCCTGTGCCGCGGTTCTCCTGTCCTGTGGCTGTGCTGGCTCCTGAATCCTGTCCTGTTGTTGTTGTACCTTAATGCTTGCTGTAGAGTAGACACACTATGTAGCCTATCCAAGCTGCCTCAGTCTGAAAGTGTTCTCTCCAGAGTGTTGTCTTGCACTCCACTGTAATTGAGTTTACTGTTGTAAAGGCTGTAATTTTTCAATACCCCGTTTGTTTTTCCATCTACACTTACAGGCCGGCCTTTACCCTGTGCTACAGTGGGAGAAACGACTCACACGTACCTTACCAATACGCATCAGGCTTTTGATGGGCTGACATAAAAGGTAAAAAGTTTGAACAAGAACCACAGCAGACCTAGGCTAGATGTCCTTGTAGTGGTGTGGACTGGAGTAGAGAGTAGTGGTATGACGGACAGTGGCGCATTGATTTAGTCACTTCATTGGGAAAATTCTAGGTTGCTGCAGTGCATTTGACATTTCTCTGGCTCGGTCAAAATGTAAGTAAGGGGTAGGGTGCCTGGCCTGTGCCGCGGTTCTCCTGTCCTGTGGCTGTGCTGGCTCCTGAATCCTGTCCCGTTGTTGTTGTACCTTAATGCTTGCTGTAGAGTAGACACACTATGTAGCCTATCCAAGCTGCCTCAGTCTGAAAGTGTTCTCTCTAGAGTGTTGTCTTGCACTCCACTGTAATTGAGTTTATTGTTGTAAAGGCTGTAATTTTTCAATACCCCGTTTGTTTTTCCATCTACACTTAAAGGCCGGCCTTTACCCTGTGCTACAGTGGGAGAAACGACTCACACGTACCTTACCAATACGCATCAGGCTTTTGATGGGCTGACATAAAAGGTAAAAAGTTTGAACAAGAACCACAGCAGACCTAGGCTAGATGTCCTTGTAGTGGTGTGGACTGGAGTAGAGTGTAGTGGTATGACGGACAGTGGCGCATTGATTTAGTCACTTCATTGGGAAAATTCTAGGTTGCTGCAGTGCATTTGACATTTCTCTGGCTCGGTCAAAATGTAAGTAAGGGGTAGGGTGCCTGGCCTGTGCCGCGGTTCTCCTGTCCTGTGGCTGTGCTGGCTCCTGAATCCTGTCCCGTTGTTGTTGTACCTTAATGCTTGCTGTAGAGTAGACACACTATGTAGCCTATCCAAGCTGCCTCAGTCTGAAAGTGTTCTCTCCAGAGTGTTGTCTTGCACTCCACTGTAATTGAGTTTATTGTTGTAAAGGCTGTAATTTTTCAATACCCCGTTTGTTTTTCCATCTACACTTACAGGCCGGCCGGCCCTTTACCCTGTGCTACAGTGGGAGAAACGACTCACACGTACCTTACCAATACGCATCAGGCAGGCAGTGATACCCAAGATTGATGTGCGGAGTGTCCATGGAAGGGAGGACCAAGAAGAATGACGAGAATGATGCAACTCCTCATTTGGACCAGGATAATACAGTAACTTTAGTATCATCATTCGTCTTTACATTTATTTGCTTGCTTTTTTCTCTTTAATCATTACGACTGTGTGTTGTGGTTTGTTTGTTAATTGATCCAACTTTTTTTTAGTTTCCTTAGCTAGCTTGAAAAATGAAAGTAAGCCCGGTAGAGCAGGCAATTGGGTTCGGTCTGAGCTCTGAGGGCGTCAGACAGGCAAGGCAAATTTTATTTCGTCCCTGACTGTACTGTCTCATTGGGTCATAGTAGTTATAGTACAACTCATTATCTCATTAACCATCAAGTTATCCTCCTCAGCATGCATGCATTTGCTTTCTCTCACTTCATACTTTGATTTCTTTGATAATGGATCATGGTCGTCTTACAAGATTGTGTTTTACTTTTGTTGTGTCCATGCATATTGTCTGTTTTTCTTTCTCAAACCTTTCCCAAAACCCCACTTCCCATCCAATCATCAATCCCTAACCCTCTTCCCCCGGGCTGTGTGATTTATATTGAGGTGTGATGTGATGACTATGTACACCAATTGATCACACGCTTGCTGGGGCAGATGTGGTGAAAGCAACAGTAATTCAATTTCAACTAAGGCAGGGCAAGGATCTTCTTCTGCTTGACCACCCATGCTGTAGTTTACTTTGTGTTCTGTTCCACTCCTCCTCCCTGAGTCTCAGTCAAGTGACTTTCTCTTTCTTTTTTCAAACGCTATTGCCAGTGTCTACTACTACCACCACTATAATGGCATCTACTCCGTCAATTTGAGAAACCAACCATGCAGCCATCAGTGTGCCGAACTTCATCATCAATCACAGGTAAGATAAGTTTGGTGGGAGGTATGGACTAGGAGGAGAGACTGACAGTACTATGACAATTAAAAATAACTCAGTGAGGGGTACTGCATCTATCGGTTTGTGTGTTACAAAATCGGCAGATCTTTTAAATCAAACACTGGCTGTGGGCATGCAGCAGCACGGAAACAAAGTAAACAACCATGTAACTTACATTGAATTCGGAAAACTGTAACCCACCACAAAAAACATTAACATCATATAAATAAATAGTAAGTATATTTTTAATATCCCCTAACAAAAATAAACTATCCCGCTCTGACCTAACCCACCCCCCTCCCTAACCCCAACGAAACGAAAGTCCAAAGTCCCAATGTCCGTTGAAATCCCCAACGCCCACAAACCCACCCACCAACAAAAGGAATTAAAAAAGGGGCAAACGACGAGGTCCTCTACTGTCGGCGGGCCTTAAGGTGTTTATCCACCAGGATCTTGACCCGCTCCTCCATGTTCTCCTCCCAGCGGGCCATCCGGCGGAGCAGCTGGCGGCGAAATGCCCTAAAGTTGCTTCCAGGGTGGGGGGCAGCAGTGCTGGAAATCGAGGCGCGGCGGCGGGCAAATGCCGGACCACGGCGCCGTGAAAGTGGAGGCCGGGCCTGACTGGGGCCCGGGGCATTGGAGGAGGCTGCAGCTTCAGCCGCCTCCTCCTCCTCCTCCTGAGCCACCAGCCGGCGATAATGCTCGCAGATGGCCTCCAGTTTCCGGCGCCGGGCCCTAGCGGCCAACTCCTTCCTTGATGGTTTTTTGGAAGGAGTATCATCTATATCAAAAAAGAAAAAGAACATGTTGGAGCCAATACTCTTAGCAAAACAGGAACACTAATCATTCAACACATAGTGTCACAGTATCACTAGCAAGCACAGTTCATAACATTTGGGATTTGGTGCTGGGGTAAGTATCTCTAATCCTACTTCCTTGGACTCTAACATTTGTGACCGTTTCAGACATTATTTATAAATATAATCGTACTATGTATGTACTGCGGTACACCAGTCGTGCTGTTCTTATCTGTAGTTTAGCCCAATTACATAACCTTGTTGTAGGCGGCATGCCAGGTCCATCAGCTAAGCTTGCACCCAAGAGAAACAGATATGAGCCACATGATGATGCAGACTCACGTTACTTTTATTTACTACTACTGTCTGCAGGTGGGGAAGCTCATCTTTTTGTCTGACGCCTTACGGCCGTTGGCACTGGTCATACTCTGTTAAATGAGGGCAAATGGCATGCACAATTTCACTTACACCCTACCATGGGTACTACAAAAAGGCTGATTATTTATTTATCGGATCCAACGATCATTGCTTATATTCATATTATAGATGCTGCTAGTGCTAATACGATATACGACATCAGGTCGGTAGCGGTCGGTGGTGGGAGTGCTGCCGGTCGGTGACGTGGGAAGGTGCAGGGTGGGGATAGTAAACGATGGATTAAGGACATTCACAGGTAATTAAAGAATACATAAAAAAAAACATTGCTGCACACAGTAGCACACACTGCATCGCATTCGGCGGTGCAGTGCGCACCTTGAAAATAGTTTAATTTATTTTTATGTTGATTACCTGTATTTGGCCGTAACAGTAATACACAGTTTACTCGCCAGTGCCACCCACCCGTCCCCTCCCCATGTCGCCGCCCGCCAACAATCCCACCATCAACCGCTACTGCAGAGGGTACATTGCTTTCATTGCTTGTGTAACCAATATACATAAACATTAAACAAGAGATAGGCCACCCTTTGCAGGCTGGCTGCCCCAATCGAAAATACATTAATAATAATAGGTAGGGAGTGGTCCCCAGAGTGGGAGAAAGGGGTTTCCGCTTGATAATATATGACGTGCTTGCAAACTACTGCAAGTGTACTGTATGCTCATAATACTACCTTGATTCCTCTAGGCTTTGCTACTGTCGCGCAGTTTCTGTTACATTTTCTTCAAGGTAAGAATCTCCAGTGACACTTTCCACCTATACTGTCTCTTGGTGATAGTACATCCAGGCATACATCCATTAAAGTAAACGTCTATCCTTTTGTATATATCTCTTAACAAACCTTAGTTGGTTTCACCAACAAACACCCATGCTTCTGCTCCTTCCTTCCTTGCCTTGGCTTTGAGTTTGAACCAAAAACACCGCTGATTCTTGCTATCTAGTACTATCCACCCATACTGTGTCGCCCACCCAGGCAGGCATTCTTTCACCTTCCACCCATCCTTCAACAACCCATGCATCTGATCTTATTACTATCAGACTCCTATACATGCTTCCAACAACATATCCTTCTCTGCCGGTCAGTCATATTGTTTATCTCGCCCGTCCTTCCACCCTTAGTGCTTTCCCTCTATGTTCAACACATCCATGAAGGTCATCTGATCTGAGTTTGTCTTCTCCATAAAACATTCACAGCTGATTTTGGAATCAAATAGAAGAGGCCATTGGTTACTCTACTCACGCTGTTAATGCTACGTAAAGGGTGTCTTCTTCAACCGTTGTATAATGTCGCACAGTACAGTGAAATAGTGAACACAGTTCCATCTAGCTGTAATGTCAAGAAGTAATGAATATAACTGCTGCTGGATCCCCCCTGGGCCCTGTGTCTCCTGCAGGTGCCGCCAGTTCGCCTGCCCCCTCCGGAATGGCCGCATCGCTGGCCCCGACGGCACTGGTGGATGGTAGTGTGCCTAGAAAAAAGCATCAAATTTTTTAGATGCCTGTAAACCTCCCCCTATTTTAAGTGTTCACTTGGAACATTGAACAAAAAGTTAATGCGATGCAACATACATCAGCACTAGACAGTAAGTACAGTCAGTAGACAGACACTAGTAGGATATGGTTCCACTTCCTAGGGTCATCTAGTCCTACTCTACTCTTTTGAAAGTTAGCCTGAGCCATGAGTAACCCTTTTAGATTCATCATGTCGACTACTACTCTTTTGGTGCATATTATACCTGCCAGCGTATTGATGTGCAGTAGATGCCTTTAAGGCCGCTTGACTGTTGCGTACAAGTGAAGAGGTCGAAAAAAAAACAACATATTGACTTTGTTTAGTTTATATTGCTTAGCCATCACACATACATGTTACACTTTTTGGCATGACTGCAAAATGCTAGCATCATTCACCAGTATACTATCTAACGGCTAACTCGCAGTGTTTTTCTCATATATCATAGGCGAAAGATTCCCTTCTACAAACCAGAGATTTACAGAGCATAGTGGATGCAAGATGATGTAACCAGTATTTCTACGTTCTACGGTGAGGGATCTTCCACAATTATAAAGATCTTGGCTCTTGTTCTTGTTGTCAATCATGCACTTGTAAATGTTTACTGTTTTAATGTTAGGCTTTTTGCTGGCTTATTGACTATGGCTGTCGTAAATTAAATTTCATATTAACGATGTACAGAGTTTGATACCTGTTTCAAATAAACCTTTTGAACTTACACATAGACTCTGTGGTATTTGGTGTGGTGGAGTGGACTTACACAAGTGTGTGAGCAAAATGGTGTTTGTTATTATGTTCTGGATTGTCTCTGTCTCCGTCATCATCAACATTGTGTATCGTCTTCGTGGGGGGGTCGGGAGTGGGACCCTAATGTGAGACACTATAGCTAGTCTGTTAGGGGATCCTGGGTTTTTCTGACTGAGGTGTGATCAGTAAGATCCAACCTCCCATCACCACCATCCTATTTTGTTGTGCATAGTTCTGTATGTGGCTCTGCAGAATCATAGACAATAGTAGTATCATGTACTATCCGATCAAAAATACTAGTCAAATATCTGGTTGGGAATTTTGTTTGTGGTAATTGTCAAAGCCTCAACATTGAGAAGACTTGAAGAGGACAACCCAAAGGACAGGACCCAGTGGCTAGAGCTATTGGTCAATCAGAGTTTAATTGTTGCAAAGAAAACCGTCTATTAAAGAGTGGGCAACTGTGCAAGCTTCGCTACACACAGAGTAATAATAGTAATAGTAGTAGTAGTAGTATTAGTAGCACAGAGAGTCATAGCAGAGGGAGTTAGAAGCAACTTCGAGGCAGGGATAAACAGAATTAGTAAACAGATAGTCAAGGTCAAAGAAGTAAGCTTTTGTAAAAAAGATTCAGAAAGTGGAACCATAATTTAGAGTTTGGGAAAAAAAAGATGCAGTAACATAACATTTAGGGAAATATAAATGTCAATCTAACCAATGGAGGACTTACTGGGGCCAGCTGCAGGAGCCTCAGTAGAGGAGAGGTCCTGGGGTTCCCCCGCCGACTCCGACCCCGTCTTCTTGCCCCTGGGTGGTGCTGATGATCATGTAAAATATAATACAGAAAGAGACCAACATTAAGGAGTGCTGTGAGAAAAATAATAAATCATTTGGAAAAACAATAAGTCAAAGAACATTTTAGGAAACAACAAGTGCAATAAAATTGCCCTATCTAATCAGATGGATCGACTACTGGCTGCTTCCTAGTGCATTTACGGATCGTCTACTTATTTATGAACAATCCAGTGTTCCTTGATCATTCTGATTCCAAATACTAACAAAGCCTAGTAAGTACCACCTGACCTACACCACCTATTCCAGACGGGCCAATTGTTCACTAAGTCTGCACTTGAATTTTTTTCAGCCATCAAATGCATAGATGATGAGATGGAGGACACATGCATAGTTGCATACATTAGTGCATACATACAACAAATTGTGGGTTGGTTGCATAATGCTGATCTAGTTCTGCTACTGACTGACCATGCTAAGCCTACCACACACTAAACAAAGTACAAAAGGTTCGACGGAGGACTGGGGTAAGCAGCACTCAGTGACAGAGGATGCGTCACGCAGACCGCATAAAACAATTAGTAACTACTACTAACAAACTAAACCTAGTATCCAATATCCATCCACCACTATTTCACAGTAGGACAATGGAAGGACTAGAGTCTCTCTAGCAAATCGCATTACCTAACTTCAGTTCTGTAAAGTAAACTCTTACATAATCAGCATCAGCACAAGCTAGCGCAAACTACGTTGCAAACAAGTAAGAGTACCACCGTGCACCTGGGTCCTTAAATCAAAGAACATTTTGCTTTTTGGAACGTAATACCAGCAACGCTTGGCACGCAGCAGTAATCTTGTTGTTCATCTAATTTAATATACACAATCAGATACTCACCAAGCCCGATGACCTCGACACCTAGCAGGTCCAACAGGTCCTGCTCCCGGTCCAGGATGTCGGACCACCGGTGAGCTAGCTGGTTGTGGGTGCGCCGGATCCCAGTGCACCGGAACACGGCCCGGCGCACCTTCGCCCACCGACGGTGCTGCTCCTGGGTAGCGTACCCGGAGCCGGGCCTGCCGCCTGCTGCCAAGGTCAAGGGGAGGAGGCGCTGGATGAAAAAAACAAGAGCCGCCACCTCCTCCTCCCCAAACAGTTGCCGGGCCTGCACCCCTGCAGGACGCATTCTGCCGCAAGGCAGGCGGCGCTTCTCTGCGCCTGCAGGTCCCTTGCCCTTGGGACTTGGTGTGCCCTTGGCCATGGTTCTGGGGTGGGTGGGAGGCGGAAAAGAAAAGTCCGAAGGGGAAAAAAGTTAGGGGGAAGAAGATAGAAAGAACTTTATAAAAGTAACAAAAACACAGTAAAAGTAGAAATAAAATGCAAAATATAAACTGAGGCAAACAGAGAGATAGATAATAACTAAAAAAAGTCAGGAAAAAGGCTTTAAAGACAAAGGATTGCTGAGATAAAGGGAGGATACAAAAGTAGGCCCAGAAACATGGCATAGAGTGAAAAACAAGATGGCCGCGCCCATTCGCGACCGCGTGGGTAAGTTCGCGCGATATTTCTCGCGAACATGTACAATTTATCGCGAACAAGTAAAATGCGCTCCCGAACACGTCAATGCACATCGCGAACACGCTATCCGCGACCCGGAACAGGAAATAAGGCATCGCGAGCGGGCGGGACTATAGAAAAACAAGATGGCCACGCCCATTGGCGACCGCATGGGTAAGATCGCGAGATATATCCCCCGAGCATGCAAACAGTTCCCCGAACATGCTTACCGCGCTCGCGAACAAGAAAAAGCCATCGCGAACAGGTTGCCACAAGCAACAACGCAAGCTCGCGAAGCTTCGCGAAGGTCGCGTAGTGCAATGACATCTTCGCGAAGCTTCGCGAAGCGCGACTACGCGAACTACGCCCAGGGTTAGTTTTCTCCCCATTTATGTGTTTGAGCGATAGAGGAGTGTTTGATTTGCCCAGTGCTCTGACTGGATGGCTTGGATTCTTCCACATTTAGCTTTCAGTTCTAGTCTTCCCTCCACCGGTCCACACTCGTCCATCCTACTTACCCTCAGAGCCTGGGAGTCACCACTTTTCACCCCTAAGGCCACCAGCTCTGAGTGTCAATTGGTGCTGCAGACAAGACCAGCCCCTCAGGTTGAGGAACAGCAGCCCCTGAAGAAAGATGATGAAGGCTAGAGTAACATCCAAGGGGTAAACACCTCTCTGGGTTGATGTGCCACAACCAGTCTCAGAACATAGTGAGCAGCATGGTGGGCAGCATAGTGGGCAGCATAGTGAGCAGCATGGTGGGCAGCATAGTGAGCAGCATGGTGGGCAGCATAGTGAGCAGCATGGTGGGCAGCATAGTGAGCAGCATGGTGAGCAGCATAGTGGGCAGCATAGTGAGCAGCATGGTGGGCAGCATAGTGGGCAGCATAGTGAGCAGCATGGTGAGCAGCATAGTGGGCAGCATAGTGGGCAGCATAGTGAGCAGCATGGTGAGCAGCATAGTGGGCAGCATAGTGAGCAGCATAGTGAGCAGCATGGTGGGCAGCATAGTGAGCAGCATGGTGAGCAGCATAGTGGGCAGCATAGTGAGCAGCATGGTGGGCAGCATAGTGGGCAGCATAGTGGGCAGCATAGTGAGCAGCATGGTGAGCAGCATAGTGGGCAGCATAGTGAGCAGCATAGTGAGCAGCATGGTGAGCAGCATAGTGGGCAGCATAGTGGGCAGCATAGTGAGCAGCATGGTGAGCAGCATAGTGGGCAGCATAGTGAGCAGCATGGTGGGCAGCATAGTGAGCAGCATGGTGAGCAGCATAGTGGGCAGCATAGTGAGCAGCATGGTGAGCAGCATAGTGGGCAGCATAGTGGGCAGGTAACGTAAGGGTGCTCGTAGCCCACAAGTGGACCTCACACTTGCAAGATCAGCTGGACCAGGAAGAGGTGGTGACAGTGAGAGCAGGGCGCTAGTCAGAAGGGTAGATTTACAAGCCCCTTGCGACACTTTTATGCTCCACGTTGCGCCACATTTACAACGTGATGCATCTATGGAGATGTGTCACGTTGTAAAGCTCTGCATCACATTATACCTGCGTCAGGTATAATGTATGCAGGGTGGGCGTTCGAGGCAAGAAAGCCTGGTAAAAGTGACACAGTGAAATCTACAAGATTTCACGGAGTCACTTTGACGACGCCACTGCTTTAAAATCTTACGCCTGCTTGAAGGAGTGATGCAGCATGATTGAGATAGGCATTCCAAAGCATTGCTGGAGTTGCGTCGTGCTTGCAACATGACTCCAGTAATGCGTTACCTTTGCGCCAATAGATGCGTCACACATCTGTCAATCCTTGCGCCACGGTGCGCCGCATTTTAAATGCAATGCATCTATGGTTTCACAAGGGTTTTTTTGTGCGACGCAAATTAAACGAGGCACCTCTGCTAATATGCAGAGATGCGTCAGTTCTTGTAATTCGGCCCCAGAGTGTCACTACTGCCTTGAGTCGGAGCAGCACAACCGTGGTCAAGAAGCCAATGAAATGCAGCTAACAGTAAGAAGGGGGAAGCGCAGAAGATGCTAGTGTGCCCACAATAGGAGCCATTCAGGGCAGGGCTTTGTTAGAATCATCATACCTGTTCTCTTCTAGGTATCCCCCTTGTGAACTATATATGTTTGTTTATTAAGGCATATGTTAGACCTGGCCTCATTGGCGTGGGTCTCCCTTCCTCTCTACTCTACCTATCTTTTATATTGGCTGGATTTAGATGTTCTGGGCGCCGTGCCACTGCTACTCAGTGCCACAGCGCAAATGCTCCCTCTATATAAATGACTGTATGAATAAGGATTACTATAATACCTACATCGGTGTAGCCTGTTTCAATAGCGAGTTACCTTCCATTTCACTGTCGCTACTGCAAAACGATCTATTCTCATAGGACAGGACGGGCCGGTTAAAGATTGCTTTCTATCATCCTATCGGGCCCTAGGAACCTGATAGAACCCTCGAGTTTCAATCAATCAATCAAGGAATTTATATCGCGCACTACTCACCCGGAAGGGTCTCAAGGCGCTTGGGGGAGGGGGTCTGCTACTGCTCGAACAGCCAGGTCTTGAGCTGTTGCCTGAAGGCGAGGTGGTCCTGGGTCAGCCGCAGGTGGACGGGCAGGGAGTTCCATGTCTTAGCCGCCAGGTAGGAGAAGGATCTTCCTCCGGCGGTGGCTCTCTGGATGCGAGGGACGACGGCGAGGGCGAGGTACGCGGATCGTAGCTGTCGGGTGGGCGTGTAGAAGGTCAGGCGGTCGTTGAGGTACCTTGGGCCCAGGTCGTGGAGGGATTTGTGTGCGTGGGTGAGGAGCCTGAACGTGATCCTCTTGTTGACAGGGAGCCAGTGCAGGTCTCTTAGGTGGCTCGAGATGTGGCTGCGTCGGGGGGCGTCCAGGATGAGACGGGCGGAGGCGTTCTGGATACGCTGAAGTCTTTTCTGAAGCTTGGCTGTTGTACCGGCGTAGAGGGTGTTTCCGTAGTCTAGTCTGCTGGTGACGAGGGCCTGGGTGACAGTCTTCCTGGTCTCAGTCGGGATCCATCTGAAGATCTTGCGGAGCATGCGGAGGTTGTGGAAGCAAGATGAGGAGACGGCGTTGACTTGTCTGGTCATTGAAAGGGAGGAGTCCAGGATGACGCCCAAGTTGCGTGCGTGGTCCGTTGGCTTGGGTGCGGTGCCCAGGGCCGGGGGCCACCAGGAGTCGTCCCATGCAGAGGGCGATGGTCCCAGGATGAGGACTTCTGTCTTGTCCGTGTTCAACTTCAGGCGGCTGATGTTCATCCATTCGGCGACATCTTTCATCCCTTCGTGTAGGTCGGCTTTGGCGGTGTCGGGGTCTCTGGTCAGGGAGAGAATCAGCTGGGTGTCATCGGCGTAGGAGATGATGTTGAGGTTGTGTTGGCGTGCGATGGCAGCGAGGGGTTTCATGTAGATGTTGAAGAGAGTGGGGCTGAGCGATGATCCTTGCGGGACGCCGCAGATGACTTCGGTGGCCTCAGAGCGGAACGGAGGGAGGCGTACTCTCTGTGTTCTGCCGGAGAGGTATGAGATGATCCATTCCAGAGCAATCCCCTGGATGCCGGTGTCGTTGAGGCGTTGGACTAGGGTGCGGTGGCAGACAGTGTCAAATGCTGCGGAGAGGTCAAGGAGGATGAGTGCCGCTGTTTCACCTTTGTCGAGCAGGGCTCGGATGTCGTCGGTGGCTGCGATGAGTTTGATAGGTATATGCTCAGGACATTGAAGGGCACCTTTTAGTAAGGTCCGTTTATATATTGCATGTGTTGAAATACCTTTCCTGAAAACGTGGTAGTTTCTTGCCTAAGCTTTACTGTAGGCTGTTGCGCGTATGTGTATTGGCCATCAGAGCATGGAGAGGGGTGACTCTTTGATCCGAGCAGGGCCTGGCAAGGTGAATGATGGCTCCACCTCCCACTGGGTGTCTGATAGCAGACCCCCTCATTCTGAAAGTGCAGGATGTCACCTCGTAAACCAAGTGCTCCCTGACCCCACCGAACTGGTTCTGACTGGATTCAGTGATTTTTAACCTCAGAGAACAAAGACTTTTTAGGTATAAAAGGCTGCGCTGGAACTTTGGCCAAGTGTTTCCCTTCTTGATGTCAAGACGAAACTCTGTCCAAGTGAACAGAGGAAAGGACTTTGCAACTTTCATCAAGCTTGCCGAAGAAACTACTCAAGGGCCTAAATCGAGAGCGCCTCCTGCAGAAGTCTCCGGGACATTAGACTTCACCCCGTCTGCCGTCGGAATTCCTATGTGAGAAGTTCTGCTTGCAGGTGAGGCCTCCGTCTAGTAATCTGGAGCCTCTAGTTCTACTGTGAGGACTGCAGACTGGGTGCTTCTGAACTTTCGCTGAACCTGTGCAGGCCGCTGTAGCTAAGGGAGAGCTGCCGCCGCTGAGTGCCCTCCTTACTCTGTACCTTTGAACCTTCTTGCTAAACCTCTGTGGGCCGCTGATGCTAAGAGTGAGCTGTCCCCGCTGAGAGCCCGCCTAAATCTGTATCTTCAAACCTTTTGCTGGATCCGTGTGGGCCACTGCAACTAAGAGACAACTGCTGCCGCTGAGAGCCCGCCTGAATCGGCACCTTCGGACCTTCCGCTGAATCTGCGTGAACCGCTGCAGTCGAGAGAGCGCTGTGGCCGCTGAGCGTCCACCATGATGCCCACCTGGTTGAGACCCTAAATTGTCCCGTGGGCCGCCGCAGCTAATAGAGAGCTGCTGCTGCTGAGTGCCCACACCCTTTGCTACGGTGCACCATCGTGATCTGTCCCGTGGGTTGCCGCAGCCAAGAGAGAGCTGCTGCCGCTGAGTGCCCGCACCCTTTGCTACTGTGCACCATCGTGCAGTGATTGCCTGGAGGGTTGTGTTCAATACCCTACAGGTGCGTGTGAGAGCAGTGATTGCCTGGAGGGTTGTGTTCAATACCCTCCAGGTGCATGTGAGAACAGACTGCTTGATGCGAGTGGCTGTATGTAAAGTTCACGGTACTTCTTGCAGTCAGAACGTTTACTTGCTATTTTGCACATAGCGGTTTTTTGGCCTCTTTTAATCTTTTAAAATATCTGCATCATTTGAAACACTGTACTGTATGTGAATAGCTTACCCCGTGGTCGCTGCGGAAGCCTGGTTCGACGGTCTCTACCGCCTCGGACCCGGTGAGCGGCAGCCATCATTGAGTTAGCGCTCTAGTCGCGCTATAGTCGCTCATGCTACATGCTACATACTACAAAAACACGCCCTGAAGCGCGCCCAAAGCAAGCCCGTCTGCGCCCGTCCGCGCTCGTGCCGGGCTCAGGGCGATAAACCCTGCCTCCGTGCAAGGAAAACACATATTTTATGCCAGGGAGAATCTCTTACGACTTAACCCTGCCAACGACATCTTACCTTGCCCCAGATTCTCCCCCACTACACCAGCTGACACACTGCCCCATTTCTGCGGGAACTGTTCTGGTGAACTTCCTTTAATTCTAGATGCACCTATCAAAATTCTTTCTCATGGCTGCTTAAGAACCGAGTCTCCTATTAAGGCATCTCCTCTCAAGTGCCTCCTGGTTAATGCCCGGTCACTAGTGAAGCACAGCCAAGAATGTTCTATCCTGATTGAAGATCAGGGTGTCATGATGGCCTTTATCACCGATGCCTGGACAGACAATGCGTCTGGACCAGATTTGGTTGAAGCCTCGCCTCCTGACTTTCTCAGTTATAGTCTGGACCGCCCCCTGAGAAGAGGGGGAGGCCTGGCAGTGATCTACCACAAAAGCCTCAGCCCCACTTTCGAGGATGCGTCCAATAGCTCCTGTGAAGCACTTTCTATTAATGCGCGGTTTGGCCCCCAATTCTCTTAAAGTAATGCTCATTTACCGTCCTCCAGGCTCCAAAGTGGCCTTCATCGACTCGATAGGCCATTTGCTGGAAGATGGCCTCTGTGCTAAATCCTTCACCGCCTTAGGCGACTTCAATTTTCACTTAAATGATCCATCGGACCCTGAAACGACCCGACTGGTGGACACATTGAGGGCCGTTGATCTTCACCAACTAGTATCTGGTCACACACACAGGGCCAGCCATACCCTGGATGGGATCTTTACTAACTCACCCTGTCTGTCTATCACGGCCACCCTGTCTTTACCTTGGACTGATCACTCGGCTATTCTCTTTGAGATTGCCAAGTCAACCCCTCCTCAAGTCCATCGAATTCCAAGGGACAGGTTAGCCATCTGGGCCTGGAAAAATATCAATCCATCTAACCTTAATGAAATATTGACTAACTCAGTCCCGGACCTAACGTCCAGTACAGAGGATGCCTCTGCAGCCTACACTGACTGGATCAAATCAGCTTGCTGCCTTCTCGCACCGGTCAAATGGTGCATCCCCAAACGTAGAACCCCATCTGCCCCTTGGTTCTCGCAGAGCCTTCAAAAGCTCAAATCAGACTGTAAACGCTTGGAGCGATTATGGAGGAACGGCTATAACCCCATCAACAAAGACAGGTACAGATCCCGCCTCCTTGACTATAAAAACTCACTGCTCACTGAGAAAAAGGCCTTTTTTCCCAAAAAATTATTGAAGCTAAATCCTCTGCAAAACAAGTTTTTAAATCTGTTACTGCCAATCTTGCCCCCCCCCCCCCAAACCCACCCCGGACAGCAGCCTTGAGCTCTGCAATGATCTTGCACAATTTTTTCTGTCTAAAGTTGACGCCATTTTTTCTTCTTTCAACATGCCTTCAGGATACCAGCACCGACTTGAAATCGTCTAACAACCTCCCCACCTTTGATAATTTCGTGCCTCTGTCTAATCAGGTGGTGGTCAATTTGTTGCTGGGTTGTAACTCTGGCTCCCCGAATGACCCTTGCCCTGCCTCTATAATCAAAATGGCCCCAGATACCATAGCCAACACTCTTACTCCACTTCTCAATCAGATCCTGGCATCTGGGCAATACCCCTTGTCATGGAAAACTGCCTCGATCATACCTCTCCTAAAAAAAACAATCTTGATCCAAAAGACCCTAACAGCTACAGACCTATCTCCCGCCTTCCCCCACCGGCCAAAATACTGGAGAAGGCGATGAACTCACAACTCAGTCTTTTCTTGGACACCAACACCCTGCTGGACCACTCCCAATACGGGTTCCGGGCCGGGCACAGCACTGAATCGGCCCTGCTGAAAGCCACAGAAGAGATTAGGGAAGCCGTCGACCAGGGAGGGTCAGCTATCTTGATCTTACTGGACCTGTCGGCGGCTTTCGACACGGTTCACCATGCTGTCTTAACAGATCGACTCTCCGAGGTCGGCATTCAGGGCACTGCCCTTACCCTCCTTAAGTCCTTCCTGTCCAACAGAACCCAAAATCCAAATCATTTGTTCTTCCCTGTGGAGTGCCTCAGGGGTCCTCGTTGAGCCCGACGCTCTTTAATGTCTATGTTAAACCTCTTGGACCCCTTATACGATCTTACGGCCTTAGATTAACCTCTTATGCCGATGACACCCAGATCGTGATCTCTCTTAACAAAGGGACGGAAGTAATCAATGCCTCTGCCTGTCAAGACGGTATGTCCGCCATTACCAGATGGACGGCTGCCAACTGTGTAAAGCTTAACGCTGATAAAACAGAGGGCATCCAGTTCGGGAACAGTCCCAGCCTCTGGTCCCCAGCCTGGTGGCCCAGTGATCCGGGCCCCCCCCTCCTCTCGCCCTGAAAGTAAAAGACCTGGGGGTGATTGTAGATAATAAACTCTCCTTTGAGAAGCAGGTTAACAAAGTCACATCTACGTGCTTTTTAACCATTAGGACGTTGAGGAAAATAAAGCCCTACTTAACCACTGACAGTTTCAGGTCTGTTGTATCTGCCTTAGCTCTGTCCCATCTGGACTACTGCAACAGCCTATTTCTTACTGTCCATAATAAGCATCTTAACAGACTCCAGATGGCGCAGAATGCGGCAGCCAGGTTGCTAACAAATACCCCTAAATTTGTGTCCGTCAGAAGGACTACGAGATTTGCATTGGCTACCCATGAAACACCGGGTTCTTTTTAAGTCCCTTTGTATAGCTCATAAATCACTTCACGGAACAGGTCCTCTGGACCTGAGAAATCGCATCCAGTGGTACATTCCCAGGAGAACTCTTCGCTCCAGCGATGCCAAACTGGCGTTAGTAACCAGGACCAAAAAGTCAAATTGGGGCGGGAGGAGCTTTGTACGCAAGGATGCCCGCGCCTGGAACGAACTCCCTTTATGTCTTAGGTTCACGTCCAATCTCCTCTCTTTTAGAAGAGGTCTAAAGACCTGTCTGTTTTCAGTCTAGGCTTCCTCTCCGCCTCTGGTTCAGTTTGTTCATTGCCTCTCCAGACTTTCTGCTACAGCGCCAGGACACCTTCGGGCATTAGAGCGCTCTATAAGTTGGCATAACATAGCATAACATAACACCATCGTGATTCATCCCGTGGGCCACCATAGCCAAGAGAGAGCTGCTGCCGCTGAATGCCCACACCCTTTGCTACTGTGCACCATCGTGATTCGTCCCGTGGGCCACCGCAGCCAAGAGAGAGCTGCTGCCGCTGAGTGCCCACACCCTTTACTATTGTGCACAATTGTGATTCATCCCGTGGGCCGCCGCAGCTAAGAGAGAGCTGTGGCCACTGAGCGCCCGCACCATTGACAACTGTGCATCCTTGGGATTTGTTCTGTGGACTGGCGCAGCTAAGAGAGAGCTGTGGCCGGTGAGCGCCAGACACCATTGATAACTTTGCATCCTTGGGATTTGTTCTGTGGGCCGCCACAGCTAAGAGAGAGCTGCTGCCGCTGTGAGCCCACCACGGAGCTACACGACGAGAATCATCGCCACCACCAGCCCGGGCCGCCGTGCACTACTTCCACTGAGCGCCTGTCTGCCCCTGAGTGCTCAAACCACTGTGAGTGCACGCTGCGGACCTCAGCTTCCAAGATCTGTGGTCGCTGGGAGTCCGCCTGCCACCGTCTCCGCTTCTTCTAGAAGCTGCGTGCTGTAGTCCCTTTCAATGACAAGTACCTGGTGCGCAATGGATCGCGTAGGCCCCGGCCCTGAACTCAGTCCGTCTCCCGCTTTGGGTGAATATGTTGGTGTCTCTTTTAGTCCCCACGTGTTGACGTAAATTGTAGTTGTTGAAACGCTTTGAGAGTCTTTGAGTTAAACTGTTGGATAAAGATATTATTTTTCTATATCTACCTGACTTGTGTCCTTTTGTGGCGTCATTACTGTCTTATTGTATGTGGCCACAAACGCTTGACACACTGCCTCTGAGATAGGCCTAACTGCTCGTGCCGCGTTACCACAGGGTTGAGCAGGGGTTATCAAAAGGGGTAGCCCACGTGCCCTGACTTAAGAAGAAGGGTCCCTATTTGGACATTGGCGCCCGCTATGGCCAACCAGAGACCCCCATTTCTAACAGCATATTATTCCACTATAAATGTACCTTTATTAATGTTGTTATTTCAACATGAAAATTCTGTTTGCGTCTGCATATTCTTGTTTTCTGTACAGTTTGAAATGTCTTTAAGGTTATGGTTTTTTTAAATAATGACCAAAGCCTCCTAGAACTTGATAGCATGACATTTTACTTATTGTTTTTAAACAATGAACAAGGCGTCATCGATCGTGAGTGGAAGGGTACAAGGTATTTACTGCTAATCGTTTCTTTTGAAAATCTTCACCAGTGTTCAGGCACACTATATAAACTAGAACAGAACCTTCTTAGATAGAGAGGAGCTTCGTACCAGGGATTCAAGACTGATGGGTAATACAGAACCCATAATCACCTTGAGTTGCTGAAAGCTGTGGTGAGGCACCTCCGGCCTTCACTTGGCTCGTCTGCTGCCTGGACTTGTGAAAGCTGTGGGGAGGCACCTCCGGCCTTCACTTGGCTCGTCTGCTGCCTGGACTTGTGAAAGCTGTGGGGAGGCACCTCCGGCCTTCACTTGGCTCGTCTGCTGCCTGGACTTGTGAAAGCTGTGGGGAGGCACCTCCGGCCTCCGCTTGGCTCATCTGCTGCCTGGACTTGTGAAAGCTGTGGGGAGGCACCTCCGGCCTCTGCTTGGCTCTTCTGCTGACTGGACTTGTGAAAGCTGTGGGGAGGCACCTCCAGCCTTCGCTTGGCTCGTCTGCTGCCTGGACTTGTGAAAGCTGTGGGGGGCACATCCGGCCTCCGCTTGGCTTATCTGCTGCCTGGACTTGTGAAAGCTGTGGGGGGCACCTCCGGCCTCCGCTTGGCTCATCTGCTGCCTGGACTTGTGAAAGCTGTGGGGAGGCACCTCCGGCCTCTGCTTGGCTCTTCTGCTGACTGGACTTGTGAAAGCTGTGGGGAGGCACCTCCAGCCTTCGCTTGGCTCATCTGCTAACTGGACTTGTGAAAGCTGTGGGGAGGCACCTCCGGCCTTCACTTGGCTCGTCTGCTGCCTGGACTTGTGAAAGCTGTGGGGAGGCACCTCCGGCCTTCACTTGGCTCGTCTGCTGCCTGGACTTGTGAAAGCTGTGGGGAGGCACCTCCAGCCTTCACTTGGCTCGTCTGCTGACTGGACTTGTGAATGCTGTGGGGAGGCACCTCCGGCCTTCACTTGGCTCGTCTGCTGCCTGGACTTGTGAAAGCTGTGAGGAGGCACTTCCAGCCTTCACTTGGCTCGTCTACTGACTGGACTTGTGAAAGCTGTGGGGAGGCACCTCCAGCCTTCACTTGGCTCGTCTGCTGCCTGGACTTGTGAAAGCTGTGGGGAGGCACTTCCAGCCTTCACTTGGCTCGTCTGCTGACTGGACTTGTGAAAGATGTGGGGAGGCACCTCCGGCCTTTACTTGGCTCATCTGCTGAGTGGACTTGTGAAAGCTGTGGGGAGGCACCTCCGGCCTCCACTTGGCTCATCTGCTGACTGGACTTGTGAAAGCTGTGGGGAGGCACCTCCAGCCTTCTCTTGGCTCATCTGCTGACTGGACTTGTGAAAGCTGTGGGGAGGCACCTCCAGCCTTCTCTTGGCGCATCTGCTGACTGGACTTGTAAAAGCTGTGGGGCGGCACCTCCAGCCTTCTCTTGGCTCATCTGCTGACTGGACTTGTGAAAGCTGTGGGGAGGCACCTCCGGCCTTCACTTGGCTCGTCTGCTGCCTGGACTTGTGAAAGCTGTGGGGGGCACCTCCAGCCTTCACTTGGCTCATCTGCTGCCTGGACTTGTGAAAGCTGTGGGGAGGCACCTCCAGCCTTCTCTTGGCTCATCTGCTGACTGGACTTGTGAAAGCTGTGGGAAGGCACCTCCGGCCTTCACTTGGCTCATCTGCTGACTGGACTTGTGAAAGCTGTGGGGAGGCACCTCCAGCGTTCGCTTGGCTCATCTGCTGACTGGACTTGTGAAAGCTGTGGGGAGGCACCTCTGGCCTTCACTTGGCTCGTCTGCTGACTGGACTTGTGAAAGCTGTGGGGAGGCACCTCCGGCCTTCACTTGGCTCGTCTGCTGACTGGACTTGTGAAAGCTGTGGGGAGGCACCTCCGGCCTTCACTTGGCTCGTCTGCTGCCTGGACTTGTGAAAGCTGTGGGGAGGCACTTCCAGCCTTCTCTTGGCTCATCTGCTGACTGGACTTGTAAAGCTGTGGGGAGGCACCTCCAGCCTTCTCTTGGCTTATCTGCTGACTGGACTTGTGAAAGCTGTGGGGAGGCACCTCCGGCCTTCGCTTGGCTAGTCTGCTGACCTGCGGATGCAGAAAGGAAAAGGCACAGTCCATTTCTTTGCTGAATATTGACTCCATTGCTCAGAAAAGGCATGCAGGTGTGAACCATCTGGGAAACCCAAATAGGCTCCGTTGTGCTGCTAAGAGGAGGGATTGGGGATATTGATGTAAAGAAACATTACAATATCATCATGTTACACTACTTTCTATTATTCTGGCCTTCGCTTGGCTCATCTGCTGACTGGACTTGTGAAAGCTGTTGGGAGGCACCTCCGGCCTCCGCTTGGCTCATCTGCTGACTGGACTTGTAAAGCTGTGGGGAGGCACCTCCAGCCTTCTCTCGGCTTATCTGCTGACTGGACTTGTGAAAGCTGTGGGGAGGCACCTCTGGCCTTCACTTGGCTCGTCTGCTGACTGGACTTGTGAAAGCTGTGGGGAGGCACCTCCGGCCTTCACTTGGCTCGTCTGCTGACTGGACTTGTGAAAGCTGTGGGGAGGCACCTCCGGCCTTCACTTGGCTCGTCTGCTGCCTGGACTTGTGAAAGCTGTGGGGAGGCACCTCCGGCCTTCACTTGGCTCGTCTGCTGCCTGGACTTGTGAAAGCTGTGGGGAGGCACCTCCAGCCTTCACTTGGCTCGTTTGCTGACTGGACTTGTGAAAGCTGTGGGGAGGCACCTCCGGCCTTCACTTGGCTCGTCTGCTGCCTGGACTTGTGAAAGCTGTGGGGAGGCACTTCCAGCCTTCACTTGGCTCGTCTACTGACTGGACTTGTGAAAGCTGTGGGGAGGCACCTCCAGCCTTCACTTGGCTCGTCTGCTGCCTGGACTTGTGAAAGCTGTGGGGAGGCACTTCCAGCCTTCACTTGGCTCGTCTGCTGACTGGACTTGTGAAAGATGTGGGGAGGCACCTCCGGCCTTCACTTGGCTCATCTGCTGAGTGGACTTGTGAAAGCTGTGGGGAGGCACCTCAGGCCTCCACTTGGCTCATCTGCTGACTGGACTTGTGAAAGCTGTGGGGAGGCACCTCCAGCCTTCTCTTGGCTCATCTGCTGACTGGACTTGTGAAAGCTGTGGGGAGGCACCTCCAGCCTTCTCTTGGCGCATCTGCTGACTGGACTTGTAAAAGCTGTGGGGCGGCACCTCCAGCCTTCTCTTGGCTCATCTGCTGACTGGACTTGTGAAAGCTGTGGGGAGGCACCTCCAGCCTTCTCTTGGCTCATCTGCTGACTGGACTTGTGAAAGCTGTGGGGAGGCACCTCCAGCCTTCTCTTGGCTCATCTGCTGACTGGACTTGTGAAAGCTGTGGGGAGGCACCTCCAGCCTTCTCTTGGCTCATCTGCTGACTGGACTTGTGAAAGCTGTGGGGAGGCACCTCCGGCCTTCACTTGGCTCGTCTGCTGACTGGACTTGTGAAAGCTGTGGGGAGGCACCTCCGGCCTTCACTTGGCTCGTCTGCTGCCTGGACTTGTGAAAGCTGTGGGGAGGCACTTCCAGCCTTCACTTGGCTCGTCTGCTGACTGGACTTGTGAGAGCTGTGGGGAGGCACCTCTGGCCTTCACTTGGCTCGTCTGCTGCCTTGACTTGTGAAAGCTGTGGGGAGGCACTTCCAGCCTTTACTTGGCTCGTCTGCTGACTGGACTTGTGAAAGATGTGGGGAGGCACCTCCGGCCTTCACATGGCTCATCTGCTGACTGGACTTGTGAAAGCTGTGGGGAGGCACCTCCGGCCTCCACTTGGCTCATCTGCTGACTGGACTTGTGAAAGCTGTGGGGAGGCACCTCCAGCCTTCTCTTGGCTCATCTGCTGACTGGACTTGTGAAAGCTGTGGGGAGGCACCTCCAGCCTTCTCTTGGCTCATCTGCTGACTGGACTTGTGAAAGCTGTGGGGAGGCACCTCCGGCCTCCGCTTGGCTCATCTGCTGACTGGACTTGTGAAAGCTGTGGGGGGCACCTCTGGCCTTCGCTTGGCTCATCTGCTGACTGGACTTGTGAAAGCTGTTGGGAGGCACCTCCGGCCTTCACTTGGCTCGTCTGCTAACTAGAATTGTGAAAGCTGTGGGGGGCACCTCCGGCCTCCGCTTGGCTCATCTGCTGACTGGACTTGTAAAGCTGTGGGGAGGCACCTCCAGCCTTCTTTTGGCTTATCTGCTGACTGGACTTGTGGAAGCTGTGGGGAGGCACCTCCGCCCTTCGCTTGGCTAGTCTGCTGACCTGCGGATGCAGAAAGGAAAAGGCACAGTCCATTTCTTTGCTGAATATTGACTCCATTGCTCAGAAAAGGCATGCAGGTGTGAACCATCTGGGAAACCCAAATAGGCTCCGTTGTGCTGCTAAGAGGAGGAATTGGGGATATTGATGTAAAGAAACATTACAATATCATCATGTTACACTACTTTCTATTATTCTGCCTTGCAACATATAATTTTGCCACCAGCTTGTTTATTTTTATAATAGTTACTTATCTTATTGTTTATTTTTCTGTTAGGATATTTATAGCCGTCTTCTCTCTTCCTACTGGAGGCCTTAGAGGATAGGACGCATTAGGATAGGATTTTAATTTGAACAAATCTTGAAAGTATATCCCTAGCTTCCTACAATTCTTGAGTGAGACTATTCATGATGAAAAAGGGTTTGGGTTCCACTAACTCACGGTGAAGTTTCTAGGACTGATGGTTACCTAAAAGTACCTCATTCAATGCTCAGTGGGTTGCTGGGTGAGTGCAATCAATTGGGTTCTCTGGCTCATGGTGGTACATTGCCTAAGTCCTTCCCGATTGTTTTTTGAAAGATGTCCAGAAAACATATGAGATTGATGAAGGAAGTGATATTGAACTAATAGATGAAAGTATAGTGGGAGACTGTACAGACCATGGGAGGGGAGAGGGGGGGGGGTCATACTGTCTGCAGTGGAGGACCTCAGGGACAAAGAAGGAGACAACGTCAGGAATTGTTGAGAACAACTCATACATGGTACTCTGAAGAAAGGGTGGTCATCTCACGGCCTCAATACACCCAAAAGGTTCTTGATTAAAACAGGAATCCTTGAGCACACGTCATATTGGAAGCCCACAGAAAGCATATCACGAGTCCAATTTCCAGTTGTCACACTTTTATGTCTTTATTTCTTCTCTACCAGTTTACACGATGAGTACTCTCCAGGCTGCTGACTACATGAATGTTTAAATATTCTCCTGTAGATTTAAATTTTTTGATAATGACGTGTGTGAAGGATTATTGCCTAATAGTCTATAGCAAGCATAGAGCGATACTAAGTCCTGATGAAGTCTTGGACTATACGCCTTTGTGACGAAACTGTAAATGCAACCACTATCCAACTGGTGCAGTAAACCTGTGTGAGCAGTAGGTTTGTAGTTAGGAATAAGTTACCTGTAAAGGAGAGTTCAGACAGGCCCTGGGTTGAAATACTGAACTACGTCTTCTCTAGACGCACATTGAAATGCCCTTTATCAGGCAAGAACACATCATTTCAGCTTCACCCACCTGTAGCTCCTAAAGAAAGAAATGTGAGAATGTGAGGGCTGATGTCAGGGACGCGTGTATGTGTTTCTCCACTGTCCCTTCACAGATACCTACAGGATCAGTGAATGATCAAACACACCTGGACACAGAGATTAATTTGTCTATTGATAAATAGAAATTCAAGCCCACATTTCTAAAAGGTTCTACATGGAAATCTTAAACTGCTATTTTGGACTTCTGTACATATATGAACACACATTCCTGTATTTGAAATCCTCCTGTCAAATGCTTTACACCAGTTCTTCATAAGGATTACACCAGTCAGTGGAATTCAAAGCACCTACTTGTGACCAGTTTTTGTGCTCTTTGAACCCGGCCCTTGAACTCTGCCCCAGCATCTCTGCAGATAGAACATGCATGTAAAAATGTCTTCTGCTGTCATTCCGTCTTCCACCAATAGAGGCGCTAAAGACTTATTGGTCAAACTCTGAACACGTGACCTAGAAACAGGCTCCACTTAGGACTTCTTCTTCTAAGTACATCTTCTGCTTGTAGCTTTGAAAGCAACAATACACACTCTGATCTTTGAGTCGTTAGTCTTTCTTTTAGAGATGACTTTATTTTCTGTAGCAATGCTCATGATTATACCATATATGATGGTATTTCAACCTCCCTGACCTTGGACTAGTTTTCTTGAGGTGTTTTGGCTGAGCAAACCGTTCTTCTCCTTCAATGTTTACAGAATTTTTGTTTATTTGGAGCTCTCGAGCAGTTCTTCAGTGTTTAAGATATTTTATTGAGATTATTGAGACAATCAGTTAAAAACATACAATAAATAATACAGAAAAGTACAAAGTAGTGTACATCATAGGTGATTGCACAGTCATTATAATGAAAAACATACATAGCAATGTTTTACCGTCATACCACCGTACTTTGAAAAGTGAAACATAAAAACAACGTATAAAGGCCTACTCATATATATTAGGAAGTCAAAATAGTCCATATAGGAATCAGGAGATGTCCACATGTTAACAGAAATAACTTGTACGTTTTTAGGGCTACAAAGTGAGGATAACTGGTGACTGTTAGGATAAATTACCCAATGAGCAGACAACAATTTGTTTTAATAAACTGCGTCCTATTAGCAGCCATTCTGGAGGAGCAGACAGGTTATCCTTGTGAAACCACAATGAGCTCTGCGCAACTAGGAAGCAAGAGTGATGTTTTTTAAGTCAGACAGATTATTACCACCATCGGATTTAGTGACTTGCAAAAATCTATAATGTATGCAAGGCGGTTTTTTATTCCAAATAAATTAGATAATGAATGTATTCAGATTATTATACAAGGTAGATGGTAAACATAATGGTAGAATAGATATTGTTTATAAGATCCTTAAAATACTAACTGTTGGAAATGGCTCTCTCTGCAGGGTCACCCCCAAACCTTTTGCCTTTTTCCCTCCACATTTTGCTGAGTTTGTTTTGTTTGCCTTAGGGCACGGTGCATTTTTCCACTGCTGACCAGTGCTAAATTGCATGTGTTGTCTCCCTAAAACATGCTCTGATTGGTATATACCTAATTGGCATATTTAATATAATTATAAGTCCGTAGTAAAGTGCACTACCTGTGACCAGGGCCTGTAGTACACATGCTACTAGTGGTTCTCCAGTACTACTTGTGCCACCCACTTAAGCAGCACTTTAATACATGTGCCCAGCTTGTCACTGCAGCCTGAAGACAGTGTCTCCTAGGGCAGGATGCTGTGTAATTAAAAAGTAGGACATGCATGTTTACGTTTTACATGTCCTAATAGTGAAAAACTCCAATATTGTTTTCCAGTACCGTGATGCCTACCCATTTCATAGGATAACATTGGAGACTCCTTATTACATTTATTAAGCTGCAATTCCTAAACAAAAGAAGGTGGCTATATCATGCTTAATATTTGGTGCCTATGAGCTTGTACTAATAAACCCTTTTTAATGGTAAAGTCGAATTTATCATTACAAGTTTGAAAATGCCACGTTTAAAAAGTTCACATTTTCCTTCACTTAGCCTTCTATGCCCTTAGCCAGACTTAGTTCACATGACTTGGTGTCACTGATAGTTGAACCTTTGTGAATTCATCCCAGACAATCACACAGTAGTAGTATTAGCATAGCCTAAATTGCCTTTCCACAGACAGGATGAATAGGCGGGGCTCTGCCACCTTTTAATAGGCTTAATTACCCTCTATTGTCTGTGCAAGCCAGCTAGGAGGTAGGATACACCTGGAATGTCAAAGAACCTTTCTGGAAACTTCTCCAAACTTCTAAGAGCAGGGCAGCAGGGTATAAAAATAGGGCTTGCAGGCTCACTACTGGACCTCCTGAATGACTCTCAAAGGACTGCCTGCTGTTGTGACCTGCTGTGCACTTTTCAAGACTGATGAAGCACATGGAAAGACTGCTTTGCTGCCTGAAGCCTGCATTAAACCCTCAAAGGACAGCCCTGCTGTTGAGTCCTAAATCGACACATGCACCCAGGACTACCAGAAGCGATTCCAAGGGCTTGTTTGCTGGCCTTCCACCATCTTGGGCCCACATCTGGACCCAGCCTGAGTGAGTCCTGAACCCTCAAGAGGTCTCCATCCACTCCTGGACCCTTGGTTGTGGTGCTGAAGGAGCCCACGTGGCCATTTTTCCCAAACTAAACCTTAAAGTATAAAAAAAAAATCATAATTCCAGTTCTACTGATTGCATGTTTGTCATTTTAGTGTTAAATCATGTATTCAAATGTACTCTATTTTATAAATTGGCTCGGTATTTTGCTTCTTTTGTATTCTCACATTATTACTGTGTGTGTGCTTCATAAGTACTTTACACATTGCCTCTAAGTTAAGCCTGGCTGCTTTTTGTGCCAAGCTATCCAGGGGGAAGCATAAATGAAGCTAGTGACCTTTTGTGGTTCGCCCTGCGAGGGATTATGGCCTCCGTCAACCAACAACTCAATTTCTCACACTATCCATTTTGACCGCTTCAATTTTACTTCACCAATTTAATGAAGTGAGGGACAGCTTGAATAATAGAGGTGGAAAAATAATACCAAGATATTTGAGTTTAAGCGGGTTCCATATAATATTCTTCCCCTCTAGCATGTCAGGAGTTCATAAAACATTCAAAGGGATAAATTCAATTTTTGTGATAATTATTGCGTATCCAAAGACAGAAGCATATTGTTTGAAAATATTTAAAATAAATTGGAATCAAGGTAGAAGACTTACTATCATAAAATGAACATATAATCCACAGACTTATAGAACAATTTCCTGTATACCTGTATTGGCTGTACTATTTCTGATAAAGCATAATAAAGGTTCTATCGCTAGGAGAAATAAAAGTGTGTAGTAACTTTATGCAAAGTAATAAATGAGGAAGAAAGACCAGTAACATCGATTTTAGCTAACCGGCTATTATATAGCGCCTTGACCATGTAAAAACAATAAGAACCAAAATGAAAAAAAAAATCCAACATAGCCAATACAAATTGTCATTTCACCTTGTTCAATGCTTGTTCAGCATCCAAAGCTAATAGGCAGTCAGGAATTTTTATTTTGTAAATAAAGAATAGAACATGGCATAAGTTGTGTGGTCTGTGCAGAAAGCCTTCCTTTCACTAAACTTGTTTGCTCAGACTGGATTAGGGAGGCGAATATTGGGACTAACCTGTTAGCTAAGAATGTATCATCAATTGTACAGTCCTGCTAGTAAGAGCAATACTAGTTGATAATTAGAGATTGAAGTATGATTGCTATCTCGTTTGGGAAGAACAGCAAGAATCACTTATTTGAAAGAACCCTTAAGAGTAGCACCAGTTGAAAATCATGAAATAAAGAAAGATTGGAAGATAGCTGTTTCTCAAATGTTTTATGGAAATCAGCAGAAATACCACCTGGACCAGGTGTTTTTCTTGAATTTAGGGATTTAATTGCTAAAGAGATTTCCTGCAGTAAATAGGGCTTCCTTTCGTAAGTCTATCTGCTGTAGTAATTTGTGGCAATTTCCACTATAAGAGAAATTTGTTAATAACATACTCATGATAGACTATCGGACTCTCATGAAGGTCAGACTAAAATGATAAAAATTCATTTGCGATCTACTCTAAATCAGGCCTTTTGTGTCTTACGGAGCGATTACCATACGACCCGTAAAGGCTCTGACCTCAGGGGCTGCTTCTTAATGGGCCGCTCGGTTTCCTTTCCCACCGCCTCATTATGTTTGAGGCGGTCAGAAAGGAAAGCGGACTGTCATTCTGGCAGGCTTCTGACGGGCTCAGAGAGCCCGTCCACTAGTCGGAAGCCTGCAAGTAATCTCAAGGATGGGTCTTTCTGCCCTTGAGATTACGTTCACAGTTTCCGACATGGTTTCCATGCCGGTCAGTCCAACATGGATACCATGTAAAGCATGTTTGCGGGTCCCTAGCAGGTCCACCTTTGGTGCTCAGCCTCCGGTTGGAGGCACCTTTAGTGCCCCCCTGTTGATGCCTGAACATTGTGGTGCCTGCCACGGGGTGCAGGAATGAGCCGCATCTCTCATTTAACTATGGGGGCATGCGTTGCAGCCGGTTGATTGCTTCCATAGTGAAATATAGGAAAGCGGCCAAACAGTTTTCGGTCACATCCTAATGAGGCACCGAATGGGTGTCGGGTGGTCCCAGGACCGAGTCGGTGTCGGGCAGAAGTAAGTCTGCCCGACATCATAATGAGCCCCTAAACGTGTAAATTTGGAATGAAAGGTTTTATTTGACTTAGAAGAGGAGTGACTTTGGTGATTGCTGCTGCATTATCAGACTCTTTCATGGAGAGACTAGTAATATCTCACTGAATGTGTGTAATATCAGAACATATCATATCAGTATTTTTATTGAACTGCTTTTATTTGCTCGGGACTGTAGTGCAGCCGTATTGCTTGTGTTTCAATAAGTTTGGACTTCAGAGGAGGTGTTCAGGCAACATGTTTTATTTGAATGGAATGCCACTGATTTTGGCCATAATTGATATAAAAACACATTAATGTTAGGAAATGTTGCTTGAGCCAGTAAAAATAATACTATAAAAGTATTATCAATAATGTTGTTCCATTAAAGATCAGGTATTTACCACCCAAAAAGAATCTGAGAAGTCAAGGAAAATTCCTAAAAAGAGTGTTAATAAATGAATCAGTCAAAACTACTCTTTGCAGACTGAATAAAAGCCATCCGCTCCCACCTCCGTCTGTAGTCCCAGGGTGGCCCTTAACATATTTGGGGCAAACTTTCTTAATGAAAAATGGACCACTGATATGGAATTCCAGAGCGGGCCATTCATCTCGATGACCCAAGGGGAAATGGATCCCATGGGAGGGGGTCAAACACTAGCACAGATACCCCATGCCAGGAAATCTGGGATACTATGATAAATCTGTACACATGGTTGGAAGGGAAGAGGAAACCCCTAATTGCACGGAAGCTTACATTGTATTCTTTGTGTTTCGGAGGATAAGGAACAATAGCTCTCGGTACCAATTAAAATTGTGAAGCAATACTGCACTTATCAGACCTCTAACGGGGCACCTCCACGTTGATGGAAAGCTACTGGCAAGCGTTGGTGGTGCCATGTTACAGGGATTCTGCTTAGAAACAGAACTATGTCAGAGATCACGTGACTTCAGCATGTAGGGACTCAGTCACCATACCACATAAGTACCTATGGGCCCAAATCCAGGGTTGCTCATAGAGTCTTACCTGCCATCCTAACCTTCCCAGAACACAACCCTCTCGACCCTCTCAGGGATCATAGTAGCAGGTCATGACCTTTCGTTCTCTCACTCATACATGTCCACAATAAATAAAAAAGAGACACAAAGTAAGTTTACAATATTTATTGAAACTACCGTGCTCTATCATGAAGCAACTGCGCTGCATTTAGAAAATATGTGAAGGTTAACAATGTGATTAGCACGATCAATAGATTATACATAATAAAAAGTCCTGCCATATTGGATGACCGATCTTTCGAAGCCTACCCTCACTATGGAAGCACAGTGACATATTAGAGATATCTGGGATTAGTGTTGGACCCCATACCTGGCATCAAATTGTAGCTGTTCTACATCTCAGATGGCGCAGCTCTCTCGTCCTGGGACCTTTGCGCTGCAAGAGTTTCTCCTCTTTATTTTCAAAACAGAAAAGTCCCGGCTTGTATGATAAAAATTGCATGTTCAAAAAGAGCTGCTGGATTCATCTATTATGTGTAAGTGTCAGTGTCCGACAACAGAGAAACACAGGGTACAGTGTTATTTGACCTTGTATGTAATGTGCAGACTGAATCCCAGCCGTAAAGCTAAATAACCAGCCATGCGCAGCTTGTTTGTAAAATAAAGTGTGGTACAGAAACAAGTGCGATCTTTCATAACATTTGCAAAGCTAAAGTGGCCGACTACATGCAGTTAGGCTAACACAGGAGAGAAAATACCGTGGGCCATATGGTGGACCCACAACAGTTCTCCTGTCGAGACGTATTGAAAGGCCCTTCTTGATAAAGGTAACAGCGCATCCTTTCAGCTCCACCCACCTGTAGCCCTCCAAAAAGAGATGAAAGAATCTGAAAGCTGATGTCAGGGGAACCATTCATGCATTTCTCCAACGCACCTTCCACTGCACCAAGTAGGGCATCAATGTATGATCAGACACACCTGCACACACATTTGCATCTGCCTAATGATCAGGTCTAGTTTCATAAATAGATCTTCAAGCCCACATTTCTAGAAAGTAATACATTTAAACATTAAACTGATATTTTGAATTTCTGTAAATATAGAATTCTCCTCTCCAATGCTACATTTATCTAGGTTTCAAAAGTTCGGCCAGTTGATGGCATTTACAGCTCTTGCCTGTGTCCAGTTCTTGTGCCCTTTCTGCCCTGCCCTCAATCTGTGCCCCGGCTGCTCTGCAGGTAGAACGAGGATGGAAAAATGTACTCTGGTGTCATTCCTTCTCCCACCACTGGAAGCGCTAGAGTCTCATTGATCAACTCTGACCCACTCTTACCACTGGATTTACCAGCAGACCAGTTGTCCTGAGGAGTATTGGCTGAGCAAACCGTTCTTCTCCTTCAATGTTCACAGTATTCTTCTTTCCTGGGAGCTCCTGAGAAGTTATGATGAACAAGAGTACGACGCGCGAGCACCCAAGGAAATTTACAGAACTAAAAAAACTCTGCGGTTTAAAAAAAATACAAAATGTATGTATACGTGGGAGACTATCTCTCTGGTAGTGTGTCATGTAGGGCCATATGACAATGTCTTTCAATACTACGTATTACATTTCAAAACTGCATGTTCTCTGGTATTAATATCCATCTTAAATAGAATGATATAGCATTTGGGCATGAAGATACAGCCCAGCAGTCCAGCGCTAGAAGCCAAGATGGCGAAGATCTCCACGGCCACCATGTTGCGGCCCTTAGTGCTCAGGTAGGCAGGAATGAAGGAGACCCAGACACTGCAGAACACCAGCATGCTGAATGTGATGAGCTTGGCCTCGTTGAATCGGTCAGGGAGGTTCCTGGCGAGAAAAGCCACCATGAAGCTGGCAAAGGCCAACAGTCCCATGTAACCAATCACACTGTAGAAGGCTGTCACAGAGCCCTGGTCACACTGCAAGATTATCTTCCCCGTCTCAGACTGTGTGTCAGTGCCAGGGTGAGGTGGAGAGGTGAGCAGCCAAGACAGACAGATTGTCACTTCTCCTAGTGTGGACAAGAGGACAATAGAGCCGGACACCCGTGATCCCAGCCATCTGCTTAATCTGCTCCCAGGCCTGGTGGCATTAAAGGCAATGACAACAGTCATGGTTTTTGCTAAAACACAAGAAACAGCAACAGTAAAAATGATCCCAAATGCAGCTTGTTGGAACAGACAGGTCCATGTCCCGGGGCGTCCTATAAATAGGAGGGAGCAGAGAAAGGCCAACATTAGGGCGGCGAGGAGTGCGTAGCTGAGATCTCGGTTATTGGCCTTGACTATTGGTGTGTCTCGGTGTCTAATAAAGATTCCCAGCACTGCAGCTGTGGCTACAGAGAAGGATACAGCTGTGAAGATCAAAGTCTCACCAAGGAAATCACTGTATGAGAGGAAAGCAATGGTTTTGGGGATGCAGCCGTCCCTCCTGACATTGGGCCACTTGTCCTCGGGGCACCTCAGGCAGTTTTCCACATCTAAAATGAAGGAGATAGTTTATAAGTAAATATAGAAGCCATAAATGTTCCATTAATGCTAAATGTAGCAGTATGTTTACAACATTGTTAATTTAAAGAATAATTATATTGAAGGGGTTGCTTTTGTTGTGATTTATTTACATTATATTATGCTTTTGTGACGCCTCATGGCTTTTGGGACCCAACCCCAGATGCCGAGTGACATAAATCCATTGGCCCTTTCTGTTGATTAGTATTCAATCAGCAACCTATTCATAGATGATGAGCACACCTTAAGTTCTAATTCTTATCCAATTCCAGTCATATATATTGCCAATAAGGAGTTAACAACCATGAGGACAAATGTCAGATGGTTTATGATTGTCACCAAAACAGAGCTGCACACAATAAGGAGCTACAGAGGGAAATAGACCCAGGTCGCCCTCCTCTCAATCGATAATCATCTACACAGGCCTGGGTCTCTGAAGGTATAATCACCATGGACTGTGGTTTAAATCCTATCACTTTAGGTGTTTTGTACTCCCCACTTTTCTAAATTTGAGGTAGTCACCAACAGCCATCCACCTTCAATTTATAATTTATAAACACTAAATCAAGAATTTTACTTCCGGCAATCCCCCTAATGGACCTCTCAGTGTAAGAACTCACACGTCAAATACACCGGGTGTTTTTACAATCCTATGAAAAAATGTGTAGGAAGCAAGATGACACCTCACGTGCGCAACACCAATTGAGCTTGCTGATTGGTACTCACCAGCTCTGCCCACTTTTATCATCATCGGTTGTCATCTTGCCCCAAAAATAAATAAATAAAGTGTCCACAAAGATAAACCCAAAATGTGAAGGTAAGTGGTGAGAAAATCACATATCAAAATGCGACTGAATTGTGAAAGTAAAAAATGAAGAAGATGCACCTCCTATAGGTCAAACTTTATTCTTCATTAGATGTGCACCCAATTCAAAGATTAAAATGGTTGCTTAATATGCAAACCATTGTGCTGTGCCAACATGTTTCATCGCCAGAGGTATTTGTAGCGATTTCGTCAGGGAAACTACAGTCGCTTTGCACTAGTCGGGGACATTTCTTAAAATTTCATTCGGGGACCTTCTTGAGCCATGGCCTCGTGTACCAGCTCGTTTTTACAGGTCACAACACGGGCTCCATATATGAGTCATAGTAGTGGAGATAAGGAGCTCCGTGAGGCTTTGGGTGATTCGCATTACAGCTGAATGCGGAACCACTACGAGGACTCATATATGCCTACCCTTGCCAACACAAAGTTTGGCTGTGCACTGTGTTGTTTTATTTTAAATTCTATATGAAAATATGTTCCCATTTCCCAGCAGATCAACGTTGTCTGGCTGATTGGTGGAAGCTCAGGTGGTGATTGTTGTTGCCTGGTCCTAGGTTGTGAAGGCCTTGTTGGCATGGGTTATTTGCTTGCATTGGCATCTCTTCCGTACTGGGAGCCAATGGAGTTCTTTGAGGTGGGGGTGATGTGGTGCCATCAAGGTTGGGGGGGTTGAGGATGAGTCTGGCTGCAGTGTTCTGGATGGCCTATGAATGAGCATTTAGGTATCCCGTACAATACGCCATAGTTCAGCCTGCTTGTGATGAGGGCTTGTGTGACAGTGCGTTTGGTGATAGTGGGGAGCCACTTGAAGATCTTCCGTAGTATGTGTGGAATGAAGAAGCTCGCCGATGAGACTACGTCAACCTGGGGTTTTAATAGTCAGCGTGCAATAACGCATGATGCTAAGGTTCCTGGCGTGATTGGACTGGGAGGATGCCAGTCCTATTTCCACTGGCTACCACAAAGTATTCTGTACTTCTTGTTCATGTTGAGCTTCGGGCAGTTGTCTCCCAACAAGTTTGTGACGCTCATCATGCCCCTATGGAATCTGGCTCCGGTGGTGGTGGGGTTCCCGGAGAGACAGAGGATAAGTTGAGTTTAGTCTGCGTTTGAGATGATGTTGAGCCTGTGGGATCTGACAATGTTGTTCAAGGATGTCATGTAGGTGTTGAAAAAGGTGGGGCTCAGAGATGAACCCTGAGGGACACCTCAGGTGATTTCCTTGGGTTCTGAGGTAAATGGAGGTAGGCAGATTTTCTGAGTTCTTCCGGTGAGGAATGAGGTGACCCATCTGAGGTCGTTCCCTTGGATATTGATTTTGTGTAGCCTAAAGGGTATGTGTGATGGTGTCTGTGTTTGTGTGTGTACGAGAGATATATGACTGAGTATATGGTGTCTCCTTGTGTATATGTGTCTGTGAATGTTTGTCTCTGTAGCTGTGTCTTAGAATGCATGTCAAAACACAGGTGTTAGACTCGCTTTGGGTGTGCATGAATGTGTTGCTGACTAACTATGTTATGTTACATTATGTTTAATTTATAAAGCGCACGGCAACTCAAAGTGTCCCGGCGTTTACTCCAGAAAAAAGTAAGCGGCACACACATCAGAAACTAAAAAAGCAATGTTTTAAGCTTTTTCCTAAAAAGCAATGGATCCTGAATGTCCCGGAGTGCCAATGGTAGCACATTCCAAGCCAGACCGGCTTTACGGACAAAAGAACTCCCGCCAAGCCTTTGACGCTTAAACCTAGGAATCTGCATCAGCAGCTGGTCAGAGGAGTAAAGCTGTCTGCTAGGTCTATAGAAAACAAATCTCTTTTGAAGATAAGTAGGGCCTAGACCATACAGGGCCCGATGTACAATAGATAACATCTTAAATTTCAGCCGAGATTCAACTGGGAGCCAGTGCAAGCTATGTAAATGGATCCGAACACTATGTGTGGAAGAAAGACCCAGAAGCAGTCTGGCTGCTGAGTTTTGTGGAGAAGTGTGGCTCAATGATTGGAGCGGCAGACCCAGATGCAGAGGTCTAGCCCGGGACCAGGGTTCAATTCCCCGCATCGGCGGGTCTTGGGCTCAAAAATTCCACGGACCTGATAATTCTCGCCTCGGTGCCATTCCAATCATGGAGTCCCACTCTGCAACTCTGGGCAATAGCTTGCTTAATCTCCACAACGGCCCCCACAACGCTAAGGATGCCTGGCCTCCACCTTGGGGGTGCCCAGGAGTGGACACCTCACAGGGAAAGCCAGGATGGGTTCCACAGCGGTATTCGTACAAGCGCCTTGAGACCCTTGTGGGTGAGTAGTGCGCTATACAAGTATCAATTTACATTTTACAGCCCACTTGCAGTTTCTTTACCAGGTAACCTGGACTACCAACCAAAAGAGAGTTGGCATAATCCAATCGAGATAAAATCAAAGCCCAGACCACAGTTTCCTTGGCACTGACAGGCAAAAGAGGGAGAAACTTCCTCAAAATTTTCAGAGTGCCGAAGCAAGTTCCTACCAGTTTCTTCACTTGTGTTGAAAAGATCAGGTTTTTGTCAAAACAGACACCGAGGATTTTTGCAGTGCCCTTACTCATAGGAGGTCGGGGAATACCCGGAGGCCATAACCTTTCCCTAAAGTCCACTTGGAACGAGCCATACAAAAGCACTTCAGATTTTTCTTCATTGCACTTCAATTGTGCACTCACCAACCAGTGGAACACGGCAGACAAACAGTGGTGCGCTGCCCCAACCGAGTCGTCACCCTTTTCCCAAGAAAACAGGAGCTGTCATCTGCATAGGTGATGACCCCTGCGGTACACCGGTTGTCAACTGCATAGGCGTGGAGGCACAAGGTGGAAGCCAAACCTGCTGCGACCTTTTTTTCAAAAAGGTTCTGATCCAGCACAGCACCGATCCCGAAACACCAATTTCCTCTAGGCGATCAAGGAGTAAAGAGTGCGCCACTGTATCGAATGCTGCCGAGAGATCCAGAATAACCAAAGCTGCTCTCCCGCCGGCATCCAAACACTCCTGGACCGCCTCAGTCACCTCCAGCAATGCTGACTCTATGCTATAAAAAGCACGGAAGCCAGATTGAGCTGGATGAAGCAAACCAGACACCGCTACATAGTTGGTAAGCTGAGACGTAATAACCTTCTCGCAAACTTTAGCCAAAGTAAAGCAGAGGGTCAAGAGAAGGCTTCCAGAGGAGGGGGAGGATCAGCGCCTGCTTCCATGATAATGGGACACAGGCCTCGCGAAGTGACACGTTAACCATATGGTTAACTTCAAAATTAATGGAAGCTGCCACTTCTGACAGAAGCCTAGCTGCACATGGATCCTTAGGTGAACCAGATTTAAGTACCTCAAGAATTCTAAGGTACAAGGCAGATCAACAGATTTAAAAGCAGAAAATATGGAAGTAATCTTTATCATCTGCTTCCCCAGCCAGGCAGGAGTAGAATTCTTGGACGCAGTTGAAAAGGAATCCTGCATGCTAACTATTTTGTCCCTGAAAAATTTTGCTAAGGTGTTACACCAAATAACCAATGAGCCTGGGCACTGGGAGACACAAAACTCTTCACAATAGAAAATATTTCTTTGCAATTGTTGTTTGCACGATCAATACGATCGGAAAAGTGCCGGCCTTTGGCCAGTCCAATGGCCGCATAATAAAGTTTTTGTTTGGCTCTAAGTGCAAGTTTGGCTATAGGGCAGTAGCCGCTGGAGCACCATGCTCTCTCCAATACCTTACAGGCGTGTTTCAAAATCCTCAGATCAGAAGTAAACCAAGGCTTAGAAGGGTACTCTCTGCTCAGATTCAGCTGACCTGGAGCAGGAAGAACGCCGACTGTGGCAGTAATCCAATCTGCAAACCATGACACATTATCCTCAAGGTCCTCAGAAAAGGAAGGACGAGAGGATGCCAAGCAGCTGCTCAGCTGCCCAGCATCCAGTTTCCTAAAGGTAGGCGGGCGATAGGAACTACATGGACGAGGTGGGCGCATAATGTCCCAAGAAAAGAATATAGGGAAATGATCCGACCAGGCGACCGGAAGTGGCCTTTCAACTACAATAGGAAAATTGGAACACATGGAATCCAAAGTGTGCCCTCCTTGATGGGTCGGATATGTGACCCATTGAGAAAGTTGGGCTAGGTGAAGCGAGTCCATAAAAGCAGCCGAATCGGCCGTGTCCATAGAATCGAGATGGATATTAATGTCCCCGAGAAGCAAATAGTTCGAAAAGCGCAGTGCTCTATCTGCTAAAGCGTCCCCACATGATTCCAAAAATACATTTTCTCTCCCCGGTGGACGATATATCAGAGACCCCCCCAAAGTGAAGTGGGCAGAGAGTTGTAAGCTAAAGTCAAGAACCTCACATGCACCCCAGATGGTATATGTTTCGCTATGCAGGGCCCAGCATTCTCTATATAAAATTGCCAGACCCCCCCCTCTGACGACTGGGCGATCAACTCGATGGATATTATAGCCAACCGGAGTGGCCAAGGCCACAATAGGATTAGAGAACACATCAAGCCAAGTCTCAGTGATAAACAATAGGTCTAAAAGATTATCAGAGACCACATCTGCGACGTCTACATAATGCTTCCTTAAAGATCTAGCCTTAATGAGGCCGGCACTAATGCTCCCCTGCACAGGTGAGTCAGCAGACACACTGTCAGAAGAAAGCTGTGTTCATAAACAAAAACCACAGTCCACCAAATCCTCACAGTATGAAGGACATTGTGGAGATTTAAGTGACTTTAGGAGCACGCTAGAATACTGAAAGGTATTTCTAATAGTTAAATCCAAACAGGCAGTATGACTCGCCCCGAGCACTGACTTGGCACTGACGGGTGCAGACGGGCTTGCCTCAGGCGCGACCGCTGCGCTCGCCCGCTGCGGGTAAGACCAGAGCCCATTAATTAGAGTTTGGCTAATACCAGTATGCGACGTGCAACGAGTGGACCGCTGACCGTGAGGAACGCGTGTCACGTCCAAAATGGTCGCTAGCCGGTAGTGGCTACAGCTGCAGTGTGAAGCAGTGGCAGGGAGTCAAACACACTCCGAATGCTGTGCAGAAAAATGTCACCAAGCACAAGACAAACAGATTAAAAAGTCTGCTAAGAATTGCTCCAAGTTAAAAAAAAAAGCACACAAGAAAATGAAACGTTCCCCGCAATTTCCGATTTACAGCGGACTATACAAATGTAAAAACTATTTCTTCAACATAAGCAGAGAGCACCTTACTAGAGCTATATTTGTCAAAGTCTATGTATGTGACTACAGGCATTCATATATCGATCAATCAATTAGGGAATTGTAAGCGCGCTACTCACCCATGAAGGACTCAAGGTAGCTCTATTCAGTCGAAGAGCCAGGTCTTGAGTGTCTTCCTGAAGATGTTCAGACAGAGGGTGCATCTGATGTTGATCAGGGGCTCGTTCCATGTCATGGACACGATGTAGGAGAAGGCCCTTCCACCCATTCTGTCTCTGCGGATGCGTGGGGTTTTAGCGAGGGCAAGGTCAGAGGATCAGAGGATTCTTTTGAGTACGTGGAAGGAGAGTCTCCCATTGAGGTATAGGGGTCCGTTGTTGTGGAGGATTTTGAAGGCATGGGTGAGTATCTTGAAGGCTACTTTCTTCCTGACGGGTAGCCAGTGGTGATCTTGCAGGTGTTAGGTGATGTGTTCTTGTCGGGGAATCCCGAGGATGAGTCTGGCTGCAGTGTATAGTCTGGAGTTTAAGGAGAAGAGACTTGTTGATTCCGGCATAGAGGGCGTTTCCATAGTTCAATCTGTTGGTTATGAGTGCGTGAGTGATGCTTTTTCTTGATTCGGGGGTGCCATTTGAAGGTCTAGCGACGGATGCATAGGGTGATGAAGCTGGTGGAAGTGACGGCTTTGACCTGTTGGGTCATGGAGAGGGAGGAGTTGAGTACGATGCCAAGGTTCTGGGCGTGGTTGATAGGGGTGGGTGGGCTGCCGAGGGTGGTGGGCTACCAGGTAGTGTTCCATGTGGACTTCTGCCTTCTCCGAGTTAAGCTTAAGGAAGCTGCTGCTCATCCAGTATGTGATGTCCTTCATTCCTTCCTGAAAGCTGAGTCTGGTGGTGATGGGGTCCTTGGTGAAGAAGAAGATGAGCTGGGTGTCATTGGCTTAGAGGACTATGTTGAGCTCATCCTGTCTGACGATGACGGCAAGGGGGGTCATGTAGATGTTGAAGAGCATAGGGCTAAGTGATGATTCTTGAGGCACTCCGCAGTTGATCTCTGTGGGTTCGGAGAGGAAGGGTGGCAGTCTGATTCTTTGGGTCCTGCCGGTGAGGAAGGAGCAGAATCATTCAAGGGCGTTTACCTGTATGCTGGCGTTGTGGAGCCTGCCTGCGAGTGTGCGGTGGGTGACGGTGTTGAAGGCTGCAGAGAGGTCGAGTAGGATCAGGGCCGCGGTGTGTACTTGGTCGAATATTGCGGTTGAGGGTGGAGTTGAGGTGCTCCTCGGTGACCTTGGTCCAGCTCCTTTACAGTGAGTGGGGTGCAGGTTTGGGGGTGGTGGGTTTAATAACGTGGAAGTGTACACAGTGGTGGTCCATCCATGGGGTTGTGTGGTGTGGCTGAAGTGGATGTTGTTACCTCCTGTGAAGATGGGGTCGAGGGTGTGTCCTGCCTTGTGGGTGGGGGTGGTGATGAGCTGTTTCAGTCAGAGGTTGGTGAGGTTGTCCAGGAGGGTGGAGGAGTTGGGGTCGTTGAGGTTTTCGAGATTGAAGTTGAGGTCACCAATGAGTATGTAGTCTGTGGAGGCAATGGCATGGGGTGCGTCGAGGTCGGCGATGGTGGTGGCGAGTGCGGTTTGCAGTCCAGGGGGCCTGTATGCGAGCGTGCTGTATGGATCTGGGGCTGGTCTGTATCTGGAAATGGAGGTGCTCGGTGGTGGATGGGGAGTCGCTTGTAGAGGAAGTGGTGAGTCGGAGGGAACGCTTGTGTGTGATAGCGAGTCCTCCTTCTGGGTGGTCGTGGCGGTCTTTCCTCTGGATTTTGTATCCGTCAGGGATGTCAGTGGCGATGTGAGGGGCAGAGGAGGCTTTGGTCCAGGTTTCCGTGAAGAAGGCCACGTCTGGCAAGAGGGAGTCGAGGAAGTCCCAGATCTCCACGGCGTGTTTGTGCAGGGAGCGCACATTGAGGAGGGTGCACTTCAGGGCTTTGGTGGTGTTGACGGCCGAGGTGGGGGTAGTGCCCGTAGGAGTATGGTAGTGGTGAAGGTCTGGCAGCAGTGGTGGCAGGAGAACTGGCCATGAGTGGTGTAAGGCATGGTCAGCTGGCAGTTAAAATTCTTTCCGGGGTTGAGTGCGAGGAGGGCCGCTGTGTCGTAGCGGTGGATGCTTGGAGATCCAGGGTCTCTCGCATTGGTCACGGTCGGGTCGAGGACGGGCGCAGACGGGCTTGCCTTTGGTGCACAGCAGCCGCCATTAAATATAGGTGGTTTGTGAATGTTTCTATGTCAGGAAGTAGAATGGGTATCTCTGGATATAGACAGTATGAATGTGGTTTACTTGCATTTCCTAATGTGTGTATTTGTGTTGCTCTGTCTTTGTGTAGGTACATCCTAGTGTGTGTTCATCTGTCAGTGCCTCTATTTTGGAAAATCGCTAGCATAATATAATTTACACTTCTTCATAAACATTACATAAAACTAAATTAAAAACACACCATTAATTAGCACTCAAAAAGTAACTGTGTCAAATTATTTTAGAGCCCGGTGTGCTTCTGCTTCATCAGTGTATTTTTTTCATCTTATAGACTTTTAAATCTGAGATCCAGTCTGGAAAGTGAGCAAGACGGACGTATGCCCAAACCTCTTCTTGTCCTAATCTAATGGTCCAGTGTGACATCAAATGAGGACAAACAGCACAATTGGAAAAGCTAGAAGTAGTGACAAGAGAAAGGCATCATAATTAAACACTGGTACATGAGGAATAGAAAAAGTGTCCAGAAATACCATCGAATCAAGAAACCCTTTCCCCCAAACATTTTTGCAAAGTATTTCTGAAGAGATTGATGACGTAAGCAAGACAGTGAGAAGTAAATGAAATCGGATGAGAAAGACGTACTTATCACTAAGCATTGACCTGTATCTTTTTATCGAATGATTCTGAAGAATTCATTCTTCTATTGAAGCCAATTAAGAAAGACCTCTATAGAATTCATAAAGACTGTTTTTTAATCTTGAAAAATTATAGTCCTGAAGAAGGTGACGATCTTTTCTAACACCGAAACGCCGCATCGACAGTTTTTTCCTAATTTTATTATGTACAATGTATGTTTTAATAAAAAGTGATGAATAATGTTTTTAATAACTTGTGTTAAAATATTTTGATGAAATACTCTGCTGATTAATAAAATAGATAAATAGAACATTCCGTTTGAACTTGTTTTGTCTTTAACTATGGGGCATCGTGTACCAATCAAAATGTAAATTTGGTAACTTGGCAAGATTAGACCTTGTAAAAGCTTGTTCTTAAAGGTTCCAGGGTGATCCAGATATAACTGGAAAGATACTTGGGGTTGAAGATATTGATCTTTTCCCTCTAGAGTTAAAGGAAATGGGAAGTGTGTTTTGTTTAAATGTGAATACCCATTACCTTTCCAAAATAAGGGTACCTCCTACATCACATTTCAAATTATTTTAGAGACAGGTGTGCTTCTGCTTCATAAGTGTATTTTTTTCATCTTATAGACTTTCACATCTTTTTGGGGTTTTGAGGACATTTGTAGCAGTTTTCCTTCTACAAGAGATAATTTAACATTTGGAAAAATAAAACCATAACATTTCCATCATTGGTTTTAATGATGTCAGTGCAATAAAGGATCAGAGTGTGCAAAATTCTCAATTTCAGGAAATGACTTCCACACTCCCTTGTTTATAACCTAGGGTAAAATAATTCAAATTATTAATTTGCTTTTGCCATATGGACTAGACAAGTTCAAAGGTTCACAGGCATCAAAATATCCCATTTGCTTGTGGGAAAGCATCTTTAACTGGAGCTATAGAATGTATTTGTTAAAGATTACTCTGCAGAGATCTCTACCCAAGTCTTTCATTTCTGTCTTTTCAAACTTTATAAACTATGATTTTACATATCTAGCAAAAACAATGGAATTGTCTGCCACAAACTGAATGTCCATATTTTCATTTTGCATAGACAAAATGACAGAACTGTAGTCATCGATTAGTTTTGAAGCCTCACTTCTTCAAATGCTGTAATCTTTGGGGGTTTGCCAGTGACGGTATGTGTGACTGCAGACATGAAACGATTCTTCCTTCTGAGATAACAGGCCAAGGAGATCCAAAACACACCATTTTATAATATACCACTTGGCCCTCTCTCTGCACCAGCGGTACTTTCCACATTTGTGGGACTGGAATTGACACTTGCTGCCTAAGGGCCAGATTTAGATGTTGGTGGTAATAGTTCTGCTGTTCACTTTTTGAATGTAAACCAGCGCGTCGCCGCGATGATATACCCACCAGATTTAGGTGTTGGCTGTTTCACAGATGAAAGACCGCATCCAAACTGCAGTCTCCGCAAAGAAACATCGTCCGATTGATTGATATTACCTCACCTAGAGAAGGACCTTTTGTTGCAGATAAGTAAGTAAGCTTTTTATTGTTTAGTTAATTAAAACCGTAACAATGTTACATAAAAACCTTCAGAAAAATATAAATTTTAACATAAAACCAAAAGGTGCATATAACCTACATGGTATGTCGGTTAAGAAAAAGATTTATTAAAAAATGATTATTCAGTGTCGTACAATCACTCCATCTTCCTATTGATCTTAAGAACTTCCGTGTCATGTTGGTTTTACTGGGGAACGGCTAGACAGTATTATTTTTTTATTTCTTTTAGGGAAAGTTTGCTGTGCTATAAAAACATTAACTTACAGTACAGTTGATGTCTACGGAACATCAACTCTCTAGAGCTGACTGCTCTCCACGATAACAACCTGCCCCCTCCCTTGAACATGTCGGACGTCCACGACCTTACGGCCCACTATATCCACTCAACGTTTAGTGTACTAGACTCGGTCGCACCGCTACAGCTTGAAGGAATGTCCTCTAAACTCTCCAAACCATGGTTTAATGACAGTCTTAATTCCGAAAGAAGAAATGTAAGACTTGCGGAAAGGTTGTGGAGATCCTAACCCTCCCTTAAACATCTCTACCATTTGAGATCCCTGAGAAGCATATACAATAAATGCATCGGATGCTCAAAGGCACCTTTTCAAGAACTCAACTAGAGCGTACAAAAAAACAGTTTGAACTCATCAAGTCCCAAGTTAAGAGTCATCCTAATCTCTCGTCAAGGGACAATGCCGAACTGTGAAGAATTTGCTGATTTCTTCACGGTCAAAAATATTAAGATTGAAACTGAATTACGCTCTGCCATTGATCACCTGTTGATCAGTCCACTGAACACCCTCCATCCCCTGGGTTGGATATCACTGACCCTGCGCAGCCCTACCTCCCCAAAAACAATGCATTCTGGAGTCTGTTCCAAACCTTGGATGAATGTACTATATGAAAATGCTGTTGACTTTGAAACCTTCCAGTCACTACAATGACCCTCTGCCATCGAACCATTTCCTGGAAGTTAGATCCTCCTTACTAACACCTTTGACTATGATCAACAATGCATCACTTCGACAAGGTACTATTCCAGATTGCCTAAAATCGGGTCAAGTTACCCCGATTCTAAAGCAACCATCTGCTGATCCCATGGACCTTCATAACTTTCACCCAATCTCTAACATCCCCACCTTGGCAAAGCTCCTGGAGAAGAGTATGCTCACCCAACTCTGTACCCACACCAACCATTTCCAACTCCTGGACCAATGCTAATCTGGTTTCCGCCCGAGCGATAGTACAGAGTCTGCGCTAACGCACATTGTCGATGATGCGCAAAGAATGTTGGACCATAATGAGTTGTGCTTATTGATCCTTCTTGACCTCTCGTCGGCATTCGATACTGTCAAACACGATAACCTAATTGACCTCCTGGAACACAGGATGGGGCTGTCTGGGCCTGTACTAAACTGGTTCTCTTCATTCCTTCATAACAGATTCCAAAGCATCAAGGTGAACCAATCCCTGTCCCATCCGGCACCGGTCACTCTGAGGGTTCCCCAGGGTTCAGTGCTTTCTCCCACGCTCTTTAACCTGTTCATGCAGTCTCTGATAGGAATTCTGAAATCATCCGGCGTTCACTATCACATGTATGTGGATGATACCCAAGTATACCTTTAGATCACCTCCCCAAAGGACATTCAGTCCCTCAACTCAGTCCTGCGGGAAACACAAAGCTGACTGACACGTAACCACCTGAAGCGAAATGCTCTAAAACTTGAATTCCTCCTTATCTCACCCCTCAAACAATCTCAGGTCATGGAACAATGGTTGAATCAGCTTACTGCTCTTAGCTGTAGACCTCACCTCGTGGATTCAGCATCCTCTCTGGGTGTTATATTAGACAAAAGTCTGAACATGCAGAAGCACATCAGCCTCCTCACCAAAGGAGCGAACTTCCAACTCAGCATCCTTAGGAAACTCAAACCCTATCTCCCGGCTCATGACCTAAAGGTTGCAGTGCAAGCATTGGTGATCTCAAAGCTGGACTATGGGAGAGCAACGCTCTGCGGCTTGCCCAGAGTGAAGGCGGCTCCTCTTGGGGTTGGCCTCAATTCTGCTGCTAGGCTCATAACTGGCACCAAAAAATACAACCATATTTCGCCTGACTTGCTGGCCCTTAATTGGCTTCCATATGAAGCTCGGATACGGTTAAAAATAGCATGCATGGCACACAAAGCCATCCACTTCAAGACCCCGCTTTACATCACTCAGAAACTGGAGCTCTCATGTGGTTCGAGAGCCTCCAGAAGAGACAGCACCCTATTGCTCAAACCACAAAAATTCAAGAAAAAAAAGACCTACAATCGAGCCTTCTCAGGTCTGGCTCCGAAGATTGGAAATCTCTTCCCCCCAAAGTCAGGGTTAACCCTTCCACTGTCCTCTTCAAAAAAGATGTCAAAGGGCTCTTGATGAAGAAATTGCTGCCTCAGTCTGGCTTCTCCATTTGACGCTGGGGCCATAGCCGTTGATTTGTGGCTCAGCTGCCTGGCTTACGAGATTGTCGGATATTATAAGACTGTGAATTTTTCGCTTTGTTGATTCTGTTTTATCTGCTTGTACCCTTCTTGATGCATAATCTGTAAAGCGCTCTGATACCCGCAGTGGTCATGTTCGCGCTATATAAAACTTTCTAAATAAGATCAAAAAAAGATGATCTGCAGGGTTGCAACTCTGAAGAATGGCGGCATTCATGTTCTGATCCTTCTTGATTTAAAATCAGACCTCAATAAAGTGACACTTGCTGATAAATATATGGACAAGTGCAAATCAAACAAAATCATGCATGCTGTGGGACAGTCGTATTTCCACCTAGGTTGGTCCACTACTGTTGGAAGTTCACCAAAAAAAGTACCATCAAAAATACCGAAAATGTAAGGCTCAAGTAAGGTGACTGTTTCAAAGAGTCATAGTTATGGATTACCATTCACGCGTGTGCTCGCCGGCTGAACATGATTCTCTTTTCTATTAGGGATTGAAGTTTTGCTATTTTGTTAGTAATTCATCTAAAAGATGTAAAGGGCAAGTTTTTGTTCCACATTCCCACATCTTAGTGATTTGGAGAGCTTCGTATACAAACTGATTGTATGAGGAAGTTGTATCTTTTTCCACTTCTGTCCATAGTTCTTCATCGATTGGTGCGTGTTCCGGGCTTAGATGTATTTCCTACCAGCTTATTACAGTGGAATACACCCTTCCAAATGATTCATTAAGTCGCCCAAATTCCAACCGCACCTGGTGTTGCATTTTTAGGTAATAGGAAAATCTGTTTATAAGTGGAAACTTGTCGATTGCTAAGCAGCGTTGAGTCTTTCCCATATAGGGCGTCGCTTGCATAGTATTTTGTTGGCAGAGAGCTTGCTGCTATCGCAGATAGTAATACTTTGAGATACGGCCCTGATTGGTATGGCGGTGAGACCCCCACCAACAGTCTGTCAGTGGCGGTCTCACTGATATTGGATTCATTTTTACTGCCCGCCACATTAGGATGGTGAGCGTAGCGGTGGAGGTCGGAAAGACCGACTAACACGCATCCGACCGGCTTCTTGAGCTCGTCCGTGCAGTGGAGGGGGTTGTAGTCCCTATCATGGTGGCGGTACCTGCCAGGCACTGCTGTAGTGGTGAACCTGAAATGAAAAGGCTGGTGAAAAGGGACTTTAGGGGCCCGTAGCTGTCCCCCTTTTTTTCCCCCTTGCCCTTGACTTTGGGTGCCCCCCAAAATATCCCTGTACCATGTGGCAGGCACCGTATGGTACCGGCCACGTAGAGAAGGGATATGTTTCCTGTAATTGTTTGTATTGCAGCGGGCGCTGAAGCGCGCAGCACCCACCTCAATACAAGAGATGGCCGGTGAGACTGCCTTTGAGGCGGTCGCAATGTAAATTGGTTGATGGGACTCCTGACAGCTTGTCGGGCAGTCCCGTTGTCCGATACGGTGGCGGGAAGACTTGAGTCTGACCGCTATCCTAATCAGGCCCATAGTTTCTTGTTCCTGTCGATTAAATCTGTCATCTAAATAGACTCCTAAATACTTAGAGCTTGTAGCTTCTTCTAGTATCTTACTTTCCAAGCAGATCTTATGTTTGCGGTCGGGTCGGTTTTTGGATCAGCGTGGTTTTGGATCAGCAACACCTTCTGGTGGTCTGCTTCTGTTAGGCTCATTAATACCACATCATTGGCATATGAAAGATGTGACAGGGTTCATTTGCCCAGTCGGACGGTTGAGAGCTGATCCGGTGCAGCCTTGGTGCAAGACCACACATAAACAATGTAAATAGATGGGGGACCAGCGCACATCCTTGCTTCAACCCGCTATTTGCTCAATCTTTCTGGAAACCCTAGTGCCGTCCCCCAGCTTGACTCTTATCCAGGTGTGGGTGTAGAGTTGCAATATAATCATCGCAGTATTTTTCCCAGAATTTTCCAACCTTCCAGTTTTCTCCACAGCCATCGTCGGTCTACACAATCAAAGGCTGCTTTAAATCTATGAAGCAAAGGTGTCGGTTTTGCTTTTTCCTTTTGCATTTGCCGGAAGTGAGTGAGCGCGGGGACGCAGATCAAGGGGGCGCGAGCCTGACATTCCTCCTGGGCGTGCTGCTGGTATATTTGAGCGCGGGGACGCAGATCAAGGGGGCGCGAGCCTGACATTCCTCCTGGGCGTGCTGCTGGTATATTTGAGCGCGGGGACGCAGATCAAGGGGGCGCGAGCCTGACATTCCTCCTGGGCGTGCTGCTGGTATATTTGAGCGCGGGGACGCAGATCAAGGGGGCGCGAGCCTGACATTCCTCCTGGGCGTGCTGCTGGTATATTTGAGCGCGGGGACGCAGATCAAGGGGGCGCGAGCCTGACATTCCTCCTGGGCGTGCTGCTGGTATATTTGAGCGCGGGGACGCAGATCAAGGGGGCGCGAGCCTGACATTCCTCCTGGGCGTGCCGCTGGTATATTTGAGCGCGGGGACGCAGATCAAGGGGGCGCGAGCCTGACATTCCTCCCGGGCGTGCTGCTGGTATATCTGAGCGCGGGGACGCAGATCAAGGGGGCGCGAGCCTGACATTCCTCCTGGGCGTGCTGCTGGTATATTTGAGCGCGGGGACGCAGATCAAGGGGGCGCGAGCCTGACATTCCTCCTGGGCGTGCTGCTGGTATATTTGAGCGTGGGGACGCAGATCAAGGGGGCGCGAGCCTGACATTCCTCCTGGGCGTGCCGCTGGTATATTTGAGCGCGGGGACGCAGATCAAGGGGGCGCGAGCCTGACATTCCTCCCGGGCGTGCTGCTGGTATATCTGAGCGCGGGGACGCAGATCAAGGGGGCGCGAGCCTGACATTCCTCCTGGGCGTGCCGCTGGTATATTTGAGCGCGGGGACGCAGATCAAGGGGGCGCGAGCCTGACATTCCTCCTGGGCGTGCTGCTGGTATATCTGAGCGCGGGGACGCAGATCAAGGGGGCGCGAGCCTGACATTCCTCCCGGGCGTGCTGCTGGTATATCTGTTGTTGTTCTGGTCCCGTTCCCAAGTCCGGTCTGATTGATGGGAGAAGCTTTAGCTTATCTGACCACTCGATCAAGTCTGCCAGGATCAATGATGCGTAATATTTAGCTTCAACAACTGGCTTTGTTCGATTGAAAGGAGAACATGGCGGCCGCATCGCGTGTAGGTTGCTAAGCACCGCAGAGCAGCCAACATCGAGGTCCAATGAATTTAATTTACCCCCCCCCCCCCCCCAACCGCAGCGGCACCAGTGAGCATTGCTACATCAGGAGATCAGGTCATGACCGTGGTTGTGAGTGCGTACAGGTTTTGGAGTTGGGACACAGACCGCCGTGACATGAGCTGGTGTAGGGCCGCCCTGGAGCTCAGGAAGAGCCACGGGGCAGCAGCGAGAGGTCTCCTCCGGGCCAGTGGTGGCAGCGTCAGCACATACCTACATGTCCTGGAGGTCTGGAGGGCTTACTGAGGGTGGATGGGGAAAGAGCTGAGGGGCTCCCGGCCAGCGTTCCGGGGAAGGAGACCTTGGACAGTAAAGATGAGGGGGCCCAGTTCTGGTGGGGGGCAAATCACTTTAAAAACACAATAATAACAAACGTAGAGCCAGAGATATAACAGCTCTCCGACCAGATCACAAATATCCCTCCATATTGTTTCCTGGCTACTTACCTTCCAAAAAAAGACTCTTCCTCAAATACAAGTGTTCAAACCTAAAGTGACGCCTAGAAGAGAGGGACTAAAGATGGGGAAATCACAGAAAAAGAAAAATGATGACACTTTGGTCGCAAGGTAAAGAATAACCCCTCCCTGAGGTCCTTCTTGAAGGTTTTCCTCTCATAGTGACTCTGCAAGAACAGGAACAAGAGCAAGTGGAGGTAGGAAAGCTTGGAAATAATTTAAATACAACAATAATGGAGGCGAGGGGTAGAAAAGTTCAGTACAGTGGGACTTAATCACGAAAAGGCACAAAAACTTACCAATATATGAGAAGCTGAGTCCCAGGTGATTGACACTACACAAGATAAGGATGAGGGGAAACGCCCACCAGATATAACATCTAAGAACTTGGGAGAAGGAAAAACCAACACCGAGACCTCGTCAGCTCTCTAGAGGTAATGCCCCCTTCACTCTTTATGGATATTAAGAAGGGGTTTGCAGTATCAGAAGCAAATCAGGGGAAGATACGTGGCTTCTGTGAGGCCTTGGAAAAAAGGATGGACACTCTCTCTGAAGGGAAGCAAACGCTTGAAACTGCGTCACTTTTACGGGGCTTCCTGCGATGGAACACCCCCCCTGCATACATTAAACCTGACGCAGGTTTTATGTGGCGCAGGGCTTCACAATGTGACGCATCTCACTAGATGCGTCACGTTGTAAATCGGCCGCAACTTTTACGCTGCCGCTGCGTCACAAAAGTGACACAACGGCGGTGCAAAAGTGTCACAAGGGGCTTGTAAATCTGCCCCTCAGTCCCTGGAAAAGACATCACCACTCTCTTGCATGTAGAAGCCAGCCTTCAACAAGCTCAGCTGATCACACGCTTCAAGAGGTCCAATTTCCCCGTGAGAAAGCAATTTTAAACTGAAGCTGTTCAACTACTTTTTGAAGTTTTCTAGAGACATATTTCCACACCTTTTTTATTTTAGTCTTTTCAGACTTTGTAATATATGATGTAACATATCTAGCAACAGCTATTGAATAATCTGCAACAAACTGAATGTCCATGTTTGCATTCCATGTAGACAAAATGCCAGGGTTCTCATTGATCTGCTCTGAAGAATCACGTCTTAGGGCCCGATTAATATCACATCGGGAAAGCATTCCGACTGATTTGGTTCCAGAATGATTTCCCACCAACTGGACCACGAGCTTCCTGAACAACAGATTACAATGCATTGCATGTTAAACTCCCACTGAGTCGGGAGAAATCCAATCCGCATGATCGAATCATCCCGAAACAAGCCCGACTCGTTCGGAATTGCTGAAGAATAGCATTCTTGCATTAAATCAGACTCGGTTTACCCCCGGGACCAGAAGACGATGCACCCAACACGGTTTCTGAACCGTGTCCGTTGGTGTCACAAATGACTATTGGAAACTAATAAAAATAGTCAAAACAAGCATTGGCACCAGCAAATCAGACCAACAATAATTCAAATATTAGCCACACCCACCAATCCACCTATATAAAGGGACAAAACATGACCATGATCCTTTGCTCTAACACAACTGCTACTTGGTCACAGGATTTGCCACACACTCCCTGATTACTGCCTCATACACTCATACTTCACCAACCACACTACTTACACAGATTTTAATTTTTTAACACACACTCTTTTTCAAATTCACACTCATCCTCCCCTTCCCACTTAACTTCACCTTCACCTTCACATTCACCCTCACCATGTCCCTAAGGAAGCAGCCCTGGTTCACAGAGGAGGTGGAAGTGCTTGTAGATGAAATAGTCAGAATAGAGCCTCAGTTATTTGGGAACCTAGTCCAACAGACTCCCCTTTCCCAGAGAAATAGCATGTGGCACAGGATAGCCAACGAGGTGAACGCTGAAGCACGTTGCCTGCACACAATGGATGATGTCAGAAGTAGGTACTAATCAATCAATCAATCAATCATGGAACTTATATCGCGCACTACTCACCCGTAAGGGTCTCAAGGCGCTTGGGGAAGGGGGTCTGCTACTGCTCGAACAGCCAGGTCTTGAGCTGTTTCCTGAAGGCCAGGTGGTCCTGGGTCATCCGCAGGTGGACGGGTAGGGAGTTCCAAGTCTTAGCTGCCAGGTAGGAGAATGACCTTCCTCCAGCGGTGGCTCTCTGGATGCGAGGGACGACGGCGGGGGAGAGGTTAGCGGAACGTAGCCGGCGGGTGGGCGTGTAGAAGGTGAGGCGGCTGTTGAGGTACCCTGGGCCTAGGTCGTGGAGGGACTTGTGTGCGTGGGTGAGGAGTCTGAACGTGATCCTCTTGTTGACCGGGAGCCAGTGCAGGTCTCTCAGGTGGCACGAGATGTGGCTGCGTCGGGGGACGTCCAGGATGAGTCGGGCGGAGGCGTTCTGAATTCGCTGAAGTCTTTTCTGAAGCTTGGCCGTAGTACCGGCGTAGAGGGTGTTTCCGTAGTCTAGTCTGCTGGTGACGAGAGCGTGGGTGACCGTCTTCCTGGTCTCGGTTGGGATCCATCGGAAGATCTTTCGGAGCATGCGGAGGTTGTGGAAGCAGGCTGAGGAGACGGCGTTGACTTGTCTGGTCATCGATAGGGAGGAGTCCAGTATGACGCCCAAGTTGCGTGCGTGGTCCGTCGGTTCAGGTGCGGTGCCTAGTGCCGGGGGCCACCAGGAGTCGTCCCATGCGGAGGGTGATGGTCCCAGGATGAGGACTTCTGTCTTGTCCGTGTTCAGTTTCAGGCGGCTGATGTTCATCCATTCAGCGACGTCTGTCATCCCTTCGTGCAGGCTGGCTTTGGCGGTGTCGGGGTCTCTGGTGAGGGAGAGAATTAGCTGGGTGTCATCGGCGTAGGAAATGATGTTGAGGTTGTGTTTGCGTGCGATGGCAGCGAGGGGTTTCATGTAGATGTTGAAGAGAGTGGGGCTGAGCGACGATCCTTGCGGGACGCCGCAGATGACTTCGGTGGCCTCGGAGCGGAACGGAGGGAGGCGTACTCTCTGTGTTCTGCCTGAGAGGTATGAGATGATCCATTCCAGAGCCTTCCCTTGGATGCCGGTGTCGTTGAGGCGTTGGACTAGTGTGCGGTGGCAGACAGTGTCAAATGCTGCGGAGAGGTCTAGGAGGATGAGTGCCGCTGTTTCGCCGTTGTCGAGCAGGGCTCGGATGTCGTCGGTGGCTGCGATGAGGGCGGTCTCGGTGCTGTGGTTGGCTCTGAATCCGGACTGTGAAGGGTCGAGGGATCCGTTCGTCTCGAGGAAGGCGGCCAGTTGCTTGTTGACGACCTTCTCGATGTCTTTGGCGGGGAAAGGAAGGAGCGAGATGGGGCGGAAGTTCTTGAGGTCGGTCGGGTCCGCTGTTGGTTTCTTCAGCAGAGCGCTGAGTTCGGCGTGCTTCCAGCTCTCCGGGAAAGTTGCTGTGTTGAAGGAGGTGTTGATGATGTCTCGGAGGTGGGGTGCGATGGTAGAGGCTGCCTTGTTGAAAACATGATGGGGGCACGGGTCGGTCGGAGATCCGGAGTGGATGGTGTTCATCATGCGTGACGTGTCTTCGGGGGTCACCTCGGTCCATGTCTGGAGGGTGGCGGCGGGGTGCGAAGGTACGGCCGATGGGTGCGGGGGTGAAATGTCGAAGCTGTTGTGGATGTTGGCGATCTTGCGGTGGAAGTACGAGGCGAGGGAGTCGCAGAGGTCCTGTGAGGGAGTGATGTCGTTGTTGCCGGTGCTGGGGTTGGAGAACTCCTTGACGATGTTGAAGAGCTCCTTGCTGTCGTGGGCGTTCTTGTCCAGTCGTTCCCGCAGAGATTTCTTCTTGGTGGTGCGGATGAGCTGGTGATGTCTGCGAGTGGCGAGTTTCAGTGCTGTTCTGTTGTCGGCGGTCTTGTTGAGGAGCCAGGCCTTCTCGAGGGTGCGGCAGGCCTTCTTGGAGTCCTTAAGTTCGTCGGTGAACCAGGGGGCCTTCTTGCTTCTGGGCCTGGTGAGGGGGTTCTTCAGTGGCGCGAGGTCGTCGGCACAGGAGGTCAGCCACTGCGTGAGGTCGAGGGCAGCTGTGTTAGGGTCCGTGGTCCTGACAGGTGGGCTCTGGCTGAGGGAGGTGGCGAGCTGGTCGGCGGTGATGTGCGAAGGAGGGCAAAAAAACTGCCGGCCAGAGAACCCGCACAAAGCCAGAAGACTTGCGGTGGCCCTCTTGCACCAGCTGTGCACTTCACTTCCTGGGAGGAGAAGGTGCTTGCCGCCCTTCCGCCGGAGAGTATCCATGGAATACCCGGAGCACCGAGTCTGGTAAGTACCCACTCCACATTCAAACAAAGTTACCAATTACAGCTCCATAGACATCACTGTAAAGGACATAGTGAAACTACAGTAAATGAGCATGTGATGTGTATGTCATGTTGATAAACAACATACCTGCAATGAAAATTAAAAGGCATACAATTCCTACCATGTACATAATTATTATAAACTCACAGTAAGGCTTGGTGCTCCAAACTCCAGTCACCAGTGTCAGCCATCACTCACTCTCAGGAAAGCGGAGTCACAGGTAGGGTGTTTGGGATGAGTGGGGAGGTTTGTGTGTGGGCTCAGGCCTGATGGGAGTTGTAGTGGCTGCAAACACTCCTTTTACCACACACCCCAACAAGCCCACATGGAACTATGCTTTTCTCACAGTTAGAATGTACTAGCAAGATGTCTGACACTGCTGCATGCGCCTGGAGCAGAAGGCCTTGATGAAAGTTGCAGTCAAGTTAAACTGCAGGCGCCAGTGTCAGACATCTTGAATTTACACTCCCCCTCATTGTCAGGGCAACACTCTTCCTGGTGGCCTGGTTGGGCTGCCTGGGGAGAAGGGTGTTTGCACTGACTACAACTCCAAACAGGCTCTGTCCTGTGTGTAGCACAGAGCCTGATGGGAGTTGCGTCATGGCAAACACTCTTACCCCCACCCAGCACAACCCCTTCATCTGGGCCTATGGGTATCTGACAGTAAGGGGCTGTGTAATATCAAGATGGCTGCCACTGGGGACTGGTGTCTGAACCTATCACTACTACCATATTTGCCTTTGTGCCAAACAGACCAGCCATCAGTGACAACCACCTTGCAAGTACACTTACCAGCATTGTCTGGACAACACTCTTCCAGGTGGCCTGGTGGGGCTGGGTGGGAGGAGGCGTGTAAGTCTCACAAACAGAGCCTACGCAGGCAAACCTCAGCGCATTGAAGTAGTCTGCCACAAAATGGTGGAAAGCACAGTTTGTGATCTCATCTGACTATGGAGTAAATGTAAAATACATGATCTGTGTAGGCACAAAGCTGAGCAGTCACACATGTTGCTCACCACAACCATTCACTTGTGTATAATGAGATTTGAACAAGAAGCACATCAGCCACACCATTCCAACATGTCACTGGGTTCATAAACTGGTTTTGAGTGTGTCGGCAGCCACACCTATGTGACTGCTAAAGACACGGACTAAGCCCAGTACACAGGCCTAAAAAATACCAACATTGGGAAATAAAGAGTACGTGTGTCACAGTGAAAGTACAGATGTGGAAAACATCAACCCACCTATGTCATTCACAGGATGTAACAAACCAATAAATGTCTTTGGACATGTAATGTGAAATAAACACAACATGCCATTTATGCACAGAGGTGGACATGTTCACCAATCCCTATCTTGTCTGAATTACATTGTCCACCAAAGACATAGGCCAGCATCATGGCTGAAGAGGACAATCTATGCACATTAACTCATCTTTATGTTCAGTAGCCCATGTAATGGTTTTGATTTGAGGGGCTGTGGACAGTCACATCAATCATTGAGTCTTTTATATACCCACAGGGTGAGCTGGGAACACCCCCGGAACTAATCAGGGCCACCAGTCCCAGACTCTGGTCGACCAAGAGCTCTCTGGCGTTGATGTCCCTCAACCATCCTCGAACGACGAAGAACAACCGGTCACATCAGGTTTGGGTAGGCCCACAGTACCAGCAGCGGCTACAGCAGGATCCTCTGTGACCACTCCCGCCTCAGCTGACAACACGTAGCTGACCCGTACCCAGACGGACACAGCAGCGTTAGCCACCACTGAGAGCACAGCAACACAGGGCACTCTGGAGTTGGCGGATAACAACACCACTGTCAATGAGGAAAGAGGCTCAGTGTTGGGTGTGCCACCAGCAACTGGTCCTGCTCGGTTGGGTAGGGCTAGTGGGAGAGGCAGTGGGGACCTGGGCTGTCAGGCAGCTGGTGCTGATGATGAGGGGCACCCAACCTCTCCCGGATCCTAAACACATACGAGGGTTGCCAGGGAGAATTTGTCCTGGTAGTTGGGATCATTGAACAACTGCAGACAGCCCAAAATCTAAAACTGGACTCTGTCATATCTAAAATTGATGACCTGACTTCAGTGCACTGGGACATTGTCACCTGCCTGTGATCCCACAACATCCGGTGCATCAACATAAGCACAAGCCACAGGGAGGGATATGGAGAGCCCCCAGCACTGCCGCTGCATGCATCTAAGGGTCCCCCCAAATGTGGAAAGGATCGTCCGAGAAAGAATCCTTGAGAGACAGATGGTAATGCATCACCCCCAGGAAGTGACAATATGTCCCTGATATCCCCTATTCTGTGCCAAGTGTTTACTCTGTTGAGTGTCACTGAACAGTGCCACATTGGATGGAGGGTCTAAGTTGGACTTTGGACTCAAATAACCGTGTACATACTTTTGGAGACTTCTTCTATAAACACTACCAACTCCTATCTGCACTTTATTCTTTCTTTTTGTTGAGCACTCTGCCACAGTGTAGAATGAGCTACCACCGTCATGCATGAAAATAAATAACTTTTCACTAAATACTTGCTCATGTTATGACTTTGATTCCCAGATTGAAATGATGCACAAAGTCACAGAGAAGAAAGTGTCAGCAACATTGGTAAAAAATCACTTCCAAAATGTCAACTAATGGCTTATGAGCACATGTACCTTGTCACAGCATGATAGACACAGCCAGGTTATCACACAACCCGTAGTAATTGTTACGGATTATATTCAAGTCTACTGTTTTATGATAGATTATCATGGTACATGTTTTTTTTCTAAACAATCTTTGGATGTGTGAAAACTGACAACGCACACCTCAATGTGGAGCACAGGTTAATTCTCCAGATACAACCTGGTGCCTTCACAAAAAATCAGATCACATCACATTGTGTCAAAATGCACAAAAGAACAAAAAATGACCATCAGTTCAAAAGGAAGTGCGTGTCAGGGATTTCAGCAACAGTCCAATGTTGGAATATGTCACAGCATCATGGGTCTGGTGAGGTCACAACTCTGCAGTAGACATGGCAATGATCCCTGGTAAGGAGAAACATAGAACAGAGTCAGAAACTCAAGAATCATTTGGCCTAATTTTGCTGAAAATGTCATAGAAATAACAGAAATGTCTCTGTGAACACTAGCTAGGATTTATGTTAGCACTGTACATGTTAACCTGCAAACTGAAATGAACCATTCCATTGAAAAGATCATGTCAATTATCATGCACTCCGACGCATACATACATATTGTACACAGCAACACACAACCAAAAAATTGGAGTTTGTCACCTCCTCTCATTGCATACTTACACTCATGTGAAAAAGTTGTGTATGAGCTGTTGTTGCAAATCCAAGCCCTCCTCCTCAACACCACTGTCAACATGTCCCAGTCCTGGAGCCTCCCTCGCTGGCGTCTGCTGGTCGCCGTCGTCCAGTATGAGAGGTATTGCCTTCCTTCTAGCCAGGTGGTGGAACATGCAGCAAGCAGTGATGACCTTGCACACCTTCAATGGGGCATGTTGGAGGGCTCCTACTGTGCGATCCACACAGCGGAACCTGGCCTTCAGTAGCCCAAAAGTCGACTCCACCATTAGCCTGGTCCTACCATGGGCCTCTTTGAACCGCACTTCTGCAGGGGAGACAGGGTTACGGAGTGGTATCCGCAACCATGGCTGTTTGGGGTATCCAGAGTCTCCTACATTGAACACAGAGAAGACTTCAGTTGTCTGACAACAGAGCACTATCTGACATTCAATCCACACACAACACAACATAAACATACAACATCAACTACCAACAAGCCAGGCACGGTCATGTTGCAGCTTAGACATCAACTGGGGGATGTTGCTTTTCCTCAGGATGTAAGTATCATGTGCTGAGCCAGGGAAACATGCGCAGATGTGGGAGATCGACATGTCAGCCAACCATACCACCTGGACATGGATTGAGTGGCAATGTTTGTAGGTTCTGTATGTTTGCTTTGATCACACCACAAGCAATTGAGCAATGTGGGTGCCATCAATTGAGCCAATGCCTTGTGGTATCCATCCCAAGGCTTAGCATTCCCCCTTGATATCTGTCATCTCTCCAGGTGTCGGGACCTTAATGTAAAGGTCCAGGTAATGTAGCAATGCCTTCAACACATCCCGAAGGACATGGCTGAACATTGTTTGGGACATTCCACCAGATGTTGCCACTGTGCACTGGAATGTACCTGTTGTAAAGAAATGTAGGGATGGCATAACCTTCACCTTGGGGGTCAGTGTAGTAGGATATGTGCGACCAGGCTGCAAATACGGTGCCAACTACCCAGACAACTCCTCATCATTGGCCTGGTGAAACCCTATCTTCTTATTGTATCCCGTTCTTCCATGGTCTGGAGGTCGGGGAAGGGCCTGTGGACTGGAGATCGTCTGCGATACCTATGTGTAGAGTGTAAACACAGTTGGTGTCAGTTTTTAATGTACAAAAAAACATGCATTGAGACCAACTAAACATGAACTCTGAACACAATAAAGGTACAGAACATTGGAAATTCACATTTCAATGAAAAAGGCTGACCTTAGATACGTATCACGGCATAAATGCCCATCCCAGACATATTACCAAGGGATGGGGACACAACAATTAGAGTGTTGTAGTGTAAAACGTCTCTACTGTCTGTCACCGTTCATGTGATCAAGCATCACACACTCCACAACTCTCCACCAAAGAAGCCAAGATATAGGTTTGTGTCAACAATTACATGGATAAAAGGTACCCTCAAGAGGATCATGTAATGACAGATATGTGGGACACATGATGCATACAGCGTCTCACAACGTGAATCATGCACACTACTGTCGCAGGTTGGACACTGTCATGTTATCATGTCTGACAAACACATACCATCTCATACACATAACCTGAGCAATGTAGGTGTTGCATATATTATGCCATCATCCACTTAAGTCTGGGACACAACGATACACTAGTAAAGCAGCTCACAGACACCAGCTGATGTTTCTGCATAATGTCACGTTCTACTCTTTCAAAGGTAAATGCATTATCCATAACTCAGACACCAAACATTTACAGTCACAAATCACACAAATCACACAGATTGCACTGTGGGTCCCACAGTCCCCAAATGCAGCGAATATGTAAAGAAAACACTTGTATATCCACCAAAACTCATTGGCACTGTGACCAAGCCTGGGAGGGTAAAAGGAGTAGTTTTGTTTCATGTTGGTATTAGCCTCAAAATCAGTGTATCATGTGCCCCTCAAGGTTAGCTCCTCATGGGAGAGTGAGCTATTCATTTAGAGGTACATCTAATCATGAAAAACCTGTCTCCACACATGTAATGCTAAAATAATACATAAATTAAAGGAGTGTCTTCCCTGTTGACCGATTATTGAAAGAACGCAGTAGCCATAGGCTGTAAGTTGTTATGGTGACAGACGCGCGTTTTGGATCGTGTCCTCATCGCTTAGAAAACGACTCGGTAACCTCCCATCACCAATGTATAAAAATCAATCACGCTCCGATGATGAGTTTTTGAACATCGCAGTAGGCATGTTGGCTGCAAGCAATTTAATGCTTCGGAAATGACTCGGAAAATGCGATCAAAGCGAACCTTTCGCTTTGGCCGCATTGAATTAAGACCGCCTCTGCTGTTCAGATATACGTCTGTCTGTTCCCTTGATACTTCACTTGCCTGCACTACCTACATGATTCCTGCACCTCCCCATCTCTCCCCTGCTGTGTCCACATCCTCTGGCATGTACTATGGTACCTACAGAGGGCAAGGCCCCAGCTTTCAGCGAGGAGGAGACCCAGGTCCTGCTGGACACCCTCCTGCTTCTGTACAGCCAGCTCTATGGCAGACCAGAGGAGCAGGTGAGTGATGTTTACACTGCTTTTTCATTGGATATGTGCAATGACCATGCACTACTGCCATTGGGAATCTCATTGGCAAGCGTGTAAACTGTTTCATGTAATTTAAAAGTATGGTGAACGACGAGGGTGAGTATTCAAAGGACATGGTAGCCGCATCCTAACCAGTTCGTACACAGACTTTGGCTGCAAGTTGTTATGGTGACAGACACGGGTTTCCGTTCAAAGGACGCAGTAGCCGCATCCTAACCCGTTCGTGCACAGACTTTGGCTGCAAGTTGTTCTGGTGACAGACACGGGTTTCCGTTCAAAGGACATGGCAGCCGCATCCTAACCAATTCGTGCACAGACTTTGGCTGCAAGTTGTTCTGGTGACAGACACGGGTTTCCGATCAAAGGACGCAGTAGCCGCATCCTAACCAGTTTGCGCACAGACTTTGGCTGCAAGTTGTTATGGTGACAGACACGGGTTCCGTTCAAAGGACGCAGTAGCCTCATCCTAACCAGTTCGTACACAGACATTGGCTGCAAGTTGTTATGGTGACAGACACGGGTTTCCGTTCAAAGGACGCAGTAGCCTCATCCTAACCAGTTTGTGCACAGACTTTGGCTGCAAGTTGTTCTGGTGACAGACACGGGTTTCCGTTCAAAGGACGCAGTAGCCTCATCCTAACCAGTTCGTACACAGACTTTGGCTGCAAGTTGTTATGGTGACAGACACGGGTTCCGTTCAAAGGACGCAGTAGCCTCATCCTAACCAGTTCGTACACAGACTTTGGCTGCAAGTTGTTCTGGTGACAGACACGGGTTTCCGTTCAAAGGACGCAGTAGCCTCATCCTAACCAGTTCACGCACAGACTTTGGCTGCAAGTTGTTATGGTGACAGACACGGGTTTTTGTTCAAAGGACGCAGTAGCCTCATCCTAACCAATTCGTGCACAGACTTTGGCTGCAAGTTGTTATGGTGACAGACACGGGTTTCCGTTCAAAGGACGCAGTAGCCTCATCCTAACCAGTTCGTGCACAGACTTTGGCTGCAAGTTGTTCTGGTGACAGACACGGGTTTCCGTTCAAAGGACGCAGTAGCCTCATCCTAACCAATTTGTGCACAGACTTTGGCTGCAAGTTGTTATGGTGACAGACACGGGTTTCCGTTCAAAGGACGCAGTAGCCTCATCCTAACCAGTACGTACACAGACTTTGGCTGCAAGTTGTTATGGTGACAGACACGGGTTTCCGTTCAAAGGACGCAGTAGCCGCATCCTAACCAGTTCGTACACAGACTTTGGCTGCAGTTGTTATGGTGACAGACACGGGTTCCGTTCAAAGGACGCAGTAGCCTCATCCTAACCAGTTCGTGCACAGACTTTGGCTGCAAGTTGTTCTGGTGACAGACACGGGTTTCCGTTCAAAGGACGCGTGTCCTCATCGCTTAGAAAACGACTCGGTAACCTCCCATCACCAATGTATAAAAATCAATCAGGCTCCGATGATGATTTTTTGAACATCGCAGTAGGCATGTTGGCTGCAAGCAATTTAATGCTTCGGAAATGACTCGGAAAATGCGACCAAAGCGAAACTATCGCTTTGGCCGCATTGAATTAAGACCGCCTCTGCTCTTCAGATATACGTCTGTCTGTTCCCTTGATACTTCACTTGCCTGCACTACCTACATCATTCCTGCACCTCCCCATCTCTCCCCTGCTGTGTCCACATCCTCTGGCATGTACTATGGTACCTACAGAGGGCAAGGCCCCAGCTTTCAGCGAGGAGGAGACCCAGGTCCTGCTGGACACCCTCCTGCTTCTGTACAACCAGCTCTATGGCAGACCAGAGGAGCAGGTGAGTGATGATTACACTGCTTTTTCATTGGATATGTGCAATGACCATGCACTACTGCCATTGGGAATCTGATTGGCAAGCGTGTAAACTGTTTCATGTAATTTAAAAGTATGGTGAACGACGAGGGTGAGTATTCAAAGGACATGGTAGCCGCATCCTAACCAGTTCGTACACAGACTTTGGCTGCAAGTTGTTATGGTGACAGACACGGGTTTCCGTTCAAAGGACGCAGTAGCCGCATCCTAACCCGTTCGTGCACAGACTTTGGCTGCAAGTTGTTCTGGTGACAGACACGGGTTTCCGTTCAAAGGACATGGCAGCCGCATCCTAACCAATTCGTGCACAGACTTTGGCTGCAAGTTGTTCTGGTGACAGACACGGGTTTCCGTTCAAAGGACGCAGTAGCCGCATCCTAACCAGTTTGCGCACAGACTTTGGCTGCAAGTTGTTATGGTGACAGACACGGGTTCCGTTCAAAGGACGCAGTAGCCTCATCCTAACCAGTTCGTACACAGACATTGGCTGCAAGTTGTTATGGTGACAGACACGGGTTTCCGTTCAAAGGACGCAGTAGCCTCATCCTAACCAGTTCGTGCACAGACTTTGGCTGCAAGTTGTTCTGGTGACAGACACGGGTTTCCGTTCAAAGGACGCAGTAGCCGCATCCTAACCAGTTCGTACACAGACTTTGGCTGCAAGTTGTTATGGTGACAGACACGGGTTCCGTTCAAAGGACGCAGTAGCCTCATCCTAACCAGTTCGTACACAGACTTTGGCTGCAAGTTGTTCTGGTGACAGACACGGGTTTCCGTTCAAAGGACGCAGTAGCCTCATCCTAACCAGTTCGCGCACAGACTTTGGCTGCAAGTTGTTCTGGTGACAGACACGGGTTTCCGTTCAAAGGACGCAGTAGCCTCATCCTAACCAGTTCGTACACAGACTTTGGCTGCAGTTGTTATGGTGACAGACACGGGATCCGTTCAAAGGACGCAGTAGCCTCATCCTTACCCGTTCGTACACAGACTTTGGCTGCAAGTTGTTCTGGTGACAGACACGGGTTTCCGTTCAAAGGACGCAGTAGCCTCATCCTAACCAGTTCGTGCACAGACATTGGCTGCAAGTTGTTATGGTGACAGACACTGGTTTCCGTTCAAAGGACGCAGTAGCCGCATCCTAACCAGTTCGTACACAGACTTTGGCTGCAGTTGTTATGGTGACAGACACGGGTTCCGTTCAAAGGACGCAGTAGCCTCATCCTAACCAGTTCGTGCACAGACTTTGGCTGCAAGTTGTTATGGTGACAGACACGGGTTTCCGTTCAAAGGACGCAGTAGCCGCATCCTAACCAGTTCGTACACAGACTTTGGCTGCAAGTTGTTCTGGTGACAGACACGGTTTTCCATTCAAAGGACGCAGTAGCCTCATCCTAACCAGTTCGTGCACAGACTTTGGCTGCAAGTTGTTCTGGTGACAGACACGGGTTTCCGTTCAAAGGACGCAGTAGCCTCATCCTAACCAGTTCGTGCACAGACTTTGGCTGCAGTTGTTATGGTGACAGACACGGGTTTCTGTTCAAAGGACGCAGTAGCCTCATCCTAACCAGTTCGTGGCTGGACCAAGAAGATCATTGAAGTCCAGCTGGGCAAGAGGGGCGGGTGCCGAACCCTGACCCTCCACGTGCTCCCCATCCTAGCGGTGGTCTTCCTTGACCTGGATGGGCAGTTGAAAGCCACACAGCAGCAAGGAAGGGGTGAGTATGTACCTTGTTGCACAGCTTTGTTAGACATGCATGTTACAATACCTTAGCCTGCTGCCAGCTTTACAGGTTGTAAGTCAGCCAAACCCACTGTTCAGTTTTGTAAGATGCAAATGCACAAGGATAATTTGATGCCCGGCTATACCCCTTTCATCAGGGAGATGTGAGTCCCTTATTTTCCGGGAAGTGACAGTAGTGTCATGCTCAAGTGATCAGCAAAAGGTGCAACATATACGTGGAGGTAACCTTCTGGAGTAATGCAATATCCCAACACGTGCCAGCACATTGGCTAATGAATGACCTGTTTTGTTTTGTGCTTTTCACAAATGTGTGAGGCATGTTGTTAGTAGAGCAAACGAGTGTGAATCGGCCATGCTATACATCCCTGCAACAGGTGACATCAATGTGGAGACCTGGTGAGTTTTGCCTGCTCATTGTGCCAATGTTAGGTGCCCGCCGTGGTGCTCAGTGTAACAAATGTATACCATGGGCCAAATACAGGTATGCTGACTCCGGTCATCTGTCACACTGGCCTGTCACCTGATTGTGTGGAAGATTCCTTTCCCTCCATTGGAAGGAGTGAGTCCATGTGTCTAACTCTGTGATATTGACAACACATGTCATTCACTCACAAACACAGGTGGTACCTGCTTGGAACATGACTGAAAATGTAAGGTCTGATGTTAGATACACATTCACAACAGTTGTCATATGTGTGAATGCTGTTGACTATACATACTTAGGGCTTTGTAAACCATGTGTATGATGCATCACTGTCAGCCTGAGCGGCATCATTTTGAAGTAAGTCAACAAAAAGAGATGGCAAAAAAGAGCAATGTAAGCTATAGAAAGTGTGAAATATGTCTAATGGAAGTGAGGGACATTCAGACTTGGGTCGTACAATTGGGGACCTCTGCAATCTGGACAGGATTGGTACACAGTGTTGACTTGAGTCATTAAGAAGAGAGGTTCAGTGCTATTAGTCTGTACAGACAATGCACCCAGACGGGCCGGTGGGATGGTGTTCCACCAGAAGCATCGTGAAGATGCAGTCATCGTACTTGGAAGTATGTTGACCATTGTTCACATCTGAAAATGGTGAGCTGTTTACAATGTGCACAACATTCTGATTCATCCTCATGACACTATGCATAGATGGCACAAGACAGAAAGCCACGTGCCCCTCACCCTAGCTATGCCGACTACCTTGGTGAATCCAAAATGAGAGTCCGATGTGACCCAACAGTAGAGAACCTGAGATACAGGACAAATGAGCACAATCTCTGTTATCTGTGTGACATGACTCATGCAATGAAGAGTACGCCAGCCTAAACTTTGACAAGGAACTCATTTGACCTGTGACATTAGAGCAAATGGTTCCCAATTCGATGACTAGGAATTGCAGAGTCGATGCCATGTTTTAATTCAATTGTGTGAATCCTATTTCCATTGTGAGCTCTAAACTCTCTTGCAGGAGATGAGACAGGTATGTCAAGAAACAAGACAATCAGGAGCAAAAGACGATACATCACCTGGTACATAGTGAAGTAGTCGACATTGTGGTTGTGGCATTTGATGTAGATTCACCCAATGTTGCAGATAACATCATGTGTGAGGGAGCAATGGTTAACTTGCAGACTGACAAGTGCCATGTATGTAATGTATCAAAAGATAATAGCACTAATCAAAATTATGCAGTTGTTTGAACTGTGAAGATTTGTGATGTTACCTATGTGTCAAGTACGTACGGATGACTTATGTGATTCTTTTTTTATTTTTGTTAATAACATCAGCAAAAGACAGCGGAGGAGGCAGTGCCACGGATGCAGGGGGAGCAGTTTGCCAGTCTGTGTCCAGTGTGGAGTCAGATATGGAGGGATCCATTGGCATGGAGGGTGAGGGGAGCCACACTGAGGGAAGGTTGCAACAACATCTGCAGTATCTGATGACCCGTAAAGCTCCAGTGATGGCCCCCTGGTGGTGGAGGAGACAGGGGGATGATTCCTCAACATCAGAGTCCACCACCACTACTATCATCTCCTCCCTCCCAAGTGCTCCCAGGCCCAGTGTCCGTGGCCACTCCCGTGGCTGTGGACCCATCTCTTTCACACCAGACACCTCCCCCCCTGCCCCTGTCGCCCCTGCTGCCCTCAGTGTGGAGGCCATCAACATCCTGAGGCAGATCTCTATGGGGCAGACAGCAGTGCTGAATGTCCTCCAGGTGCAAACCAATCATCTGACCCAAATGATAGTATTCCTGGAGGGCATTCACTCGGACATGTCTGCCCCACAGAGATCCAATCAGGCTCCGGCCTCCACACTGATGGCAGCAGCGCCCCAGCTCCAGCTGCCCCACCCCCCTACAGCCTCTTCCCCAGCCACAGTCCCAACTACCCTCCCTGACCCAAGCACACGCAAACATACACATGCATATACCTCAACAGTCACGCACAGCACACAAACACACATACATAAGGATAATCCCACACACATGCACACTCAGGAGACAGATAGCACAGTCACCAACTGGGACACACACATGCATCCACAGACACTCCACAGACTTCAGAGAATTCTGCCTCCACAACACCTACACTTGCCTCTCCTGGTCCCCCCTCTGTCCACAAACTCTACCTCTTTGACCTTGGTCTCTTCCCTACTGACCCATCCAAATCCCATCCCAAGAGGAAGAGGCAACCCCCCCCTCCCCCCCGGCCCTGAGATCTAAACATGCCATCCCCCCTTGAAAAAGAAAAGCCAAAATGCCCCCCACAAGTCTCCCTGTTCTCCCAAGCCTAAACCCCTTCCAGCAACCTGTACTTCCCAAGCCCAGCCCAGTAACTCCCATGACAAAAAAACCCTCCCAATAAGTCTGAGTCCCTCCCTATTCCTTTACATACCATTAAGTATTTCACTATCCCCAAAATGGTTAATCCAAACACAGATCCCCTCCATCCATCCCTCACACTGCAGTTGTACCCCCCTTAGTCTGAGCCTACCACTGCAGTGGAGCCACAACTCCCTCAATCTGACACATCCAGTGCAGTGGAACCACACAACCCTCAATCTGACACATCCACCACAGTGGACCCACACATCCCTTAATCTGACACATCCACTGCACTGGACCCACAACTCCCTCAATCTGACACATCCACTGCAGTGGACACACATACCCCTCAATCTGACACATCCACTGCAGTGGACCCACACACCCCTCAATCTGGCCCATCCAGTGCTGTGGACCCACACATCCCTCAATCTGTCACGTCTACTGCAGTGGACCCACACACCCCTCAATCTGACACATCTACTGCAGTGGACCCACACATCCCTCAATCTGACACATCTACTACAGTGGATCCACACACCCCTCAATCTGACACATCTACTGCAGTGGACCTACAACTACCTCAATCGGGCACATCCACTGCAGTGGACCCACACACCCCTCAATCTGGCCCATCCAGTGCTGTGGACCCACACATCCCTCTATCTGACACATCCACTGCAGTGGACCCACACACCCCTCAATCTGGCCCATACAGTGCTGTGGACCCACACATCCCTCAATCTGTCACATCTACTGCAGTGGACCCACACACCCCTCGATCTGACACATCCACTGCAGTGGACCCACACATCCCTCAATCTGACACATCTACTGCAGTGGTCTCACCACCCCCTCAATCTGACACATCCACTGCAGTGGACCCACAACTCCCTCAATCTGACACATCTACTGCAGTGGTTCCACACACCCCTCAATCTGACACATCTACTGCAGTGGAACCACACACCCCTCAATCTGACACATCTACTGCATTAGACCCACAACTCCCTCAATCTGACACATCCACTGCAGTGGACACACACACCCCTCAATCGGGCCCATCCACGGCACTGGACCCACAACTCCCTCGATCTGACACATCCACTGCAGTGGACCCACATACCCCTCAATCTGACACATCTACTGCAGTGGACACACAACTCCCTCAATCTGACACATCTACTGCAGTGGAACCACACACCCCTCAATCTGACACATCTACTGCAGTAGACCCACAATTCCCTCAATCTAACACATCCCCTGCAGTGGACCCACACACCTCTCGATCCGACACATCCACTGCAGTGGACCCACACATCCCTCTATCTGACACATCCACTGCAGTGGACCCACACACCCCTCGATCTGACACATCCACTGCAGTGGACCCACACACCCCTCGATCTGACACATCCACTGCAGTGGACCCACACACCCCTCGATCTGACACATCCACTGCAGTGGACCCACACACCCCTCGATCTGGCCCATCCACTGCAGTGGACCCACAACTCCCTCAATCTGGCCCATCCAGTGCAGTGGACCCACACACCCCTCTATCTGACACATCCACTGCAGTGGACCACACACCCCTCAATCCGACACATCTACTGCAGTGGACCCACACATCCATCTATCTGACACATCTACTGCAGTGGACCCACACACCCCTCCTGATCCCATACCACCCAAATCAAACCCAGTCCTCCCTAGTTTTGTCCCTTTGGTGCCTGGCATTCCCCCTAGATGCCCCTCCCAGGGGAGGTGACCCCTTGCAGGATCAGTGCAGGCAAGAGTCGATGGGCAGGATGTTTGGGCCCATTGAGCATATGGACATGTATGGCCTTGCCTTGGCCTTGTGTCACTTATCGGTTCTGATTTTTATGCTGATTTTTGTGTCTCACAAATTGGTCATTAGTTAACTGTAAATCATGTACAATTAGTAGTGTAAGTATCCAATTTTGTCGTGGATTGCGTGTGGTCCATGGAGTATGTGACCTCTGACAGCATGAATTCAACATAGTTTTGTCTACATTTGCTGGAGTCATCATCCACATCAGTCTCAGCTATGATGGTGACATGAAGTCACCAACCTTTTTTTTTTCATCACAATTGCATATAGGTCGAGCTTTCATTTTTTTTGTTTGATCTGTTTATTGTTATTTTTTCTCAATTTTATATATAACAGATTAGTAAATTTCCCCAATGTTTGCCCCTAATACATAAAGCAGCTTTACATGAGAGTCTATTACAGCATACGTTGCAGTCTGCGGTTCAATGTACATGCTTATAGTTATAAAAAATACGTAGCTTTTGTCGTGGCAGACAGCATTATTGCCCATATATATCGCAAATCTTTAACAGGACTAAACAAGATCAGTTCTCAACTTAACTAAATAATCAACATTAGGCGTGCCGATACCTCCGGCCTATCCCCTCTTACTTATTACCTTTATTTACAGCAATTCTTATTTGATTTGTACATGTCAGCACATTACTACCCCTCTTTCATACATATTCTTATAAACAGGGCTATTCCCCTCCCCTGGCCATGATACATTAATACCTAGCATTAGGTTCAGTGTGCCGCTCTGGACTCACAATGCTGGATTTACCTGGTATATTCTGTAGGGTTGTTTGGAGTGCTGGAGTGCTATGCTAGCTGCGTTCCAGCTAGTTGAAAGTGGGAATCTATGCAGACCCAGTGTGTCCTTTCTTATAAGTGATACCCCTTCAGCTCTGGCCCAGTTAACAACTGAACGAAACCATGCGACCAGTGTCGGGGGTCTTGGGATTTCCAGTGTTGTGTTATGAGCCTTTTAGCTGCTATCAGGCCCAGATCTATGAATCGGTTTGTGGTTCTGTGTGCTTTGTTTCTGGGAAATAACCCCAGTATGCATATTTCCCAAGAAATTGTAATTTGTCGCTAAGTACATTCAGATAGAAGCTTGGTCACTCCCTCCCAGTATTGGAGACATTTGTGACACGCCCATAGCATGTGTGTTGGGTCTGCGTTCATGGGGATAGGGACACACCGCGGACAATGCGAGTCGTTCCTGTGCAAATATTGAGTTATGTTTTCCGGGGTGAGGTATGCTCTATGCGGGGTCGTTGAGCCCGGCACGTCCCATGTTAGAGCGATATATTGAGGGTTGTGATCAGCATGCATTCTACCCATATATTCCACCTGTGTCATGTATGGTAGCATAACATCCTGTCTGTTTGTACATGCAGTGTGTGAGGTGCAGAGTAAAATGGGTAAACCCTGGTGGAGGGGTTGCGATGTCTCCAAGTATCTACCAGCCCCCATCCAGCCACGCAAGGTTTCAACTGCGAAGCCCCTGCTGCTGCGGACGTGCCACCGAGAGGTCTAGCGTTATATCTAAAACATTATTGAAGTCACCTCCTATCACCCAGGGTAGGTGGCACCATTTAGATAACCCCATGGACATTTTGTTCCAGAAGAGCCGTTGCTCCATGTTGGGGGCGTATATAATACCAATTAGGATACATCTGCCGTCCAATTTACCCCTTAGAAAAATGTATCCACCCTCTGCACCCTTCTCAACTCCCTCAGTCAAAAATGGAGTGCCAGGGCGTATCCAGGGCGTCTCCAGGGCGTCTCCAGGGCGTCTCCAGGGTGTCTCCAGGGCGTATCCAGATTAATACTCCTTGGGCAAAGGGCGAGTAGTCAGTGGCAGTGATATGTCCTCTCATTTACGTTGTAACCTTGTTATTTCGGGCGCATTAAGTGGGTTTCCTGCAACATAGCTATCTGCATGCTGTGGCGTTTCAGGTATGAATAAACTGCATAGCTACATGAGGGGTGCATAAGCCTCTTTCGTTCCATGTGATGATTCGTTGTGCCAGCATAGCATGGGTATGTGTTGATGAAGGGTACCATATCCTGTATCTGCACATGTTAATTGCACTGTCATGCGGGGGTGGCCATAATGGATCATATCGGGCCTAAAAACCTTTTTACAAAACCTAACAATTATTTTATAAACATAGAATACCATTAGAGTGGATCCCACAACTGCTCAGAACTGCCCAAACCTCTACTTATCACCAAGTTGGTGTATTGTCCTCAGGGTCGTGTGGGTGTGTGACTGCAAGTCTTACAAACACTCGCCTATGTGTGATGTTCACCCATTTCCTTGGAAAATACGTTTCCCTTTAAGTGTTGAACATATTAGTAGCATATGTTACTCCCAGTCACTCCTTTTCCCCATCCAGTGCCTCTCCTGTCCCCCCCCGCCCTTTCACCGCAATCGCATATTTGCCGAACACCGACCCTCTCTAAAGCTCATCATGTCAGTATATATAGGGCTCAATTCATAAAAGGATATATGGAGTCATCCGATGAGTCCGTCTGCAGTTTGTGCGGTCACTTCAGGCAGCCCCGGGGAGTTGGTGTCTGAGGGGCAGATCACGGAGGAGTCTCCGTCTTCAGATGTTCGAGTTGATTTCAGATCTCTGTCCAGTTCCTTAGATAGTTTGATATTTTTTCTGCTTCTTGGGGTGCTTGTCTGCGTTCTACGAGCATTTGCTCCTCATTGGGAACCCCTGCGCGTTGGGACATCCGGCTCGCGTGTTGTCGGTCTCGTTTCCTGTTGCTGTTTGCACCATCTCCACACCTGCCTGCCCTTCCAGTAAGTCTAGGGCCTGTGTATCTCCTCGATGACTCCATCCAGTCCCACACATCTTGAGATGCTTTAAAGAAGTGAGTTGTTTTGTCTGATACCACTCGGAGATTCGCTGGAAAAAACTAAGAATATTGTAGATCCCGTTTATGCAGTGCTTGTTTCACTGCCATAAAGGAACCTCGTTGGTGGTGTGCTCCTACAGTATAGTCTGGAAAGAACATTACCTTAGCCTTCTCCACTCATATTTCTTGTGTATTTTTGGTTTCCCATAAGACGGAGTGTATGTCTCTGTAGTGGAGGACTTTAAACAGGATAGGTGGAGAGTTCGAGCCCAGGGCAGGCTTCCAAAATGGCACTCGGTGTGCCCTCTCCACTGAAAAATAAGGTGACAGCGCACTCTCTGGCATTTGTTCCTTCAGCCACTTTTCAATGAAGTCCACTGGGGCCTGACCCTCTGCTTCGTCTGGCAGCCCTATCAGTCGGATGTTATTACGCCTGGAGCGCCCTTCCACTCGTTGCTCCAGTTGCAAGAGTCGTAACTCATGCACTTCCAGGTGCTTTTCGATAAAGTCTGTTGCAGGCTGCACTTCTGTTAGTACTTGCTCCACTGTTGTGACATGATCAGCCAGTGTTCTATGGTCTGCATGCAGCAGGGTTAGTTCCATGGCCATGTTGTCTATCTGTGACTCAAGCGACTGTCTGGAGCTTTCGATCGCTTTCAGGATGGCATCCGATCTGTCTTCCGTCTGCAGTTTCGAGTGTCTTGGGAGTCCTGATGCTCCATCTCTGCTGCCGATAATGTATGTGAGGAGGTACATCCCATTCAAGCCGCCACTTGCAGCTTGCAGAAGCTATGTCCTGCGCCAGAGGGTGCTGTCTGCGTGAAGCGTCGGTGGTGAAAAACGAAGCCGAGTACGAGTCGGTAGGAAGGTCTGACTCCGGAAGGCTTCTAGGACGCCCTCCCTGATGACAACATAATTGGCCATTTAGTTGTGTATGTGCTTTTAGAGGCATGCCTGTGACTGTATGTCTGACTGCAAACCTGAAACATTTCATTTTTGCTTGTAAGATAAAAGGAAAAGAATTCCAAAAACACTTTGTGCATGAATCAATCAACCAATCTTCCTTTATTTGGCAATATTTCTATTGCGTATAAAGTACATATTTAAAAAACATTTCTTCACATAACATATTTTAAAATCGACCCTCTGTCTTGAAAATGCTTTAATACAGTAAAAGAGAAAGATAAAATTTCCTCACTATAATATACATGTACAATGTAAAGGGTAAAAAAAGAAGTTCCATTTGGCTACTGCTTAAACATCCAGAAATCAAACGGGTTCTCCTTCGCATTAAAGCTGAGAACAAGAAGGAGGCTAGAGAATAACACACAAATGTGTCCCCAAGCATCTGAATAAAATATAGAGCCACCTGACATTGCCTGAAATTGTATTTCCGAACAAGAGGTAGAATAAATATTTTTCTTGGCTCTTCATAGAATTTGCAGAAAAAGGTAAAGTGTGGATCTGTTTGTGAAGATGAGCCATCACAAAGACATAGGGGTATATTCACAAGAGCGTGTGATAACTACCTCAAGAGTAGCTTAACACAACTCTCAACATCGCAGACCGTCGCGGGAAAATTACGCTGTGCCAACCAAGTATTCACAACGCAGCGGTAGCAAGCGATAGTCACCAGATAAAGCATCAAATAGCCGCGCAAAATTAAACGGCACGCATCAAAAATGTGAAACACGAACATGAAAAATCATGCGATGAGGCCAATCGTGGTACAAAAAGTTTCGAAAACCAGCCACAGGCCTACAAATCCCACACGTCTGGTGGGAAAATGCACCATAAAAACCACAGAAACAACACACCAGTCACAAGCCAAAGCACATAGCAACATGGATGCACCCTGACCCTGCGCAGAGGCCAACGCAAACCCCACAACCCCCACAGACCACCAGCAAGTAACAATGGGGTCGGGGAAGACCAAGGAGAAGCGGGAGAAGAAGACGGGGGGCAGACCGCAGGAAGACAATACCAGTGTCACGGCCCTGGCCACTCCCCTTACTAATTGAGTGGGTGACAACAAAGCTACATGTCCAATCTCCAGCCCGCTGCCTGTGGTGACATGTCTGCATCCGATGTACACAGCACACTGTAATGTCGTAGGGCCCAGGGCCCTCATGCATACAACAAGACCACAGGGACACACTCAGACATTATGTTGTACTGGCTACGGGCACCTGCGCCCTGCCCCTTTATTGGCAGGGCCACATGTACAGTGATGCCTGTGCTGGATGTGGATGGGGTGAGTGTAAGCCAGCCCACACGGAGTGCTTGGTGCTGGCAACCACTTGAACAGTGGGCACCAGAGCAATGGAAACTGAAAACACCTGCATAGCAGAGTCAACTGCTGAGCAACATGGAGGGAGCCGGAAAAAGTCCAGAGGACACACAACATGCAAGCAGAAGTGTCCATGAGTTGCAGTGAACTGAGGTACGGGCACTACATCTGAGTGTGCCCATGTGAAGAAAAAGTCTTGGATTGTGTCCATTCGAGACATTCCTGATGCAGATGCAGTGGGGTGTGTTAGACCTGCATCATCTTCCTCATCAACGTCCCAGATCTCCCACACTGCTTGAGGTGACATTGTTGCGCATCCTCTCAATAACACAAAACTCAATCAGTAATGGAAGATGGCTTGCGGTGCACTGAGTCAGTGGCACCTGGAGGGCCGGGCAGCGTATCCGACTAATGATGGCATCCACGACAGGTGTAAGCAACTCCCTAAGTCTGTCAGGACCATCGTTTCAACTCTGGCAGATGGCGATTGGAGGTGGTCCTGGTGGTGGTGGCCAGTGCCTCCTACAGTGAATCAACATCCGGGCCGGTAAGGACTCGATTTGATGTGTGAGCCCTGGTGGACCGTAGTTCAGGCCAGAGGCAGCAGACAGCGCAGTGCCACAGACACATGGCGTTGATGACCCTAAGGCCATTGCCTCAGATGCCATCCAATATCTCAGAAAAAGGGGTCCCGGATCTGACCAGCACAGAGTTAGTGGCCCCGGATGCACAGCGGCCGACACCCTGCCACGGGACTGTGACTTGCGGTGCACTGAGGTAGGTCCACTCGCAGTGAGCAGGTCCTCATCGGTGTCAAAGGTGAATGAGGCGGAGGCTTGCGGGGGACAGAGGACGGTATTCTCCAGGGTATAATGCGGAAGGTCTGATGTTATCCGGAAGCAGCAAATGGAGGAGTGGAATGCGACAGCCTCGTTTTCACCACCAATTCTGGATCAGCTACATGAGGATGAAAACTAGCCCCTAGTCCACGGGTACTCATAGAATGGCCTGCGGGCCGCCAGCAACCCGGCAAGCCTTCCTTGGCGTCTCGCGGACCTTGCAGACATTGTACTTGTGTTTTTAAATGGTTTTTTTAAAGAGTGTAAGCAAACACCGCAGCAGCAGCGCGGACTCCGAGACACTCTGCTCTATGGTGGCCGGGCGATTCCAGAAATAGTCAGAGTGGAGATGCAGGGGCGTTAAGAAGAGGTGAAATACAAAAAAGCCTCATTAACAAGTAAATGGTCTTTTAAAGACCTGTGAGGTACTCAGGTGCGGCTGTGTGTGGGCCGGGGAAGCTGTCTCAGCATGTGCTGCCACACACGGGTTGAGGTGACAGAGGGTGACAGACAGAGGGAGGGAGACAGAGGGAGGGAGACAGACAAAGGGAGACAGAGGGAGGGAGACAGAGAGAGAGGGAGGGAGACAGAGGGAGGGAGACAGAGGGAGGGAGACAGAGGGACAGAGACAGAGGGAGACAGAGAGAGAGACAGACAGAGGGAGGGAGACAGATAGAGGGAGACAGAGGGAGGGAGACAGATAGAGGGAGACAGAGGGAGGGAGACAGACAGAGACAGACGGAGACAGACAGAGGGAGACAGAGGGAGGGAGAGGGAAGGAGACAGAGAGTGAGGGAGACAGAGGAGGAGGGAGACAGAGAGAGGGAAACAGAGGGAGGCAAAGGGAGGGAGTCAGGGGGAGACAGAGGGAGGGAGAGGGAGACAGAGAAGGAGACAGACAAGAGGGAGACAGACAGAGGGAGATAGATGGAGGGAGACAGACGGAGGGAGACAGAGGGAGGCAGACAGAGAGAGGGAGACAGATAGAGAGAGACAGAGGGAGGGAGACAGACGGAGACAGACAGAGGGAGGGAGAGGGAGGGAGACAGAGAGAGAGGGAGACAGAGGGAGACAAAGGGAGAGGGAGACAGAGGGAGGGAGACAGAGGGAGGCAGAGAGAGGGAGTCAGGGGCAGACAGAGGGAGGGTGAGGGAGACAGAGAGAGGGAGACAGACAGTGGGAGACAGAGGGAGACAGATGGAGGGAGACAGATGGAAGGAGACAGACGGAGGGAGAAAGAGGGAGGTAGACAGAGGGAGACAGACAGAGGGAGGGAGACAGATAGAGGGAGACAGAGGGAGGGAGACAGACGGAGAAAGACAGAGGGAGGGAGAGGGAGGGAGACAGAGGGAGGCAAAGGGAGGGAGTCAGGTGGAGACAGATGGAGGGAGAGGGAGACAGAGAGGGAGACAGAAGGAGGCAAAGGGAGGGAGACAGAGGGAGGGAGAGGGAGACAGAGAGGGAGACAGACAGAGGGAGAAAGATGGAGGGAGACAGACGGAGGGAGACAGAGGGAGACAGAGGGAGACAGACAGAGGGAGGGAGACAGATAGAGAGAGACAGAGGGAGGGAGACAGATGGAGACAGACAGAGGGAGACAGAGGGAGGGAGAGGGAGGGAGACAGAGAGAGAGAGGGAGACAGAGGGGGAGGGAGACAAAGGGAGACAGAGAGGGGGAGACAGAGGTAGGGAGACAGAGGGAGGCAGAGAGAGGGAGTCAGGGGGAGACAGGGGGAGACAGAGGGAGGGAGACAGAGGGAGGCAGAGAGAGGGAGTCAGGGGGAGACAGAGGGAGGGAGAGGGAGACAGAGAGAGGAAGACAGACAGAGGGAGACAGCGGGAGACAGACAGATGGAGACAGACTGAGGGAGACAGACGGAGGGAGACAGAGAGAGAGGGAGACAGAGAGAGAGGGAGACAGAGGGAGCCAGAGAGAGGGAGACAGAGAGAGGGAGACAGAGGACGAGAGACAGAGGAAGACAGACAGAGGGAGGGAGACAGGCAGAGGGATACAGAGGGAGACAGTCAGAGGGAGGAGGGCAACAAAGGGAGACAGAGAGAGAGGGAGACAGATAGAGGGAGAAAGATAGAGGGAGACAGAGGGAGGGAGACAGACAGAGGGAGACAGAGGGAGACAGACAGGGAGACAGAGGGAGGGGGAGGGAGACAGACAAAGGGAGACAGAGGGAGCGAGACAGAGGGAGGGAGACAGAGAGAGAGGGAGGGAGACAGAGGGAGGGAGACAGAGGGAGGGAGACAGAGGAACAGAGACAGAAGGAGACAGAGAGGGAGACAGAGGGTGACAGACAGAGAGAGACAGACAGAGGGAGGGAGACAGATAGAGGGAGACAGAGGGACGGAGAGGGAAGGAGACAGAGAGTGAGGGAGACAGAGGAGGAGGGAGACAGAGGGAGACAGAGAGAGGGAAACAGAGGGAGGCAAAGGGAGGGAGTCAGGGGGAGACAGAGGGAGGGAGAGGGAGACAGAGAGGGAGACAGACAAGAGGGAGACAGACAGAGGGAGACAGATGGAGGGAGACAGACGGAGGGAGACAGAGGGAGACAGACAGAGGGAGACAGATAGAGAGAGACAGAGGGAGGGAGACAGACGGAGACAGACAGAGGGAGGGAGAGGGAGGGAGGGAGACAGAGAGAGAGGGAGACAGAGGGAGACAAAGGGAGAGGGAGACAGAGGGAGGGAGACAGAGGGAGGCAGAGAGAGGGAGTCAGGGGCAGACAGAGGGAGGGTGAGGGAGACAGAGAGAGGGAGACAGACAGTGGGAGACAGAGGGAGACAGATGGAGGGAGACAGATGGAAGGAGACAGACGGAGGGAGAAAGAGGAAGGTAGACAGGGGGAGACAGACAGAGGGAGGGATACAGATAGAGGGAGACAGAGGGAGGGAGACAGACAGAGACAGATGGAGAAAGACAGAGGGAGGGAGACAGAGGGAGGCAAAGGGAGGGAGTCAGGGGAGACAGATGGAGGGAGAGGGAGACAGAGAGAGAGACAGAGGGAGGCAAAGGGAGGGAGACAGAGGGAGGGAGAGGGAGACAGAGAGGGAGACAGACAGAGGGAGACAGACGGAGGGAGACAGACGGAGGGAGACAGAGGGAGACAGAGAGAGACAGACAGAGGGAGGGAGACAGATAGAGAGAGACAGAGGGAGGGAGACAGATGGAGACAGACAGAGGGAGACAGAGGGAGGGAGAGGGAGGGAGACAGAGAGAGAGAGGGAGACAGAGGGGGAGGGAGACAAAGGGAGACAGAGAGGGGGAGGCAGAGGGAGGGAGACAGAGGGAGGCAGAGAGAGGAAGTCAGTGGGAGACAGGGGGACACAGAGGGAGGGAGACAGAGGGAGGCAGAGAGAGGGAGTCAGGGGGAGACAGAGGGAGGGAGAGGGAGACAGAGAGAGGAAAAAAGACAGAGGGAGACAGAGGGAGACAGACAGATGGAGACACACTGAGGGAGACAGACAGAGGGAGACAGAGAGAGAGGGAGACAGAGAGAGAGGGAGACATAGGGAGCCAGAGAGAGGGAGACAGAGAAATGGAGACAGAGGACAACAGACAGAGAGAGACAGAGGAAGACAGACAGAGGGAGGGAGACAGGCAGAGGGATACAGAGGGAGACAGTCAGAGGGAGGAGGGTGACAAAGGGAGACAGAGAGAGAGGGAGACAGATAGAGGGAGAAAGATAGAGGGAGACAGAGGGAGGGAGACAGAAGGAGGGAGACAGAGAGAGAGGGAGACAGAGGGAGAGAGATAGAGGGAGAGAGACAGAGGGAGACAGAGGGAGGGAGACAGAGGGAGACAGACAAAGGGAGACAGACAGAGGGAGATATAGAGAGAGAGGGAGACAGAGGGAGGGAGACAGAGGGACGGAGACAGAGGGAGACAGAGAGAGGGAGACAGAGGGCAACAGACAGAGGGAGACAGAGGGAGGGAGACAGAGGCAGGGAGACAGGTGGAGGGAGACAGTGGGAGGGAGAGGAAGGGAGAGGGATGGAGACAGGGAGTGAGGGAGACAGAGGGAGACAGAGGGAGGCAAAGGGAGGGAGTCAGGGGGAGAAAGAGGGAGGGAGAGGGAGACAGAGAGGGAGACAGACAGAGGGAGACAGACAGAGGGAAACAGACGGAGGGAGGCAGAGGGAGACAGAGGGAGACAGACAGAGCGAGGGAGACAGAAAGAGGGAGACAGAGAGAGAGAGGGAGACAGAGAGAGAGAGGGAGACAAAGGGAGACAGAGAGAGGGAGACAGAGGGAGGGAGACAGAGGGCAACAGACAGAGGGAGACAGAGGAAGGGAGACAGAGAGAGAGGGAGACAGAGGAAAAGAGACAGAGGGAGACAGAGGGAGGGAGACGGAGGGAGACAAACAAAGGGAGACAGTCAGAGGGAGACAGAGAGAGAGAGGGAGACAGAGGGAGGGAGACAGAGGGACGGAGACAGAGGGAGACAGAGGGCGACTGACAGTGGAGACAGACAGAGGGAGGGAGACAGACAGAGGGAAACAGACAGAGGGAGACAGAGGGGGGGAGACAGAGGAAGAGAGAGGGAGGGAGACAGAGAAAGAGAGACAGAGGGCGACAGACAGAAGGAGACAGAGGGAGGGAGACAGAGAGAGAGGGAGACAGAGGGAGAATGAGAGAGGGAGACAGAGGGAAGGAGAGGGATGGAGAGAGAGAGAGAGAGGGAGACAAAGGGAGAAAGAGAGGGAGACAGGGAGGGAGACAGAGGGTGACAGACAGAGGGAGACAGAGGAAGGGAGACAGAGAGAGAGGGAGACAGAAGGAGACAGAGGGAGGGATACAGAGGGAGACAGACAAAGGGAGACAGACAGAGGGAGACAGAGAGAGAGAGGGAGACAGAGGGAGGGAGACAGAGGGACGGAGACAGAGGGAGACAGAGGGCGACAGACAGAGGAGACAGACAGAGGGAGGGAGACAGACAGAGGGAGACAGACAGAGGGAGACAGATGGAGGGAGACAGAGGAAGAGAGAGGGAGGTAGACAGAGAGAGAGAGAAAGAGGGAGACAGACAGAGTGAGGGAGACAGAGGGAGACAGAGGGAAACAGAGAGAGAGGGGGAGAGAGAGGGATTGAGAGAGAGGGAGGGAGACAGAGAGAGAGGGAGGGAGACAGAGAGAGAGAGAGAGAGGGAGACAGAGAGAGGGAGGGAGAGATAGAGAGAGCGAGGGAGACAGAGAGAGAGAGATAAAGAGAGAGAGAGAGAGAGAGAGAGAGAGAGAGAGAGAGAGAGAGAGAGAGAGAGAGAAAGAGAGAAAGATGTGTTTGTACCGGTTCTGGTGGCTCAGTGGATGAAGGCGTCCGCTGCATGGGCCTGTGTTCAACCTCACGGTCACAGGTTTTTCTGTAGTCGCCGCCCCTCCTGCATCGGTGCAGCCCTCATCCACAAACCACACTGTAAACTTGGCCCCCGAGAGAAAGTTTGTGAGTACCCCTGCCCTTGTCCATAGACTCAGACGCCACCAATGTACGACCAGAGAGTGTCCATGAATGTCGGGTAACAGACTTAGTGGCACCGGGGCTGCGAGGGGGTGCAGTCTGTGATGATGCCGGTACACTGATACGAACTCCGCCATCGCTAAATCAAGACTCAGTGACCTACTGGACCGCAGTGTAGGTCGGAGGCAGCGGTCAGCAGTGGCCCACACCCACCTGTCGTTGGCTCGCGATGCACAGAGTTAGGGACACCAGGGCAGTTGTCAGTAGTGTTTTTGATCACCTCCGTAATGATGATCCTGTTCCCTCCGGACTGTAACGCGTCATCCTCTTACGCCTCTCCTTGCGTGCGATGATATGTATTCTGCCTTTGAATAATCGATGTTCAGTTCTAATTCTTTGACCTACTCGTGCGCAGTGTAGGCTGAGGGCAGTAGTCCGCGTAGGCCCACAGACACGTGTGGTTGTAATGCTATGCAGAGACTTGGTGGCACCACATCGAAGGGAGTATAGTGACATGAACTCTGCCTTAAATTATGTTCTCTGCCATGGTGTAATCAAGACTCAGTTCCAAATGTGTGACCTACTTGACCATGGTATAGGCAGGAGGCGGCAGCAGAGTACGTAAATGAGAAAGGACTAAAGCGGGTCTGTGTCGTGGAGGCCGTGATGGTCTGAGGAGGCTGCCAAGGTCACGGGCCTTGGGCTTGGAGCTTGCGCAGGCACGTGGTGGGCCCTCCTTGACACACGCCGGTGTCGGCAGGCAATCAGTGTGGACTGGCTGCGCTGGGGCTGGCCTTACGAGTTTGGGGTCCAACGGGCTGGGGTAAGGCAGGCGCACAGGATCGCAGGCAACTCCGCTCACGAGGACGCCGCCGGCCTCGTGGCGTGGTGAGAGGCACCACCCTGGCAGAGACGTTGGGCTTTCCAGAAGAGGACCACGCCCAGGGCTACGTGCTTTTTATTCACACCCCTACGCTGGCCTGTCATATGCCGGGCCATCCCACTCCGCTCACACTTACGGGGGGGACGTAACAGGCAACATTTCCGCATCCGGAAAGCGAGACGGATCCCCATGATACTCTCCAGCTACTACACTCACAGGACCACGAGTAAGACGGACATACCCGCCCGCTTACTGCCTTGGGATCCTGAAGAACTGGCGTGGTGACATACCCGTCCCCCCTTACTTTTCATCCTTTCACTTTCATCCGCTTACTTTGTTGTCTTCATACCCGTTTAAGACCGGGTTGAAATTATCACCGGACCCACGATGTCGCACGCTCAACATACTTACGTTTCAGCCCTGAAGTGACATGGGATAATTTTCCCAGGTGACAAAACACGTGTCGGCTGGTTGTTTTTCTATCTATTCTAAGAATAATATATATAAAACTCAACAAAAAGAACTTACTGGTGTCGACCTTAACTTACTTCGCATCAGGAAGAATTTTATACTGCATATTTATAATCTGAACGTGTGTCTGGGACTCTGTTTCAATCACTTACAGGGGATTGTTTGGGTTTTTCCCCTGACCTGGTAGCACCATAGTAAATTTCTTGCATCTCATACTCTACCGCGAACCAGCTTGGGCGCCATTCTTCCTGCACCACACAAAACCCTACGCATAATTGATAACATTTCCGCAAACTCCCCCACTGGCTGGGGTGACATGGTTGCGTACACTGTCCACTACACTCCATACACCAGACGTGTATGTCGCCATGGATATGGGTGTGTTCTGCATACTGTGATCTGCAAGCACATCTCCGCCACTCTTGGCATTGTGTGATTTCCCAATCATGGCTCTCTTGCCTCCTTCACACATGCCTGGTTGCCACCTCTCCCCACATTCGGCTTGTGTGTGGCTGAGGTGCCATGCCATTGATGGCTCATGGTCACGGCTTGCCCAGGTTACCATTGTGCGTTGTTCTGTCATGTCTGGTGGGTGGGCATGTTGTTTTGCATGTTGGTTTTGATTTTGTGACGTGTGCATTGCCAGAGTTGTGAGTTGCATGGTTGTGGAGTTGAGGTGAGTAGGGTGTTCATTTGGAACTTGCCAAGGAGCTGTGCATTTCCCTTGGTACCATCCTGGGTACGCTGGTTGCTGATGGACTGTTGGAGGATGGAGGAATCATGCACACTGGCTGGGTATTTGGAGGTGACATTGGTGGAGGTTCCACGGTGTTCGGTTGTTAGCCTGCACAGTGATGTGAGACTAGTGCTTTCTGTTGCGGTGACTGTGTGCTGTGTCGGCAGGGGGCACAGGTATGACATGTGTGCTGTGGATTGCCCCCAACACTTGTGTGCATCCAGCTATGGCGTTTGGTCCTTGAGAGGTGTCCAGCGGATCCTGCGCATTGTGTTGGACGTATAGGGACTGGGGTACCAGGCTCATGGTGATGTCCAGGCCTGGTGTGAGGGACTTGGATGTGGCTGGCTGTGTGACTCCTCTGACTCTGGCGGGTGTTGGTTGGGGGGTACCAGGGGCCAACAGGTACAGCACAGGCAGCAGCTTTCCGTGGGGTGGGATGTTGGTTGTCCACTGTGTTAGTGCCGTCGGCCTGTTGGGCGTTATTGGTCAAGATGCGTACAATGGTTGTCCTCTTGAGCCTGTAGTGGGCAATGACATTGTCAGGTGTTGGATATGTGTGGCTGGTGCATCTCCTGGGGGTCCGCTGTCTTTGTCTGCGCTGCCACTATGGTGGTCCGGGGGGTGGTATGGGTGGGGGTTGGGGTCCTGGGGGTGGTGGCGGTGGGTGCTGTGGCCCTCTTGGGTGTCCGGGCCGCATGACCAGTGGTCCATGGCATCTGTTGCCCTTCCGATGTGACTGTGGGCTGGGCTCCCTTTTGTGGTGCAGGCTGTGGTCCGACTTTGCACCAGGTCAGAGCAGGTGTTATTTTCCTGCTGCTAACGCGCCTTATCACCTTTTTTGTGTTCTTATCGCAGTTCTGGCTGGTCGTTGTGAATGTTGTGGAGTGGTGTTGTCGCAACTTTTGGCACAGGAACGCCTACTCTGCATCTCATTAGTGATAGTGGTGGGGGTCTTTTGTGGCGATGTTTTTTGGGGCTGCTATCGCGGGTAAACTGGTGCCGTGGGCTGTTAATACCAGCTTGTGAATGGGGCGATGAATTTATCGCAACTTTGGCTGCGATAAAGTGCCGTTAACTCGGCGATAGCTCCTTGAGAATATGCCCCATAGTGTTAGTTCTTCTAATGGGTACATATTACCCAGATATCCTAACATTAGGGTGATATTATTTTGTTGGAATCCTACTAAGATAAAACGGTGTTGTAGATTTGGGCCATGCGCTAAATAAGAATAGCTAACTGCCTGCATAGGTGGAGACAGTTGCTAGAGCTTTACTGAGGCTTTCGCCCAATTTGTGTCCCGTCTGTCCCGAGCGGCCTTCAGGCAAAAGACCTATGCAATTTGACTTTAGAAACCTGGTTACAACGAGGTGGGTTCTCAAAGAGTTCAGAGAGGCAATGCTCTCAAAGTGATTTCAACATAATGTAACCATCTAATGTTTCCTACATGATCCAATTTTAGACAATCCCTCAGGATGGTTTGATTTAATTTAACTAACTCCCTTCACCATATGGAATGCCACAATGTGATTGGTGCTAAACAAACTATATCAGAGATAAATGGGGAGCCCATTTAATTGGAACAGTTAAAATTTGAATGGGGACAGGTGAGGTTAAGTAGCCTTTTTGTATAAAAGCCCTCCTCAGTGTGCTAGAGGGTGTCGATAATTGACACACCCCAATTCCCTGCTCCACCGACATTGCTTTGGCCTTGTAAACCTTCATATAGGTTTGCATCGCATGTTTTTAATGAAGTTGAAGATGGCCATGATGCTCTTATCAAGAGACAGCCCTCTGGTAACTACCATGTTGTTCCAGGTTAGCTTTTCATCAAAAAGAATCCCCAAATAGGAGAGCGTGTAGATCACCTCCAGCCCGCATGTTTCTATATGGACTGAGGGTAGTTTCTTCAACCAATCCCCTGCCACAAGAACATATACTTTTGCCTTGGTTACTCTCAGGTCCATTTGTTTCATGAAATTAGTATATGCGTCGATTATGATCTGCCTTGCCTTTCAGGTTCTGCCGGTTAGCACAGCGTCACCTGTTTATAGGAGGGTGGGGAGGGGTGCAGCGTAGGGGTGCTGCGTTTATGTTGTATTTTGGAATTAAGCAAAAAGAGAAAGAGGGCAAGTACACACCCCTATCTAACCCCCCTATGGATTTTGAACAGCCTCGCACATTCCCCCTCCCTACCATACCAGACACTTGCAGATGCCTGTGAATACATCTGGCTAATAAAACTATTGTTGGTTCCTCTATACCCATTGCTTCCATGACCCACCATAGTTTGGGATGTGAAACACAGTTGAAAGCTGCTGAGAGGTCCATAAAGGCCGTATATATATGCCCCGTCTTGGCCGCAGTACATTTTGCAGTTATCAGGCTTAGATTTAAGCACTGGTGAATGGGCCCTCTACCTCTTTTAAATCCATGTTGCAATGGAATCAATAAATTATGCTCTTCCGCCCAGTCCTCCAGCCTGGTCAGCAGTAGTCGGCTCATTAGTTTCTCAGTCCCGTCTAGTGGGACTGGCCTGTAATTACAGGGCAGTCTCTTATCCCCCTTTTAGAAAATGGGAATAAGAATACTTTTCATCTAGGACTGGATAACCCAGTTTACACATGATGTCAAAACTATTTGTCGGAAGGGGAGCCAATAAGTCTTGAAGGTCTAAAAAGACACCTATCAGCACCCTATCCGGCCCTGGGGCTTGTGCGGGGGTGCACTGCGCTCGGCCACATCTAATCTCTTCTATATCTAAAACCAATGGATCGCTAATTATATTATGGTAATTGTGAGAAAGTGCCCTCTTTCTTGCATGGTATGCCCCCACTTTTTTCTGAATTGCTGATGTATTTTGACTGAGTGTGCCCTGGGCTCCTGCCAATCAGGTACCCAGGGCCTGTGTTCCTTCCCTAAAAATGCATTAAAGCCTAAACCCAATTGGTATCTCTGGCCACATGTCAGCCCCTGGAAAATGGTACCATAGGTACCCAGGGCACTGTGACCAGAGAAGGCCCCTAAGGGCTGCAGCACTTATTGTGCCACCCTTAGAGGCCCTGTACCCTGACACACACACACTGCCTTTGCAGTCTGAGTGTCTGGGTGCAGAACAGAACAAAGAGACAACATGGCACACATCCCTGTGTGCCATGCCCACAAACCACTGCCCTGGCATACATCAGTCACCCCTCTAGCTGGGTGCCTTATGCCAGTGGTGAGGGTACAGGTGCATGAGCCATGTACCCCTGCAGTGCCCAGGTCCATTCCTGGGCCCTGTAAGTGCAGTGCTGCCATTAAGAGTATATGGTGCTGGGAGGTTGTCATTACGAACTCCACAGCACCATAATGGTTACACTGAAGACTGGGAAGTTTGGCATCAAACTTCTCAGCACATTAAACCCACACTGATGCCAGTGTGGTATTTAATGTAAAATTTACGACAGAGGTCATCTTAGAGATGCCCCCTGAAACTCGACCAACTCCCAGTGACATTGAATGAGTGGCTGCGCAGGGTGCCACCACCAGACATGTTTCTGGACCACTGGGTCGAGAGCTTTCTGCTCTCGGGGACCTGAAACAATGCACATCCTGGGACGAGGTGCCAAGCCTCCTCCACCAGGATGGGCAGGATTCACGAAGGCGAAGCTTTAAAGGCATGCCGCCTTTGTGAGCCTCTCCAGACCACTTGCTGTACTCAGCAACTGGCCCCCACTGGTTCTACCCCCCACTTTGGGCGGGAGACCCGGCGGGAAAAATAAAGTGAGGAAGAGAGGTGTGCCCACCTCTGCCAACTCCAACCCTAAGGGTTCCGCGACAAGAGGAGGTCCGGTAAGGGTAATTCGTGCACCAATGTTTCCTTCCCCTTTGGGTGGCCTATTTCCGTATGCTCAACCTGTTGCGGCACATGTCCAGATCTAGCGCTGCATTACCGCTTGCTCCATTGGTTGAACCTTCCTTTCCGGTTCTTTACAGAGCAAACCACTAGCAGCCTCCATTCCGGAATCACAGAGGGAGTGTTCATTTCTGCCATTCTGTGTTCACACCTCCCGGCTTACGTATACACTGTAAGGAACAGTGACTGTCCTTGATCTAAGGATTCTTGTGTGGTATTCTCTCACGTTGGAGAGCTGTTCCCAGCTCGTGTGGAGAGAACACCCAGCAGACTTTGTTCCTATCAGGGAACATTGCGATACCGTCCTTGTTATTGTTTCTTTCAAATGTATATCCTTTATGACTTTATCCATGGTTATTCACAAAGCTGAGAGTCCTACACAGGTGATATACAGCCCTCAGCAAGGGGCACTATTTTGTTTAGAGTAACGGAGAGGACCTCCGTATTTCTTGGCGACGAGCAGAGTCCGGCCACAGTCCAAGAAGTCTTGTGATAGTGTGCTTGGAATTATTCTCGTTTGCTTTCTCTTATGCACTGTTGTCAATTGTGTTCTTTCCTTGTGTATCGACAGCAGGGGTATAGAGAGAGAGCAGGAGGACAGCTCTTCCGCACCCCTGTCTCCGCCTTCACGGCTAATCCATTGGTAGGTCAGGTTGATAACATATGGGTTTTCTGTTGGAAGATGGTAATCCTTGATAGGTTACTGATTATCCTGTCTTACCTTTGGATCATAGCAGAGCTCTACAGCACGCACTATTGTCTAGCAGTCCAGAAGATGTATTTTCCTTTACAGGTACTGTTACCAATCCTGGTAGAATAGGAGGTGGGGTCAGGGTAGTGGAAGACGTATCAAACTGTTGTTTTCTCTAACCATTCTTGTTCTCGTTACAGGTCTCCTTCCCCGCTGTCCCTATCCTTCCCTTCCCCCACTTGATCACTCCATTGAGTCTGTGTCTATGCAATCAGACCGTGGGGGTATCGAGAGGTGGACCATAACGAGCAACGTACGATCCTGAGGATTCCAGGCCACGACAGTATGATACTGCCAGTCATTTATCTGTAAATACCTATGCTCAGGACCAGTCTTTATTTGCCATTATTGACTGCTACACGTTTGTTTTATCTATGTCCTATATTTGTTTATTTTTCCTTTCTCTGTTTTGATTACATGGGCTGTTGCATTATGCAGTCATACATTGCAATCTTGACTGCAATCGGCATTGGGATTTCATCACAAGCGCGACGGTCTGGAATAGTGCGTCTCCCATATCAAATGAGCCCCGTCCAAGACCTCGTGCTCGTTATTCTTTTGCCGAGGCTCAGTGTGGACGTCTCTGGAATTCGTCTTTGGCGCCCAGGAGTGGGTGCGGTCCTGGCGTCCTTTGTGGGATTCTACGAGCACAGGAGAGAAGAGAGGAATTGGCTCTCACTTCAGATCGGGCCCGAACATTCAACAAAACCGGAAGAGGTAATGAGATCAGACTGATCTCTCCGGTAAGAGTGTTGGAGTTTTTCTAACAAGAAGCCAAAGACTAACTTTTGGAAAACTTTCCGCTCTAACTTATAGTGCCTTTTTGTGCTTACGCTTTTCTCCTTTAAAACAAAGGCCAGAAGTTCACCTTTTTGGTAATATTGTCAAACCTATTGAACATTGAACAATACTCTTGTATAAAGTTGCGTGGCAGGTCCTGCTATTTCTTCAAAACTATAATGAACATTTGGGACTGTGTATTTCATATAATTTGAAGAGGCTGATAAGAACCAATCACCACCAAGTTTCAAGGGTGACAAGGCTCTGGAATTGACCACCTCCTTCCTCTCCGGCAGAACCCAGAGCGTCCGCCTCCCTCCATTCCGGTCCAAAGACTCCGAGATCTTCTGCGTCGTACACCAGGGATGCTTCCTCAGCCCGACACTGTTCAACATTTACATGGCCCCGCTCGGCCATGTCGCCCAACAGCATGACCTCAACATAATCTTCTACGCCGACGACACTCAACTGATCCTCTCCCTCACCAAGGACCCCATCACCGCCAAAGCCAACCTCCACGAAGGAATGAAGGCCGTCGTCGACTGGATTAAGGCCAGCCATCTGAAGCTGAACTCGGACAAGATGGAGGTCCTCATCCTCGGCTCCACCTCTTCAATCTGGGATGACACCTGGTGGCCGACGGCACTGGGAGCAGCCCCGACACCCACCGACCACGCACGCAACCTTGGAATTGACTCAACGCTCTTAATGACCAAGCAGGTCAACGCCGTTTCCTCCTCCTGCTTCAACACCCTCCGCATGCTCCGCAAGATCTACAGATGGATCCCGACAGATACAAGAAAGACAGTCACCCAGGCCCTCATCAGCAGCAGACTCGACTACGGAAACGCCCCCTACGCGGGAGCCCAAACCAGGCTCATCAAACGACTACAACGCATCCAAAACACCTCGGCACGGCTGATCCTCGACGTACCATGCCACGGCCACATCCCCCTCACCTGAGGGACCTGCACTGGCTCCCCATCAGCAAGAGGATATCCATCAAGCTCCTCATCCATGCACACAAGGCACTCCACAATACCGGCCCAGCCTACCTCAAAAGATGGCTCTCCTACATCCCCAACCGCCAGCTACGCTACGCCGACCTCTCACTCGCCACCGTCCCACGCATCCGAAGAACAACCACCGGCGGGAGATCCTTCCGCCCACCTCGCCGCCAAGACATGGAACACCCTCCCACTAAGCCTTACGACAGACCCAAGACCTGCTGACCTTCAGGAGGATGCTCAAGACCTGGCTGTTCGATCAGTAGCGCCCCCCTTCCCCCAGCACCTTGAGACCCTCGTGGGTATGTAGTGCACTTTACAAATGACTTATTGATTGATTGATTGATTGATTGATTGCATGTGGTGAGTGACTAGCCTGTTTCAGAACCACTCTTTTCAGATTAAAATGTGTGTTGTAGAAGCTTTACCCAAGAGCTTTGATAGAAATGTTGTAACATTGTGATGGACTGGCCTTTCTGTAAGAGCGTAGAGAGAGTAGAGGGTGTGGGAGGTGTGCAGTTTGACCTTTCACATCAGGGGGTTATCTGTAGTAAGGAACTGACCTATGTGTTAAGAACTAACTATAGGGTAAAATATGTGAAATTTAGGGGTTTCTCTACATGAAAGGATAAGATAGGTTGAGGTGAGGGACAGGGATCAGTACATAAACAGAGCTGTAGACCACAGAGAATTCGTCACAAAATGCAGCCTAAGTGTACTGAAAGAGGGTCCTTTCTGGATTCCGCTCTGTACAGGTGCATTGTAGGAAGTAACCTGTATAATAGGGCTTAAGTGTGATGAGCTACCAGCCTCTCTTGATAGTACTCTGCACAACACAGAAGCTATAGATAATAAGTCAATATTTAATACCCGACTTGTGTTTGACAATGTACCAGGCTGCCTACAAACAGCTCTATATAGTATCACTTTTGCCATATAACTGGGCTTGATTCTGGAGAAGGAGTGGGTTTTCTGAATAGAGCTGCGCTTGGGGTGAAAATTGGGCATAGGCGAGGTTTTCCATCGATATGAGGCTTCAGTGTGCTGGCCTTCAGATGCATTTGAGTGCAGTGTGCGTGGTTGCAGACCATGCCAGGGATTGTATGTAAGGGATTCATCTGTCTGGGTTCTGCTCTGAATCTGTGCTGGATCCTTCACATGTTATTATTCCAGAAACAGCCAACATCCCCGTCTGGTTATGTCTCCCTATGATGACCTGGCTACGTGCCCACGGTGAGGGTGAGATTATGCTCGAAGTGGGTTTCGTTGGATACCCGCTCAGACGTTGCTTCATTCATAAGGACACAGATTGTGGGACTGTGTGATTGGGCTGACGGGGGAGTGGCAGGCCAGGTTATGTTATGTTATGTTATGTTAAAATATTTATACCGCGCACTTTCACCATCGGTTTCTTGGCGCTAAATGACAAATGATAGAGAGCCAGGATGAGATAATTAGCCGTATGCAGATTGGAAGAGCAGGGTTTTTAAGAGTCTACGGAAGCAGTCATACTTAGGGCAGACGCGAAGAGCAGATGGCAGAGCGTTCCAGGTAGAGGGGGCCAGAACAGAAAAGGAGAGGCCACCATGCTTTTTCCTTTTATACTTGGGAATCTCAAGAAGGTTGAGAGAAGAGGATCGAAGGGTTCTTGAAGGGGTATAACGAGACAGATTAGAGGAGATAAAGGCCGGGGCAGCCTGTGAGAGGGCCTTGAAGGTGGAACATGCCATTTTAAAAATGCAGCGTTTGGAAATAGGAAGCCAATGGAGACTGTGAAGGAGGGGAGTGACATGCTGGAATTTCGGCTGGTGAAAGATCAGGCGGGCAGCTTGATTATGCACCAGCTGTAAACGGTGAAGATGACAGGCCGGGATGCCAGCATATAGTGAGTTGGCGTAGTCAAGCCTGGAAGTGATGAGTGCCATAACAACTAAGGTCAGGGCTTCTTTAGTAAGAAACCTACTGATCTTACGGACCCGCCTAAGATGGAAAAAGCAGGCTGAGGTGACCGAGTTGATTTGTGGCTTCATTGAAAGATCATCAGAGATAATCACCCCCAGGCTTTTGACTGAACGCACAGGAACCGGTGCGGTCCCCAGAGAAGAAGGCCAGAATGAGGGGTTCCAAGGATGATTGGAGCTGCCAACCAAGACGAGCTCAGTCTTAGTAGGGTTCAGCTTCAAGTGACTATGATACATCCATTCCGCAATGGACAACATGGTCGACTGAAAATTAAAACAGGAGGACGGGGAGGAGTCGATAGGAAAGATCAACTGAAGGTCGTCAGCATAGTTGAAGCTTGTAACTGGCGAATCGCGGAGGGAAACTAGGAGGGGTTGGAGGTACAAATTAAAAAGGAGAGGGGATAATGCAGAGCCCTGTGGGACGCCGCAAGGGAGGGAAGTGTAAGGGGCAGAGAAGGAGGAGAGATGGACGGACTGTGATCGCTGATGAAGAAAGGATCTGAGCCTGTCAAGGGCTACTCCCTGGATTCCGGCATTGTGGACACGGTCGATCAGAATGGTATGATCGACCGTGTCAAAAGCCGCCGAGAGGTCCAACAGGACAAGGGCCTGAGAGGTGTTATTGTCGGCACCCTTCCTAAGGGTGTCCATGACTGCTACTATGACCGCCTCGGTGGAGTGGAGGGGTCTGAAGCCCGCCTGCTGAGAGTCCAAGAAACCAGATTCCTCAATGAATGAACTCAAACAGCGGGTGACATGAGTCTCCAAAATTTTTCCCAAGTAAGGAAGAAGGGAGATAGGTCTATAATTACTGAGTGTTAGGGGATCAGTGTTAGGTTTTTTTAAGATGGGGACGATAGATGCTTGCTTAAAGGAGAGAGGGACCTCCCCTGTAGCGAGAGAGTTATTGAGAAGAGCGAGGGGAGGGCCTGGACATGTTAGGAAGGCTTCTCTCAAAATCTGAGGGGGGCAACAATCGTTAGGGGAACCCGATTTGACTTTAAGAAGAAGAGAAATGAATTCTTGTGAAGAGATAGGGGGGAATTTAGACAAGGAACTAGTGTTTTTTGGGGGGAGGGGGGGCGGAGTGGGGGATGCCGGGGTCGGAATGTTGTTTTTTATTGTGATGATTTTGTCTATGAAGTAAGAGTTAAGTGAGTCGCAAAGGGATTGAGTCGGCAGAGGCTGGGGAGTGACCCTATCCGGCAGGGATAACTCATTTACAACAGAAAAGATGGTTTTGGAATTGTTGTTGGAGTCCAAAATGAGTTTAGAATAATATGCCGTTTTGGCCGCCAGGATCGATGATTTGTACAACTTCAACGCCTCAGTGTAAGCCAATTTTAGTTGAGGGTCATAGTGGCAACGCCAGCGGCGTTCAGATTGCCGCAAGGCGAGTTTCTCCGCTTTCAGTTGGTCCGTGAACCAGCGTTGGGCGTCATGAGGGCGCTTAACTTTAATGTTCTTGAAGGGGGCCACTTTGTCGCTGGCCTGACGTAACCAGGTATCGAGGTTGTCAGACTGAACTGTAAGCGTAGTCGACGGGGTAGGTGCAGTAGAGGCTAGTGAGGCATAGAATTCAGCCAGATTAGCTCTATTCCAGTTCCGGGCTCTAAAATTCTTAATCCGGCGGGGAGGACACATGGTGTGTAAGTGAAGGACAAAAGAAATAAAGTAATGATCAGACCAGGAACAGGGAAAAACTAAAGGAGGCGAGATGTCGAGGTCAGACATCCAGACCTGGTCTAATATGTGACCTTTGCGGTGGGTAGGAGTGTGAATGTGTTGAGAAAGATTCACTCCTTTTAATAAGTCTGTGAATTCCAGCGATGGTTGGCTTTCATGGGTGTCCGAAGGCCAATAGTTAAAATCGCCAATTATCATGATATTAGCATGGCTAATAGCTAATTGGGCGATAGACTCGCTGAAGAGTTTAGGGAAAAGGGGCATATGATCAGGCGGTCTGTAAACAAGAATACAAGTAAAAGATAACTTGGGGGAGGTAAATTTTAAAGCCAGGTAATCAGTATTGAGGAGCGGGGTTACGGCAATCTCGGAGAAGGTGTGGGTCGAGCGGATGATAGCTGCCACCCCACCACCGGTCTTCCGGTAGAACTCAATTTGTTGCTTAGTGACGTGTATTGATCTGTCAACAGTTGGTTCATTAGGTAAAGTGAGGTGTGTGGTTGTAAACAAGCTTGGTCTAAGTTTTCCACCTGATTGGATGGATGGATTGTATTGCTGCTTGGTAGATCAGCCATGTATCTTGACTTCATTTTCCAGTGTGGTTTCGGCATATTGTTGGTTATCTTCAAGCTATACAGAGTAGATAATGTGCTTCTTGACATGGTGTTCGGGAAATGGCAAGGTAGTCAGGATAAATGATGTCTCTTCCTGCAATGTGACTTCCTCTGACATGAGATGTTGTGTTCTCTGTATGCGTTTCAGAAATGTGGATTTTGCCTGGGCAAATGATGCATGTAGGTGCGGACATGGTGCGGACATGGTGTCAGTGCAGATGTCTCTGTGGGCATACTTTTGTGAGTATATTGAAGTTCTGTTGCCCTGTGATGTTTCGTTGTGTGCTGTTGTGTACTCATGCATTCATTTTGTTATACATGCGTATATGTAGCTCTGGGCATTTCTGTTCCAACGTAAAAGGTGTGTTTCTTCCTTGATTTGATGGTCAGACTGTAGATACCTGATGATGACATTCCCTCACTTGCCATACACAACATGCTACAGAACACTTTCTACTGTACTGACTCTCGCTGTGCAGTTACGTTAATCTGTAGGGGCAGGTGACTTACATACCGGTGGTGACGGCCGTGTCACTTGGGGTTGTAATATTCCCCATACATACGGATCAAGGACATATGGGATCCGTTCAGAGCGTATTTAGCGACTGCGGCAACTTCAGGGGGGGATGATGATCTGGAGGTAGGCGGTGCTACATAAGGGCTGGACTGGAGGGATTGGGATCCGGGGGGATGCCACATCTGGTTGGAGGATGAATGCTGACAGAGTGGGGCTTGGTTTATCCTGGAAGACGTTGCAGCTACGATAACCCGTACACTGAGGCAGGGATGATTGGCGGTATTGCTACTATGGCAGCTCTTGAGGAGTGGGAAGGAGGAAGGGTTATTACGTAGCTCTAGTAGTGTGGGCGGTAACGCACAGGTTGCGGGTGTGAGAGGGATGGGCTGGGTTGCAGCGCTCGTGGAGGACTTCACTGGAGGTTAGCCCCTCACACCGGATTGTACCTGAGGAAGCTGGGACGGGAATGATCATAGTCAGAACCCGTAGTAGGTCATATGAGCCTGAGAGATGGGGGGACCCAGAGTACGTATCGGACGTGGAGGAGGGAAGCTGTGACCTCCTGAATTGCACAGGATTGTTCGTTTGGTATCCTTCAGATTGACTCTGCCGCTAATACACAATGTGGGAATGCGACTGTGAGTGATGGGCGTCTTTATAGCCGTGAGTTCGATAAGCACAGAGCTGAATTGATAAGGTGAAAAATTTTGCAACCTCTCGACGCCGAACCTCAGGGGTGTCGGAGACATGGCTGTGTATTCTAAGGCTGACAGCAGGTGGAATGAGGTACGGTAGCCGGCCCGTGGGGGTTGTTTTTGAAACAAAAAAAAAAAAGAATATTCCCCTTACATGTATAGTAGAGAGATGACATGCACGACGGACTGCACAGTTCGGTTGGAGGAAACATGTTGTGACGAGATTCGGAGCTGAAATTCTCCCTTTCTTCCTGCTCTGACAAAAGCAATTGGCCTGAGAGATTTGGCTCTTCGGAAAAATTCATCGTAATAGAGCTGGTGGTTTCGGATTCGGAAGTGGCTCTGAACGGCTCCATTCGGCATTTCCGATGGCTTCCCAGTCAGAATATCCAGTCGGATTTGGAGTAACGAAGTCGGTCAGTAAACAATGGGTTTTGGTCATTATAATGCGGCGGTCGGAACAACTGCATCCAAGAACTAGTCGGTCGGATGATCCGCCTCCGTTCAGGCCCTCGGATGCCCTTCCACCAACATCCTAATTGGCCCCAGAATGTTAACAATTTGCTTGCCAATGGGGATGGCTCCCCCAATAAAGGATTGTACCATCTGAGGTACAATTTACGCTGCCGTGTGCATCAGAATTCATGGTACCCCCTCAATAGCAGTTATACCTGAGGTATTGAAGCAAATACAGAATGAGTACAAGGCATAACATGCATCGGACGTGGTGATGAAACTGATGGGCAACTTAGCCCAAGCATCAGCAATCATGTTAAGTAACATAATATGGGAGGCAGCAGCGGTGGCTATAAGCCAGGGCTTAAGGGAATGCACTCCTGGACAACACGAGCAAGAACTACCAAAAATTATCGAACAAACCTATGCTTCACTGCATAGAGATAATTTGGGAGCCAAAGCTAGGAAACCACAAGTGGCAGAAATTCTCAAAAGGATAACCTGAAGCAAGCACCCAATTCTTTTAAGAAGAAAATGGGATAATAAACAACAACAAAATAATAATAAACAAAGTTTGCCAAGATCACAGGGTGGGTCTCCTCAGCAGGAGCCCCCTGAGAAGAGGTATAACCTTAGGAACCATGATAACATTAAAAAACCTGACCGGTATCAGGATATTGAAACTCATTCCTCCCATTCCTTTCAGGGTTCATCAAAAGAGTTAGAACACAGATCAGATGAGTGAGACAAATAGAAGATATAGACACATCGCACTTCAGACAACATTATCAAAGAAGAAGGAAAACCCAAAACTATGCTACAATTTAAAAAGAAGAAGGTAGCGGGCCTTAAAATAAGAAATGCCCAGGCTACCGAGGACTCTGCTTCTGAACCAGGAATGGACTCTGACGATGTTAGCGCAGCAGAAGTAACAATAGCTCTCCAGAACCTGATGGAAATTCTGGTGACAGCAGCGTGTAAGGAACATATCACGGTGGAAACCCCTGATACAAGCGTAAGTGTCCCACTTCGTTTAAATGAAATTAAACTCCAAATGGAGGGGGACATAGCCAAGAAAGTGAAAGTTCTCTTTTGGGAGAACCTGACTGTAGGAGAGTAGGATCTGCTTCACATGTTTACCCCCACTTTTTGCTGGCGTTTCACTGTTTTTCGACTTTAGTCTGGGAGGGACCCCGCTATTCAGGGCCCCAGCCTAGCTGCTTCCTCTCCTAAAATGATTCCATGTACTTTAGGTACAGTTCAGATTGGAACTGAGGTGCCCTTGCAAGACCCTAGTATATGGTATACGATGTACCCAGGGCATAGAAACCCCAGAGGCCTACCAGAGGTTGAAGCATGTATTATGCCACCCTTGGAAAGCCACCCAAAATGACACCACAGGTCTGCTACTGCAGCCTGGGTAAGGTGGTGCATGCATCCCTTACTGTGATATAGGTTACCTATATCACTATATATATATACACACATATAAACCTATAAGTCTCTCCTATGGCAGGCCTTATCAGTCCTGAAGGCAGAGTGTTTGGTTCCTATGTGAGAGGGTGCCCCTGCATGAGCAGAGTTCCTGCTGAGACCCTTCTCTGATGCTGTTTGTAGTGCAGCCTGACCATATACTCTTAAGTGCATTATAACCAAACGGTAAATGCTTACTTTGGACTGGCTGCACGGAAACATGTTTGTTTTTGGTGTCAAACACCTTGGAATCATACCCCCACACCAGTAACTGGTGTGGGAGTATGATCTTACCCTTCTAGAGGGAGAGACATGACAGCACTGGTATACCCGGTAGACACTTAATAGAGCCCTGGCATCACAAAATGGATGCTGCAGCCACAGACACGGGTCTGGCCTCCTGCTGCTGACCGAAACTCCGGCAGGGGAGGCCTGGACAATAGGTTTCCTATCACAGGGAGGTGTTACCACCTCCCAGACAGGCTTATGTGTATTGGAGCTGGGTGGGAGCACTCTCTGAGTGCTTTGAAGTCCTGCACTGGGGCACATTTGGTGTCCCTGTGCGTAGTCCAGCTCAAACCAGTTCAGGGGCTTCCAGCCTCTGCTCTGGTGCGAAACTGGACAAAGGAAATGGGTGTAGCCAGCCCTCTTTCCAAACCCTCCCATAGGTGGGTCCCCAGAGTATGTCGAACCCCCTACCTTAGTATAAGAATGGGACCCCTGTCCTTAGGACTTTAGATTACCCTAAACGAAACTCTGAAGCTGAATCCTGGACCTTCGACGCTCTGCTCAAGACCAGAGGACTGAAGAAATCTCCCTTGGGGTCAAGGAATGACTCCTCTGCTTGGCAGGCACCAACAAAGCAATTTGCCGGTCTGCATCATCGAAGCTCCCGCCAGACTCCTAAGTATTTGCAGCCCAGAAAGAGGATCTCCAGACATCTCAGAGGCCGACCCGTGTCCCCAGCAAAGCTGAGACCCGCAGCCCTCGTGAGTAGTGTGGAACCGGAACTCCTGGTCACCGTGCATTTTTGCAAGTGCATTGACTTCTACCCCCCACCATGAGCACTTAATCCACCAAAGATTGTGGGCCTGGTCATTCCGAGTTACCCGTGGGCCACCATTTTGTGTTTTGTCTTGAGGTCCCTTCACGATCCCTGGTCAGTCGACTGGTGGGTCTCTGAGTGGATAACTTTGCATTTCCTTGGGCTTTTCTGGTTGCTCCAGAGGTGCCCTGACTCTCATCCAAGTGGTGAGTCCCACAGACCTTGCTGGTCTGCACCGAAGCATCTTTTTTGTTTCTGCGTGGGTTGCTGTTGCCAAGGCTTGTTGTGTCCAATCCGGGCACCGACGCTGCAGCACTCGACATCCTTTGTGGGACAGCTCGCATACAGCTCCTGGTTGTCCTCGACACCTCCTTGTGGCTGAAGAATCAAGCTTCACCTCCTTCACCTGAAATCACCCAACATCGGTGGGCATCTCCTCATCACCTTCCTGGTCACTGGCAAGTGACCCAGACTCTGTCCCCTCTGCTTTAAGGCTCTTCTCATCTTCGATCCAGGCTTGGATCTCTCGGACACTTCGCATCTTCACGGCAGCAGCACTTCTTTGCCAGCTCCCATTGAAATCGACGACGCGACCCGACACCAAAAGACACCTATGCACCTGGCTTCCCTAGGTGTGGTAACACGAGTACTCCAGTGCTCCCATGGGTGCTAGCCCTAGAACTTCCTAAATCAAAAAGGGTTTAGTCCTGACTCATTTCTAAGTGTCCCTAATCTTTAAAAATCTAACCGCGACTTTCCCTATAGAAGCTAACGGGAGCTCACGGCTGTGTTCACACACTGCACACGGCCCCGTGGGTCCCCTGTGTCACTACCTTGGGTGGTTCCTTGGGGTCCCAGCGATTCTACAGGCTCTAGGCCTTGTGTCTAGTTAAGTCATGGTTCTTATACCACTATTTTAGTATATGGTTTGGCTCGCCCCTAGGGCCTGACGTGTATTTGTGCTATTTTAATGTGATTATTGAGGTGTAACTTATGTGTTTTGACCTCTAGTCTCATAAAGAGACTAGGAGGGTGTGTTTAGCAATAAATACATATATTCTATATATATACCTGGTGTGGATATCTTTAATTTAGTGACTCAAGGGATTATAGACTGGTAAAACAAGCTGCTTTACATTCCTTCAAAACTTAGCCGGAAGGCTGATCTCCATAGCTACCACTAGGATAGCTTTCAGTAAAGGTTGTCTTTAACCTATAACCAATAAGGGCTTGTTTGAACTGATACAAGGTGCCCACTAGAACTAGTGGACAGCATATATCAGGCCAACTTCTCACACTGACATATGGATATGACATCCTTTTTGCTGGAAGAGATTGGTCACCAGAGTTCGTCATGGATTACCCCAAAGGTGAAAATGTCATATTACCAGCATTATCTGACCTGATTCCAGAGTCACTGAAACATTCATACGCGCAGGAGTGGGCGTTAGCGCTAGCTCCCGCACTTTACCCCAATCATGTAGGGTGGAATGCTGAGTCACCTCATCATGAAATCCCATTAAAATCTACTCCAACTCCACAGAGGCAGTATCCAAGAAACATGACACAAAGAAACAAGTCAGGGAGATCTTAGATCAACTTGAATACCAAGGTGTGATTGAAAACTGCGGGCAATATTTATGAGGCCTTTCGACAATTTCGCGCTGCCGTTGCGTAACCTTTTGTGCTGCATTGTCGGCATAAAACATGCCCCCTGTTGCGCCCTATTTAGAAAGTGACGCATCTAAGCAGATGCATCACTTTGTAAGCCCCTGCACTACATTATACCTGCATGAGGTATAATGTATGTGGGGGGCGTTCCCACGCAAGTAAGACTCGTAGAAGTGATGCAGTGAAATCTATGAGATTTCAGTGCACCACATTTAGGATGAAAATGCGTCAAAACCTTATGCTTGCCACATGGCAGGCGTAAGGGTGACGTAGTGCTATATCCATAGCCCTCCCCCTGCATTGCTGGGTTTGTATCACGCTTCCGACACAACTCCAGCAATGCATCATTTTTGTGCCAACAGATACGTCAGTAAAACTGACATATCTGTAATTCCTTTTGACATGATGCGTCATACAGTAAATATAACACATCTATCGTGTCGCAAGGAGGGCACAATGAGAAGTGGTTTTCATTCTGTGATGTGTCACTTTTCATAAATGAGGCCCTGCACCTCTTCAATGAATAATCCTTTGTTTTTCATAATAAAACTCGACAATTCATACTGACTAGTTTTTGACTGCATGCTTTTCAACACATGCACACAAACATTTGCAGTATAAAATGCACACAGTGCTGCATTAATGAATAACATTGTGCGGAAAAAAATACAAACAAACACTATACATCTCAAATGGATTTTTCTACCAAAATATAGTGCCTGAAAGCAGATACTTGACAGCATTTTCAGCCCTAGGCACACAACCCCAATGTAGTGGACTGCCTCAAGGATATAAGAATAGCCCTGAGAAGTTCTTAGCAAGAGCATCAGAGTTACTTCGAGATTGTGATGAGGAGGCTTTGTCCTGTATAGATGATACTTATGTGACGGATAATGAACTATTGGAGCACTTGAGCAGGGGGAAAAACATCATTCTGAGATTTATTACTTTGTGCTTTGAATTCAACTTTAAAAATGAAAAATTGGCCATCTTAATGTCCTATTTTAGGGATATGAGCTCTCAAGAGAGGGGGATAGCCTGGCATCTCATTTTTAGGAAAAAATGTCCACTGCGCCAACCTCCAAAGACTCTCAGAGGCTTACAATCAATTTTAGGGTTCCTAAATTTTGGCAGAACATACTTTTTAGGTAAAACGTTTCTACGACCTAATCAGAACTAATTTTTCAGTTCTCCATTAGACACAGGAACACACAGAAATTCTCTGTTCCGTACAAGCTGACATAATAATTTCCAAACACTTACACACCTGTGCAAATACCACAAATCTAGTGATCCGTGTAGTGGTTTGGTCAAGCAGTGTACACTTAAATCACTTTCAATAAGGGCAAACAGTTGCCATTGCATACAAATCTCTTTTGTACACAAATGTTGAAATGCGTTTTGCATCCACTGAAAAAATACTCACAGCAGTACAGACTGCTGTAGTGGGACGAAGAGCACTAGCTCAGGGGAAACGCATAATTGTTGAGACTCCGGTACCACCATTTTTGGCTGTTACAAAAGCAAGTGTTCCAAATGCGAAAGCACTGCATCCACAATGGATATAATGGGCTAATTCTCCCACTGCGACAGATGTAGATTACAGATATGATCCTACACTGAAAACACAAGCATTTCTGCAGTATGAACAAGAATATCCTCTCCCGAATGAAGTTCTGCCTCAAAATCAGTATGAATACATCATTAATACTGATGGTTCTGCTCATCATGCAGTAAGAAGTAAACAGCAATACATCGCAGCATGTGCAGTTATGAAGGTTTGTATGCGGGATGGCTAGTTCCCTCCTAGCAATCCAAAGTCTTCAGGAGATTACACGGCACAGCTGGCAGAACTAAAAGGTCTGATACTGGCACTACAAAACGTGGATTAGGAATTCTCCACACTCACAGTGAGCGATTTATTTTACTGTGTCCAGTCATACAATGAATATCTTCACTATTGGGGCAAAAATGGCTTCTGTGATTCAAAAGGTTATGCAATGAAACACAAGGTACTCTAGTAACAGGTGGAGAAGCTGAAAGGGGGCTTGTCACGGGCTCATGTAATTCACACATTGAGTCATCAGCGTGTTGGCTTGCACGTTGAAGGGAATTCATTGGCTGATGAAGCCTGGTGCGAACTTCTGCCATTGATGCAATCATTTGTTCTACCACAAGGATAGATGGGGCAATCATGATAGCTGTCAACGCCTCGCATACCAGCCCTGCCTTGCCAACGGTTTTCCACTCAAGTGCCCCTACAAGTTAGATGCACAAGACATTCTGTATGCTCAAATTCCAGGAGTGGGGGATTAAGTAATACCAAACATGGATCACAGATTAGGATTAATTCTAGCTGCACACAAGGGTTTGGGTTCTGTGCACACAGGGATCGCTGCAACAATTTCACTATTGAAGCAATGCTATTGGTGATCAGGTCTCTCAAAAAAGACCAAGAACTTTGTTCTCAAGTGCGACATCTGTCAGCAGATGAAAGGTTCCATCATGGCACGTCCACTTCAAACACCACTACTTATACAATATGACGGGGCTTACAAGTACATCGTGGTGGCAGTTGATTTATCTGTCCTGACTGTCGAAGGAACAAGAACAGTGCTTCTTCCGCCCTTGCCGACAAGAAAGAAAAGAGATTCATCTCAATTGATCAGATCAAACCCCACTGTGGCCAACTCTCAAGAGTAGGCCACTTTGGCTTCTGTGTAGCAGTTGCTCTCCTTTTGCTACCATACAGGAAGTTCAGATGGTAAGATTAATAACGTTTGAAAACTCAAATATACAAAGTGAAGGAGTTACCAACATTGAAATGCAACTTGTACCTGTTGAAAGTGAACAACATCATGTCACAAAAGAAACACAGATTTTAATTTGGCCAAATACCAATTTCTATCTGAATATGTCTTGAAGCAAATATTCTGCCAGTTCCACAAAATTTACTGAGCTACGAAAGATAGATCGGACTGTGTTTAGCTACTTCATGGACTTTGACAATTTCTCATCGGATCCAAGTGAACCTGAGACACGGCCACCACCTGTTCACCACAAACAACAAATTCAGCTACGGCTTGCAATTGGTCTATTTTTCATAATAATTTGGATTGGTATAGTGATTGTCTTTCTCTTGCTCAAAAATGGGCATTATCTCCAGGAACACTCTGCAGTAGAACATTTGAACTTTGTCTCAAAACAACATGCATCATCACACAGTGAACAAAGGGACCTGCCCTTACTGAACATTACAGCAGTTCCAGTTCCTGAAGGAATAGTTTGGGATAGAGTTCCTTATGATATGTATGGTCCTACTGAACTTTTAAAAATTCTACACTCCTTTAAATTTCTTTCAATGATTTAATCACATCTAGTACTATCTCTGATGATTGGGACATTGAAACTGTGCGTACTATGATGTCTGATATAGAACAATCTGCTTCAGTTTCACAGGATGAATTATATGATGACACATGTAATTTTGACACCATGTTTTGTTACCAACAATATGATCACCACTTTTTGCACAAAGCAAGTATCCCACGTAATGTTTTCACTTACCATCAATGGGAACATTGCCTAACACCAACTAAAGTTAGTCCAACAACGTTTGCACAGAGGTTTGCTTATTTTTCTGGGTTTAACACTTCATTCCCGGCCTCCTATTACTAAAGGCTTGCACCAACATCTGCAAAGAAAAACATGCTCACTAACAATAAGCTGATATACTCTCCTTCCTTTATTTCCCAACTGTCTTTACAAGTGTTCAACTTTTGGAGGGATACTATAAACACAAAGGGCCGATTCACAAAAGTCATCTGAGACAAAATCCTAAGTTTACAACTTTCGGTATTCACAAAAGGCATTTAGTAGTAGTAAAGTTAGGGATTCTAAATTTACTACTACTAAATATGCATTCTTTAGATCGCTGCTGGCTCTACCCTCGAGCACCCCTCTAATTCCTATTAGAATGGACTTGGGCATTAGACCTATTGAAGAACTTGTCTCTTTACATCCTTTATTGTTCTGGCGAAGACTCTGGGTAACTCCCGAATTGATCCACCTTAGACTGGAGATCCAAGAGTTGTTATTACTTGCGGGTACCCATATTTTGCCCTGGTTTGCCCACATAAAGAATGTAAGCGCTAAATTAGGCATCCCAGGTCTTTGGTATAATCCTGCCGCTTTCTGCGCTGAGATGTCCCATGTTGATTTGGTCAACTTATATCGAACCTACAATATTTCGACCATTCTTTCCAATTCTAGGTTGGGTTCATTAACATCGGCCTACCTCAACTATAAAATCTATTATAATGTAGAGCCATTCCTTGATGAGATTGTGCAGTTTTCAGCGAGAAAACTGTATTTACAGTTTAGATACGGCACACTCCCACTAAGGGCCTTTTCCCACAAATGGACGATTGACAAACTCAGGGTATGTCCAGCTTGTGGCGCTAAGGAAGAATCCGTAGCTCATGTATTTTTTTCGGCAAAGGGTACAAACAGATACGACATCGTTGGCTTGTCCCACCCTGTAGAAATTTTGGAGTTAGAAACTACAAACAGGCACTCAGTATTTTACACACTGAGGGCCCGATTCACAGAACTAATTTAAGACAAAATCCTAAACTTACTACCATTTTGGTATTCACAGAAGGCACTTACTCATTGTGGTATTCACAGAAGGCACTTACTCATTTCGGTATTCACAGAAGTTAGGAGTCCTAACTTTAGGACTCCTAAATGCCTTCTGTGAATACCGAAAGTCTTAAAATTAGGATTTTTCTCAGTTTAGTAGTAGTATAGATAGGACTCCTAACTTTAGGACTCCTAAATGCCTTCTGTGTATACCGAAAGTCTTAAAATTAGGATTTTTCTCAATTTAGTAGTAGTAAAGTTAGGACTCCTAACTTTAGGACTCCTAAATGCCTTCTTTGAATACCGAAAGCCTTAAAATTAGGATTTTTCTCAGTTTAGTAGTAGGATAGATAGGACTCCTAACTTTAGGACTCCTAAATGCCTTCTGTGAATACCGAAAGTCTTAAAATTAGGATTTTTCTCAATTTAGTAGTAGTAAAGTTAGGACTCCTAACTTTAGGACTCCTAAATGCCTTCTGTGAATACCGAAAGCCTTAAAATTAGGATTTTTCTCAGTTTAGTAGTAGTAAAGTTAGGAGTCCTGACTTTAGGACTCCTAAACTGAGAAAAATCCTAATTTTAAGACTTTCTGTATTCACAGAAGGCATTTAGGAGTCCTAAAGTTAGGACTCCTAACTTCTGTGAATACCGAAGTGAGTAAGTGTCTTATGTGAATACCAAAATGAGTAAGTGCCTTCTGTGAATACGAAAATGGTAGTAAGTTTAGGATTTTGTCTTAATTTAGTTTTGTGAATCGGGCCCTAACACTTCCACGCCCATAGTTTATTGTGTCTCACGTTTCATTAATGCCATGTGGCGTAGGCGAAAAACATTGATATAACCATGTGTTCTTCTTTTCCTGTCCTTATCTTGGGGATTTATGTTTTATTTTATTTTTAATTGTACATAATCTTTATGGATAATTTTATGCGTGTTTTTATCTTTCTGTTTTTGATACTTATATGCTTGTAATCTTGTATCTTTGAAGGTCTTTAACCGAAATAAAGATTACCTGACTGACTGACTACTAAATACCTTTTGTGAATACCAAAAGTCGTAAAGTTAGGATTTTTTCTCAGTTTAGTAGTAGTAAAGTTAAGAATCATAACTTTACTACTACTAAATGCCTTTTGTGAATACCGAAAGTTGTAAATTTAGGATTTTTTCTCAGTTTAGTAGTAGTACAGTTAAGAATCATAACTTTACAACTTCTAAATGCCTTTTGTGAATACCAAAAGTCTTAAATTTAGGATTTTGTCTCAGTTTAGTAGTAGTAAAGTTAAGAATCATAACTTTACTATGACTAAATGCCTTTTGTGAATATCGAAAGTCATAAATTTAGGATTTTGTCTCAGATTAATTTTGTGAATCGTGCTCAAAATCTGCCTGGGGGACTAAAGATTGGCTGGTTCAGGGGATTGAAGCCTTATTTAGAGCATGCCTTATACTAAATCAGATAATTTTCCTGACCAAGACTGTGCAAAAGCATTCCTGTCTTGGGTTAGCCAGGATTAAGGATATAAACAAACCTCTGATTACCTCACCCACATACTCTGAGGGATGGCAAAATTATACGATACACAGAGAGGATATATTAGGTGCCTTGATGCATAATGGCTTTTACAATTCATCAGAACCCAAGTTTTCTAGTTTAAGTTTATTATGTTTTTGGCTCTCAAATGAGGGCCACATAAAATAAACACACAATTATACAACATTAATTACAATAAAATCACAAAAAAGACAGAAAAAAGGTAATACTTCATATTCACTGGTCGAACAGTCGTCTAACATTTCTCTATGTATCATTAATAAATATCTAAAAACCCTTTAAAAAAGTTACAAATTCTGAAACAGAACATTTCATTTGGCGGACAATAAAGTGCATGGAAAAAAGTTTTTACATTTAAAATTCCTAATTGGAGACAAATAGGTTTTAACCATTTATAGCGCAATGAGCGTAGTGCGGGACAAATAAACAAGACATGATTACGATCCTGTACAGTATTATAACAAAGATTACATATTGGAGATACACCATACCATTTTGCAAAAAGGAGATTTAGTGGGAGCAAATCTTGTCTTAAAAGGTACCATAACCTACGGACTCTGTGGGGGATATTCCAGGTAAGGTATTGTTGTGCCAGCTTTGGTGTGTATGTGTTTAGGAGTAATTGCCTTTCTTTTTTTCCTTGTTGGGCAATCATATCCAATTTATAACTGAGTTCCCAAGATGCACTTTTTAATTTAGACTTTAGTTCAGAGGGAGTAAGTAAAAACAAAGTGCTTACATCCAACTCTAACAAAGTTACTGCTTTTCTAAAGTTTTTTACTAACAGGGAAAACTCGTTAAAATTGCCCAGGAGCTCATTTTTAATGGCTTCCCGTAAGGAATCCGATTTACCTCTAGCTAAGCAAGCTACCCACCTTACGAGGGCAATCAACCCCTGTACCCAACAACTTCGGAGTCCGAATTCCAGCCTGCATGAAGATACAGTGCAAGCTGTGTTAAAAGAAGAAATTCTTCCTTCCATTTTATGCAAGAATCCCCAGTGTTTTAACTCCACTAATTCTAATCCGTACAGTAGAGTTGCAGGGATCTTTGCTCTAAATACATCCAAAAATAGTGTGAAATGTCTCTTCCCTGTAGCATTGTACAAGGAACATAACCCCATACCATGAGCCGATGCTTTACGCGAATTATGCTCAATATGGGGTTTCTCACTTAGGTTTGCAGAAATTATTTTACCTAAGAAGATGTAGGTTTTAACCACCTCTAGTTTCTGTCCTCCTATGGCCCATCTATAGTTTTCAGACCTACATTTTTTCTTTCCAAAAATGCACATAATTTTACTTTTCGAAGCGTTAATCTTCATGTAATGTGCTTCTGCAAATTGATTTAATGCATGTAGGCGGTTAGACAAGCCCTTCCGGGTTAAATCTAATATGAGGATATCATCTGCATACATTAAAACTGATATTGATGATCCTCCAATTATCGGGGCTATCCCACCACACACTGAAATGGAAGTAGGTAGGTCTACCGTATATAGTGAAAACAATATAGGGGCCAGTATGCACCCTTGTTTCATCAGAACCCAATTGGAACGGATGTTTGATTTGTCCTATCGACACAAATATTTGTCAGTCAAGATTTAGGGGTAACTCCGAAGTGTTTAGTAACCATAGGCCTGACCCACGCTAAGTACAGTCAAAACACTTGGGGTGGTGATATCTTAAAGTGCAGGGAAGTTATGCCAAGAGTGGCTAAAAACCTTGACATTGTCTCAGGTGAAAAGACACTTGTCCCTTCTATCAGACGACATGGATCTCAGGGATTTTATGGTAGGTCCCCAGAACCCATGTTGTAAGCGCTTCATGTATGCTATGTACCATGACCTATGGAAAACCTCCCAACAGGAGGCTGCTGCGAGATTGCATGAAATAGATAGGGTTTACCTAGAAAACGCTTTGGCTCTAGTTCATAATGGCATGACCACACTATGGTCCAGAATTTATTCACTGGGCAATATTATGTCTTCTGCAATCGATATAATGGAACAATATTTGTCTATTTTACAACACGCTTACAAAAAATAAGAAGGACGCTTAGACACCCAAAGGGCTAGGGTTCAATCGGAGAAACACAAAGGATTGTCCTTTGGGAATAACTTGACAACTATTTCACCTTACTTCTTCACTCAAATCAACATCCACACACTCATGAAGATTAGTGTTCTGATCAAGAAAACAGTGTGCTAGCACATAGACCTTAGTTGCATATCTGTAAAATTGATTTATTAAAAAAAATCACAAACTTTAAAAACGTGTTCATACAAAATACATTATGTGTAGTCGCAGCAACATTCGAGAAAAACGACATCAATTTTATTCACAATGACAAATTAAGAAAATCTTTTTACAACACGGACAATCACAATTGCGCTCCATTATACTTCTGAGCCGGATGCTGCAATCCTTACGTTCTGGCCACGTGCCCTGGTACAACATCAATAGCACGTCTCTGTGTACAATTTAACAGAAAGACAGATGGTTATGGCACGCAGAGATGTGGAATACACCATGTTACAAACTGAAAAATTGGACCAATTACCTTTCACTGTGGCTGAGTCACCTTCCACAGAATGGTTAATCCATGGCTATATTACACTGCCAGTCACGACTTTCCAATTTTAATACTGCTCCAGCACCATCAGGTAGGCAGGTATGAAGCGCTGGGTGAGGGGTTCATACATGAGTACTGGGAATTACCGTACAGATTCAGATGTAGGAATGGGGACACTGAAGTTTTTCTCAGCGGTTCAAACTGGGAACATACTTTTAGTGGATCTTTGGTTTGCAAATAAATCACTCTCCATGGAGCTTGTAAAGCTTTGGTTGCAAACTTGTCCTGTTATTTGAAGGGTTCCCCAGCTGCTGTGATTCATCCGATGTTCGAGTTGCTCTCAAATGGGAGTTACTTAATGCTAAATGATCGAGGCTGCTGTGGGTTGTACTGGGCATCGCATATTTAGTCACAGTAAGTTACAGGGTTACTTGTTGTATGCAAGTAATGTTTCCACCGGCCTGCACATTTAGGGTGGCAACGCTATGGCCTTCGTTAAATGTTTCCTTTATACGGTTTGATAGTCTGCACAGACTGAAAGCCATGCTTTTTCAGAGGATGTGGCCTTAACCTCAGCCCAAGAGACTTTTTATCTCAAGGTTGCAAGGTCTTCATCTGAGTTACAAGCAGTAGTCCGCACGAACTTCCCGCACCATTTCGGGAAAATGGTCCATTGTATCTTTAACATGTATGATACGTGGGGGATCATAAATCTATGTAAATGAATGGGTTCTGGACTGGTTAGCTTCTTTCAGACAATTTTCGGAGTAATTCCATCCTTCATACACTCCATATTGGGAAGCATTTTTGGAGGGCTTCTGCTGGTCCTACTTCTTGTAGTGGGCATCCGGATTTTAATCTACCTGCTTCGCAATGGACATCCCAGTTCATCGGTAGATGGAAAGGGCACTGCTGGTGCGACGTTCTAGTGAAAGCATGGTGCTCCATCTGGGCACACCTCGGCTTCGGTGGCTAAGTGAGTATTGGTTCCTATTGATCATACCACCCTATATTGACTCTTAGAGGACTTTTAGAGCTTTTTTAACTTTAACAGCATCTTTTTACTGTTTTCTTTTACATTACGTTTTTAGAAAATGATTTTATGAATTCTTTTTTAGCATCAGATGACCTTCATCGTCCTGTGGATGAGAAGTGGCTATTATACTTCCAAAACTTGGCTTACTCCCCCCTACAAATTAGAGGAGAATTGCTTCCAAGCTGAGATGGGGGTCCTGAATGACGAATGTCTGACAAGCAGCGGTCTGACATCCCTTGCAGGCTGCCATCCTCAAAGCAGAGACGGGGTCCTTCAATCCCAACCATCAGCTGAGGGGGCTGGTTCTTTGTAGTATCCTCAGGTCATGTTGTTATGTTCCTTCCATTCTGTACCTAGCTGCTCAGCCAGTGTCAGTGTTCCGCGTAGAATGTTAGTGTGGGTGGAATGCTTGGATACTGTGTGGGACTGAGACAGTTGGGAAGATGGGCTGAGCAGCTAGGAGGCTGCTCCTGGTGGGGTTAATGCTGGGGCCTATGTTGGGGCCTATTGTGGAGCCTGTTCTGGATTTACTACCTCTACACTAAGATCTCAATAAACCTCATCTGTTCCTACCTGGCCACGTCTACAGTGTCTACTTGTCATCCTGCACACGTGGGGCCAGCCCACTACATTTATGGCGACGATCTGGAGCTCATCTCACGCAAAAAGCAACATGAAGTCAACCAAGAATGAGGAGTGGACCAAGAGAACGTGTAGAAAAGAACTAAGGTCAAGAAAAATGAAAAAAAAAAGAAACAAGCGTCAAGAAATTTAAAGAAGAGAAAATAGACATGTTGAAGAAAAAGAAATATGTCAAGCATGCCTGTTTGCCCCACCAGTGTCCATCACACCGGACAGCCCTGCCCAGGCATGCTGTGTTGTCATCTCAACACCTGGAAACTAGTCATCAAAGCTGAATCTCAGCACAAGGAAATTAAGACATCAAAGCTGTCTACGTTTGTCAGAAAAATCTACTTATCAAAAAACTAAATGGTGCAACAAGCAAATTCAAGGTTGCCAAGTAACCAAGGTAATTGGTGACTGCCGGTGTTCTTAAACAAGTGCGATGTTTTAGACTCTATGTTGGATTTGTGCTCTCTCGTGATAGCGCTGTGAGTCACTTGTGCCACAAGATTCGACTATAGTAGCAACAATTGTCGAGTGTCTGAAGAAGCAAGGTAATCTTTTTTTTTTTTGTCCAAGATGCTGCTTCAAGTGCGAGTTAAGTTCTTAAGTTTGAAAGACAAGGCATTTCGAGAAGACAAGATTTTATTAAGAGGGAGCTGAAGTGTGTTTTCTACTCGTTGTGTCTCCCTGTCAGCCCTGGTCTGCCACTTTCCACAGCTTCGTGTCACAAGGCTTCAACTTTATTCTCTCATCAAACCTTTACAGGTGTGTGTCCGATCGTTATTCATATACGCTGGCTAATGAGGGACTTTTTGTGAGTATTTATATTTTAAATTGATTTTTCACTGGGATGGCATTTTGACTACGGGCAGTTCAACCGCTGTACTTAAATTTAAAAATGATGCGCGCGTCTTTGTCTGTGCGCGCTGTGATGTACCTCTGTGTCAGCCATTGCCGGTCGTCTGTGACGTGCCTCTGTACCTGCTGCATCATGAAGTGCACACTTTCACCGTAAGCCATCCGGCACCAGCGTAACAGCGTGCTGCCATCGTGGAATTGGTGTGTCAACAAGGTCTGTGCCCGCTTTGCCAATCACGTTGCTCAGTTTTAGTCAAGTTTTTTTATTTTAGCTGCAGCGTCGCAGTGTGTGGATCAGCGTAAGTGGTTATTCTTTTGTTTTCATAAATACGTCGGAGCTGTCTTCTGAATACCACCTGCTCAAGGTACTTTTCATTACCTTCTCCTCGTCAACGACGGAGTCTTTGTGCTCTTTTGGTTACTGCTATGTTCTTTGAAGTTTCGAAGATACTAATGAGAAATACATACTTGGAAGTCTTATCGGAGCACAAGTGACTTTAAAAAAAAAAAAAAAACATCGGTGTATTTCATGTTTCAAAAGTGCGTGTGTGTCTACATGAATTTGAAGTGCTCAAATTGTTTTTTTTTAAACGCCTGTCGCGGTGACAGGCACACCATTGACTTTAGAAATACGAGTTGTAAGTTATGTTTTAAAGTTTTCACGCAAAAATGTTTTTTTTTTATTCACAAGAGGAAGAATTTAACGTAAAAAATATTTCACAAGAGTGTTAATCTATTACAAAAATGGTTGTTGCTTTCTACAATGTCCTATGTATGCCAACGTTGTTTTATCGCTATGTAAGAGTTCTTGTTAGTTGGCATGGGGGTGGGTTTTTAGTCCCATGTCCCTTACTTAAAATGTTTTATCCCTGCCTGCCTAAGGGATAGGAGTGGGTTTAAGCCCCATTTCCTTTTAGATAGTTATCCCTGCCTAGGGATGGTAGTGGGTTTTTAGTCCCATGATCCTTATATATAAAATGTTTTATCCCTGCCTTAGGGATGGGAGTGGGTTTCTAGTCCCATCACCCCACGTTCACAGTAATTTATTTGGGAATGGGTTTTAGCCCCATTTTTACAGGGGGTTTTAGTCCCACCTTTGTCACTTTGAGTTTGGGTGTTAGTCCCATTTACTCTGTTATAGGGGGTAAGAGTCCTACCTATTTATAGGGGGTTAGTGTCCCACCTATGTCATTAGTAATGGGTACCAGTCCTATTTACTAAGTTTAAAGGGGGTCTTAGTCCCACCTTTACGTGTATGTTGGGTATCAGTCCTTTCATTTACGTTTTCACTGTCTTGCGTGTGTGTAGCCATCTTTTGATGCCACACCGTGCTGCATGTTGGTTTTACATTATGCACGTGTCAGTGGGTTTCAGTCCCATGTGACGTATTATTTCAATTTGGGTGTTAGTCCCAAACACGTGGGTTTTAGTCCCATAGTGTCCCTTACATGAGGGGTGGCGTTTTGAGTTGTCGTCACAGTTTTCTCACGTGAGAAGTACTTCCTTGGGTGTTGTTCTACCCATAGACATTTATACCCGTAGGATTCTACTCTGGGTATCATATTCATTTGTCGTATGTGAGCTCTTATTTCATTTCTAAAATATTTCTTTGTTCAGTATTAAGGGAAGGGGATGGTGTTAGTGTGTTGATCTATGCTTGCATCTTTCCTTTCTCCTTAGTGTGTCTGTTTTCCCTCTTGTGATGTATTTCTACACGCATTCCTGGGTTTATGGACTATTCATATCTTGTGTACATTTTTGTATTTATTTGTTTGCTTATTAGTAGTTTGGGTCTATTCTAGGTTTTATTAATTTTCAGTGTAAAGGAAGAGGATGTGTAGTATCCTCAGGTCATGTTGTTATGTTCCTTCCATTCTGTACCTAGCTGCTCAGCCAGTGTCAGTGTTCCGCGTGGAATGTTAGTGTGGGTGGAATGCTTAGATACTGTGTGGGACTGAGACAGTTGGGAAGATGGGCTGAGCAGCTAGGAGGCTGCTCCTGGTGGGGTTAATGCTGGGGCCTATGTTGGGGCCTATTGTGGAGCCTGTTCTGGATTTACTACCTCTACACTAAGATCTCAATAAACCTCATCTGTTCCTACCTGGCCACATCTACAGTGTCTACTTGTCATCCTGCACACGTGGGCCAGCCCACTACATTCTTCCCTGGGGGTTTCTTGGCTACATATACATATAGTTATACACACATACACCTACACATCCAGATTAGGCTAGGTAAGTTTTAGCAAATTACTTAGGGTACACATTTTAGGAATATGCAAGTGCTGCTGTTTTTATCTGAACTGTTTCTGTTCATCTTATTAGCACTATGGTAGAAATGTATCACTGTATTGTTACTAGCAATGGCTTTCATATACTTCTGTCTCCTGATTGTCGTAGCACACATGTTTTACACAAGACTGCGCTGGACCAATAAATCTTTATTGAAATGTCCTAATCGCCATCCTGTGTATTTTCTTAGAGAAAGCAAGCACGAGTGTCTGAGCGAAAGTACTGTACTGCTATCCATGATCCCTGAGGAATCAGGGTTGTCATGTTCAGTGGTTGCCAGAGACCACCTACACCACCGTAGGATACAGGGGGGGTGGGGGTGGCACTGTGCAGCTAGCTGGTCTAGCGGCTGACATATCCAGTGGGGGTGTCCGAAAGTGGTTAGGACACCAAGCCCTCAGTTTAGGTCATCCAAAACGCGAGGTCCTGGGGGACTCCTACGAACTACACAACACACCGGGCATAGAGAGGAGACACTTCTAAGCTGAGTCCTGCATGCTGAAACTTCAACACACAGAGGTCTGATATGCCTCACGGTTGGCCTACTTGAGGCCAAGATGGGGTCCTTCATTCTCTTCCAACAGGTAATGGGGTTGGTTCTTTCCTAGGCGATTCTTGGCTTCACACCCACAAATAGGCCTTACACTTACATCAAATTCAAAAATACTTTATTTATACAATGATGTCCGTCAAAGTACATTCATTCAAAATAAAATCAAAATCATAGCTATTGTCATGGTTTTTTTGTGTCAATAATTTAAGAGGTAACCCATAGTTCGTCCGCTGGTTTCCTCAGCGGTACAAGTGTTTAAAATACAATTCGATAAACAACTATTGACTTAATAAGTTAGTCTTTGGTTAAAAAAGCAGTGCTATCTGTCTATTTGAGGGTAATATTTTAAGGCTACTGAGATTCAAAGTTCCTCCCGTTCTTCATTTTGGGGTTCTGAATTTATTCTTAGTTTTTTGTTGTTGTTATTTTTATTGGCTTTTCAGAATAGACAATCATCAGAGCTGCCACGCAGGGCAGTGTTGCAATCAAAAAACAAAACATGAACACAAAAACAACATCAGTGATTTGGACATTTTATACAATGTTAGCATTTGAAGTCTCGCAATAGAGGGACAGATCATGCTCTAAATAATACCTCTTTGGAACCTGACATGTGGACATCTATTCTGAATGGTGTCATTTTGGGCTTGGAGTGCTAGATATTGTCTTAGGGGTTCCCAAATATCTTTAGGTCTGGACTCCGATGGTAATTCCTCTGCATACAATTCCAAATTTTCTCTGCAGTAAGCTAGATCTTTGACCCAACTCTCAACCCTCGGTGCTAGTTTACCTTCCCATGTTAGCGCTATACGCCTTTTAGCCAACAACAAAGCAATCTTCACAAATTTCCCTTTTGCTCCCTTGGCCTGTGGTATATATCCAAGCAAACATACCACGGGTGTACATGGCAAAGAAGTATCCGTCATGCTGTGTATTCTATTCATCATTTCTTCCCAGTACGATAATACCAGCCTGCATCCCCATGCTAGGTGATAAAAATCAGCACCCATCGGACCACAACGTGTACATTTGCTTGAGACCTATTTTATAAAGTTTGAGTGGGGTATGATATGTTTGGTGCAGGAATTTGAAGTGAATGATTCTAAGGTTGCATATTTCTATGCCTCTGCATCTTAGAACTCAAGACAACTTGCTACAGTTTAGGAAGGGACTCAAAACTTGGTTATTTACGTGCACTCCTTCGGGGGATTGATTTCCCGGATCAACATTATGGTAGCAAGCGCTAAGATGCCATGGCATACACGCACTCTATAAAAACCCAGTTTTCATTTCATTTCATTTTCATTTCATTTCATTGGGTGTGAGTTTGCCCGTTAATGTGCAGATTTGTTCCCATTCAGGCAGCGTTAATTGGGGGTCTAGTATTGTATTCCAACGCTCTAGGCTTTTATCCGCTGGTACGATCATTTATTTGAAAGGTTTTATATAGCGCTGACTAGACCCAGAGGTATCAGAGCGCTATACATGAATATCAGCCCATAGTTGCAGGTTATATTGTTACAAGGATTACATAGTATCAGAGCAAAGCTACATAGTTACACGATAGGTCGAGAAAAACAATAAGGACATATTCGTAAGGGAAAAAGCAGGCAAGGGGAGAGATTCAGGGGAGAGGGGGTATGAGCAGGGGAAGTAGACAAAGAATGAAGGAGAGAAAGAGGAGGGGGAGAGACAAAGCATGTAAGAGGAGGGGGGAGTGACGGGGGCACAAACCAGTAGACGAGTAAAAGCTGCGTCCAAAGTCCAGTAAGCTGTGGTCCCCGGGGAAGTGGTATCATGCCCACATCTCTGTTGCGAGAGGCTCCCTTTACGCAGTGGACTCTCTCAGAGGGGTCTCTGAGACTCCAAGGCCTACCTACTGGATCCTTCCCCAACAAGGGGAGAGAGAGTGCTCTGGCAAGGGGCGCCATACCATACCTCAACTGTGAGTGGCTCCCTTGGCGCTGTGGACTCTCTCAGAGGGGTCACTGAGACTCCAGAGTATAGAAATTGGATCTTTCCCCAACAAGGGGAGAAAGAGCACAAGGGACAGGGAGGAAAGTGAGACAGTGTGAAGGAGGAAAAAAGCAAGAAAGAGGACAAAAGGTGTTAAGGAGAGAAAGAATAAGAACCACACATATATATTCGCAAAACTGTTTTTGATGAGTTTTAACTGTGAGTTACTGCTTTTTACTAGGTTAGTGCCCTTCAATTTCAGGTGATTTACAACAGTTCCAAGCTTTGTTAGAGTTTCCGTTGCTCAAAAGAGTATTATTTCCCGTATTTATATATTTCCCACATATTCATTGCCTGATTTTGACAGCGAGAGAGTTTCACTCATAATCGTTGAAGGTCACTCACAATTACACCGAAACCATGAAAATATCACACATAAGTAATCCGAAACCTTGGCAGCTATGACCTGGGGGTCCTATGCTAAAGCGTGGTGCAGTGGGCTTCTGCTGTGGCAATGTCATCAGTGGGGGGCCCCTCCTCTGCAGGCTCCCTGGTAGGCCCCCGATAACAGCCTTATGCTCAGCGGGTGTTTAGACACAGCCGTGTCCGTTTTATGGATAGCTTTCCGACCCTAGTGTGGCATCGCCGCTTGTACGTCTGTGGGCGCCATTTTGAAGGGGGATGGTGTTTCCTGGTTGAGAGTGCACTGTGTCGGTAGAGTCTAGTCTGTGTGGCGTCCCTGGGGCTGCATTCTGGTCACGTGAGGCACTGGGTCTTACATGCCAAGTCTTTGCAGCAGGGTGCGAGGTGGCAGTTTGTGAGCTGGGAAGAGTCTTTCACCGGCTTTATGGTCAAAGCCGGGCTGCCATCTTAGGGTCAGGCGGGGTGCATGTTATTAATTGTAGTTATATTATTCAGCCCTCGCTCGCCATGTAGCCAACACTTGGGGGTCTGTCTCAATTGGCAGGGATTTCGGTGTTCTCCGGTCCCCTCTCTTGTCTTTCATGCACCTGGGAGGTCCTGCGTAGGCTCACGGGGCAGCGGGGTCCGCTCCAGCAATCACTCAGGTGCAGCGTCTCACTCCCCAGGGGATCCTTGGCGTTCATGATGCCGATAACCTTCTTTCCCAGCCACGGCCAGTGATCTTTCGATGCCGCATCAACTCCGTGTTCACTTCACCGGACTTTGGGGATCTCTGTCTCTCGCGGGGTACTGGGCGCCATTTTAGTGAGCGCCGGGGCTCGGCAGCAAGCCCCACTCCTGGGCGTGTGAGTGCTATGGCAGCGGTTTGAGTCACTCAGTTTATGCCCCGCATTGTCAGCTTGCCGATGGTGTGCTTCACTGCCGAGGACGCGTTGTTTAGACGCAGTTAGGGGTTCAGGAACAGTGCATGGATCGGGAGCTGAGACAAGCTCCTGGTTGGAGCGTCTGTTGCTTCGTCATCAGGATGCCATGGTTCCAGTCCTGGGCTTTTCTTTCATAGCAGCTCAGTTTAAACAAGAAGTCATTTCGTCCTTTACTTTTTTGTATAGTTTGGTAATTAGCTGTCGCCTATTTGGGGCTACCAATAACAACTGTAGAGAGTGTAGAGGAGGGGTTCCTCAGGAAAGGATGTGTAGTGATCTCTGATAGCCGATTTTAGGCGGTGACATGTCAATTGAAAAAGCGCGGTGGGATTAGTGATGTATGCAAGATCGTCTTTAGTGATAAAATGCCCTTCTGGGTATATATCTTGCATATGAATCAGCCCAACCTCTGTGAGAGAACGTAAGGGACCTGCTTCCTGTGTAACGGATAAATTTTGCAAATAGCCTGCCAGGTCGCAATTGTAGTGTCTATGGTATTAATTTTCGATTTAGGTGTGCCTCTGTGAGTGTGCGTTAATACACCAGCTAGCGGGATAGGAGATGCATCCCGGTCTTCCACTGCAACGTGTGGAGTAATTTCATGAGGACGATACCAGTAGTAGGCATATTGTGCTTGTGCAGAAAGATAATATACATAAAATACTGGCGCACAGAAGCCCCCCTTTGCATAACTCAGCGTTAGAGTGGATCAGCCTATTCTGGCTTGGCTGCCCCCCCCATATAAATCTGAGTAGGTGAGTTCTTAGGGTCGCGAAAAAGTGTTTTGAGAGTGTTATGGGGATGTAGCAGAACAAATTACAGCGATACGGTTGGCCAAGTACTGTGGTAAATATTCTAATTACCTGGACTGAATTTAATACGGAATCTTAAATAAAATAGCTCAGGAAAATAAGAGGCAGAATCCGTGGTATAAGAGGTTTCTGAATGGGCTTTATTCCAAAATGGCCGACTCGAGTCGCGGCCTTCAGGTTCCGTCACCACGGGGGTTCAGGAAGTGAAGTACGATATTTTATTGACAAGAAATTGCTTTTATAGAACATACATTACAATGAAACAAATGTAGAAGGTGTAACAATTGATAAGAGAAACGATAATGTATGTGCGTAACCGAAAATGGGCGTAATAAGGAGTAAAAAGAAACATGATTGGTTATGATGTCATACATAGGTGGATCTATAAGATAATACTTGGCAGAGATGCGCGCGCAGCAGCATGACGTGTAATTGACGTGCAACTAGGGGGTGAAGGGGACTTGACATTTAGCTCTACATGCGGAGACAAAAAGTCTGGGGGGTCAAGTCAACCTAATCCCAAATCATATCTAACATCCTATGTTTAAAGAACTATGTTATCCACAAGGAAGGACTCTCGGACAGAATCTATTCTATACTGACTGTGTGTGCGTGCACAAGCGTCTAAGTGTCTATATGAGCTGCAAGGGGCAGAAAACTTTCCATGGTAACAGGGCTATGAATTACTTGCATGAGGACAGAGAGGCCGGGCCCTTTGCTCGGTAGCTTGAAGGAAATGTTTACCTAAACTACTAGACAGGAATGCATCGGCTGAGGAGCAAAGTAGATAATTCGAAGGTGAAATACAGCTTCTTGGCAGGCAGGCAAAACTGGCCGAGGCAGGCACCGTTAGCCGCACAGGAAGTAGGACAAAGTTCATGGACACAGATGCGAGCTCAAGCTGAAGCTGTCAGAGGCAGAGAGCAGGAAAAGGCTTGAGGACAGAATCGGGCCTACTTGCCTGAACTGTAAAAATGGAGTAACTTAGCCATATAAAGTCGGTGGCCTTTCATACTTAGGAATCGAATATCCAGCCCATTCATGGCGGATCTGACAGAGGACATGTTGACGGTGGACGCACATGTGTTTGCGTCTTCGAAACTGGAACTGGAGGGAACATACATGTGTTTGTAACATGCACATAGAACCGTTGGGGTCCAAGATAGGGGACATAACTGATCAGGAAAATCCATATTTCCACATTCCCTCCTTGTCCCCTACTTGCCCATCAAGAAACATCAATCTTCATCAATCCATCGATTTGCTCATGGAGCATCATTTCTTCTTCTTTCTTCTTCCGGGATCTTGAGCGAAAACCTTGATGCGGAATACACGATGTGGCACACAGACCACAAATCGCTGGTCCACATTGCAAGCATAAGCAGCAACTGAATAGTATAAGAAGGCCAATACCTAGGAAGGATAGAACTCTCCATCCCCAGGCTGATATCACACTCCAAAACCACCCGGACCACGTCCAAGTGCCTGGATTCTGGTGTATCTGGCTCACAATCTTATGAAGGCGAGTTATAGCTTTATATACAGATGGCGAATTTTCTGGTATGAATACGCAGCAGCTTGATCCGATGACCCTACAAGCTCCGCCTCTATCGGCCAGAATGACGTCAAGGACAAGACGATTTTGAAGAACAACAATCCTCATCGCAGATTGCTCCTCTGTCAGATTGCCTAGGGCGGCAATAGTTTCATTCACTACAGCTTCAAGAGTCTTGGTTAATCTACGTATTAGCTTACTATTTGAAATCGTACCTATATAGGGAAAGATACCTTTATTGAAATCTACATACTTGTCCCATGCCGTCTCAGTATAATCGACAACTGGGAGATCTCTTCGCTCTCTATGGTGTACTAAATGGACATTTCGGTAATAATCAGGAGGGGCTAGGAAAACAGGTGGCAAAAGGAATGCTATGTAACAGGTACCATCCCAATCTAGAGGTAGACGCATATATGCAGTCTGACCACAGATGAAGTAGGAGTGGCGAGAAGCTCTAAATGAGGATTTGCCTTGATCATTGAATTCTACTATAGTGGTGCATTTACTATGGCCCATATGTATGGAACCAATTTTCTTTACACACAATTCACCTTTAGCTGGAAATACTGACATTGTTGGCAAAACTAGTTCAACTTCGGAATCAACATTCAGAATCATAAGGTTAGGTGTAAAATTACCTAATCCATATACTTCATTTTCTAGATCAGTTCCTGTTCTTTTGGGGCGACCCTCCTTGTCAGGGTAGCAGACCTTGAGTAAAACTAGGTTCAGATTTCCCCATACCCAATGGTCTTGGTAAACTGCTGTGTCTGAATCTATGGAATTGATTAAACTAAACCATGCTCCACAGGAGCCATTATGTGTAAACGGATGTGGAAAGAAAGGCAAAACTCCTTTATTATTCTGATAGGGAGGGAGTCGGCCACACACCCAACAATTAGTAGCATTACTAGTCTGATGGGAATGATGCAACATACTAATGAAAGTGTTATTGCGCAGCGCAAGTCTATAGGACAATTCATGCGGAGGTAGGTCACTAAAAGAATGTTCATCAGTTATATTGAAAACATGTTTAGAAATAGGGTAATATATATGCAACAATATACTTGCAGTAATTATTATAAAACTCAAGAAAAACAAAATTAATAAAGTCACAATACAGTGGCTACGCAGTGATTTACAATATGCATGTCGTTTCAACATTGTTCTCGATTGTTCATGATTCAGACCTAAGGGATACATGTCGGAGACAGATTCAACCGCTTCACCTTGGAGAGGACTTAAACAATCAAATCGTCCGACGGCTTGGGTCTGAGTTTCAATTTATAAAGGTCTTTGCTACTGGCCTCAGCCAAAGGTAGCTTTGAGTCAATGGGTGAAGACACACGGGGTGGGCTATTTACATCTGAAGGAAGTCCATGAAATTTCTTGATATGACTTGAATGCACCCACCCCTTCCTGCCCTCGATCTTCACGGCTGTCCTTGTGGTGAGCAGGACCAGTTTGGGCGTCTTCCACCTGGGCTCCAGCTGAGTCTTTCGGTCAAAGTTCCTCACAAGTACGAAATCCCCCGGAACTACGTCATGGGGTTTCACCTCAGTGTTGTCAGGAAAGGCTGCAGCTACCTGTGAACGACAAGATTGTAGTGCAGACATCAAGGAAGCCAGGTAATCTGTCAGCATATTACAGTCAACATCAGTTATTTTACGAGGTATAGGCGTCCCCCACATATTCGGTGGTCTGCCAAAGATCACCTCATAAGGGGATAGCCCTGTTCGGGAGTGTGCTACCATTCTCATGTAAAAGAGTGCGACTGGTAAGGCTACTATCCAATCGACACCTTTCTCCCTACATATTTTGGACAATCTGATTTTCAAAGTTTGATTATGTCGTTCCACGAGACCTGCTGCCTCGGGGTGTCGGACACAATGAAACTTCCACTGATATCCTAGCAGAAGTGAAACATGTTTCATTAATTCGGAGGAGAACGGCTGGCCGTTATCTGAATATACAACACGTGGTAAACCGTACCGTGGGAAGAATTCTCGAACTAGCTGCTTGGCAGTGGTCGGGGCAGTGTAATCTGATACTGGGTATGCTTCAGTCCAACGGGAAAGAGCACAGACAACTACGAGAACATATTTGAATCCTCGACATCGTTCCATTTGGATATAATACATCTGGAGGACTTCAAAAGGGTGATCAGGAGGCTGAAATCCACCCTGCTCTACGGGAATGCTTTTACCTGGGTTAAACTGACAACATATCATACAGGTACGGACTTTTTGCTTAGCTGCTGCTCGTAAATGTTTGTTGAACCAAATGTGTTGGATGCTGTCTAGCATAGCTTTCTCTCCTAGATGCGCCGGACTGTGAATCGTAGTTATGACCGCTTGGACCATAGAATCAGGAAGAAACCATACAGATTTCTCCTTCGTCATCCATCCCTGATCTGTGTGGATCCCTCCTAGTTCAGTCCATTTCTTTATTTCCTCTGCGGTAGCATGTGTCTGTATGTCAATTATGTCAAGTGCGGGATCCTTAATCGTCATACAATGTGTTGGTGTCGGAACTATTGGCTTTGTCATGTCGGATGTGCGGGTCTGAGCAGTCTGTTTAGCTGTTCTGTCAGCTAAATCATTGCCTTGAGAAATGATATCAGTAACCTTCGTATGTGCTTTACATTTCATAATCGATATTGCAGTGGGCAGATGAATTGCATCTAACAAAGCATGAATGAGGGACCCATGTTGTATGTGGGTGCCATGAGAAGTTAAATAACCCCTCTCTCGCCAAAGCACCCCGAAGTCATGCACGACTCCGAATGCATAACGTGAATCAGTGTATATGTTAACTTTCTTACTTGTGGCTTGAATACAGGCTTGTGTCAGAGCAATAAGCTCTGCTGCTTGGGCTGACAAAGTATCTATACAGTTTGTTTCAATAACTTCAGTGTCTGTTGTGACTGCATACGCGGCCACTAAATCTCCTGTATTTGTCCTCATGCACGATCCATCTACATACAACGTCAGGTCTGGATCTAACAATGGAACGTCTGTCAAGTCTTGTCTGGGTTTCGTCTTTATTTCAATAACTTCGACACAATCATGAGCTAGTGGGTCTGTTCCAATTACAGGTAAAAGTGTAGCAGGATTCAATGTATTACAACGTCTGATTTCTATGTGTGGCTGAAACAATGTTAGTTCATATCCTGTAAGTCTAGCTACGGTCAAGTGTTGTGTTTGCGTTCGGTTCACAAGAACCTCTACTGCGTGTGGTACTTGTACTGTCAACGGGTGTCCTAACACTATGGCATCGCTTTGTCTGATTGCTAAAGCTGTTGCTGCCACTGATTTCAGGCACGCAGGCAGAGCCTGAGCTACGGGATCTAATGTACTAGAGAAATAAGCACATGGTTTGCGTGATCCTGCTTGTTCCTGAGTGAGTACTGACAAAGCAGTACCTTCACGTTCTGTAACAAAGAGTGTAAAATGTTTATTGTAACATGGTGTTGCTAAAACTGGTGCTTGACATAGAGCTTTCTTTAAGCTTTCAAAAGCTAGTGTGTGTTCCTGAGTCCAAGGGAGGACAGTCAACGTGGCTGCCTCCTGCGTTGTCAATTGAATGAGTGGTTTTGCTAGAAATGCATACTGGGGAATCCACTGCCTACAGTATGAAGTGAGGCCTAAAAAAGCCCGCACCTCCTTTTGTGTCTTGGGTATTGGCATGTTAGCAATTAACTGGATGCGATCGGGTGTAAGCTGCCTTCCCTCCTTGGACAGCGAGTGACCAAGATAAACAACTCGCTGGACACAGAATTGCAGCTTAGAAGGGGATACCTTGTGCCCCTTTTCGGCCAGGAATTGTAAAACTGTCAGGGATGCCTTTTCACATTCAGGCTCGTTTCGGGCGGTGATCAGCAGATCATCGACATATTGAAGCAGTGCAGTGTTAACTGGCATGTGTATACTGTCAAGTTCTCGTTTCAGTGCTTGGCTATAGATGCTGGGACTTTCTGTAAATCCTTGAGGAGCGCGTGTGAATTTAAAGCTTCGTCCATTTAAACTAAATCCGAACAGATATTGGCTTTCCGGATCTATGGGGACGCTAAAGAAAGCATTCTTGAGATCAATTACTGTAAAGAATGTGGCTCGAGAATCAATGGCTGTCAGTAATGATGAGATATCGGGGACCACAGGAAATTGTGGCACAATGCATTTGTTTAACTCGCGCAGATCAATAACCAATCGATATACTGGCGGGGCCATTGGATCAGTTCGTTTAAGAATCGGAATTATCGGTGAATTACATATATTGGAGTCGGTTTCCACAACCACTCCTTGTGCAATAAGCTCGTCAATGATTTTCAGTAAAGCCACTACAGCATCTTGCGGTAACTTGTATTGTCGCATTCGTGGGAGTACTACTCCTGCCTTTAGTGTGACTCGATATGGTGTAATGTTCATGCAACCGACATCAGTAGGGCCTTGTGCCCATAGATGTGCGGGTAAAGTCTGTAGTCGGGGATCCATGTCTCTGGATACATAGTGACCTTTAAAATCACGTAAAAACAATCTTACTCCTTCCGGAGAACAACATATAATAGCCCCTAGGGCTTTCAATGTCTTTATACCTAACAAGTTTTCTGGACAAGATTTGGTAAGCAATAAATCTGTAGTTCGTGTCAAGGGACCAATCGTAAGTGGAAGTGGCTGTGATACTTCATTAACAATAGGCTTTCCTGAAAAACCAAGGGAAACATTTTGAGAGCCTGAGAGGGGTGCCCCTGGAACTTCACTACGTTTTATTGTTGTTCGACTTGCCCCTGTATCAAGTAAAAATTTTCTGTCTTGACCTAATAATTCACTATGCACATAAGGTCCTTCTTGATCCACTGGGATCTCAATAAGGGGTAAGTCAACTTCCCTCTCTAGGCTGGTTCATGTGTAACGTTGATACTCAGGGTATTCATACTGTGCGGTCTGATACATTTGTCGTGTTGTTGTTTGTGTGGCAGCAGCAGGCAACGGTGGTGCAGCTGGCACAAACTGTATAGGCTGTTGTGAGGCTGGCATGGACTGTGCATGCTGTGAAGCTCCTTGTTCATTCTGATCCTGTCTGAATGGTCGTGGTCTCTCTTTAGCAATACCTACAGCTATATTACGCTTCAGGACTGGACAATCGTGTACATAATGGCCTAGTTGTTTACAGTAATTGCATGTTCCCTTTACAGGGACTGCTGAATCTCCGGAATGTGTCACACCCTTTTTGTGACCATCCGCTGGTACTGTCTGGGAAACTAGCATTTTCATTTTAGTATCCTTCATACGTCTTTGTTCGTGTTCTTGTTCATCTCTAATTCTATTGTGATGATACTGTAACATTTGTAGCATTTGCGACGGAGTGTTACTTTGCCAGGTACTCTCGAATTTCAATATTCTATTCTTCACTGGAGGCAAGGAATTTTCCACTAGTTTTGTCACAAATAAATGTGGATACGACTCACTATTTGCTTTTATACCACTATTTATACCAAAACATTTTTCAAATCGGGCATAATAATCACTTGTGTCTTCATCATGCTTTTGTTTACAGGCTGAAATTGCACCCCAATCTTCCTTTTTCGTAGTTAATAAACGTGGCAGTACCTGTACTAGTAAACCTGGTAATGCTTTAACTTTATCCCCGAGCCCTGAACCTGCAGTTCGGGCCTTTTCTTCTGCTTCTAATGCTGTCCAGTCTATTTTTTGGTCTCCCACTTCCCACTCTTTTTCTTTCAGTTTTTCATAAATGCCAGCAGGCATTAGCACCTTTAATATCGTCATAATGTCAGGATAGGTATACTCTCCCATGAGTAACATGTCTTTAATTTCCCGGTGGAAACCCGCTGGGTCTTTGTCATGACTGGGTACCACTTTCTTCATTTCTAACAATTCGATTTTTGATATGGGTGTATATACAAATACACGGTGAAAATTATTGTCTTCGCCTTTTATTGGGTGCACTTCTCGTAAGGGATTCTGTCTATCCATGTAGTACGGCGTTCTTTCCTTGTTGGGCAGTGAGAAAGGATCTGGGCTTACAAAAAGAATGTACTGTTTACGTGACACTAGTATTTCTTTAATTAACTTGTTACCAGAACCTCTCCATCTATTCGTGAGTAGTTCGGTTAATATATCAGGTAAGGGACCAGGATCAGCATGTTGGTTCTTATATAATATAAGAAGTTGCTGAATCATATAGATTCCAGCTAAACGTTGTTCATCTGGACTGAGGTTCAAAAACGTGTGTGCTACTGTCTCATCACCGTATTTTCCAGGACTGTCAATCCAGTGAACGGCTGACCTAGCTAATTCTTGCTCGTCCATAGAATCGAGGAGGTGGTAGCCCCTTCGTTCTCGAAGTATTTTGTCAGCGGCTTGAAACGAATGTTCAGGAGACTTCAGATTTATTATAGGCGTCGGATAAGTTCTGCTATTGTTTGGACATACGGAATGTATCGGATCAGAAAAACATCTAGTATTATTACAGGATCTTCCTCTACCTACATAGGCTATGGTGTCTGACTGTCTTACGGAATCCCCTGATTCGGACGCACCATCTTGCTCGAACTCGTCTGTCTCCAATCTCTCTTCATGTATACGTTCTATTTCTTTCCTAATTTTTCGACACATGGCTACTATACTTCCTTGTTTATCATGTCTTCCGTCTGATATATTCTGACTCCATCTCGTAAGAGTTTGCATTATTCCCGGGTCTACCCCCGGTCGGTCTTGATTTCTGATCACACAATTTATAAGAAAACGTAACAATTCTCCCTGTATCTCTACTTTCTGATATTCCATAGCTCTGTTAATGCATTCAGGATCTTTCCCTGTTTGGACAAAATGATATATGCTATCTAAATGCATAGCCATTCCTGGTAATCTCCCTAAAAACGATGCAGCTCGTCTAACACGTAATGATGCTAGAACCATTTCGTCCTCTTTGCCGGGCACCGGGTCATATCTACAATCTATCATAAGGTCTTTAAGCATGCGGGGATTTACAAGTTTGGGCGTACGTGCATGCACTGGTTCTTGAAAAGTAAGTTTACTCATTCGGGGTGGCGTAGAATAAATGCTAGTAGCACCTCCAGTAGCCCCCTCTGGGGTACCGGACGTGAAAGGATTCGTTGAACGTGCTACAGCAACTACAGGTGTTGACACCACTGTAGAATCGGTTGCGGGAACAGATGCGGAAACAGATGTGCTTGCCGAAGCTTGTGTCGGGGCTTGCTGTTGCACAGCGATAGATACTTGATCTTGACGTTGAACCCCCCCAGCAGACGGTCTATGTGGTGCGGGGTTAGCATATTCGGGAGCTGCGTCATCTAAATATGAGGAAAGAAAAACATCTTCTGCGGTTCTGGGGTGTCCTTTAGGATGTACTTTTATCGGAAACAATGGGGGTGGCAAGTCTTTTGGTATCTCCGTAGTAGCCTTAGGTAATCCTTCGGCCAGAAGGGGATACATACCTTTCATAAGGGCATTTCTTTGTCTATCGGTTTGTTCTGCTTGTACTCGTGTACCTTCTTCAATCAACAGATTTTCTCGAACCTTATTTGCACTTTCTTTATTTTTCTCTTCCTGTCTTAGCGCTTTTTCGGTGCGTCTATGCGATTCTTTACGCCATAACTCAACAGCGTCTTTCTGTGACTGTCTAGCTTTCCTCTTCCACAACTCTTCTTCTACTTTCATAATACATTCTGCATCCCAGGTCCCAGCGACGGGCCACCTCTGACTTTCTGGTAATTCTTTGGTATAATCCACCCATAGATCAAGGAATAATATGGCGTCTAAGCCATGCTTGTGATACATAAAGTGCCCTGGAGTGTCTCTCGGAGGAATAGGAACTGCTTCTTCAAGTACCCCTTTTCTGGTAGTGATCTGTCTCAATTTCGAAAAGAGCGGCATATTGACAACTGATCTGATACTTAATCTTGAACACACTTAATACAAAAAGCGCAACAATGAACAATCATTCATACCACAATATGCAGGACGTTTTAACACATTAAACATTGAATATTTTAACCTTTAAAAATGACCAACAATGATGATAGTCTGCATAACTAATCACCAAGCAGAATTCTTGACAATAACTAGATACTTCGGAATACTTGATATACTGCTAAACAGTACATATACACTGCTGAAACAGTGCAGACCGGATTTGTGTACCCAAATCCGTCTTGACCGGCACAACCTATGTGCACGTCAGAACGCCTCCCCAGCAATGGTACTCACCGGGTAGCTCAAAACGGAAGGCCTCGGAAATGGACTGGACTGGACTCGACAACTGTGGACATCGGACCCTCTGGACGTCGGGACTTGACTTCGGAAACCTGGTGGGCCTCTGTATACCTCGGATCTTGCTCTCTCTGCTAGGCTCTGGTCGGGATACTTCGCACTTCTCACCGCCTCGTCTGGGTTGATCGCAGCCTCATTCGCCCCCGCTTGACCGGAGGGAGCTACAGGAAATCCTGCTGGTACGCGTTATGGTCCGTCCAGCTGTGGCAGGAGACCGGGCCTGCAACGCACCACCGGCGCGTGAGATGAGAAAGTGTCCCTGTTCGGGCGCCAATTATGTGGTAAATATTCTAATTACCTGGACTGAATTTAATACGGAATCTTAAATAAAATAGCTCAGGAAAATAAGAGGCAGAATCCGTGGTATAAGAGGTTTCTGAATGGGCTTTATTCCAAAATGGCCGACTCGAGTCGCGGCCTTCAGGTTCCGTCACCACGGGGGTTCAGGAAGTGAAGTACGATATTTTATTGACAAGAAATTGCTTTTATAGAACATACATTACAATGAAACAAATGTAGAAGGCGTAACAATTGATAAGAGAAACGATAATGTATGTGCGTAACCGAAAATGGGCGTAATAAGGAGTAAAAAGAAACATGATTGGTTATGATGTCATACATAGGTGGATCTATAAGATAATACTTGGCAGAGATGCGCGCGCAGCAGCATGACGTGTAATTGACGTGCAACTAGGGGGTGAAGGGGACTTGACATTTAGCTCTACATGCGGAGACAAAAAGTCTGGGGGGTCAAGTCAACCTAATCCCAAATCATATCTAACATCCTATGTTTAAAGAACTATGTTATCCACAAGGAAGGACTCTCGGACAGAATCTATTCTATACTGACTGTGTGTGCGTGCACAAGCGTCTAAGTGTCTATATGAGCTGCAAGGGGCAGAAAACTTTCCATGGTAACAGGGCTATGAATTACTTGCATGAGGACAGAGAGGCCGGGCCCTTTGCTCGGTAGCTTGAAGGAAATGTTTACCTAAACTACTAGACAGGAATGCATCGGCTGAGGAGCAAAGTAGATAATTCGAAGGTGAAATACAGCTTCTTGGCAGGCAGGCAAAACTGGCCGAGGCAGGCACCGTTAGCCGCACAGGAAGTAGGACAAAGTTCATGGACACAGATGCGAGCTCAAGCTGAAGCTGTCAGAGGCAGAGAGCAGGAAAAGGCTTGAGGACAGAATCGGGCCTACTTGCCTGAACTGTAAAAATGGAGTAACTTAGCCATATAAAGTCGGTGGCCTTTCATACTTAGGAATCGAATATCCAGCCCATTCATGGCGGATCTGACAGAGGACATGTTGACGGTGGACGCACATGTGTTTGCGTCTTCGAAACTGGAACTGGAGGGAACATACATGTGTTTGTAACATGCACATAGAACCGTTGGGGTCCAAGATAGGGGACATAACTGATCAGGAAAATCCATATTTCCACAGTACAGCGGCAAGTGTAACCATTTATCCACTTGGCGTTCGAAGGCAGTATATGCTCGGACGTAGCTCTCTCTAACCACAACCTCTGGATCCCGGTGTACCCAAACTCCGAGATATTTTACTGGGTCAGTCGTCCATCTCAATGGGTATTCCATATGAGGGGGAGCGGTGACAGTCGTCAGAGGGATCATTATCGATTTATCCCGGTTAATCGTCAAACTGGAGAAGAGGCTGAATCGGATATATTCCCATAGAATAGGGGTGAGGTGATGTTGCGGTTTGCGAATAAAGAGGACCATGTCGTCTGCATATAAAGAAATGCCGACGGGTCGGTGGTTGAAGTTCAGTGCTGATTCCCTATGTCGCTGTCTAATTATACACGCTAATGGCTCGAGTATGAGAGAAAATAGTAGGGGCGATAAGGGGTACCCTTGCCGGGTGCCTCTTTCTATGTGAAAAGGGTCCGAGGTGAGGCCTCTCACTCGCACACATGCTGAAGAATCTGTATACAGGACTTGCACACATCGTAATAAGACCTTCGGGAACCCCATCCGGTTTAAAATGTGGAACATATAACTCCACTCAAGGAAGTCGAAGGCTTTGGCCGCATCGAGCATGATTGCTGCCGCCGGCAATGTAGGGTTCAAAACATGAAACATGGCAAATATGGTCCTGAGATTAAGGGAGGTGGAGCATTCCAGTATAAAGCCGGATTGGTCAGGTAGTACCAGACGGGGCATTAAGGGTTGAATTTTGATAGCGAGAATCTTAGCCAATATCTTCGCATCTAGGTTAATCAGCGACAAAGGGCGGTATGATTCACACAGGAAAGGTGTTCTATCTTTTTCAAGAAGTGTGATAATTAAAGCCTGCCGGAGGGAAGGGGGCAGTATGCCCGATTCATGAGCCTCTGCATACATCTCCAATATATAAGGGGTAAGGAGATCCGCGTACATCTTGTAAATACCGCTGTGAAACCGTCCGGTCCCGGGGCTTTGTTGTTGGGGAGAGAGAGTATTCCCGCTTTAATATCAGCTTCATCGATTGGTTGGCTAAGATATTGGCGGTGTCCGTCCGACAGCCACGCGCAGGCTATATCAGATAAGTAATCGTTTAAGGCATCCATGCTCCCCCTCGAAGTGTACATCTCTGTATAGTAGTCCCTGAACTGGTCAACTATTTCTTGGGGTGTGAAATGTTCCTTCCCGTGATTTGATGATGATCCGTTCGAACTTTAAACGACATGCTAAGTGTCTACCTGGATGCCCACCCTCTCCATAGGCTCTGGCAACGTGGCGGCGTGCTATGTAACATGTTTTGGATTCTGCTAATGTGTCATAGTCCGCAAGGAATTCATGAATGCGTGCGAGAATGCAGGACGAAGGGGAATCCGAATATTGCTTTTCGAGAACTCTTAACTCTGCCTCTGTCTTGGAAAGCTGACCTCTCATGTCTCGCAATATGCCTGCCGATGTACTTATTCAAACCCCTCTCACCGTAACTTTAAAAGCTTCCCAAAGCGTGGCCGCACTAGTCACCGATCCCACATTCAGTTCGAAGTATTGCATAATTGCCTGCCTAAGAGTGTCTGCACATGTGGGATCCAGTAGAGCTTCAGCCTGGAAGCGCCATGTGAAGGGGCGGTGTAAGCCTGTAGGAATGTGAAGGTGCAAACGTATAGGGTTATGATCAGAAAGAGTGCGTGGTAGGTTGTGAACGTGTGTAACCCATCTGTTAGCCTCTTCATTTAGCAACCAGTAATCCAGCTATTACTGCTGGGGTGACATGTGTACCTTCTTTAGTGTTAGCATTCCGCACACGCCAGCCCCATTTCTGACATAGAGTCTCTAATGCACTGGGCCACCTTAGGAGTGCGTGCACAAAGTGGATTTGATTTGTCCAAAGTAGGATACAAGTGTGTATTAAAGTCCCCCCCATATTATGGGTGCTTCTGGCCAGGTACGCAGGATGTTAAGCATGCGTATAAAAGTAAGTGGGTCATCTGCTATCGGACCAAAAATATTGACAATAGTTACCATCGACATTCCCAATTTCCCATTTACCATGGCACAGCGTACCTCTCTATCAGTGTACGTGTCGAGGGGTGTAATGAGCATACCTCTTTTGAATAAAATGACTACCCCTCTGGCGTAGCTGGAAAATGACAATGCTAGTGTTATGCTGCCCTGGGATCCTCTCCTCGGGATGACGATGATGCTAGTTATGGGTCCACCTCCCATCCGTCCCCAGTCCGGTGTATGTATAGCACCCTCGGACTTGGGAGACAGGTGGGCGAGGGAAGGAAGGGTAGGGACCGCGGGGAAGGAGACCTGAAAAGAGAGAAGAAGAAGACCGGTTACTCCAAGGCGGTCTTTTCGGGTACAGTTCCCCCCACCCTGGGCCTGAGGCCACGGCTCACCTGAGCTCTTGTTCCCCCTGCGTGGTATGTACGTATTACACCAGGACTGCTCAGTCCCGTGCGTGGATAGGGGAACGTCTCCAGGCCTTCCGTGGAACGCGGAGCTGGGTCCGATGTCTACCTCGTTACTTCACGGGTAGCCGGGTGGTGGGTCAAGGGTCTCGAAGAGGTGTTTGAATATTTCTAGGTAGGCGCTGCCACTCTACGCCTCTCGGAGTTCCAAGGGCGGAGGAGCGCTGGAAGTGCTCTGGTTTTCTACCGTTCCGTCACGGAGAAGCCCAGAGTTGCACTAAGTCTGATCCTAGCGCTACGACGTCACGCCCTCAATCCTTGGGCGGAGGAGCGCTAGGAGCCGGATCGGGATTCTCCCGAGCCGGGAGCGATGGAATCCGCAGGGAATACGGTGAGGAAACCCGGCGCTACTACGTCACGCCCAGAATCCAGGGGCGGAGGAGCGCTGTGAGGGCTTCTCACCTGAAAGCTGAAGGAAGTCTCGGTCACTGCACAGGAAGCCTCGCGGAGACAAGTCTTCGGTAGTGCCGACAGCGTCTTCGGCGAAGGAGGGCCACGAGGCGCAGCCTTTCCGAATACTGCTAACGTTACCTGATTCGCTAGCAAGCGGGAAGTCACTCTGGAAACGGAGGAAAGCGGGTAGGCAAGAAAAGCGTCCTTGTTCAAACGTTCAGCCTCGATGAATGGAATCATTGGCCCCGCCTCCTGGGAGGAGCCGCGTTATGTGCATTTCTGGAGACCACGTGTGTCGGCGGTCTCCGGGGACTCTGGATGTTGGTGTCCTAGCGCCGCTTGGGTGTGGGGCGCGATTCGAATCATGACAGCACACCCCTCCTCACACCGGCGCCCCCGCGACTGCCAGGGCCCCCCGGCCTGGAGGGCGCGCGGCGGTGGAAAGCCGCGACCAGGCGAGGAGCATGCACGTCCGATGCTGGTTCCCAGGAGTCCTCCTCCGGGCCATACCCCTTCCAGGCCAAGAGATACCACAGCTTGCCCCGCACCACCTTGGAGTCCAAGACACGTCGCACCACGTACTCCCGGTCCTGGTGGACCCACACCGGAGCCGGCGCCTTCCGAACGGGGCACAGCGACGGTTTGAGCAAGGACACGTGAAACACCGGGTGGATGCGCAGATGAGGAGGCAATCGGAGCTGCACCGCCACCGGGTTCACGTGTCGCACCACAGGGTAGGGACCGATGAATTTAGGATTGAAGATGCTGGGCCTCCGGAATCGGATGTTCCTGGTGGACAACCACACTCTGTCCCCTCTGTGGTATACCGGAGCAGGTCGGCGACGTTTGTCGGCTTGGGCCTTATACCTCCCTTTTGCCACAAGGAGGTGAGACCGAGCTTGTCGGAGAGCAGAGCGGATGGCACCAAGACGTTCCTGGAGATCAGGAAGGGACGTGCTCTCCCTAGGGAGTAGGAAAGGAATGAAGCGAGGGTGGAACCCTGAGGCCAGGAAGAAGGGGGTGTGACGTGTAGCGGAGTGTTGTGCGTTGTTGTATGCCTATTCCGCCACCCAAAGCAAATCCACCCATGAGTTCGCCGCCCGGTCCACATAACAGCGCAAGTATTGTTTCAGCGTCTGGTTAAGCCGCTCGGTTTGGCCATCCGTCTGCGGGTGGAAGCTTGTGGAGAGGGAAGAGCGGATGCCGAGCTGTTCACACCACACCTTCCAGAATCTAGCCGTGAACTGTGAGCCTCGGTCAGACACTATTCCTAACGGGAGTCCATGCAGTCTCACCACGTGTCTCAATAGAAGAGACGCCAACCCCCCGGCTGACGGTACTTGTTTACAAGCGATGAAGTGGCCCATTTTGGTGAGGTAATCCACCACCACGATGATGGCGGTGCATCCCTGGTCTTTGGGTAGCCCCACCACGAAGTCTATCGAGATCCTTTCCCAGGGGTTCATCGGCGTGGGGAGAGGCATCAGGAGTCCTTGCTTCCTCAGATGGTCGGATTTCATTTGCGCACATATTGTGCATTGCTGGACCCATCGCAGCACGTCAGGTCTAACAGAGGGCCACCAGAATTGTCTTAGCACTCTTTCCAGGGTCTTGGTCCCTCCCATGTGCCCCGCACAGGGCTGTTCGTGGCACCAGGAGAAAACGGTCTTGCGAAGCTGGGGCGTGGGTACCAAGAGTCTGGATCCGCACAGGGGAAGACCCTGATGGAGGCGCCATTCCTTATGGCTCTTTAACCATGTGGTCCAGGCGAAGGTGCGGAGTCCTTGTTTCACCTTCTGGAGGAAGGAGTCGGTCTCTACCCGACCTATGACCAGGTCAGGAGAGACAAGGGACTGTTCGGGGGTGCTCCTGGGAAGGTCCCGGGTGTTTAGGCGGGATAGGGCATCGGCCTTTCGATTGAGCGCCCCAGGTCGATAGGTGACCAAGAAGTGGTACTCAGCAAAGAAGAGCATCCACCTCTGTTGCCTGGGGGAGAGGTGTCGGGCCGATCGTAGGAATTGCAGATTCCGATGGTCCGTATACACCGTCACCTGATGTCGGGCCCCCATCAGCCAGTGACGCCATTCCAGAAACGCCTCCCTGATGGCGAGGAGCTCCTTCTCCGCGATGTTGTAGTTGAGTTCGGCTGGACTCAGCTTCTTGGACATGTAGGCGACCGGGTGGAGCGCTCCTGTGTCGGGTTGTCGTTGAGACAGGATTGCTCCGACTGCTTCGTCCGAAGCGTCCGCCTCGACCAGGAAAGGCAGGTCAGGGTCTGCATGTCGCAAGATGGGAGCGCTGGTGAAGGCTCTCTTCAGATGATCAAACGCTCTCTGGGCTTCTACAGACCATATAAAGGGAACCCCCTTCCGCGTTAGCTTGGTGAGTGGCGTTACCAAGTGCGAGAACTGATGTATAAATCTTCTATAGAAGTTTGAGAAACCCAGGAAGCTTTGAACGTCTTTCACTGATGAGGGCTGGGGCCATTCGGCTACCGCCTGTACTTTTCGCTCCGTCATGACCTGTTCCTCTGGCGTAAGGAGGACCCCAAGGAATTCCACCGTGGTGACATGGAACTCACACTTGGTGAGCTTGCAAAACAGTCGGTGTCTTTCCAGAGCCGCCAACACCTTTTGGACGTGACCGACGTGTTCTTCCTGATTTGATGAAAAAATCAGGATGTCGTCGATGTAAACTACGACATATCGGTCCAAGAATTCCCTCAATACTTCGTTGAGGAAGTATTCGAACGCGGCCGGGGCGTTACACAGCCCAAAAGGCATCACTAGGTATTCGTACAGGCCGAACCGCGTTTTAAAGGCAGTCTTCCATTCGTCACCCGCACGAATCCTAACCAGGTGGTACGCCCCCCGGAGGTCCAACCGCGTGTAGATCTTCGCCCCCTGTACTTGTTCCAGTAGTACCGGAATGAGGGGCAAGGGGTATTGGTTCTTGACGGTCTGGGCGTTGAGCGAGCGGTAATCGATACAGCATCGCCGTTCGCCGTTCGCCTTGGGAATAAAAAACAGGGGTGAAGCTGCTGGTGAGCTTGAGGGGCGAATGAACCCCAGTCGGAGATACTCGTCCAGGTATGCTCTTAGGTGGTCGGTTTCCGGGCCCGTTAAGGCATATACTCGGCTGCAGGGTAGTTCGGCTCCGGGAACCAGGTCGATTCGGCAGTCATACTCCCGGTGGGGTGGTAGCTCCTCGGCCTTTACTTTATCAAAGACCGCCGCATACATGGCATAGCACTCTGGGAGAGCCACCTCCTTCTCTGCCGCTGTGGCCACGACTTGGGAGACCCTGGTTGTTTCCTCTTCCGGGGTTCCTCGGAAGCGGCACTGGGTCTGACAAAAAGAGGATTCGAAAGCGATGGAGTTGGAGGACCAGTGGATGGAAGGTTCATGTCGCCGCAGCCAAGGTAACCCCAGGATGAGCTTGCATCTAGGTGCATGGATGATGTTTAGGGCCATCCATTCGCCATGGTCTTCTCCTATGGTAATCCATAACAACGGGGTTATTTGTCGAATGGGACCGGAGTCCAGCTCCTTGCCATCTACCGCATATACCATTTCGGGCACGGGTTTCTTGCGCAAAGGTATTCCCAACCGTTCTGCCTCGGTTATATCCATGAAGCAGCCCGTAGCTCCCGAATCGATCATGGCCCTTACCGCCATAGGGTTCTTGTCTAGGGTTACCTGTATGGTGAGAAACAGGTGGTCGGGTTCTTTGGTACCGTCTGCTTCCAGGGAAGGAATGAAGTGACAGCTTGAAGGCTTCCTTCCCAGATCCTTCAAGCACGTAGGTTTCCCGACGCCGTTTCTCCCACTCCGACTGTGGCTAGGCTGGCTTTAGACCTGTTGTTCTTGGGACGAACCTGACATTCACGCAAGAAATGACCCTTCTTGCCGCAGTAGAGGCAGAGGCCTTGCTTTCGGCGGTGATCACGCTCGGTCAGGGTCAGGGACGCTCTCACCGTTCCGATCTCCATGGGATCACCTCGGGACGCTGGTGACTCCGACATCCGAGGAGTCTCACGTTGCAAGGGGCGCTTGTCCCTTCGCGTATTCTCCCCTTTCCTCTCCCGGAGCCGGTATTCCAGGCGGGAGGCCAGCTCTATCATGGCAGCACAATGGACTGGTTGCGGGTCAATCTGGGCGATGACGTCCTTGAGGTCCTCCGTCAACCCGCGGTAGAAAATCGCAGTCTGTTTGGACTCCGGCCAGTCGGTTTCTGCCACCAACCGACGAAAGCTGTTCACGTACCCCAAATAGTCCGAGCTGGTTTGTCGTAGGTCAAGGAGGTCCCGATCAGCCGAGAAGGTGTCTGCCCGGCGGTCGAAGGTTTTTTCAAACTCCTGCCGGAAAGACTCCCAGTCGTAGAGGAGTGCATCATCTCTTCTTACTAGAGGTACTGCCCACTGTGCTGCCTCTCCGGTTAGGTAAGATATCAGGAATGCCACTCGAGCCTGGTTGGTGACGAATAGTTTCGGTTTACAGTGAAAGTGCAGTTGTATTTGGGTTAGGAAGACCTGCACCTTCTGTATATCCCCTTGAAACCTTTCCGGGGGGACCAGGGGTATTTGTTTGGGCATCTCTACCACTACCGGAGGGACAGGGGCCGTTTGGATTGGACCGGCGTCAAAAGGGTTACGCTGAAAGCGATCCAATCGTGAATGTAAGGCTACGGAATCAGCTCTGGAAGCTGCTAACTCCAGCTGCACTTGGGCCAACGCGGCTAACACGTCATCCAAGGTAGCCGCCATGACCAACACCACCGAAATCAGGAGGAGGATATTTCGTGGGCCAATGATTCTGTTATGCTGCCCTGGGATCCTCTCCTCGGGATGACGATGATGCTAGTTATGGGTCCACCTCCCATCCGTCCCCAGTCCGGTGTATGTATAGCACCCTCGGACTTGGGAGACAGGTGGGCGAGGGAAGGAAGGGTAGGGACCGCGGGGAAGGAGACCTGAAAAGAGAGAAGAAGAAGACCGGTTACTCCAAGGCGGTCTTTTCGGGTACAGTTCCCCCCACCCTGGGCCTGAGGCCACGGCTCACCTGAGCTCTTGTTCCCCCTGCGTGGTATGTACGTATTACACCAGGACTGCTCAGTCCCATGCGTGGATAGGGGAACGTCTCCAGGCCTTCCGTGGAACGCGGAGCTGGGTCCGATGTCTACCTCGTTACTTCACGGGTAGCCGGGTGGTGGGTCAAGGGTCTCGAAGAGGTGTTTGAATATTTCTAGGTAGGCGCTGCCACTCTACGCCTCTCGGAGTTCCAAGGGCGGAGGAGCGCTGGAAGTGCTCTGGTTTTCTACCGTTCCGTCACGGAGAAGCCCAGAGTTGCACTAAGTCTGATCCTAGCGCTACGACGTCACGCCCTCAATCCTTGGGCGGAGGAGCGCTAGGAGCCGGATCGGGATTCTCCCGAGCCGGGAGCGATGGAATCCGCAGGGAATACGGTGAGGAAACCCGGCGCTACTACGTCACGCCCAGAATCCAGGGGCGGAGGAGCGCTGTGAGGGCTTCTCACCTGAAAGCTGAAGGAAGTCTCGGTCACTGCACAGGAAGCCTCGCGGAGACAAGTCTTCGGTAGTGCAGACGGCGTCTTCGGCGAAGGAGGGCCACGAGGCGCAGCCTTTCCGAATACTGCTAACGTTACCTGATTCGCTAGCAAGCGGGAAGTCACTCTGGAAACGGAGGAAAGCGGGTAGGCAAGAAAAGCGTCCGTGTTCAAACGTTCAGCCTCGATGAATGGAATCATTGGCCCCGCCTCCTGGGAGGAGCCGCGTTATGTGCATTTCTGGAGACCACGTGTGTCGGCGGTCTCCGGGGACTCTGGATGTTGGTGTCCTAGCGCCGCTTGGGTGTGGGGCGCGATTCGAATCATGACAGCTAGTTTGTAACCAGCCCATTTACGTGCCATTTTGGACTCTGTTATGGGAGTTAGATGGGTCTCCTGTACTAACGCAATATTGACCCCTTGTGTGTTCAAATAGGCTAATGCCTGGTGGATTTTTGGGGGAGAATTCAGTCCCCGAACGTTCCAAGGGTATATTTATCACCCATAATGTATCACAACAGACATGAATGCGTGTAGGATTTGAGTTATAACACCAACATTGTCGTAGATGTTTAGACGGTGCAGCTGAAATGATAGTCCAATCACCTAGAACAAACAAAAAAATCCCCTACCCCCCCACCCCACACTTTGACAACCCCAATTTGCCAAAGCCATATCCCAACAATTTAAACATTCTCTTGAAGTTACAAGATCTGCAACTAGCAGTATGGGGAACTCCCATTGGGGGAAGCAGCTGCGTAACCCACTCCCTGTGAGGACAGGGAGGGGGCCGCCAAATAGAGCATCGACCTCCCGTGGAGTAACATCGACAATGAATAGATTCGGTTGTATAGTGATGTAGGCCCTAACACATCAAAACTATAGCGTGCTCTCCAAAGGTATAAAAACTCACCACCTGGTGCCCCCACAGCCAATCCACACCCACAATGAGACATTCAAGGCGCACAGCATGTACGGGGCAATCAATAACCTGTAATATCATAGAGTATACTGCTGCTATTCACAATTATGGGATTTCAGATAATACCAGTGTCTATAAATGACTAGGAAAGATCATATTAAATGTTGGACACAGGTCTACCAATCGTCAATATCTGATGTGTCTGGAAGGGCTTGCTTTTTACAGTGCAGAGATTTAGCAAAATCCATGGCTAGTTTGCGATTGGTGAACATTTTTGCCTTCTCATTCATGCCTATCTGAAGGCGGGCTGGGTAAAGCATGGCGTATGGGATTTGTTCAGCAAATATTTTTTTTTTAACATTTTGGACTTCTTTCCGTGCCGCCTGAACGGCGGTTGTGAAATCCGGATAAAAGGACAGTACATTACCCTGGTGCCTTTTTCACGAGAAATATGTAGCACTGCATCTCGGTGCGGTGCCAGGAGGTGGCCGGGCCGCCAGAGATCTGTGGGCCCGCTCTACAATCAGTAGAGTTGACAGATTATCAGCACCACATATGTTTCGAAGAATAGATTCCACATAAGTTTCCAAGCGGCCCACATTTGTAGACTCCTGCAGGCCAAGAATGCGTATATTATTGCGCCTGGAGCGTGCATCTAAGTCCTCATTCTTGGCCTGAATGACTGCTAGTATTTTTTCGATATCAGTGGTCTTAGCTGTGACTTGTTACAGGCTATCTTCATTGGTAGAGATGCTTTGTTCTGCCTCGTTGAGACATACAGACTGGTTGTCTAATTTGGATGATATATAGTCTGTGCGGTCATTGAGAGCTTTGATGTTGCCATTGATGGACTGGATGCTGACTTGAATGGCAGCAAAAGTTTTTTTCCAAGCCGTGGGGGTCGGGGAGGCTGAATCCAGCTCAGAGTCGGAGGCCACATTTTGCGATGATTTGCCAGACTTGCGTGGCTCAAAATGTAGACGCGGTTGATGTTTTTTGGGCTTGCCCATGGTGAACGAGTAAGCATGATAGTTGAGAAAGAGGACAGACAGCGTACACCAGGTCCCACTATGATAACACTGGTATGAGGAATGTGATAATACTACTCAGAATGGATGCAATCACGTGACAGCGTTGAGCGCAGTGACCTGAGCAGTCACTAGAATGGAGATTCAGACAGCACCCGCATGGACACAGAATGGCGAGATACAACCACTTTTTAAAACACCCTCCGTCTTAGCAGCGAGCCCTGTGACCATGCAGTGGTACCACCCCGACCATTGGAGTGGCAGACCAGGTAATGCAGTAGTGAAATTGTTGAAGACACTACAAAGTTGAAGCAGCAGTTTAGAATAACAAGCAATGTAGTCACAGTAGGAGCCCAGCATCGCAGAGCGTCACCGTGCAGGCAGACAGTGGGCAGCATATTTTCGACTTTAACCACCCTCGGTACACTTACATACATCTAGGTACACTTAGATAGAGTCTGTATTCGTAGGAGTACGCTGAGATTACTGGTTTGTACATGCCTGCATATATTCATTGCTTTAGTGCCATGGTAGAAATCTACCTACTATTTACTCTTTTGGTGCTTGTCATCTCTTACATTTGCTTCTGTCTACAGATTGCTGCAGCACATACGTTTTACACGAGAGTGACGCTTGTTCAATAAATACTTCTTGAAAATGACCCATTGTTTATTCTGTGTATCTGTCCGAACACAAGTGAGCACGAGTGTCTGAGCAAAAAGTACTGTACTGTTTCCCCGATCCCTGAGGGGTCGGGTTGTTATGTTCAGTGGCTGCAGAAATTATTAGCTCCTTGGTAAGGATTAGGGGGCTTATGGTGGCACTGTGAGCTAGATGGTCTATAGGCTGACATATCCTGTGGGAGTGTCCGGAAACAGTCTCTGACCCAATCCCTTAGTTTATGATATTAAAACACCCAGATCCTATGGGGTAGATCTACAAGAAACTAATGCAGCACGGTGCTGCAAGTCATTTTGCTTTGCCGCGCTGCGTTAGTTTAGAATCTCATGGATGCGGCATATTTACAACAATATGTTGCATCTCTGTGTTTACCCCTGTGGTTGTGCACATACTGCTGCCATGCAGGCACCCTTGCACCATGGGGAAATTGTTTTTGTGCAGGAAGGGAACGGAGAGGAAGGACAGAGAAGAAGGACGGAGAGGAAGGACGGAGAGGAAGGACGGAGAGGAAGGATGGAGAGGAAGGACAGAGAGGAAGGACGGAGAGGAAGGACGGACAGGAAGGGCAGAGTTTAAGGACTGAGAGGCAGGATGGAGAGGAATGACGGAGAGGAAAGATGGAGAGGAACGACGGGGAAGAAAGATGGAGAGAAAGGATGGAGAGGAAGTACAGAGAGGAAGGACAGAGAGGAAGGATGGAGTGGAAGGATGGAGAGGAAGGACAGAGAGGAAGGAGAGGAAGGACGGAGAGGAAGGGTGGAGAGGAAGGACAGAATGGAAGGAGGAGAGGAAGGACGGAGAGGAAGTAAGAAGAGGAAGGAGGAGAGAAAAGACAGAGAGGAAGGGAGGAGAGGAAGGACAGAGAGGAAGAATGGAGAGGAAGATTGGATGGATGGAGAGGAAGGACAGAGAGGAAGGACGGAGAGGAAGGATGGAGACGAAGGGCAGAGAGAAAGGACCTGGAGGCAGGATGGAGAGGAAGGACAGAGTGAAAGGGCAGAAAAGAAGGACGGAGAGGAAGGATGGAGAGGAAGGAGAGAGAGGAAGGACAGAGAGGATGAACAGAGAGGAAAGATGGAGAGGAAGGACAGAGAGGAAGGGCAGAGATGAAGGATGGAGAGGTAGGATGGAGAGGAAGGATGGAGAGGAAGAACAGAGAGGAAGGACAGAGAGGAAGTAAGCGGAGGAAGGACAGAGAGGAAGAATGGAGAGGAAGGTTGGATGGATGGAGAGGAAGGATGGGGAGAAAGGACAGAGAGGAAGGATGGAGAGGAAGGATGGGGAGGAAGGACAGAGAGTAAGGACGGAGAGGAGGGATGGAGAAGAAGGATGGAGAGGAAGGATGGAGAGGAAGGATGGAGAGGAAGGACAGAGAGGAAGGAGAGGAAGGACGGAGAGGAAGGACGGAGAGGAGGGATGGAGAAAAAGGATGGAGAGGAAGGGTGGAGAGGAAAGACAGAGAGGACGGATGGAGAGGAATGATGGAGAGGAAGGACAGTGAGGAAGGACAGAGAGGAAGTAAGCAGAGGAAGGACAGAGAGGATGAACAGAGAGGAAAGATGGAGAGGAAGGACAGAGAGGAAAGATGGTGAGGAAGGACAGAGAGGAAGGATGGAGAGGAAGGATGGAGAGGAAGAACAGAGAGGAAGTAAGCAGAGGAAGGACAGAGAGGAAGAATGGAGAGGAAGGTTGGATGGATGGAGAGGAAGGATGGGGAGAAAGGACAAAGAGGAAGGACGGAGAGGAAGGACGGAGAGGAAGGGCAGAGATTAAGGACTGAGAGGCAGGATGGAGAGGAATGACGGAGAGGAAAGATGGAGAGGAACGACGGGGAGGAAAGATGGAGAGAAAGGATGGAGAGGAAGTACAGAGAGGAAGGACAGAGAGGAAGGATGGAGAGGAAGTATGGAGAGGAAGGACAGAGAGGAAGGAGAGGAAGGACGGAGAGGAAGGGTGGAGAGAAAGGACAGAATGGAAGGAGGAGAGGAAGGACGGAGAGGAAGTAAGAAGAGGAAGGAGGAGAGAAAAGAAGGAGAGGAAAGGAGGAGAGGAAGGACAGAGAGGAAGAATGGAGAGGAAGGTTGGATGGATGGAGAGGAAGGACAGAGAGGAAGGACGGAGAGGAAGGATGGAGACAAAGGGCAGAGAGGAAGGACCTGGAGGTAGGATGGAGAGGAATGACGGAGAGGAAAGACGGAGAGGAACGACGGGGAGGAAAGATGGAGAGGAAGGATGGAGAGGAAGGACAGAGAGGAAGGACAGAGAGGAAGGACGGAGAGGAAGGACGGGGAGGAAGGACAGAGAGGAAGGACGGAGAGGAGGGATGGATAAGAAGGATGGAGAGGAAGGATAGAGAGGAAGGACAGAGAGGAAGGAGAGAAAGGACGGAGAGGAAGGGTGGAGAGGAAGGACAGAGAGGAAGGAGGAGAGGAAGGACGGAGAGGAGGTAAGAAGAGGAAGGACTGAGAGAAAGGACGGAGAGGAAGGGAGGAGAGGAAGGACAGAGAGGAAGGGAGGAGAGGAAGGACAGAGAGAAAGTAAGCAGAGGAAGGACAGAGAGGAAGAATGGAGAGGAAGGTTGGGTGGATGGAGAGGAAGGACAGAGAGGAAGGATGGAGAGGAAGGAGAGAGAGGAAGGACAGAGAGGATGAACAGAGAGGAAAGATGGAGAGGAAGGACAGAGAGGAAGGGCAGAGATGAAGGACGGAGAGGAAGGATGGAGAGGAAAAACAGAGCGGAAGGACAGAGAGGATGTAAGCAGTGTCAGGACAGAGGGGAAGAATGGAGAGAAAGGACAGGGAGGAAGGACAGAGAGGAAGGAGAGGAAGGAGGGAGAGGAAGGGTGGAGAGGAAGGACAGAGAGGAAGGAGGAGAGGAAGGACGGAGAGGAAGTAAGAAGAGGACAGACGGAGAGAAAGGACAGAGAGGAAGGGAGGAAAGGAAGGACAGAGAGGAAGGGTGGAGAGGAAGGACAGAGAGGAAGGGCAGAGATGAAGGATGGAGAGGAAGGATGGAGAGGAAGGATGGAGAGGAAGGACAGAGAGGAAGGACAGAGAGGAAGTATGCAGAGGAAGGACAGAGATGAAGAATGGAGAGGAAGGTTGGATGGATGGAGAGGAAGGACAGAGAGGAAGGATGGAGAGGAAAGACAGAGAGGAAGGAGCACCAATTAAAGATTCAGCATTAATGAAAAGGCCACTGGGGCATACTTGATGGAAAACCACAAAGAGCGCATGTCCTTGCAGACTAGGTCGTCGACAGAGGAAGACACTTCATTTCAAGAGATTAAGGAAGTGGGGGAACACAATGCTGAGAAGCCTCTACAGCGATGTAGTGTTTGAACAATGACTGGTCTCAGTGAGGACACATTCTTCTTTACTCTGCTGCAACAAAGACAGAAAGGCACAAATGCCAGCTGTCTAATAGCTCATTCATCAATGTTAATCACCACAATGCTTTGTTACTGCTCTCCAGTCCCTTCTCTGGATTGAGAGAAAAGGAAAATATATTTCAAATCTTAAAATAAGTAAAATACTGTGCTGGTTTGGCACCAGAAGATTGGGGCCCTAATATTGTTCAGAAAAAATGTTGTATCCAAGATATCACTTCCACAGTATTGTTCCATTGCAGTCAATCTCACATAATCTACACCACAAGAGGGATGTGTTTGCAAATAATATTTATGCCACAATATTTATGCTAGATGATATTAGCTGGCATTAAAATCCCTGTGACAACACACCACTTAAACTCCTACTAAACAATATTTGATAGCACAAGAAAGCCATCTTGCAATAGCTACTTGCATGCCACAAGTGCTCATCCCCAGTCTACCATCAAAGCAATACCCTATGGTGAAATGGTACGTGCAAGACGGAACTGTAGTATGGATAAAGACTTCACCAATAATATTGCCAAAATTAAAAATAATTTTTCCAAGAGAGGGTATAATTATTCATGTTTGAAGAATGCTGAAAAACGAGCTCTCTCTTTGAACAGAAAGGAGATGCTATTGACTAGCAACAAAAGAAGACTATGTGTCAAAAAAGAACCTTCTGAGGTTTTATTTATTACTAAATATAACAACTTTAGTAATCATATTTACAACATCTTAAGAAAAAATTGGAATTTGCTGAAGGTTGAAAATCTTGCGGGTCATATAGTATCAAACAAACCCAAAGTAGTGTATCGTAGAAACAGAACCTTTAAAGATATACTCAGCCCTAGCTATGTTAAAGATGTACAAAATACTCATCTCACATGGTTACCAGAAAAACCATTAGGTTTTTATACATGCGAAAGCTGCTCCATATGCAAATTTGGTCTGAACAAACTAAAACATTTTAGGAGTAGACAATCGAGGGAGTTTGCAATCAATTGCTTTATCAACTGCAATACGACGTTCACGGTATACGTGATAACATGCTCCTGTGATAGGGTATATGTTGGTAGCAGCATTCGTAGCTTGAAACTGCGAATTCAGGAACACGTACGAGCAATAAGAAACTGTGATTCTAAATATCCTATTGCCTTACACATATATCATGACCATCCTAATGACAAGACCATTACATTTTGTGGCATTGATCATGTTAGAATGCCAGAGAGAGGAGGTAATGGAGAATTGCTACTCAGGCAGCGAGAGGCATCCTGGATTTGCCGTCTCAGGTCCAATAAGTTTGGTCTCAATGTTAACGATGAATTACACTATTTCCTATAATGCAGCTAGGCCATCGATATGATGTTGATTTCAAACCATGTGAAAAATGTATGGATTGTACCATATTTTGTGAGTCTGCATGTGGCTTTATTGAATGCTGTTCATGAACAGATAACTCTGGTCCACTCAAATTTTTTGATTACTATGTGGACATATCATCTACATTGATCTCTCTGGATGATTCACTGGACTTGGTCACTTTTGAGCCCTTCTTCTTCATAAAATCTGTGTTTTTGCAACAATCCTCGCACACATATTGTATTGGGTTGACTATATGATTTGTCACACCCAAATGGACAGTTCTAGGTATTATTGACAGAATTTTGCTTATGTTGCTTGAGATGGATGCTAGGTCTCCATTTCTGGCTGCTCCGACATACCAGGCAGAAATTTTATGAGTCACTTCTTTGATTCTCAAGAGGTGGGATCTAAGATTGCCTTTTGATTCACATGTGAACCATTATTTTGTCTATAAGATACACTGACAGGTTTCTTAATGCTTTATTTAGCATCATTTGATCACTTTCAATCTTCAGCAGGCTTTGTATAGTACACGTCGTCTTAAGATGGCCGCCGTATTTTTGTGTCTCCTGCGCACTTGGCCGTCTCTATTCTGACCATTAAGCACTGCTTTCATTGTATTGCCGTGGCTTTCGACATGCTAATGGTTTTATTTTATCATTAGAATATTTACTGGTAATTTTTAACGGAATACGTGAAACGATAGGATTTAGACATTTTTTCTTTCTTTTTACTCGCATAAATGGTTTTTTAAAAATTAACATAGAATTCATATATCCTTCAGTTCCATTTGCCTAAAGCGTCCTGTTTTGGGATATCGATGTGCATAACATTGATGAGATATTTATATATTCGTGTGGTTTCAAGATGGCCGCAACGCTAACTTGCGACTTTTGGGTTCACGGACTTTTTCTATTTCCGCCATCTGTCAGGTGTTTCTTATCACGGTACCGGGAAGGTTTAAATACGCACAAACGTTTGTCTCTGGATAATCGCTCGAGACTGTTGAAAGAAGAATACGGGCTACCATGCCGCTCGGGTAAGTTTCTATATGCTCAATACGTTGTGTCGCAAATGAAATGTTAATTTTGTAAGGGATTCTTTATATACCGTGCGCTATTGTTGAGACGCAATTACATCGTAACGTTTATAAACTCTGGAGCTTATACGCTACCAAGATTTTTGCATTGTGTCTCTGCGTTGGTTACAGTGATACCGCTCATCACGCTATAGTACAACTTTAGTCATTCAATTGTTAATAGCTAATGCTTTGTCATTACAAGATGGCCGCTGGATTCAATGTTCTGTGCCGTAAATAGAGGTTTTTAATATGCAGGGGATTTCTTATACGCCACGAGTCTATGTTGTGATTAGTTTTATCGTAAAGACTATGAACTTGCATCTTATACGCTATTAACAATTTTGCCTTATGTGCCTTTTTTACTTCACTATGCCACGGTATTATTGGATAACTACCTGATAACAGTCAATATCTTTAATTTTAAGATGGCCGCCTGATTAGTTGCTTTGCTGTTTTTTACTCATATCCTTCTCCAGGTACTGAATGGAGTGGAAGATTTAAAGAAGTTTTCGTCTTAGTACTTTACTAATTCACGAGTGTCACTAATAACAAAGTTAGAGATATATATATCTTTTGGGTGAGTTGTTCTAGGATATTTTATTTTCACTCTCCAACACGACATGATGTTGTTTCTTGTTATTTTAAATCATTGTCTGATGCTCTACTCTCTTTGGATATAAACTTTTAAGGGCATTGATTTGGAACATTGGATCTCATGAGTGTTAATCTGGACTATATGTAACAGGTTTTGATCATTTTTGGCTGTTAGAATAATGTATCTGGTATAATAAATACACTTGAGAATATCCGTTTTTTATAACTGAATATTGTACTGTTTTATCAAAACATTTGCTTTTACGTATTTTTCTATAGGTATTGTCCTATACTGACTGAAGGTCTTTACATAGGCGTTTTCTTAAATTGATGAAACTCCATGCAATAGATCTCTTGTTTGGTAAGTGACATATGGCAAATAATATTTCATTTCGATGCATATCGAAGCCAATAATATGCATCTATTAAAAACTAGGTTCTTGCTCTTTTCTATTTGCTTTAGATTTTTGGCGTTTGCAAACACTGAAGATTTTTGTTTATCACATTAGCTATTAATCAGGCACAAATTGACGGGACCAATATTCTTTGAATCCCATTTTTTATTATGTGGGCCCACATGCTCTTTTCCCTTTTTTTATAAAATAGCTTTTCTACATAATTTGGGTATTTGGATTCATGTAGCATGGCCCATATGTCTATAAACGAACATCAGTCTTGACATGAATGATCAATGAGATGATATGTCTATTATGAGCTCATCTATAAAGCTTTATTATTTAAACACATGGTAATTCTACTTTAGAATGATAGGTACTTGAATTTATATAATGGTGACAATATGCTATTATATTTTGTTTTGTCTTGTTATATAGGCCCTCTTCTTCTAGTGTGAATACTTTATTGACATTTTTAAACATGATGCACAGTTAGAAAAACTGTCTGTATAAAGTCGATTCTGCAGAATGTTTGTATATTTAAATGTATATATATATTTTGGTGCTTTGGGAATTAAAATATACTTTGTATGTATTTTTCTATAGCCCTGAAGAAGTCTCCTTGCAGGAGACGAAACGCGTCGGCTATGGCTTTCTTGAGCTATCAAGGCTGTGACATTCCATGCCTGTGAAAAGATAAAATAAAGAAAAGAATTCGTTTTGAAAATCAATGCGACGTCTTGGAAATTCCTTTAAACATTATGGACTCTTTCTTTAAATAGTGCTGAACCCTTTTGCATGTATGTTTTGAAAGGACCTTGTCCTGATTGAGGAGCTCAGAGGGAAGTGTTCCTCGGTTCGTTGCACTATTCAAGTTTATGCTAAACGACACTATTCATTTGTCAGGTGCGGTAATATAGCCTTCACCCTCTTCGCATTTGTTTAAATAATATCCTACTAAACAATATTGACACAAGAGCGAGCAAAAACACTCCCTACTCAGTCCATTTGCTAAGAATTGTAACAGCTACATTTGTACATGCATGTGTGACTTCTACTGTATCAGTATTTGTGAGAGGTTCTTCCAAGTGCTAAACAATTCATTCTTTGAAAAAATTGCTTCTTATGTGTGTACTTTACACAATTGGTCACTGGTCTGTAAGAACTATAAGATATATTTACTCACCAGTCCTGTTTGAAAACTCCCCTTCGGCACATGGCACACAGTCGAAGCAGCAGATGGGCCTCCCTTCTATTGGAGCCTTTCGGTGCCCAGGGGGGCAGCTCTCACTGCAGACAGAGCGAGGAATCTGTAAGGAAAGAGGGGATAGAGGAGATGAGATGTAAAGTCTGGGATAAGGGCCCAGGGGGGCAGTTCTCACTGCAGACAGAGCGAGGAATCTGTGAGGAAAGAGGGAATAGAGGAGACTAGATGTAAAGTCTGATCTGAGGGCCCAGGGAGGCAGCTCTCACTGTAGGCAGAGCGAGGAATCTGTGAGGAAAGAGGGAATAAAGGAGATTAGATGTAAAGTCTGAGCTGAGGGCCCAGGAGGGCAGCTCTCACTGTAGACAGTGCGAGGAATCTGTGAAGAAAGAGGGAATAATGGAGATTAGATGTAAAGACTTAGCTGAGGGCCCAGGGGAGCAGTTCTCACTGCAGACAGAGCGAGGAATCTGTGAAGAAAGAGGGAATAATGGAGATGAGATGTAAAGTCTGAGCTGCCGGCCCAGGGGGGCAGCTCTCACTGCAGACAGAGCGAGGAATCTGTGAAGAAAGAGGGAATAATGGAGATTATATGTAAAGTCTTATCTGAGGGTCCAGGGAGGCAGCTCTCACTGCAGACAGAGCGAGGAATCTGTGAAGAAATGTGGAGGAGTGTGGCTCAATGGTTAGAGTGGCAGACCCTGAAGCAGAGTTCTGGCCAGGGACCAGGGTTCGATTCCCGCCTCGGCGGGGCTCGGGCTCAATTTCCTCGGACCTGTCTATTCTCGCCTCGGTACCTATTCTAATCATGGGTCCCACGCTGCAACTCTGGGCAATAGCTTGCTTAGCCTCCACACCGGCCCCAACAGCGCTAAGGATGCCTGGCTTCACCCTGGGGGTGCCCAGGAGTGGACACTTCACAGGGAAAGCCAGGAGGGGTTCCACAGCGGTATGAGTATCAGCGCCAGGAAACCGCAAAGGCGACACCGCAAGGTGGCCGTCTGGTGACAGTGCGCTCTATAAGTACCTTGACATTTACATTTACATTTGACAATAAAAGAGATTAGATGTAAAGTCTGGGATAAGGGCCAAGGGGAGCAGCTCTCACTGCAGACAGAGCGAGGAATCAGTAAGGAAAGAGGGAATAAAGGAGATTAGATGTAAAGTCTGAGCTGAGGGCCCAAGGGGGCAGCTTTCACTGCAGACAGAGCGAGGAATCTGTGAGGAAAGAGGGAATAATGGAGATGATATGTAAAGTCTTATCTGAGGGCCCAGGGAGGCAGCTCTCACTGCAGACAGAGCGAGGAATCTGTGATGAAAGAGGGAATAAAAGAGATTAGATGTAAAGTCTGAGCTGAGGGCCCAGGGGGGCAGCTCTCACTGCAGACAGAGCGAGGAATCTGTGAGGAAAAAGGGAATAATGGAGATTAGATGTAAAGTCTGAGCTGAGGGCCCAGGGAGGCAGCTCTCACTGAAGACAGAGTAAGGAATCTGTGAGGAAAGGGGAATAAAATATAGGAGGAAGATTAGATGTAAAATCTGAGCTGTGGGCCCAGGGGGCAGCTCTCACTATAAACAGCGAGGAAGTGAGGAAAGAGGGAATAAAATAAAGGAAGAAGATTAGATGTAAACTCTAAACTGAGGGCCCCGGGGGGCAGCACTCACTGCAGACAGAGCGAGGAATCTGTGAGCAAAAGGGAATAAAATAAAGGAGGAAGATTAGATGTAAATTCTGATCTGAGGGCCCAGGGAGGCAGCTCTCACTGCAGACAGATCAAGAAATCTGTGGGAAAAGAGGGAATAAAAGAGATTAGATGTAAAGTCTGAGCTGAGGGCCCAGGGGAGCAGCTCTCACTGCAGACAGAGCGAGTAATCTGTGAGGAAAGAGGGAATAATGGAGATTAGATGTAAAGTCTTAGCTGAGGGCCCAGGGAGGCAGCTCTGACTGCAGACAGAGAGAGGAATCTATGAGGAAAGAGGGAATAATGGAGATTAGATGTAAAGTCTGAGCTGAGGGCCGAGGGGGCAGCTCTCACTGCAGACAGAGCGAGGAATCTGTGAAGAAAGAGGGAATAAAATAAAGGAGGAAGATTAGATGTAAAGTCTGAGCTGAGAGCCCAGGGAGGCAGCTCTCACTGCAGACAGAGAGAGGAATCTGTGATGTAAGAGGGAATAAAATAAAGGAGGAAGATTAGATGTAAAGTCTCAGCTGAGGGCCCAGGGGGGCAGCTCTCACTGCAGACAGATTTTTAAAAGACTTTTCAGCCGTAGAGGCGAGTTATTGCACGTGGACTTTTTCTCTGAAGATGATCTAGTTCACATCGGAGAAAGAAAGCGGCAGGCCTTGAACGAAGATAAGATGGGATGACTTTGACAGACAGAAAGTTTTAGGTTCCCCTGCTGCACCCTTTGGTTGCCATCTCGCCGCTGCAGCCCTCACGCCATCCTGCAGCCTCTGTGATCGGGCATAGTTCCCCCTGCCTGCCTGTCTGGGGATTCCGGCCGGTGGCGGAGATTTAGCCATGGCCGAAATCTCCACCTCCGGGCCGGAAGCTCCGCCTCCGGGCCAGAAGCTCTGCCTCCGGGCCGGAATCTCCACCTCCGGGCCGGAATTTCCGGCCCGAGTGCAGACGTAAAGTTAGTAGTCGTAAATCCATTCTGTGAATACCAAAAGTAGTAAGTGCATTCTGTGAATACCAAAAGTAGTAAGTGCATTCTGTGAATACCACAAAGTAGTAAGTTTAGGATTTTGTCTTAAGTTAATTCTGTGAATCGGGCCCTCAATATCAACATCTGACACTTGCAATTGTGGGCAAGTTGCAACCTGTTTATATCAAGTTATTGGGCCTCAGTTTTGGTCGACAAGCTGTCTATTCGAGTTTCTGTCTCTATACAACTCCTTAATCAGATTCAGTAGTGTCATTCCATGCCACTTGATTGGTATTCTGTCATCTAATATGTGGCTTTCCTGATGAAGGCACTTGGGTCACTGAAACACGTGTTGATTTGATCTCATGATATAACATCAACAATTTAAGCCATTACCTCTGTTTCAAGGTGATTGTTGTTAGGTAACATCAAGGTCTTATGTACCCCTATCAGATGACCTGTTTGTAAATATTCCTGGATTAATCGTGAAATTAGTTCAGTCTTGATTGAAGAAAAAGGATACATCAAATTTTGACGTGTTTCACTATGATTTTAAATTGCTAGTAGTTCTGATGATACCATGAAAATTTGTATATCACTGTTTTTAGAGAAATGTTAAGATAACAATAAAGAATGTTAATTTTTTTTTTTTTTTAGTCTGCTTTGTCCTTATATATATATATATATTATCTACTGGCGGTCGCCAGTAGATAGTTATAGTTAGGACCGTGTTTCCATAGGAAATCCGCAACATTCTATTTGGAATAACTTTGGCGCCGGTCGACGAATCCTCGCGAAATTTTCAAAACTAATGGGGCGCTACGCTCCGCTCCTACCCTGAAAGTCTCGGGGGGATTCGTCAAGCGGGGGCTGAGAAAAAAGGGGGGTCCCAAAACACGTTTTCCCCATGCATTTTCCCATAGGACCTTTAGTCCGAGCTACAGCCCGAACGGCTGAACAGAATTACTTGAAATTTGGCAGAGAGGTAGTCCTCAGGTCAAGGATGTGCCTTTTGTAGGTTTGGTGTAAATCTGTTCAGTAGGTCCTGAGAAAATAGCATTTAAATCAATATATATATCTGTAAGCGCGCTCCGTGCGCTTACCGTAAGCTTACCGTACGCGTACGGTGCCGTGCGAGAGCTCAATTCTGATTGGTGGTTACATGACTGTAAACATTCGAATCGGTCGAAATCAGGAAGTGTCGGCCGCCATTTTCTGTCTCTCGCACTGAGAAACAAAGGTGGGGAACTTGAAAAGGGGGCAACGAAGAGAGTTGCAGACCCCCTAGTGTTTGTCAGGGGGTCCAAGAAGGACCCAAAAGTACGAAAAATACATTTAATAATTTTTTAAAAAAATCGCGGAGTGCGCGTACGTTAAGCTTACCGTACGCGCACGGCAAAAAAAAATAAAAAAATAAATAAAGAAGTAACAATCACATTTATTAAATAAATTAAAGGACCCACAAGGGAGAAAAAAACAAATGTTACTGTGTAAAAAAAGGTGAGGCGCGCACTGCATGGACTGCGCAACGCGAAGGCACCGAGCGCCCACTGCGCGCGCACGCTGTGCGCACAGTGAAAAACCAGAAAAAAAAATAAAAAAATACATAACTTAGCATTTAAAAAACCGTACAAATTCACTGAAAAAACCATAGGTTTCACACACGTTATAGTTAGGAATTATCATTTACAAAACCTTGCAAATTCACTTAAAAAACCATAGGTTTCACACATGTTATAGTTAGCTGTATATTTCACTCGTAAAAAACCAATGAAATTCCACGTTATAGTTAGATCAGGTAACTATAACTTGCGCGACCGCAATCCACAATGTGTAATTTCAGATGTCATCATTGATGTCATGAGTGATGTCACTGACCATGTCATGAGTGATGTAATATGTGACGTCATCAGCAGTTTATTGTGGGCGCGCAAGTTATAGTTACCTGATCTAACTATAACGTGGAATTTCATTGGTTTTTTACGAGTGAAATGTACAGCTAACTACAACATGTGTGAAACCTATGGTTTTTTAAGTGACTATATATATATATATATATATATATATATATATATATATATATATATATATATATATATATATATATATATATATATATATATATATATATATATATATATATATATATATGTATCATGCATTTTGAATTTCTGCTTAGTTGCTTCGGAGTTTAATGTATACAGTAAATAATAAGGGGAAGGTCAGCATTGGGTGTTTAAAGTTACTTTTGAAACCAATCCTCTTGTTTAGGATCTCAGTGGTAGTTGCTATTGGCCCTGTTATCAGGCAGGTCGCTCCCCTCGCAGCACCACCTCTGTGTCGCTGCCCCTGAGCCCGCTGCTGCCGCTGCTTAGGTTCGAGCCTTGCGCTCGTTCTGTCTCCTCTTGTAGTGTGTGTGCTTCTGCCTGCATTTTCTGTATTGTTTTACTGCTGTTGTAAGTATTCTTCATTTTTACCCTCTTTGCCCTGATTGTGCCCTCTCTTTCCTTCTGTACCCCCTGCCCGCTATCCCCTTCGTTTTTCCCGCCACTGCCTCCCCTGCAGCTCCGCCCCCCAGCGCGTCCATTTGCTGCCTCGCTCCCACCTCCCAGCTGCTCCTCCCTCCCACCTCCCCTTATATGACAGCCGCTGCGAGGTGAGGAGAGGAACGCTTGACCCTGTTATCAGGCAGGTCGCTCCTGGCTCCGCACATTACCACCTCTGTGTCGCTGCCCCTGAGCCCACTGCTGCTGCTGCTTAGGTTCCAGCCTTGCGCTCGCTCTGCCCACTCTTGTAGTGTGTGTGCATCTGCCTGCATTATCTGTATTGTTTTACTGCTGTTGTAAGTATTGTTCATTTTTACCCTCTTTGCCCTGATTGTGCCCTCTCTTTCCTTCTGTTTCCCCGCCCGCTCTCCCCTTCATTTTTCCCGCCGCTGCCTCCCCTGCAGCCCCGCCCCCCCTGCACGCCCATTCGCTGCCCCGCTCCCGCCTCTCAGCTGCTCCTCCCTTCCACCTCCCATTATATGGTGGCCACTGCACAGCTGCGCCTAAGGCAAGCCCGTCTGCGCCCGTCTGCACCTGGACTGCACCCAACGCCAGACCCCCTGGCCCCCGCGAACGCAATGACGCCCGGCTCCGCTTTGAGGCCAGCACCCTTCAAGCACTCAACACCAGACGATCGCACACCTGCTTCCTGGCTTCCCCGAAACGCACACAAGGACCCTTCTCCTGCCAGAACCGCAGCTTCACCAGCTATCGATCCGCAAATCCGCCCACCGTGAAAGAACGCAACCACCTCAGATGCATTATTCTCAACACTCGCTCCGCCCCCAAACATGCAGTTGAACTCTGGGACCTACTTGACTCAACCTCCCCAGATGTCGCCTTCCTGACAGAGACCTGGTTGAACCCCTCCTCAGCACCCGACATCACCATAGCCATCCCTGACAGCTACAAGATCACCCGCAGGGACCGAACCAACGGTGTAGGAGGAGGAATCACCATCATCCACAGGAACACTCTCAGAGTCTCGACCAACACCGACGACACACTCAGCACCGCCGAACACCTGCACTTTCAGATCCACACCAACCCCAACACCACCCTCAGAGGAACCCTCGTCTACAGACCCCCCAGACCCCGACCACAGTTCAGCGACTCCATCGCCGACTTCATCAGTACATACGCCCTTGCCTCCACAGACTACATCCTTCTTGGTGACCTGAACTTCCACCTCGAGAACAACAACAACACCAACTCCACCACCCTGATCGACAACCTTGGACTCATAACAACACCCACCCACTCTGCCGGCCACACGCTTGACCCCATCTTCTCCACAAGCACCCACGTCTCCTTCAACCACACCACCGAACTCCACTGGACTGACCATCACTGCATCCACTTGACCTTCCAGAAACCCACCATGCACCTCCGCACCCAACAGATACCACTGCTGGAGCAAAGTCACCGAAAACCAGCTAACCACTACCCATGCCCGGAGCCCACCCGCTCACCCCACCGACCCCCCCGCAACCTCAGACAATGGATCAACGACTGCGCCAACACCCTCGCCCTGATCAAGAAACCCTCCAACAGACACACCAGCAAGAAAGCCAGCTGGTTCACTGTGGATCTCCAGGCCTCCAAGCAAACCTGCAGAAAGCTAGAATGAAATGGCACCTTGAACAGTGAGGTTCCGTGTGAGACGGGACGGCACTTTTTGAGTGGTGACGAATATGGACGAGTGTGGTATCTATGAACCGCAAATGACGAGTACAGTGGGTGTGCGAAGTTTCGCAATGCAGCCATGTATGGTTCGTCTTATTTTCGTGTTTGTTCATTCGAACCCTCGGGTTCCATTTTAGATACAGCGTCCATTTTGTTTCTTGCCCTCAAGTAGCCAGCGAACGGGCTTTTGTCCGCTTCGTGACCCTGGGATTTCCAAGATAGTACGAAGGACACGTGTTTCTTTCAGGTGACTTTACGACGAGGGGAATGACACGAGTAAGGCAGATGGCCCCGCTCGAGGCTCATCTTGCCACTCCGGTCTATTGTTTCAGTCACGCATACATTAGACACAAGGTCTTTGATCCCTCTATCGAGTTTCCTTTATTGCCCTAACACTCTTTTTCTAACCTGTTGTGCATCCTCATCCTCTCCTCACATTCTGTTTTCCGTCCTTCCTTAATGTGTTTATGGTTGAGAGGAAATGTGTTTATTGCGGAGGGAATATGTTTTTACAGTTGGGAACCGGCAAGGACTGTTGTAATTATGTTCCGGCCTCTTGAAACATGAACGCAACCCTTTTGAAGTTTATTGTGGGAACTGAGTTAAACCGTTGTTTGCCATACTGTGCTATGGCAAAAATGTGTATAAAAGGAGCGACCCACTTCTACGAATTTGAAGCAGTCTCCGAGAACCTACACGCTGTGTACTTCTTGTGACCTCTGTATCCCTGCAGTAAATAAACGCTGATCTCTGACGTCGCTGGAAGTGTCCCGTGTCTCTGTGTTTTGTACGCCAGAACAGGTAACCCACGAAGGTTTCAGGTGTTGTCCCCTGGCACCGCTGGGCCTTAATAAAACCCAGTCCTTCAGTTGGCGCCCAACGTGGGGCGACATCAACGGTACCGGTCCAAAGCCCGACGATCGTGAGGAACTTCGTGTGAAATCTCCGAGGGAAGGTGCACCCCGCTTCATCGATCCAGTTGTCGAAATAAGTGGCCCGACGTCCTTTCCGCGAAGATCCCCGCCCCCTGACGGCTGCGACGGACCGATGCCCTGACTGTCGACCTGTTCGGTGCCTGGCGTAGTCCTTTGTACGGCGAGACGATTGACGGGCCTTCCTGGTGACGCCATTGTTCTCTCAGTTAAGTATTTGTGGGTCGCTCCCAGTGTTGCTTTGTTGTTTGCATGGTTCCATTGCATTTGTGGTTCTTAGTTGTTGGTTCTTAGTTGTTGGGTTTTATTTGACGATTGCAATTGCCAAAAACCGAGGGTCTTGCATTTTTGCGAGGACATCGTAATTCGATAGCCCTTGAAGTTTGTATACTTGGCTAGTGTGCACGATGCCTGGCCGTAGTACTTTGTTTGGGTTTCTCAAATGTTGCAGCATGGATTCCCGGTTGGAGGATTCCTGCCCGATACCTCCGGTTGGAACTCCGGTTTATGAGCTCTATAGTCGCCATGGCGTGGGTCCTATCATATATAATGAATATTGGGTCCGTTACACTAAAAAGGATGGTGTCCTTAGTTGGCCACCTCATGGTAGTTTCGAGACTGCCATTTTAGATAACTTGGAAGCGAGATTATTTAAGAAGAAAGCTAGGCCGGCCATGTTTGATTCCTTCCGGTTATGGCGGAAAGAGGCCAAGCAGAAAGAAATCAAACAGAATAAGAAAAATAAACGAGAAGGTGTCATTACGGTGATGCGTAATGCAGAACAATATCAGTTAGATAAAAACGAGAAGGAGCAAGAGGTTAGTGCTCGGCTTCACCATATGTCGGTGGACAAATGTTACCCGACGCTACCTTCTGCGATCGATAAGTCAGGAGAAGAATCAGTGGAAGATTCGCTTTTGTCTTATCTGATGAAATCACCACCTCCTTATGCTCCTGATGTTATGGGTCCCGTTAATCCCCCTCTTCTTCAACCTGCTGTTTTGGCGGCTGCTGGTCAGCCTGCCGTTCCTCCTGTACTCCCGAATCCCCTTGGGCCACAGATCGTATATCCTCTTGTTCCGGCTTCTCTCCCTGTTGCGCCTGTCCCAGTCCCTCCTCAGTCTGTTGTTCCCACTACTCCTGCTGCTGCATCTACCTCTACCGTTTTTGCCCCTATGGCTGCTACACCTTCATCTTCTTCCTCTTCTCCTTCTGTTCGTAGTCGTCTCTTGACTGCTGTTGCTTCTCTTTATTCTCCGTTCTTTGGGCCGATACTTGGCTCGACTCTTTCGGATGTCGCTCAAAGACGCAGTCAGCTTCCCGATGATAGGGAACGTGAGACGTTGGTAAAGACTGCGCGTAGATGGATTCGCAATCCTGTTAGATACACCCCACGTGTAGTGTTTGAAACATTTTCTCAGTTCAATGCGCCCACGCAACGATTTGTGTTCGAAGAATTGTGTAAGTCATTAAAAGAGGAGTGGGACGATGATATGACTGACGATCTACCACCTGAGGTTTCCGAGCTACAGCTTCGGTTTTCCGCGGGTGTCATCGTAGGTGATAAAGTTCGAGAGGCTCTGGAGCGCTTGCTATCCTTTCGATGTACGGTGCAACCGCGTGCACTGTTTAAGGACGCAACCACGGAATGGATGGCACAACCTGGTCAATATCCAATGCGAGAAGTTCCCCCAGTGTGGATGCCAGGTGATGCTGGTGCTAACCCTCCTGTCCCACCGCATTTCCAGAGAGTGTGGATACACCTCCCGTGGAAGCGATCGGAGGTTTTGCAAGTGAAGCAATCTCTACCCGATCCTCGTAAGAACCCTGCGGGTTATTATAAGGAGCTGTCCCAATTGGTGGATGCTACAGTTATGAACCTAGCCGATATCGATATGCTGTTCGGTAACGTGGTGCCTCAGCCGGTTTGGACGAAAATCCGTCATGAGAATCATGTCGCCGAGTTAGGCGGTGACTGGGCTGCCCTTACAGCGGCAGATGCCCGACAGGTCGGTGGGGCTAAACCTGAACAGATTATTGCGGCTTTGCCCCAGAGGATAATTACCCTCATGAAGACGCTTATGCCAGCGATGCGCGTCAATTGGGACAAATTATCAGCATGTAGGCAAAAGAAGGATGAAAGTGTGTCTGACTTCTTTACTAGGTTTGAAGAAGCATTCCTTGATCATAGTGGTCAGGACATGGGTTCTGAGGGTGGTCAGCGGTTGTTCGTTGACAAATTTGTATCGAATTTGTTGCCCGACTTGAGCAACAAACTGAAAAATTCTGAGAGTGCGTGGGCTGTTTCTACCACTGCCCAAATATTGGCTACGGCCCAATATTATGAGAATAGGGGAAAAGAGGAAAGTGAGCGTGCAGAAAAGAAAACTAAGGATCTCAAAACAAAGGTCTTGTTGCAGCAAGCTTATCCTCCGCGTTCAAATTTTAGTGATACGCAGCAGCCGAATAGATCGCAACCACAATTTTCTAGACCACAGTCGCGCAATGCTTCGCCTGCGCCTCGCTTTGTGCTGGGAGATAATCAGTGCGCATATTGTCGTGGGGAAGGCCATTTGAAGTTCAATTGTCCGGTTCTCCGTGACAGGGCTAATGGTGTGTCGGCTCGGGGAGGACGGGGTGGTCCTCAACAGGCTTCTCGTGGTAGAGGTCGCGGAGTTGCCCTGAACCAGACCGAACGCTTTGTGACGTCTTCGGATTCACAAAATTGTTTCGATCGACGCGAACCATCGTCCGGTCGGTCGGCACAGTATCATGTGGATGATCATTATGTTGAATGTGATGTTGATACGGATGGTATCTACTAGGACAGCCATAGACAAAGGAAGGGAGAAGTATCAGTTCCGGTTGATCAGAGAGGGCCTTATGTTGCAGTAGCCACTTTGGGTGTTGTTGAGCCTTTTCTGTTGGACACTGGTGCAGCGAAAAGCTCCATCATGCATTCGAAACTCCCTGGCGCGCCTTTGTCTGGCTTAACGAATGTTTCCGTTGGATTTTCTGGCGCCCCCGTTAGCAATCCGGTCTCTAACCCATTGCCCCTTACAATTGGGTCTCATGAGCTGGAAGCTCCTTTGATTTTGACTACTGGTTGTGGTGAGAATCTTTTGGGCTTAGACCTGTTGAAAAGGTTACATGCAACTTTGTACTGTTCCCCTACGGGTGTGGAGCTCATGTTGGGTAAGAGCGTGATTTCCCCTATGTATTTGTCGCTCGACAAACTTCCCCCGGAATTGAGATCTCTTCCAGATTCCTTGTGGGCAACAGGTCCCAACGATGTGGGCCTGTTGGATATACCACCTTATGTTGTCCAACTAAAAGTGGGTGCGCGTTTGCCACGTATACCTCAGTACCGTATCTCCCTTGATGGTGAAAGGGCACTGTTAGCGATCATTTACGACTTGATCGGCAAGGGTGTTATTGAGGAGACACGAGGTAATGTGTGCAATAGTCCCGTGTTGCCTATTCTGAAACGAACGGATCCCTCCAAGCCTCCTGTGTACCGTTTGGTTATCGATTTGCGAGAGGTAAACAAAGTTGTTGTTCCGCAGTTTCCTGTGGTGCCAGACATTACAGCTTTACTGACTCTAATTCCAGCCACTGCATCATGGTTCTCGGTCATCGATCTGAAGAATGCGTTCTTCAGCATTCCGATCGCTGTGGAAAGCAGAGACTTGTTCGGTTTCTCATTAGGTGGTCGTAGCTTTAGATTCAAGCGCGCTCCACAGGGCTACTGTGAGAGTCCATCAATCTATAGCCAAGCTCTTAAAAGCCAGCTTGATGCATTTGTGTTGCCGTCCGGTGCAGCCTTGATTCAGTACGTTGATGATCTGTTAATTGCTGCTGACACTGAACAGCTTTGTAAATCTGCTACAGTGTCTTTGTTACAGCACCTTTGCGACTTACATCATAAAGTGTCACCTTCCAAACTACAATATTGTTGTCAAGAAGTTACCTATCTCGGTCACTTATTGTCAAAGGCGGGACGAAGGTTGACCCCTGAACGAATTGCAGCAATTGCTCGAATGACTGTGCCAGCAACTCAGAGAGATGTGCGTGCCTTTCTAGGTATCACATCATATTGCAGACAGTGGATCCCGAACTTTTCACTGTTAGCGAAACCATTGGTAGCTCTTACGTGCAAGGACGTTTCGACTCCTTTGCCTTGGACGGAGGAATGTCAGAAAAGTTTTTCTGAACTACGTGACGCTTTGTGTTCGGCTCCTGTGTTAGGCACTCCTGATTACAGTAAGCCTTTCACATTATACGTCCATGAGAGGGACGGTTGTGCGTTGAGTGTTCTAACGCAACAATTTGGTGATAAGCAGCGTCCGTGTGCATATTTTTCCTCGACCTTAGATCCGGTAGCTAGAGCATTGCCAAGTTGCTTGAGGGCGACGGCGGCAGCTGCGGCGTCTATTAGGCAGTCCGCAGGTTTGGTCATGGACAATATGCTCATAGTAATGGTTCCGCATGCAGTTGATACGCTCTTGAATCGGACAAAGACTCAGCATCTAACGAGTGCACGGTTGTCTGGGTATGAGCTTACCCTTTTGGCGAGTCATATACAAATTAAGCGCTGTAATGTACTGAATCCGGCAACATTGTTGCCGATCAATACGGAATCAGATAATGTACTGCCCCATGATTGTTATTTACGAACCGAGGAAGAAACAAAAGGTCGTGTGGACCTGAAAAACACTCCTTTGTCAGATCCCGATGGTTCTTTGTATGTGGATGGCTCTTGCTTTAAATTGCCGAATGGTGATGTAACGACTGCGTATGCTGTGGTGACATTGAGCACGGTTGTGGAGACTGCGAGATTGAACCAGAATTCAGCACAAGCGGCAGAATTAATTGCATTAACGAGAGCGTGCGTTCTGTCGAAAGGAAAGCGTGTGAATGTGTTTACCGATAGTCAGTATGCATTTGGGGTTGCGCACAACTTCGGAAGATTGTGGAGAGAAAGAGGATTTATGACATCGCATGGTACGAAGATCCAGCATGGGCAACTAGTGAATGATCTTTTGGATGCACTTACATTGCCTAAACAAGTGGCGATTGTGAAATGTAGTGCGCACCGGAAAGTGACGGATGATGTTGGTCGTGGTAATGCATTTGCGGATGAGGTTGCTAAAGAAACGGCTAAGAATCTTGCGACTCGAATGTATGTTACGAATTCAGTGAGATGGCCGGAAGAGACTGGTATGTGTGAAAACACTGTTGAAAGTGTGAAAGAAATTCAGAATGGAGCTACTGAAGCTGAAAAGACCAAGTGGAAAGAAAGTACAGGGAAATTGGATATGCATGGATGTTGGGTTGATCTGACGGAATGTCAGAGATGGATGCTTCCAGATGCATACGTGTTAGCTGTTGTGACGATGGCTCACGGTTTGTCACATATCAGTGCGAAAGGAATATGCAAGTTCTTGTCTCCTGTGTGGAGGAATGACGGTATTGCTAAGTGCGCTGAAAGAGTGGTTAAGAATTGTATGGTGTGTTTGATGCACAATCCCGGAAAAGGTACCCCCACTCCACCTGGTCATTTCGCTCCTCCTACCTGTCCCTTTGAGGTTATCCAGCTGGACTTCATCCATATGGAGAGATGCAATAACCTGAAGTATGTTTTGGTTGTGGTTTGCGCGTTCTCCAGATGGATCGAGGCCTATCCTCTTAAAGATAACACTGCCCTGTCCACAGCGAAAATCTTACTGAAGGAATATTTCCCTAGGTACGGAATGCCGCGGATTGTGTGGTCGGATAATGGAAGCGAGTTTGTGGGAAGTGTAATGCAGAGTGTGTGTAAGGGCCTTGGAATAAAGCAGAAATTCCACAGCGCCAACCATCCTCAGGCAGCGGGTCTGGTTGAAGGGTACAATGGTACCCTGAAGCTGAAACTCGCTAAGATTCAAGCTACGACTGGTCTGTCATGGCCGGATGCCTTGCCTCTGGCTCTCCTATCAACCAGAGCGACGGTACACTCTCGAGTAGGGCTCAGCCCATATGAGATCGTGTTCGGTCGCCCTGCAAATATTTGGGGAGTCCCGAGACCTAGGGCTTTTGATAGTCTTGAATATCCAATGTTGATCGATTATTTGTATGATTTGACCACTAAACTACGATTAATTCATCAACAGGTCTTTGAAGCTCTACCGGCGCAGACAGAGGGTCCTGGACATCAGCTCCGGCCAGGTGACTGGGTAGTCACCCGTAATTTTGGTCGGAAGCGTAATCTGGAGCCAAGATTTGTTGGACCCCATCTAGTCTTATTGACGACGAGGACAGCGGTTCGACTGGAGGGCCGTAGACATTGGGTCATCGCCAGTCACACAAAGAAGGTACCGATCCCCTTACCAACCGACGGTTGGGTGAGAACTGGGATTCCGGCAGAAGAGACTGAGACTCCTTTGCGTTTCGTGCCATTCAGCGACGCTCAACTTGTGGAGGATTCGTTGTTGCCAGATCCACAAGTGGAGTCATCAGTAGCAGAGAACCCAAGGTCCGACTCGTCATCTGCCTCATTGAACACTGCTGCGCCACCTGAACAATTGTTCGTAGAGCAAACTCGACCTGGAAGAAGTCGATACTTTCTTCGTCCAAGGAATTCAAGGACTAATAAAAATTGATAGTATAGTGGTTTTGACGTTACGAATATTATGAACAATTGCATCCTTTCTTTGTGAGTTTCTGTGTTTCCACTGCTAAGAGACTTGTAACGAACTTGAACCTCTCCATCCGGGTTACCGTAGGGCCGTGCGGGTACTTCTTTCTGTTTAGCAGGTTTCTGACGCTAGGTTGGTTACTTTTGTCGATTCCTGGGAACTCCTGGGGATTGATAATCGCTGCTCAGAACGAAGTGCGTCAAGTACGTCACGGACGGTTTGTAGAGGATGGCATTCTCTAAGCTGGTGGAAGAAGAAAGGGTATTGGCACAGAGATCAGAGTTATGGAGGGTCGTGCGAACGAAATGTTTTCTGTTCCAGGTGTTTCTATTATTCCTAACTGTATCTATGTTATTGGTGGGTGGAGTGTATTTTGGGGTATCGCAATTTATGCCTTCTGTTACACCTACCTTTTCTCCTAACCTAAGTTCCCTCACTACTGTTTCCCCACATTCTTTTCATCCTTTGCCTAAACACGAGCAGGTTAGACGTGCGGAATTCAGGAATAATTCCTTTGTTCAACTCCTACATCAGCATCAGTTAGTGGTGAATATTACAAATTGTTGGGTATGTGGGTTAATGCCACACACCATGGATAGGGGTATTCCGTACTTGGTCCTTCCGTACAGCTCCCAGGGTTCTGCTCGAGCATTTCAAACAATGTTTCGCAGTGCACTAGACTCCTACCCCAGTCGAGAGCCCAGATCTGTTAAATCCGGTCCTGGTCCGTACCACAAGCCTCTGGCGATAGCCATAGCAGATCTGGACAGAGATGTTTTCGATGCATCACTCATTCCAGACGAAGAAGTGCAGGCTTATAAGGATCTGAGTGAGGCTGAGTATGGTACGTCAGTGGGAGATAGACAGTTGAAGAGCTCGTCCCCGATATGGATTGTACCGCACCTTGGTAATTTCTGTTTGCAGGGTTTGGGTCGAAACCCGAGAGCACAACTTGGGAACAGTGCTTGCACTGAAACGTACGTCCTACCAATGCTCTCCTCCCCTGTTTTCCTGACTGCCAAGGGCACCTATTTTGTGTGTTATGAGCGCGCATATACATGGTTACCCCGCGACTTCTCGGGTACCTGTTATATTGCGAATCTCTTACCTCCGACTTTCACAGTTGCTTCGGATTACCACAAAACTAGAGTTGTGAGAGGTGTAATTAGCAAAGAGGATACTGCCGGTCAAGAAGCAGGAGACTTCTTTAAGGGTTTCCTGCCGTTCTGGGGACCTATGGTTAATAGTAGGAACCTAAGACAGTTGACCCGAGTGGTAGAGTCGACTGCTAATATTACTGCAACTGCCCTTGGTAATCTAACAGCGGAACTACAGGCGGATAGACTCATGACGTTGCAGAACCGTATGGTTCTAGACGTGGTCCTTGCAGATCGAGGGGGTGTGTGTAAAATTATCCATTCTAGTTGTTGCATTTTCATCCCTGATAATGCTCCAACTGTATATCAAGCCATCTCGAAGTTGCATAAGATTTCCGAGTCCATACACGTGGACGAAGGTAATTGGACGCTCCTAGGATGGTTTTGGGGTCTGATGTCAACTTGGGGTTGGAGTATTCTGATGATTGTAGGGGCTGTTGTAGCGTTTCTGTTCACGTGTTGTCTTTGTGTACAGTGTGGTCCTGCCTTATGTGGCCTATGTGCTGCGACGTGTATAAGGCGGCCATCTGTTACCAAGGAGACATTGATGAATAGAATGATGTTCCAGCAGCATCTGAACGATCTGATGAATATCGATATAGATTCCGATCTAGACTAGTGCTTGCCTACATGAGGGCAAAAGGAGCATCTGAGGTTCCGTGTGAGACGGGACGGCACTTTTTGAGTGGTGACGAATATGGACGAGTGTGGTATCTATGAACCGCAAATGACGAGTACAGTGGGTGTGCGAAGTTTCGCAATGCAGCCATGTATGGTTCGTCTTATTTTCGTGTTTGTTCATTCGAACCCTCGGGTTCCATTTTAGATACAGCGTCCATTTTGTTTCTTGCCCTCAAGTAGCCAGCGAACGGGCTTTTGTCCGCTTCGTGACCCTGGGATTTCCAAGATAGTACGAAGGACACGTGTTTCTTTCAGGTGACTTTACGATGAGGGGAATGACACGAGTAAGGCAGATGGCCCCGCTCGAGGCTCATCTTGCCACTCCGGTCTATTGTTTCAGTCACGCATACATTAGACACAAGGTCTTTGATCCCTCTATCGAGTTTCCTTTATTGCCCTAACACTCTTTTTCTAACCTGTTGTGCATCCTCATCCTCTCCTCACATTCTGTTTTCCGTCCTTCCTTAATGTGTTTATGGTTGAGAGGAAATGTGTTTATTGCGGAGGGAATATGTTTTTACAGTTGGGAACCGGCAAGGACTGTTGTAATTATGTTCCGGCCTCTTGAAACATGAACGCAACCCTTTTGAAGTTTATTGTGGGAACTGAGTTAAACCATTGTTTGCCATACTGTGCTATGGCAAAAATGTGTATAAAAGGAGCGACCCACTTCTACGAATTTGAAGCAGTCTCCGAGAACCTACACGCTGTGTACTTCTTGTGACCTCTGTATCCCTGCAGTAAATAAACGCTGATCTCTGACGTCGCTGGAAGTGTCCCGTGTCTCTGTGTTTTGTACGCCAGAACAGGTAACCCACGAAGGTTTCAGGTGTTGTCCCCTGGCACCGCTGGGCCTTAATAAAACCCAGTCCTTCAACAGGCACCGGACAGCCACGCAGCCCACAAAAACGCAACCCACAGAGACCCTCACCTCATCAGATCGACCAAAAGGGCCACCTTCAAAAACTGCCTAGACAACAACGCACGCAACAGCAAAGAGCTCTTCAACATCGTGAAGGATCTCTCCAACCCCAGCTCAAACACCAACGACATCCCACCTTCGCAAGACCTGTGCGACTCCCATGCCACCTTCCAAACTGCCCCGGCAACCACCAAAACCTCCGTCCCCATGGCCACCATCCGCACCGATACCCTGCTCTCCTGGACCAACATAAACGACGACGAAACCATGAAAATCATGAACACCATCCTCTCCGGATCTCTGTCAGACCCATGCCCACACCACATCTTCAACAAAGCCAGCACCTCCATCGCACCCCATTTCCGGAAATCCATCAACATCTCCTTCGAGACAGCGACCTTTTTTCGGAGAGCTGGAAGCACACCGAGATCAACGCCTTACTCGAAAAACCCAAGGCTGACCACAAGGACCTCAAGAACTTCCAGCCCATCTCCCTGCTCCCGTTCCTGGTGAAGGTCATCGAGAAGACCGTCAACAGACAGCTGACCCGTTGCCTCAAGGAGACAGCATCCTGTCTGGGTTCCGCAGCAACCACAGAACCGAAACTGCCCTCATGACATCGGGGCCCTGCTGGACAACGAAGAAACCGCGGCCCTCATCCTCCTGGACCTGTCAGCCGCCTTCGACACGGTCTGCCACCACACCCTACGCACACCTCTCCAAGACACTGGGATCCGAGACAAGGCTCTGGACTGGACCACCTCCATCCTCTCTAGCAGAACCCAGCGCGTCCGCCTCCCCCCTTTCTGCTCCGAAGCCACCGAGATCATCTGCGGCGTACCCCAGGGCTCATCCCACAGCCCAACATTATTCAAAATCTACATGACACCGCTCGCCCATGTCGCCCGACTGTACGACCTCCTACGCTGATGACACCCAGCACCAAGGACCCCCTCACCGCTAAAACCAACCTCCACGAAGGAATGCAAGCCGTCGCTGAGTGGATGAAGAACAGATGACTCAAGCTCAACTTGGATAAGACGGAAGTCCTCATCCTCGACTCCACCCCCTCAGCCTGGGATGACTCCTGGTGGCCGACCGCATTGGGAACAGCTCCAATACCCACCGACCACACACGCAACCTGGGGTTCATCCTCGACTCCACTCTCTCAATGACAAAGCATGCCAACACCATTTTGTCCTCCTGCTTCAACACCATCTGCATCCTTCGCAAGATCTACAGGTGTGGAGTAGGAGGCACATGACCTGGTTGTTCGGACAGGGTCTGGTAGGCTGGGCAGCGCTGTGTAGGCAGTAGGGGTTGCCTGATAGCAGGCGGTTGATTGTCTGGAGGACATTGCTTGGAGGGTGGCTGCAGCATGAGCCTGTTGTGTGACGTGGGTCATGCAAAGACCAGAGGGTCGTGCACTGTGCACGTTGCAGGTGCAGACGGTCCTGCCTTTGGCACGGCGTTGGCGCAACAGTGGCACAGAAAAGCTGCTGGCTGCATTTATAATGGGTGGAGGGGGAAGGGAGGAGCATTTTGGAGGCGTGTGGGTTGCAGAATAAGGGCACTCGGTGGGGCGGTGCCGCAGGTGAGGCAGCAGCAGGGAGAAGGGGTGAGAAATTAGGCAAAAAGTAGCGCACAAAGACAAGGAGGTCGGAAAGGCACAGTGCATGGGTCACTCCGAGAAAATGTATGAACAATCACCAAAAATGACGGCCACAGGATCAGGCAAAAAAATGCAGAGCAGCGCACAGGAGACACACCATCAGCAGGCGTTCACGTCCCGTTGTGGGGAGCAACCTGCAGAAATACATACACAACCAGGTAGTTCATGCACAATAGATATTATTAGCCATGAAGAACTGCATGCATGTTGCCGAAGTACACATACACACATACCTAGGGACCTATTATGGAAAGTACTTGCTGACATGGGGCTGCCACATTATCTACTATCCCTATTAGTCAGACTACACCAGGACAGCTTTGCCCAGGTCAGGTGGGGCCCTGGAGGGGAGAAAACGGGCAGTATTCCGGTCGAGAGAGGAGTCCGCCAGGGATGTGTTCTGGCTCCCACCCTTTTCTCTCTCTACATCAATGGGGTGGTTGAGCATCTCCTCAAACATCCATCTGACGAGCCATCCCTGGCTGGCGAACGCATACCGACCTTCCTCTTCGCGGATGATACGCTTTTATTCTCCAAAACCCCAATGGGACTCCAGAGACTTTTGGACAATTTCCAATCATTTTGTACCAAACGAGGTCTGGTAATAAATACTAACAAAACGAAGTACCTTGTCCTCAATCCACCGAAACAACATGTGCGTTCCCCCACCCTAAACGCTGAGCTTCTGGAAAGGGTAAAGGTCTTTGATTACCTTGGGATACGCCTTTCGGATAAAATGGACTGGACGCCACACCTAGATAAAATGCTGTTGAGCCACAAAAGGATTACAGGTGCCCTATTAAGAGAGCAACGTTCCAGTACAACAAGGCCTATAGGAACAGTCCTTGAGATTTACACAGCTAAAGGAGTTAGCTCTGCCCTTTATGGGGCGGAACTCTGGGGCTTTTCGTCCACTGACGCTCTGCAGAGATCTGAGAACAAATTCTGCAGAGAAATAATGTCCCTTCCACAAGGCACCCCGACACTTCCTTTATTCATGGACCTTGGCTGTACCCAGATTGGCGAAATCGCGAAATTTCGCCCTTTATTATTATGGGCCCGTATTTGGCGGGTAGAAGAACTAAGCGGATTTGCCAGAGGCCTCAAGGAAATCATGTCATCACCAAGCTGGTATAAAATCAAATGGCTAAAAGACATGAAAAACTTATTAATTAAGTTGGGTCAACTTGAATCATGGCTAAGTAGAACTTCACCCCCAAAGCAAACACTTAAAAAGCTTTATTGGGACTGGATTTGTTCTCAAAGAAACTCTAGCACCTCCCTGGGCAGGCTAACAGAGGACTTTCTGAGGTTCAAAGACTGCCCCAGGCGGGAACTGTACCTGGATGCAATTGGAAAACCCTTTGATAGGGCCTTGTATTTTAGATTTAGAATGGGAACCTTACCACTTAATACCTTTACTAAAAGATGGAAATCCTGTATGGAAATGTCTGAGCTATGCCCATCGTGTCTTGTTAAACCGGAAACATTAGCACATTTTATGTTTGTGTGCGGCGAATATGCTACTCCAAGGAGGGTCTGGCTCAAAAACCTATGCCGTCAGCTGGGGACTAGGAGTCATGATGTGGCAATCAGGATACTTATTTCGGACAGTAGCGTACCCTATGCTTGCGCCCTAGCCAAGTTTCTATCCTGGGCTTGGGCTATCCGAGCCAAAAAGCTAAAACAATCTGTTTAATTCTTTGTTAGAAAAATTTCTTAAACTGAAAATGCTGCCATAATTGTTTAACCTCTAAAATTTAACCAACTAGTTGGCTAGTTTAACTGAACAAACATTTTTTGAAACTATTGCCCTTCCTAAATGTTGGAACAGAGATATAAAATCTTTTTAAATTTATTACTGTTGTTCTTAACTGTAACTTTTTATACACTGAACTGCTTTTATGATAATGACTTTTTATCGAAATAAAGCTTTGACTTTGACATACACACATATGCTCAATCTTTGACACTTATGCCATAGATGACGCATGCAAACTGGCAAGAGAGCTGCAGTGACAGAGATGAGGCACTTTGGATTGTGCTGAACACCTTTATTCCACAAACACACACAAAGGGAAATGCATCCATATGAAGAGACTCACAGGTCAGTTGACATAACATGTGGGACATACACTGGACCCCCCCTTCACAACACGTATGATGTAAATCCCAGTGAACTGGCACACAGGTTAAGGGGATGAGCCAAACACATCCTGCTGCACACAGAGAGGCTGCAATTCCCCATAGAGCCTGTTGTTGTGATGTCCCACACTATGTCCACCCGTAGCATCCGCAATGTTTCAGAGGCAAGGTGTACACACATTGATGCCTTCATCAGACGCCACACTCCACTACAGATGACTGTCAAGAAGGGTGACTATCATGTCATGGGAGTGATGCTATATGTTATATGCTCCATGGTGAGAAGACATGTATGCATGGTACCACAACATGCACAGAAGCAGGCCCACATATTCCCAACCCGTACCAACACCAAAAAGCCTTGCTGCAATCCTTACCCAAACTGAAATTTCCACATGTCCGTGCATGGAACGCTGATTCAGCACACGTTGCAATCCTCATGAGGAAAGCAGGAGGACAACGATGACACGAGCAGACAACAGGCGCAAAAACCTGGGAATGACAGACACACAAGAAGTCACCTAAAACAATTCTCGCCGCACACATGGTCATTTACGAAACATGAACAATGTTGGACACATGCAAATTTCAAAGACAGTCTCTCCGCAAAACTGTGTGGCATGACATCAGCACTCGAGTGACACATCAGAACACACATCAAAGTCACTTTGCATACAGTCAGCTGGACACACACATTGCAACACATGCCACTCAATGCTACAAGCTTGCACACTCATACCCAGTGACTCACCATTATGAGAAAAAGTTGCGTATGAGCTGACTCCGGATATCATCCTCCTCCTCCTCATCACTAGCCTCGTGACCAAGCCCTTGATCCTCCACGGGTGGATGTTCCTGCTCATCCGGTTCCAGGATGAGTGGCACTGCGTTCCGAACTGCCATGTTGTGCAGCATGCAGCACACGAGGAAGATTTGGCAGACCTTCTCCGGTGCATAGGGGAGGGACACGCCTGTCTTGTCAAGGCACTGGAATCGGCTCTTCAGGAGTCCAAACGTCCTCTCAATCACTCGCCCGGTCTGCCCGTGTGCATTGTTGTACCGGTGATCTGCAGCTGTTCTTGGGTTGCAGAGAGGTGTCAGCAGCCATGGCATGTTGGGATATCCAGAGTCCCCTACATGGAAACATCATGTAAATAAGTGGGTCAGGAGATGCCGTAAGAGACAAAGATACCGCAACACATAGGACAAACAGAGTATACCCACCAACAAGACATGCTCATTCGTTGTACAGCCGCAGCATCATTTGTGGCACCCTGCTACACCTCATGATGTAGGCATCGTGTGCTGATCCTGGAAAACACGCACAGACATGGGAAATCAACATGTTAGCAAGACACACCACAAGGGCATTTATTGAGTTGTAATGTTTTCTATTGTGATAGACTTGCTCCTGTGCCTGTGGTGGTACCAAAGCCACATGTGTCCCATTGTTGGAAACGGGTAGCGTGGTGCAGAGCGGGCGGGCCAAACTCCGGAGGAAATGTGCAAAGCATCCACGCAGTACAAACAGGCGACACACAAGGCACACTACAAAAAGAGACACTACACCAGTTGAGGTAAAAATAACTTTTGTATTGTCCAAAACCACAAGGTGTCACTGGGCAATCTCTGTACTGCGCCAACTGGCGCTCGGTTAACATTTACAGGGGGGGAATTATATACAGGGCAGGGCCAATCGGGCCCCTGCCGGAATCATTGCGACCTAGAAAACCATGAAAATAAATCCATCAACCTCAATCCTGGAATAAAAGCATCATGGCACAACATCAGCAAGAGTCCGGGACACCTGGAATAAAACACATCATGGCATTCCCGTATGCATCATCAATATGATTGACTCCTGAGCCTGAGGCAGAAAATCGGGTAGGCGTTGCATCAACACCTTAAAACCTGGCATCTAGACATAGCGCTGCATACAACAAATGACTAGCACTGTAAATCATAGCCATTGACATAGCGCTTAAGAGCATGACATTTGAATATAGCGCTGCACATATCACGGCGAAAGCGCTTTAAAACAAGGCCTTAGCGCGCAGGGCATGGCAAATAAACATAGCGCCGCGCATCAGAGCCTTCAATCAGGGTATGAAATCTAGCACTCCATTAGAACATGGCATATGGCATTGCAGTTCCCGGTAGCACTACCCCTGTATCTCCTGCAAAGCGTTATCCCTTGACTTTCATCTGGGCATGTCAGTGGGGCCTCCAAAGTGTTCCCCACGTGTCAACAGTCCAAAATGAGACCCGCAAGTTGCTAGTCACGTAGGAAGTCCGCTTGACCCCTTTGGGTTCCCTCACTGGGTTTAAAAATCCCTCGATCCAGCCTAGGGTGGCACTACGTAAGGGGACCTTGGGGCACACCTCCGGGACTCCTGGGCGCCAACTGCCTCTTACTTCGTTGCCGCTGCCCTCTGTCAGACGGGGCAGCGGGGAGGATCAGTCCAGGTACCGGGGGCAGGCACCGGCAATGTGCCCCGACACACACCCCTACCACACGACCTCAGAGCCCCACTCACCGGCTCGCTGGAGAGCTCCTCGGGCCCTCAGACTCCTTCCAGCAGGGGACAGGCACCGATAGTTGCCTCGACAGTCCCCTGCTCCTTCAGGACTCTTGCCGGCTTCTCTTGCCTTCTCTGGGGAGCTCCTGACGTCTCCACCCGGGCGGTGGGGCAGGCGCCAACAATGCGCCTCGTGCCCCTACCCTTCCGCCTCTCTGCTGCAAACACGGGGCTCTCTTCAGTGCAGGAGAGAGCCCCGCCCGGATTCCGGCGATACTCGGGGCTCTCCTCACCTGACGGGGAGCCCCCACCGTCACTTGGGCACTTCCTCACCAGGGGGGAGGCGGGGTAGGCACCCGCTCTCCCCGGACTTCTCCAACCGGCGTCCTCCGGTCTCGGTCCTGTCTTCCGGGCTGCTTCCTGGCGTCGCGGGGGCACGGCCGGTGACGCGGCCGGCGCCCTGGTTGCTGGGCAACGCGCACTCGCGCAGCCCAGGCCCGGCACCACCGTCCCACAGCGCCCGGGCGGCGGCAGTGATTTTTCCTCAATTCGAAGCGCAGGGTAGGCTCCCGTGATAATTCTAATCGGCAGAAGGGCGGCAATACCGCGGGGTGGGCACCCGCTTCCCTGGCAACGCGGCGACCTCCCTCGGCGGAAATCACGCGGGGTGGGCACCCGCTCAGTTACCGGAGCCTGCGAAACGCCGCCATTACGCGGGGTGGGCACCCGCGGCGCTGGCACATCACCAAATCTTCCGGGCCACACAGCGCCCCTGGGCTATGGAGTATAGCGCTTCCTCAGCGCTGGGCAGTCCCACCAGCTAACACAGTCAATTCAAATATAGCGCTCACCAGCTATAGCGGTCACCTTCCACGGGCAGCTTGAATTTAGCGCTCTCTCCCTGCAGGCAGCTTGTGAATAGCGCTCTCTCTCTGCAGGCAGCTTGTGAATAGCGCTCTCCCTTGTAAATAGCCCTCTCCTTCCAGGGGCAGCTTGGAAATAGCGCTCTCCTTTGTAAATAGCGCTCTCCTTCCAGGGGCAGCTTGGAAATAGCGCTCTTTGGTTCCTGCTTCTTGTTTGAGGGTTTCTTGAGGGGGGAAATTGCGTTGGTGGTTGAAGGCGGACTAAGTAGTCTCTGCCTGTCGTCCCTGGGTTTTCCTCTCGCCGGGCCAGATCAGTGGGTAGTTCAGGATCCCTCACTCACTTGAAAGGCAGCACCTAAGCCCTGTCACTTTCAGAGGCATAGGTCCCTGACTAATCCTACCGCCTAAACTCCTGCGAAGGCTTTTCCAGGTCTGAATTGCCACCACTATATCTTTCCCTCGCCCTGTGGACAGTAGGGGGGGTAGGTAGGCTCAGGGCCCAGCACACAGGCCTATGTGGCGGTAACACCTGGCAGCAGGTCCCCTCTCTCCCTGGTCCACCCTCTGACTGACTGCATGGCAACCCAGCTCCGCCCTTTAGACGCCCCTCACCCCCCCTTCCAGACAGTGCCAGAAGCTTCTAGAAGCGTCTGGGGAAACTGGCTCTAACTGGCCTAGGGGGAGGGGTAGAGCACCCTGGGTGCCAGGCTTCCCTCCAAAAGCTGGGGCTGCTGGGAAATAACGCCTAGACTGTCAACCTAGCTCAGTCAAAAGGCGCAACCACACAGCTTTGGCATCCATTTTAAGTTATATTTTTAAAATGGGGAAACTCAGTCTGCACACATTCATACAGCATTCATATATCATTTAGTTTCCCCGAAAAGCGAAACATTTCGGGAAAAAGGGCCAAGTCCAACACCCATCAATGGACCCAATTACATGGGGCATCCCTCCCAGGGCATAGAAATCACCCTTGACATCTGTCAACTCCTCAGGTGTAGGAAATTTGATGAATTCATCAAGATGCTCCAACATGGCTGCCAAAACATCACGCAGTACATGGCTGAACATTGTTTGTGACATCCCACCAACATCAGCTATGGTCAATTGAAACGTACCTGTAAATGTAGGGCTGCCATCACCTTCATCTTGGGGGTCAGCGCAGTAGGATACCTGTGTCGTGGTTGGAGGTGTGGTGCCAGCTTGTTTGTCAAGTCCTCAATAAACTGTCGAGTGAATCTGTAACGGCAGATGCAGGCACGTTCCTTCATGGCAGCCAAGTCTGGCATTGGTCTTGGGACAGGCGGTGCCCTGCAAGACATTCTTTGGAAGAATGAAGATTGAGAGTCGGCCAACATCAATGTCAATGAACATAGCACATGCTAAACTGCTACTACACATCAGGTAACTATGGAGTCGGGTGTGTGCAATACATCCAGGACACATATGCCAGCTTGCTGGCACTCCTACGAAAAGCCAGATACACCTGTTAAATGTCAAGTCTACATAACATGCCCTGAAATGAGCTGGGGGCCAGTCTGAGTGAACAGCTAGAGATATCACCGGAGTGACACACATCCACATAGCTGCATTGGAAGGATGTCATCTCATCCAGACAGCTGACTGAAAGGCACACGCACAGGTCACATGGAATGTCAAATGTACATATCAAACACATTGCGATGAAGGGGTACACGTGACAACAGAAAAACACAGCCATTGAGACAACGCAGACATGTATGCCTGGGAAAATATGATGTCCGATGCACACAGACCCTACAGTCGTGGGAATCCACATGTGTCATGGTGTGTGTAGATGTGTGCCATGCCCATCTCCACACAGACCCATGTTGGATGCACCAACAGCAGGTGCAGTTGACGGAACACTGACAGCAAGCTCATGGGAACACATGACACACACCTGACATAGTCACAAAGGGGCACGCTGATTGTGACATGTCAGTTGATAGAGTGTACCTGACCCTGGCATCAGGAGACAGGTGCGGGTGTTGATGACTGTGCCATCCCACTGCTGCTGTGCATGACACAGTTGGACTACAGACACACATGTGGCAAGTGTCAAGGTGATGTGTGCCACATAGTACCCCATCACACATGACATGTGTCCACAGGTCATCACACATCAATTGTGCAACTAGATGAGATGACCTGTGCAATATCACTGGCTGCCACACCTAGGGCCTGCACATGAAAGTATGCAATGACAAGTACTTGATGGACATCCTTGTGCGACTCGTAGCCCTCCATTCCTGGCATGTGTACGCCTGTATTACCATTGGAAGCGTGTGAAACGCACCATACACCTGCATTCATTGCGTGTGTATGCTTCGTTTCACTATTGTACTGGTGCCGTACAACTGATGCCGTACAACTGGTGCCTTAGGGGTACGTGTGAAACGCACCGTACAACTGGTGCCGTAAGGGTACGTGTGAAACGCACCATACAACTGGTGCCGTAGGGGTACGTGTGAAACGCACCGTACAACTGGTGCCGTAGGGGTACGTATGAAACGCACCGTACAACTGGTGCCGTAGGGGTACGTGTGAAACGCACCATACAACTAGTGCCGTAGGGGTACGTGTGAAACGCACCATACAACTGGTGCCGTAGGGGTATGTGTGAAACGCACCGTACACCCGCAATCCTTGCGTGTGTACGCTTTGTTTCACTATTGTACTGGTGCCGTAGGGGTATGTGTGAAACGCACCGTACACCCACAATCATTGCATGTGTACGCTTCGTTTCACTATTGTACTGGTGCCGTAGGGGTACGTGTGAAACACACCATACCCATGCATTCATTGCGTGTGTACGGTCCGTATCACTGTTCTACTGGTGCCGTAGGGGTACGTGTGCAACGCACCGTACCCACGCATTCATTGCATGTGTACGGTCCATATCACTATTCTAATGGTGCTGTAGGGGTATGTGTGATCACTATTCTAATGGTGCCATAGGGGTACGTGTGCAACGCACCGTACACGTCCACTTCCATTGTTGCGGTACGCAGGGGTTGCTGGACACGCCCCCCCCCCAAGTGACCAGACCCTGGAGGCAATGTATGGGCTCCATGTTATAGGTTTGTATTTGGGTATGGGGTATGTTTCCTGCCCGTCACCCCCACTCTGGCCACTGGGTGTTGTTCTCACCTTCTGCGGCATGTGTGTCGGGTCCGGTGCACCAGGTCGTAGGCTAAGAGGACCGGGATGACACGTACAATGGGGTTCATGGCGTGTACGTCGCGTACCGGGGCTCCGTTGCGTAGCGGTTCGCGTAAGACTCTGCTTTTCCGGCTGTGTTTGGCTCCTGTAAGAAAAGAGCCATACGGAGTGCCGTAGGGACGAATCGTACTTGCTGTGCTGGAAACCGCTGCTTAAATACGTCCGGACATCGTGTACAAGCTGTTCCGGATCAGAATCGTTGTTTTTTTTTCACCCGTATGGTCTTTTGTACGATGCGTACGAAAAAAGGCTTTCTGTATGAATCGTACTTCCTAGGTTGTAAGAAAAGTTTACCGGGTACGAGTCGTACGGAGAAAACGCTCCGTACAACGATTCGTACAGCCTTTTTCCAGGATCGGAATCGGCCCCTTTATGTTAACTGGAGTTGGAATAGTAAATTATATAGGGTTAGTGTCCAGCACCTTCCCTGACTTTAACCTAACTGGAGTGGGAATAGTAAATTAGGTATGGTTTGTGTGCAGCAGTTTCTCTGACTTAAACATACCTGGAGTGGGAATAGTATATTATGTATTGTTGATGTTCAGCAGTTTCCATGAGTATTATTTAAGGGCATTAGCTATAGAAAATGGTATATGTTTATGTATTATATATTTAATAAGTTTTTAGTAACTTTCTAATATTTTTATATTATGTTTATGTTATATTTTTTGGTAGTTAAAAAAATTATATTGTAAATTATAGAAATACTATTATGTGTTTAATTACAATTGTATTACTATAAGATTTGTATATTATGTGGAGTATTTGTATTGTGTCAATGAAGTATATTCTATTATTTAATATTTGAAAATAATTGGTTACTTTAATATTTTAAAAATTACATTTGTAAAAAAAGATATGTTAGTGAAACATTAGATACTAATAAATAATTAAAAAAATAATGAGACATTTTGGTGCCGATTTCGATCCTGTAAAACCCGGGTACGAATGGTCGTACGGAGTGTATTCTCCATACGACTCGTACCCGGGAAATCCTCCTTACAAAGCAGCAAGTACGATTCATACAGAAATACCATTTCCGTACGAATTGTGAAAAACTACGTGCGGCGAAAAAATACCCACAATTCCGATCCAGGACATCGCATACATGACGTCCGGACGGAGTCAGGCAGCGTTTTACGGACCAGCAAGTACGATTCGTGCCTACGTTACTCCGCGCGGCTAATATTTTACGGCAGCCAAAAACTCCTGGGAAATTGAGGACGACACGAACAAGGAGCACCGGTATGCGACGGACAGCCATGGACCCATCCTACGTGTCATCCCGGCTCTCCTAGCCTACGACCTGGTGCACTGAAACCGCCGCGCACGCCGCAGAAGGTCAGATCAACACCCAGGGGCAAAGGGGGGGGCGAGGGGCAGGAAACATAACCCCTACCCAATTTTAAAAAACTATATTCTGTACATACATTACCTCCAGGCTCTGGTCACTTCGGGGGGTGAGTCCACCAATCCTTGCGTACCGCCGCAACGGAAGTGGACGTCTACACGTACTCGTCACAACTACAATGGTGGGACAGACCGTACCCACGCTCTGAGGGCGTGGGTACGGTCCGTACCACCATTGTAGTGGTGATGTAGGGGTACGCGTGGTACGGACCGTATCCACGCCCTCAGAGCGTGGGTACGGTCCGTACCACCATTGCAGTGGTGATGTAGGGGTGCGCGTGGTATGGACCGTACCCACACCTTCAGAGCGTGGGTACGGTCTGTACCACCATTGCAGTGGTGATGTAGGGGTATGCGTGGTACGGACCGTACCCACGCCCTCATAGCGTGGGTATGGTCTGTACCACGCGTACCCCTACATCACCATTACAATGGTGGTACGGACCGTACCCACGGCGTCAGAGCGTGGGTACGGTCCGTACCACCATTGTAGTAGTGATGTAGGTGTATGCGTGGTACAGACCGTACCCACGCCCTCAGAGCGTGGGTATGGTCCGTACCACCATTGCAGTGGTGATGTAGGGGTACGTGTGGTACGGACCGTACCCACGCCCTCAGAGCGTGGGTACGGTCCGTACCACCATTGCAGTGGTGATGTAGGGGTACGCGTGGTACGGACCATACCCACGCCCTCAGAGTGTTGGTATGGTCCATACCATGCGTACCCCTACATCACCACTACAATGGTGGTACGGACCGTACCCACGGCCTCAGAGAGTGGGTACGGTCCGTACCACGCATACCCCTACATCACCACTACAATGGTGGTACGGACCGTACCCACGGCCTCAGGGCGTGGGTACGGTCCGTACCACGCGTACCCCTACATCACCACTACAATGGTGGTACGGATCGTACCCACCCTCTGAGCATGGGTACGGTCCGTACCACCATTGTAGTGGTGATGTAGGGGTATGCGTGGTACGGACCATACCCACACCCTCAGAGTGTGGGTACGGGCCATACCACCATTGCAGTGGTGATGTAGGGGTATGCGTGGTACAGACCATACCCATGCCCTCAGAGCGTGGGTACGGTCCGTACCACGCGTTCCCCTACATCACCACTACAATGGTGATACGGACCATACCCACGGCCTCAGAGCGTGGGTACAGTCCGTACCACACGTACCCCTGCATCACCACTACAATGGTGGTACGGACTGTACCCACGGCCTCAGAGCGTGGGTACGGTCCGTACCACGCGTACCCCTACATCACCACTACAATGGTGGTACGGACTGTATCCACCCTCAGAGCATGGGTACGGTCCGTGCTACCATTGTAGTGGTGATGTAGGGGTACGCGTGGTACGGACCGTACCCACGCCCTCAGAGTGTGGGTACGGTCCGTACCACCATTGCAGTGGTGATGTAGGGGTACGCATGGTATGGACCGTACCCAACCGATGAATGCGAGGGTACGGACCGCATCACCTGTACCCCTAGGGCACCAGCACATTTGTGAGACAAGGCGTACACACGCCACGAATGTTGGTTTAGGGCCTGGTGCAGCATATAACCAGTACATTGGGGGGGGTGTATGGTCAGGACAGCAGTGTACTGCACCACGGGTGGGTGGGTGGGTGGGTTTCTGCCTAGGATTCCCAGCAGTGGACAAAGACATGTGAGGTTTGGGTGCAGAGGAATACCAGCAGTGGACAGAGACATGTGAGGGGTGGGTGCCTATCACTCCCATCAGTGGACAGAGACATGTCAGGGGTGGGTGCAGAGTACTCCCAGCAGTGGACAGAGACATGGGGGTGGATGCATAGGACTCCCTGCAGTGGACAGAGACATGGGGGTGGGTGCAGAGGACTCCCAGCAGTGGACAGAGACATGGGGGTGGATGCAGAGGACTCCCAGCAGTGGACAGAGACATGTGAGGGGTGGGTGCCTATCACTCCCAGCAGTGGACAGAGACATGTGAGGGGTGGGTGCCTATCACTCCCAGCAGTGGACAGAGACATGTGAGGGGTGGGTGCCTATCACTCCCATCAGCGGACATAGACATGTGAGGGGTGGGTGCCTATCGCTCCCAGCAGTGGACAGAGACATGGGGGTGGATGCAGAGGAATACCAGAAGTGGACAGAGACATGTGAGGGGTGGGTGCAGAGGAATACCAGCAGTGGACAGAGACATGGGGTGCGTACATCATTATCAGATGACCACAACTCCATGGGTGAATGTACGCATCCCTAATTTTCGACTATGTCGAAAGTGCCATAACAACACATCACTGACAGCAGTGTCCCACTCCCATGAGGATGGATGTCTTTCCCCCACTGCATGACACACCACATGTGGGTGTGAGGACAAATGACACATGCATACCCACCCCTGGCGGATGCAGCACAATACACACACAGAGATCATGCCACAAGACTGTATAGTCATGTCAATGCCTACTAAACTAAGAGAGCCAAAGGGAACACACACTGTCACGCACATCCCATGACTGATAGGAATGTACAGGTGCTGGGACAGCCACCAAGATGTTGTCTCTCATGGAAGGAATAGGGTGGAGTTCCCACAGATACAATGGCCACAATTGTCAGTCAGGTGCCCAAATACCCTGCAGAACAAGTACCATATGTGTGCTAGGCTGGGATTACACACATGCATAGTGCGGAAAAGGGAGAATTAATCCCTGAAGGCATGACAACATACTCAATACACAAGTACAGCGACTAGCAAGGATGGCACAGACGATGCAGCTGGAGACATTGCTGAGCAGGCATGGCCATAGTTGAAGTGATCCGTTACCAACAAAGGGAATGTATACACAGGTCAGCACAACAATTGTGCAACTCTCTGCAGGGAAGATGTCAGGTGCCACGGAGGAAGGGACACACCTTGGTACAATGTCTCAAAAAACAAATAACACACACAACCAAAGATCCTTTGCAGAGACCTTGTGATGGCACGCAGATCCCATGGGCCACCTCCTGACCATCAGACTCGAACCTTTGCCCGAAACATAACACATTATCACAACCCCAACTCCTGGAGCATCAGCACCAACATCAATACCTGAAATGCAATAGTGTGCAAAGTCAAAAGAAAATGCTTTAATCAGCATAAGATAAAAATTGTATCAACAACACTACATACAAAGGCCAATGGCCAGTCCAGAATAGAAGTCCTTGGGGGGACACATGGGCACGTGTCTCCCCTAGGTTGCCTGCACATTAGAACCCTCAGTTTCGTCAACTGGGGGGGGGGGGGGCATCATGTGGGGAAGGACCAGGCACCGCAGGGACAGGAGGTGGAAGGGTAGGTGTGGTGGGTGCAGGGCTGGACGCCTCCACCACAGGGGGTGGGGCAGCGCCAAAGGTGGAGGTGAGCTCGGCGCTGCACACTTCTGCCAGGTCGTCCAGAGTATCCCCTGCACCGGAAGAAACCACAGGCACAAAGGAGGGGGTGGGGTCGGAGGGATGGGGTGCAGCACTACTGGGGGAGGGGGTGGACAGGGGGGGGGATCAACTCCCCTAACCGGGGAGCGCCTTGCCCGTTTGCTGGCTGGTGAGCCAGTGGGGCTGAGGCCCGGCACAGCCAAGTAGCTCTCCTTGTCTGACTGTGTGGCAGGGGAGCCAAGGGGAGTGTCTTTGGAGGGACTGGGTAGTGAGGCATGCGGACTCAGACTGTGGCTGCGTGTTTGCCTGTTGCCCCAGACCCAGTGGGTGTGCCATTATCGCCCCTGAGTGTGCGTGCCAGGAGGTGTGTGCTTGCCCTTACGTGTTTGTGTGCTGCCTGTGTCTGGTGGGGTGCGTGCTTGGGAATGTCTGGGTGTGCATGGGACAGGCATGGGAGTGGGAAGTGTGGATGGTGCAGGGGTAGGGGGGGACGAAGCGCTGCAGGAGACTCACTGCTGCCGTCAGTGAAGAGTCCATGGACCTCAGCAACATCCGTTGGTCAGACATTGCTGCTGACATGCCCTCCATGAACGACACCATCTGTGTCAGCAGTCTGGTGTGGCCATGGAGGACATTCAGCATCGATGTCTGGCCAACCTGCAACTGCCGCTGAATGTCCACAGACTCTGCAGTGAGGGCAGCAGGGGGGACAGGGGCAGGGGGTGCAGTGCCTGGCACGAAGGAGACACGGTGCCCTGCATGGACAGAAGGGACCGGAGCAACTGGGAGGGCGGTGATGGGAATGGAGGAGGCGGTGACAGATGTTGTGCTGCTGCCAGGTGTTGTAGCAGCCTCCGCCCCCTCGAGGAGTTCAGCCTCAGACCCGTCAGCGTCGTAGTCGGTGTCGCCACCAGACAGGTCCTCCGCCTGACTCCCCTCGCCCTCCGTGCCACTTGCTCCCGCAGACTCGCCAGCAGTAGTGGCATCGGTACTGGATCCCTCCTCAAGGTCCGTGCAGGTGTCTCCCTCAGTGTCCTCCGATGATGCTGTGGGCAAGGTGAAGATACAGAACATAGTTAGTCACCTGTATACATTGACACATGAGTCCAAACAAAATAGGTCACAGTGCATATCAGGAAAATCATCATGAGTAACATCTACATTACTCCGCACATATGTAAGCCCTGCACTCCCCAGTTGGTTGACCCACCATGCCACTTGGAAACAAGGAAAATTAGGACACAACAGCAAATGACTTGATATCGAATTATACTGAGAAGCTAGTGTCTGGGAACAGTTGAGCACAGCGATACTATGAAGGCATGCCACCTCTTGTTTACTGTGAATGAAACAGTATTGGTGCACCCAAGGCTAAATAACAGACCACAATGCAGAAGGTGTCCCCACACTCAGAGACCTGAGAGTACTTTGGAAACCCAAATGCAATACATTGTGATCCCTTGGGTATCGCAACGCTTTACACAATCTACATGTTTAGAATGTGTGAATGTGCCACTTTGTGAACAGAACACACATGTGCCTGTATAAAAGAAGTCACACAAGGAGGTGCACACAAAACTACATTTACACAGTCATTGTATGAGCTGCCAGCCTTATTCAAACAAGCCACTGTTAGAAAGAAATGGGGTTTCAGTAAGTACATATACATGGCCCCACGGCGGTCTGGGTGACTTGACACTCGTAAGTTGGTATCAGCAACAACCAAGGACTTACCCAAATGCCACCACACTGTGGGAACATGGATATGTATTACCTTAAAAAAAGTGTTATTCGAACTGTGCCTTTCTTTAATATGTGCCAGCGTGTCCCCTGAAAGTGTAAAGGTGGTTTCTTGTGCACTTCCGTGGGAGACATCTGTCATGCAGGCACATTATTGTCCTATCTTTTGCAAAACAAGGAGAGGGGCTCAATAAAGTCCAAAGGGATAGAGCGCCAGAAACTATTTAGTTAACAGAATTTTTCCCTTTGGGCTAAAATAGAGGAAAATGTCATTTATACAAATCTAATAACATTAATTCATTCATGCACTTCCACATAAAATGACAAACACCCCCAAATGTAATGTTGGAAAGAATCAGTAGAGAAAGTCTATTTCTTAAAGACCATTGGTCAAGATTTATTAACAAATTAAAAAACACTTATTATTAAAATTACATTCAATAAAATAATCACAATCAGGTTGTTAAAAGATCACCTCAAAAATGAGGATAAAGAGACAGTATATGTACGTTGTATCTGCACAACAATGAACTCTCACTTTTGAACACAAATTCAAAAGAAAATAAAACAAAGGTACAATTATATGGTAGGAGGAATAATAGCAGACAACAAAATTATGTCTTGGATGTGTGAATTCGTAATTACAGTAGACAGAAAAAGTCTGGTGACAGTGCACCCTTGTTACTTGAAGTTCTGTTCCGTAACAAATTCCACCCCACAATCTATGCGCCGACGCGTTTCGGTGGTATGTCGTGATAAAAACCACCTTCCTCAGGACTGACAAATTAAATCCTCCACAGCATAATTCTAACAATAATCCATTTTTGTCGCAATGAAAATTGATGACAAGTGGCTTCGAGGTTAAGAAGAAGCCTGCTAGTGATGAATCACTTTGTCTTGGGTCAGTAAGATAGAGCCTCACTTCTTCCACAAGTTCATATTCATTAGTATTCCAAGGCGTTTATTAATGAAAAGGAGAAGATCTCCAAAATGTTCAATAGCACTTCGGGGGTGGTGCGATCCTGTATGTGAGGATCCATACCCTGAACTCCGGGAGGACTAGAAAATTATGCTCTTGCCTCAATAGGACGGTCCGCATAAAGGGTGTATCGACACCCCAACAACTAATTTATTAAAGTTTTCACATACAGGATCGCACCACCCCCGAAGTGCTATTGAACATTTTGGAAATCTTCTCCTTTTCATTAATAAACGCCTTGGAATACTAATGAATATGAACTTGTGGAAGAAGTGAGGCTCTATCTTACTGACCCAAGACAAAGTGATTCATCACTAGCAGGCTTCTTCTTAACCTCGAAGCCACTTGTCATCAATTTTCATTGCGACAAAAATGGATTATTGTTAGAATTATGCTGTGGAGGATTTAATTTGTCAGTCCTGAGGAAGGTGGTTTTTATCACGACATACCACCGAAACGCGTCGGCGCATAGATTGTGGGGTGGAATTTGTTACGGAACAGAACTTCAAGTAACAAGGGTGCACTGTCACCAGACTTTTTCTGTCTACTGTAATTACGAATTCACACATCCAAGACATAATTTTGTTGTCTGCTATTATTCCTCCTACCATATAATTGTACCTTTGTTTTATTTTCTTTTGAATTTGTGTTCAAAAGTGAGAGTTCATTGTTGTGCAGATACAACGTACATATACTGTCTCTTTATCCTCATTTTTGAGGTGATCTTTTAACAACCTGATTGTGATTATTTTATTGAATGTAATTTTAATAATAAGTGTTTTTTAATTTGTTAATAAATCTTGACCAATGGTCTTTAAGAAATAGACTTTCTCTACTGATTCTTTCCAACATTACATTTGGGGGTGTTTGTCATTTTATGTGGAAGTGCATGAATGAATAAATGTTATTAGATTTGTATAAATGACATTTTCCTCTATTTTAGCCCAAAGGGAAAAATTCTGTTAACTAAACATTATTGTCCTACACAACAAAACATCAAAGTCAAGCATTGAAAACATGAAGACATGTTGACAAGTGTAGTGAGTGCCAGGGTACAAGACTTCTTGACTAACAACTTGAATCATGCCACCTGTCACATGGCCATCCGTACCATGATGACACAGTTGGCAACACATCTGACCCACTGTCTGTCATGTGGAGTGGCACACATGTCCAAACACAGGACAATGCATAAGATAATGGGCCTGCAATTGTGTTGGAATAAGGAGCACCTGCACTGAGGAGACACACTCATGACAGGCAAGAATGTCCACACAGATATAACCACACAAATAACAAACTACGTAGCATGTGGACCACACACTGGTGCCAAAAATGGATGAGCAGGAATCGTGTATTTAAACTTTTGACACATGCAGCAAAGCACTAAAATTAAACCCTGCACAACATGACTGGGTCACTGCGTATCTGTCCAGACAATTATCACACACAGGTCAGACCTGTCAAGGAGCCATAAGGTTTGGACATGTAGGCCTTGCCTGCACAAACCCCCCATACCTGACACAATGTGATTGAGACAGATCAAGAAGTTACACCTCTTAATCTGGGTTTACTAAAATGTGCATCAAGAAATCCCAAATGTACTCCACATCACCTCGTGAGGCTGCCAACACATATTTGTGACAAACAACCATCAACAGATAGTTGTACATAGACACACAGGCACTGCCCAGTGTGAGGATGCCCAAGCCAAATGGGGTCACCCTGTCCAGTGGACACATGTAGCACACTTTACATAAATACAAATGAGGCCAGGGAACAATGCCACAGAGTCCAACCTATGCTGAGAACACAGAGAATGGGCACAGTGTTGGATGACACACATGATTCCGAGGCCAGGGTGTCTCAGGGGACTGTAGTGGGCACACTGCTCCGTGGTCCTGGAATGATCTGACTGAAACATGACCAACCGTCCCGGCACTATGCATATCTCCCACTCATGCACATCATGTCTGAGGCCACAACATCGGTCATGCATGCTGCAAGTCTGTTAATTTGAAACCTCACACTCCTATGTTGAGACTCAGCATCAGTGCCAACAAATATGGACCCCCAAATGACTGAACAGGACAGGGCACAGGCAAGGTACCAACACATGTCACAGACCACCCCCACACATGATGCAGAAAGCAATGTGCACTTAGATTAACTGGCAGCCTAGATGACCATGTGCAATAGTGTTTACACACAGACCAGGGAACACATGTCAAGGAGGGGAAGAGAGGAAGAACAGCACCGGTTGACTTGGGGGAAAAGGATATGCACTGCATATATAAACCCTGGCAGTGTATCCAGGCGACTGAGCACTTCCAAAAGCTGGTGACAACAAACACACATGTACCAACTCCCTTCCTGCTGCTGCTGCTGCATCTCCTGTAACCGCCTATCCATGTCAGGGAAGACCACCGCCAGGACACGCTTCATCTGGTGGGTCAGGCGTTGGCGCCCACTGTGGGGGCGTGAAGGTGAGTCCTTCAGCAGGACCCAGACGATCCTCCAGGTCCAGCACCGGATGTTCTGCCACCATTTTCTTACTTGGGCTAGGCGCCGACTGCGACCCTCCACCGATCTCACAGCCCTGACGGTCTGCTTCCAGATCTCCCCCTTCGCGTAGGCAGTTACCTGTGAGGATGACAAAGTGAGACAACATCACTACACCTGCTCCATGTCAGAGAGAGACACATTTGAACATCTTTAATATGTTGAACAGGGCATAGGATGCTGCCAAGGAATAGCATCTTAGTCCTATGGACATTGGCCTCTGTGGAAGCCGCAATGCACTACATGGCATATAAGGTACACAGGTGGCATGAGGGGTGCTACACACTCCATGAACATGGCACACACTGTGCATCACAAGCAACACTAGGCTGATGAACAGCACCTACAAGCAGTTACATGCCCCAGGCCACTGACGCAACCTCAGCAGAGTACACAGACACACACAGGCACAGATCAATCACATGCCATTAGCAACAGCGGATACAAACCTCACTCTGCACATGTGCCACTTGCCTGTGGGGTGTCACAGGTGTGGGGCTAGCTCAGCAAGTAAGACACACAGCACGGCTTACTTCTCACATCAGATGGGTAGAGCTGTTGCCTCCTCCATGCAGCTGTGGTGCAACACTTCACATAGACACTCACTCACATGACAAGGAACATTCACACACATCAATGTCCAGGGGGCGTACACATCACTTGAACACTCTCACCACAGCTCCACTCAACTCACACACATCTGTGGGTACAGTCACCTGTCACACCGGGGGGACCACTGAATCACCTCAGGACTATAGACAAAAAATGCCACAAAGGATTTGCCAGGCTGAATGTGTCATGCACTATGCAGTGAATGTCACAGAAAGCACAATGCAAGTGAGGAGTGCACACATGAAGTACATCATGCTCTGCATGGGAGACATAAGCCATTCCCCCCCTGGGACCCACTCTAAACAACATTGCATGTCTGTCACACCTGGACACAATGCCAGAAGTGACAGTCACAAAAAAGGTGCACAGTCAAAGCTAGTGGAGTCAGCACTCACCTGCTCCCCTGGTCTCCCATACAGGCTGGGGTACTGTGGGAGGATGACATCCAACAATGCCTCATTCTCCTCCTGGGTGAATGGCTGGGCCCTCTCCACAGACCTTGACATGGTGCCAGAGGAAGCACAGACAGCAGCAGTGTTGTCGACAGGAAACTTGTGCAGGCAAGTGCCCTCTCATGGGTTCTGGCTGACTTATGTCTGTCTTGCTGAGGGGCATTCATTTGGAGGAGTACATAGTGATTGGTCAGATTCATTCGCATCTTACGTTTACTCCAATCCCTTTCCACATACACCAGTGAAAGTATTTGCATCATTCAAAATTTCAGAATCATGTCAAGTCAACAACCACTTGGAAACACTGTATTTTGTGGCCAACTGACTTTTCCAGGCCGCCTGATGGAAAATTTGAACAGAAAACTCTGTATCCATGACAACCAGCATGCATTTAGTGCCTAATACTTGTCCCGTATGTGTCCCCTATGTAATTTTAAAATCCACACACAGGTACGGTGCGTTTCACATGTACCCCTACGGCACCAGTTGCACAGTGCCTTTGACACATACGTGTAGGCACTGGTAGTACACGAAAGGGTCTGCAATGGTAGTACACGTACGGGTACGTGTACTACCAGTGCCTACACGTACGTGTACTACCAGTGCCTACACGTACGTGTAGGCACTGGGAGTACACGTACCCATACGTGTAGTACCATTGCAGACACGTACGTGTAGGCACTGGGAGTACATGTACCCGTAAGTGTACTACCATTGTGGACATGTACATGTATTGCGGACATGTACGTGTAGGCACTGGGAGTACACGTACCCGTATGTAGGCACTGGGAGTACATGTATGTGTAGGCACTGGTAGTACACGTACCCGTACGTGTACTACCATTGCGGACATGTACATGTAGGCACTGGGAGTACACGTACGTGTAGGCACTGGTAGTACACATACCCGTACGTGTACTACCATTGCGGACACGTACATGTAGGCACTGGGAGTACACGTACCCGTACGTTTACTACCATTGCGGACATGTACGTGTATTTCGGACACGTACGTGTAGGCACTGGGAGTACACGTACCCGTATGTAGGCACTGGGAGTACACGTACGTGTAGGCACTGGTAGTACACGCACCCGTACGTGTACTCACAGTGCCTAAACATACATGTAGGTACTGGTAGTACACGTACGTGTTTATGGTCCGTACCACAAGTGCTCCTACGGGCACACAACTCTAGTGATACGGACCGTACACACGCCCTCAGAGCGTGTGTACGGTGCGTTTCACACGCTTACACTGTTGATAGGATGAGCACACGAAAGGAATGGAGGTCTCAGATCCGCAGAAGGATGTACATCAAGTCATTGTCATTGCTGTCCTACATGTGCAGGGCCTAGGTGTGTCAGGCAGTTATATTGCAGATGTCTCCTCATGTATTTGCACAATTGATGTGTGATGACCTGTGTACACATGTCATGTGTGATGGGGCACTATATGGCACACTTCCCCTTGACACTTTGCACATGTGTGCATGTAGTACAAACGTGTCACGCACAGCATCACTGGTATGGCACAGTCACCACCACCCGCAACTGTCCCCTAATGCCAGGGACAGGGACACTGACAACTTACATTTAACGACCAGCGTGCACCGATGTGACTATGTCATGTGTGTGTCATGTGTTCCCATGAGCTTGCTGTTGGTGTCCCGTCCACTGCATCTGCTGTTCCCTCATCCAACATGTGTCTGTGTCTAGATGGGCATGGCACACATCTACGCACACCATGCCACATGTGGATTTCCACATAACGTGTGTCTGTATGCATCGAACTTGATATTTTGACATGAGGACATATCTGCGTCGTCTCAATGTCTGTGTTTTCTGTTTTTACATAAATGTAAATTGATACTTGTATAGCGCACTACTCACCCGCAAGGGTCTCAAGGCGCTTGTACGAATACCGCTGTGGAACCCATTCTGGCTTTCCCTGTGAGGCGTCCACTCCTGGGCACCCCCAAGGTGGAGGCCAGGCATCCTTAGCGTTGTGGGGGCCGTTGTGGAGATTAAGCAAGCTATTGCCCAGAGTTGCAGAGTGGGACTCCATGATTGGAATAGGCACCGAGGCGAGAATTATCAGGTCCGTGGAATTTTTTAGCCCAAGACTCCCAAGACGGGGAATTGAACCCTGGTCCCTGGCTAGACCTCTGAATCAGGGTCTGCCGCTCTAATCATTGAGCCACACTTTTCCACGTGTACCCCTTCATCGCATCTACATTTGACCTTCCATGTGATCTGTGCATCTAGCTTGCCGTCAGCTGTCTGTATGAGATGACATCCTTAAAATGCTGAAATGTGGATATATGTCACTCTTGTGATTTCTCTGACTATTCACTGACACTGGCCCACAGTTCGTTTCAGGGCATGTCATGAACCCTTGCCAATCAACGGGTGTAGCTGGCTTTTCGTAGGAGAAACACCTGGCTGGCATACGTGTCCTGGATGTATTGCACAGACCAGACTCTGTATTTAGCAGATGTGTATTAGCAGTTGAGCATGTGCTCAGTTCATTGACATTGATGTTATTATGTTCTCACTCTTCGTTATTTATTCCCAATTTCTGCAGGGCACCGCCTGTCCCCAGACCAATGCCAGACTTGGGTGCCATGAGGGAACGTAACTGCATACGCCGTTACAGATTCACCCAACAGTTGTTTGAAGACCTGTCAAACAGGCTGGCACCACACCTCCAACTGCGACACAGTTATCCTACTGCGCTGACCCCCAAGATGAAAGTGATGGCAGCCCTACCTTTTTTTGCCACAGGTACGTTTCAATTCACCATAGCTGATGTTGGTGGCATGTCCCAGACGATATTCAGCCGTGTCCTGCATGATGTTTTGGCAGCCATGTTGGAGCACCTGGATGAATTCATCCATTTTCCGACTCCTGAGGAGTTGACAGGTGTCAAGGGTGATTTCTATGCCCTGGGAGGGATGCCCCATGTCATTGGGTCCATTGATGGGACACATGTGGCTTTTGTACCACCACAGGCACAGAAGGTCACCTATCGCAACCGAAAACATTACCACTCTATAAATGCCCTTGTGGTGTGTCTTGCTAACATGCTGATTTCCCATGTCTGTGCACGTTTTCCAGGGTCAGCACACGATGCCTACATCATGAGGCATAGCAGGGTGCCAGAAATGATGCTGTGGCTGCACAACGAACGAGCATGTCTTGTTGGTGGGTATACTCTGTTTGTCCTGTGTTTTGCGGTATCTTTGTATCTTACGGCATCTCCTGACCCACTTTTTTACATGAAGTTTCCATGTAGGTGACTCTGGCTATCCCAACATGCCATGGCTGATGACGCCTCTCCGCAGCCCCAGATCAGCTGCAGATCACCGTTACAACGATGCACACGGGCAGACCAGGCGAGTGATTTAGAGGACGTTTGGCGTCCTGAAGAGCCGATTCCGGTGCCTTCACAAAACAGGCAGGTCCCTCCCATGTGCACCGGTGAAGGTCTGCAAAATCTTTCTCATGTGCTGCATGCTGCACAACATGGCAGTGGAGAAGGCAGTGCCACTCATCCTGGAGCAGCATGAGCAGGAACATCCACCCGTGGAGGATGAAGGTCTTGGTCACGAGGCAAGTGAGGAGGAGGAGAAGGAGGAGGATATCCGGAGTCAGCTCATACGCAACTTCTTCTCATAATGGTGAGTCACTGGGTCTGAGTGTGCACGCTTGGAGCCTTGTGTGGCATGTGTTGCAATGTGTGTGTCCAGCTGACTGTTTTTCTAAGTGACTTAGATGTGTGTTCTGATGTGTCACTCGAGAATATTTTAGCTGTGACCCTAATTTTTATAATCGCATGGTGACAACATTATTCCTGTAGAGTAAATGACCATGTATGCGGATAACAATCTTTTAGCTGACTTCTTGTGTGTCTGTCATCCACAGGTTCTTGCGCATGTTGTCTGGTCGTGTCATCATTGGCCTCCTGCTATTCCTCATGAGTATTGCAACGTGTACTGAATCAGCGTTCCATGCACGGACATGTGGAAAAGTCATTTTGGGTGAGGATTGCAGCAAGGCATTTTGGGGTTGTTAGGTGTTTGGAATGTGTGGGGACTGCTCCTGTGCATGTTGGGTTACCATGCATACATGTCGACTCACCATGGGGCACATGACATGTAGCATGACTCCCATGAATTGATAGTCTACCTTCGTGACAGTCATCTCTAATGGTTAGTGGATTGTGATGAAGGCATCAATGTGTGTAGAACTTCCCTCAGAAACATACGGGATGCTATGGGTGGACATGGTGTGGGACATCCCCATAGCAGGCTCAATGGGGAATTGCAGCCTCTCCGTGTGCAGAAGGGGGTGTTTGGCTCATCCCCTTAACTTGTGTGCCAGGCCATTAGGATTTACTACATCTGTGTTGTGAAGGGAGTGTCCAGTGTAGGTCCCACATGTTCAGCCAAATGACCTGTGTGTCTGTTCATATTGATGCTTTTCTCTTAGTGTGAGCCTGAGTAATAAAGGGGTTCCTCACCCTCCAAGGTGCCTCATCTCTGTCAATGTAGGTCTCTTGCCACTTTGCATGCGGCATCTCTGGCATAGTTGTCAAAGATTGTGCATATGAGTCTATGTGTAGTTTGGCTACATGCATGCAGGTCTTCATGGGTCAGAATCTCTATTGTGCATGAAGTTCATGGTTGTGTATGTATTTGGGCATGTTGGTCCCCATGATGGGCCATCAACGCCTGCTGAGGGTGTGTCTCCTATGCGCGGCTCGGCCTTCTGTTTCCTGATCCTGTGTCAGTCATCTTCGGTGATTGTGCATCCATTTTCTCTGGGTGTTCCATGGGTAACCGGACACTCCTTCCTTTACTTACGCCTGTTGCATTTGTCCTTTCCGACATCCTTGTCTTTGTGTGCTACTTCTGGCATAGTTTCAAGGACATGCCACTTTCTGCTGCGGCCCCTGCAGCAAGGGCCCACAAAGTGGCGGGATTCGGCAACACACATGCCTCAAAGATGCTCCTCCCTGCCTACCTCCAGCCATTCATTTGGCTGTCATCACCTTGTCTGTGCCACTGTTGGGTACACGCGGTGCCAAAGGCAGGACCGTCAGCACATGCAACGTGCACATTGCACGACCCTCATGTCCTTGCATTACCCACATCACACTACAGTCTGAGGTTGTAGCCACCCTCCAAGCAATGTCTATCCGAAACTCAACCGCCTGCTCTCAGCCATACCCTAAGCGCACACATGACACCTTTGCATGCTGAGTGTGCAACTCCAACTGCCTACACAGTGCTGCCTCTCCTTCCAGGCCCTATCACACCAACCAGATCATGTCCCTCCTGCTCCACACCGGCTCCGTACACCAGCAAGGCCATGGGAGTGGGACTCAGGCCTTCAGCATGTGGTATAGTGGAGTCATCTGGCACATGGCCCAGGGCTCATCTCTCAGCGTGTCAATCTTCAATGTGTCCAGGACCCCCCTCTCCATCATCACATGCGCACACAACCTCATCATCATGTCGTATGCCATTGACACCCAGGTGCTCCTCATCCTCATCAAAGACCGAGCCATTGCCAGTTCCAACATTCAAGAAGGCATGAGGTCTGTGGATGAATGGCTGAACATCAGCCACCTGAGGCTGAACTTGTACAGGACTGAGGTAAGCATCGGAGGATTTTCCCCTTACAGCTGGATCAACTCCTTGTGTCCCACCTGCAGGGGCCCTACACAAGCACCCAGTGGCCACGCACACAAGAGGTTGTGCATCATGGATTTGTCACTCACATTTGCCATGTAAATCACCATCATCTGTACCTCATGCTGCAGCACCCTCTGCATGATGCACATGATCCTCTGATAGATCCACTCCAAGGAAAGACAGACCATCCCCCAGGTCCACGACACCAGCCGTGTCAACTACTGCCCCGCCCTCTACGGAGCAAGTACATCCTAACTCACGGGAAAATTGTCCACATCCAGGGTGCATCTGCACAACTCAGCTTCAACATCCAGCACCCCATCAACATCACCGTCCACCTGAGATAGCTGCAAGGGATCACTGTGTGCTGCAGGATGACCTTCACACTCCTCACACACACTCAGGAGGCAGTCGACAACCCCAGAGCCCAATACCAACCTTGTACGTCTGTCATCCAAGACCCCGTTGGCCCAACTCAATGCATCCCAACTCGGCCTGGCCACCATTCTTCACATCCACAACACTCCAGCATGAAGGAGATGGTTCTCCCACCTGGCCAAACATACCTGGGACTCACCCCCCAGGAACCTCCACATGAGCCATGACCTCTAGGCCTTCATCATCGTCTTCCTGATTGGTGTGTGCACACAGAACTTCAAGCCCCCCCCTCAGCAGCTTGAGGCCATCACGGGTGAGTATTGGGCTCCCAGGCTGTATTGGATGATACATTGTGACCCATGTGTGTACTGTACCGGACTCAGATCCCAAGGTATGGATGGCTGGAGTTGGTTCAACACTGAGGCATAGTTTGACATTAACACACACGTATGTTGTGGACTAATGCAAAATGACGGCAACATCTCATGACAATCTCATGACAAAAAAATAGTTTTATTCTCGGTGGGGTGCGTGTTTTGGTAGATGACATAAGGTGCTCTAACGGGTGCATAGAATCCAATGTTCACAGGGGGATATGCTATCCTTGGCATTTGAAGGCATCAGAGTCCAGACCACAGTGTTGGTCATCATTGGTCAGACTGTGACCAGCAAGTCCATGTGGCAGAGAATGTCAGTGAATGATGTGCTGCTGTTGCGCATGAAGGCCAGGTGCCAGGCCAGGTGACCTGGGAGATGTGGATGGTCCGCTGCCTCTCACGGTCTTTTCCGTGGATGACCCACCTTCCTCCGGGGACCCTCAGATGCAGGCATTGACGATGGGACGTATCCTCCTTCTCCTCCTCCCTGTGGCTGGTGCTGGTCTGTGCCTGGTGTCACAGGGAGGGTTGCCCATGTTGTCAGCGATCCGACGGAGTGAATGGCTTATGTCCCTTTGCACCGCCACGAGCTCAGCCAGTCTTGCCTCCATCCGTCCTTGCTGTTGTTGTTGACTGGTGTGTTGCTCGGCCTGCTGATTCTTAATGTCTGTGAGGGTCGCCACTACCTGACTGATGGCCCTGGTGTCACGCCGGTATGCCTCCATGATGTTGCGGACGTGTGTCATACCGGTCCCTTCAGCTGGCTGGTCAGGTTCTCGCCTCCGCCTGCCTCCACTCCCACCACCCCTGCCCACACAGGCCTGGCCTGCTGTTGTGGGCACATCGGGTCTACAGGACCCCTGAGGGATGGCAGTGTCGGTGTTGTCTGCCTCCTCCTGGGTGCCCGGCAAACCTTGTCCCTCCAGGTCAGACTGGCTCAGTTGTTCAGTGTGGGCAGGGCTCCTGGGAGTCTCTTGGGATGTGGCAGTAATGGTGGTGGTGGTTGGCACAGATGTACCTGAAGCAGGTGCTGCAAGGACTTGGACACCAGAGGGGCCAGGTGGGTTGGGGTCATCCGCGGAGTGTTGTGAGGTGTCGCTGCCGGTGGGATCAGGTTCCTCCCGAGCCTGGGACTGTGGTTCTTCTCCCCCATTGTTGGGGGGAGATCCATGACGTTGCCCTGTGTATGAGAGAGGGACAATGTTAATGCTGTTTAATGCGACATCCTTGTTTCATACATACTCTAGTTGCCACAGTTCCTCCAGGTAGTTGCATGTGCCTAGCATTCACATCAATGTTCACTTGTGGATGGGTATGTTGCAGGGGAATGATTGAAATGTTCTCCAGGGTGTTTGACATGTCGAATTTGGGCTTTGATGCTTCTTTGGCTGTGGCTTGATCTTGTTGTGTCACATGTCCATTGTGAGAGTGGGTAACTCCATTGGCTGCCCCGGGGGTGTGTTCTTGTGTAAGGGGTGAGTGATCATCTCTCAGCCCGACGCTATTCAACATCCAAATGGCCCCCCTCACACAAGTGGCCCATCCCCACTACCTCAAAACCATCTCCTACGCCAACGACACCTAGCTCATCCTCTCCCTCACCAAGGACCCTCACACCGCCAAAAAAACCATCCACAAGGGCTGAGGTCCATCGCCGACTGGATGCGGAGCGGCCATCTGAAACCGAACTCAGACAAGACGGAGGTCCTCATCCTGCGACACACACCCTCAGTCTGGGACGACTCCTGGTGGCCGATCGCTCTGGGGACAGCACCGATACCCACCCACCACGCACGCAACCTAGGATTGATCCTCGCATCCTCCCTCTCAATGTTCAAGCATGTCAACGCCGTCTCCTCCTCCTGCTACGACACCCAACGCACGCTCCGCCGGATCGTCTGGTGGATCCCGACCGAAACAAATAGAACAGTGACACAGGCCCTCGTCAGCAGCTGACTGGACTACGGCAATGCACTCTACGCAGGACTCCCATCCAAACACCAAAGGTACATACAACGCTTCCAAAAAGCTTCCGCACGACTGATCGACAACGCCCCCCGCCACAGCCACATCACCCCCCTCCTGAGTGACCTGCACTGGCTCCACATCGACAAGAGGATCACCTTCAAGCTCCTCACCCACTCACACAAGGCACTCCACAACGCCGGACAAGCCTACCTGAACATCAGACTCAGCTTCTACAACCCCACCCGCCACCTCCGCTCTGGCAGCCTCGCCCTCGCAGCTATCCCCTGCATCCAACGTACGACCGCCTGCGGGAGATCCTTCTCCTACCTCGCCGCCAAGACCAGGAACACCCTCCCAACCCATCTATGACTGACCCAAGACCTACTTGCCTTCAGATGACTCCTCAAGACGTGGCTCTTCGAGCAGTAGTGGAACCCCCCCCTTCAGCACCTTGAGACCCTCACAGGTATGTAGCGCGCCTTACAAGTACCCTGATTGATTGTTGATTGATTGACGGTGCCTGCTGGTGGGTGTAGTGTGACTTGGCAGTGGGTCTCCCAGGTGATGTATCTGTCCCCCCATGGAGCATGCTGCCATGTCAGTGAGTGTGAGTTCCTGTCCTAGATATCTGAGCTGGTTGTTTTTGTGTTAGATTTTGCAGTTGTCACAGGTGGGCCTTGTGCTGCCTACAGCAGGGCCATGTGTCAGCTACCTTGTCAGTACATTGCCAGTCCCTGTGCATTGCGCATGGTGCATGGGTATGTACCTGGGCCATATGGGCTGAGGGCAATGTTGTCTGTTTCTGAGTTGTACAATATGTTTAGTGATCCCCACCCTCCCAGCATCCCGAATATCCAGTCTTGGGTTTTTGGTTTGTGTAGGCTGGGACATGGCATGGCCGTGCTTTGTGAATGGGGCATACACATGTAAGTGGCATGAGCATTGTTTTTGAGAGTGGTTGTGTCCGGTGAGGGCTTGTGGGTAGGTGTGTGCATTTGTTGTAGTTGGGTGTGGATGCCATTACCCCCATGTTACGTAAGTTGTTTGTGTACTCACCAGGCTCAGCAACTCCTTCGACTCCGTGTACTCCCACCGGCGGAAGTGTCAGGGGAACTTAACGAATCACACAGGAGCAGAATGACGCTAACTCCCAATGCCCTTCTCAGGACTCCCCCTGCTAGGTTTGTTTTAATCCATCGCAGGTAAGTTCTGAGGGGGGAAAGTGGATTGGAGAGAGAAGAGACAGCTCCAAAACACTGCTGGTCCTGCTTAATCTTCTTCTTCAGGTTGTTAGGCTAGAAACATTTAATAGTCAGATATATCGGTTACCTTGACAGACTGCTTTCCTTAATATAGATACATATACATAAGCAGGCACATGCATCAAGCACAAAACCGGTCGCAAACGGGCAGATTCTCAGAATTTGCCCCTTTGCGACCGGTATTTTTGCATTTGGGATGCATCATCCCAAATGCACAAATCGCTATTTAAGGAATCTCAAAATAGCGATTCCTTAAATAGCGATTGCATTTAAGGAATCCCTAATTGAGATTCCTTAAATGCAATGCATTACAGTTTTAAAAATAGCGATTTCGCTATTAGCGTGAGCAAATTACCATGAAGCTGGACTTCATGGTAATTTGCGAAAACTTAGAAAAATGCACTTATTTGCATTTTTCCAAGTTTCATGTTGCGCACACACATGCCCTTAGAGCATGTGTGTATGCAACATATGTGCAGAGTTAACATACATGGGTGCAATGGGGTGTCATTTTGACACCCTTGCACCATCGAAATTGCGGGAGCAATTTGCGAGTACCTACTGGTACTCGCAAATTGCTCCCACAATCTCCAATTCATTCCTATGGGCCTGGAGGCCCATAGGAATGAATGGGAAGACATTCCTTAATTGCGACTCGCAATTTGCTAGTCGCAATTAAGGAATTTGTGGGAATCGCTATTTCTTTAGCGATTCCTACATGCATAGGGTTTTGCTATTCCTTAATTGCGATTCCTTAATAATCGCAATTAAGGAATCGCAAAACCCTATGATGATGCATGTGCCTGTTGATAACTAATCTCACCAGTAAGTAGTTTTGGGCTTGCCACTCTTCTTGCTTCTCTTGAGCGTTGTGTGTGTTTACCCAGAGAAGCCTTCTCTCTAATCGCTTGTTCTTTTCCTTGCAGGCCGTTCTATTCTAAGGTTCTCTGTCTTGATAAAGGAAAAAACAAGGTAAGTTATCTTTCTGTTCTGTAAGTATGTAATGTAGTTAGATGTTCCCTTCCTACCTATGTACTTACTGGACAAGTGATTGAGATGTTTATAATTTGTTGCCTGAAGTATGAGAACTTCAATCAAATAGAGATATGAGGACAGTTGCACCTGTCTAAGATTTTTTTTAAATGGAAGATTTGCTGATTTATGCTTCCCAGCCAATTAGAGAAGGTGCTTATAATCAGTTTGGTATGACTATTTATCACAGCTCTTATGGCGGCTGCCAAGACGTGTGCAATTTTATATTTTCCTTCTCAGGGAAAAAAGTGAATGAAGCGCGAACGGAAATCTCTCAGTGTTCGCACTTGTTTTTTTTTTTTAATTACGCAGCTCAAAAGAGAGGCGCGTTTAAATATTGCAGAGGAATTTCTGTAACCTTGCCGGTAGTGCGCACAAACTAAAACGTGCGCACGAGTTTAATTCCTGCAGCATTTAGGTACCGCGAGGCACAAAAGGAACAGTGCCCGCGCGTAAACTTCAAATCCAGAATGAGTAATTCGATCTAGAATAACGCAGCTCAGAGAAACAATGCTCGCGTTTTTCCCTAGTGCGAATTTACAGGACGTTAAGAGTTAACTGAACTTGTCAACATTCTCTTCCTTGTCATTCTCTCAGGAAATACAATACTAAATATATTTATTTGGTTAAAGTTGAATTAATCTTCTTCACAGATTTATTTCAATCGTTAGCGCAAGCAAGGCTTCAGTCAGAATTATGTTTCAACAGCTATTGCCTGAAAACTTGGATGGGAACAGAAATAATACTTTGAAGTTGACACTAACCTTTAATCTTGAATATTGGCAGTAACCGACGAAGCTAACCCCGCATATTCCGCCACTACCCTGACTAACTTTGGCGACGCATCAACAACAGGTGCTGCTCCAGAAGAATCTTCAGTGAAGTGCACACTAGAATGTTGGAGCACACCTCACCAACTGTCATTTGCAGAAAGACTAGACTGCTAAACAGCATTATGCTGTTGCAATGTCAGGATGTTGGCAGCCATGTTGGAGTTTCTACGGTGCCAACTAGCGCTCCAACTAAAAGGATTAGCTACTCTTTGAGTTTGTGAAGAGAGAATAGTAGCTACGGAGGAAATAGGAGGAGGAAACCTCCTGTGATTCCTGACAGGAAGCAGGGCCATCACCTTCTCCTCCCAGGGATGGTAATGTACCGGTCTGCTGGGCAGCCCACCTCATTTGATGTTACTCTGGGCATATTCCTCGTTCATTTTGCGCTTGACTGCCCTGCGCAGATCGTACCACCTGGCTTGGCATTCATTCCTGGTCCTTCTGATGGGCGCAACAGCATTCACCCGATCGACGATCCTCTGCCACAGGCGTGATTTTTCAGCTATGCTGGTCTGTCTGACCAATGTTCCAAAGAGCTGTGGCTCGACTCTGATGACTTTGTTGACAAGGATGTCCAGCTCCTCCCTTGTGAACTTTGGATTCTTGTCTGTGGGCATGGTGTGGGGTGTGGGTGTGGATGGTTGTGGGTGTGTTGGTGTGAAAGTGTAGGTGTGTGTGTGAATGTGTAGAGGGGGTATGTGTGAAGGAGGTTGTGTGATGGTGTGTAAGTTAAGGTGTATGGGTACTGTTGTTTGTGTGTGGTGTCTGTCAGCAGTGAGTCTGTTGCAAAGGCTCATGGTTTGTGAGTGTGGGCCCTATTTATTGGTCCACTTGTGGGTGTGGCTGGGTTTGAAATTTTGGTGGGTGTGTTATAAGAGGTGGTTGTGAGTTTGGGCCTCTGTTTGCCTGTTTGGATGTGCCAGGTCAGTCTTTTAGATGTTTTTAGTACTGTAGATGTGTTTTGTGGTGTTGTGCGATTCGAATTGACCCTCCTTGTGCTGTTTTGCAGTGTCCTGGTTCTGTACGAGTCGTTTTAGCGTATGTAACGTGCGTACATACGCGATGTTGTTGTACAGTGCTCACATATGCAATCTTGTTGTACGGTTCGTACATACGGGATGCTGGGGTATGGTGGTTGGGTACGGTGCGTCCAAGTATGTGGCTGGGGTACGGTGGTGGGGTACGGTGGTGGGGTACGGTGCATCCAAGTACGCGGCTGGGGTACGGTGGTGGGGTACGGTGCGTACAAGTATGGGGCTGGGGGACGGTGTTGGGGTATGGTGCGTACAAGTAAGGGGCTGGGGTAGGGTGGTGGGGTACGGTGCGTACATGTATGGGGTTGGGGTACGGTGGTGGGGTACGGTGCATACAAGTAAGGGGTAGGGTGGTGGGGTATGGTGCATACATGTACGGCGCTGTGGTACGGTGGTGGGGTACAGTGGTGGGGTACGGTGCGTCCAAGTACACGGCTGGGGTACAGTGGTGGGGTACGGTGCGTACAAGTATGGGGCTGGGGTAGGGTGGTGGGGTACAGTGCGTACATGTATGGGGCTGGGGACAGTGTTGGGGTACGGTGCGTACAAGTAAGGGGGGTGTGGTAAATATTCTAATTACCTGGACTGAATTTAATACGGAATCTTCAATAAAATAGCTCAGGAAAATAAGAGGCAGAATCCGTGGTATAAGAGGTTTCTGAATGGGCTTTATTCCAAAATGGCCGACTCGAGTCGCGGCCTTCAGGTTCCGTCACCACGGGGGTTCAGGAAGTGAAGTACAACACTTTATTGATAGACACGCATTTTTATAGTAAGTACATTACAATGAAGCAAATGCAGAAGGCGTAACAATTGATAAGGAAAATGACAATGTATGTGCGTAACCGAAAATGGGCGTAATAAGGAATAAAAAGAAACATGATTGGTTATGATGTCATATATATAGGTGGATCTATAAGATAATACTTGGCAGAGATGCGCGCGCAGCAGCATGACGTGTGATTGACGTGCAACTAGGGGGTGAAGGGGACTTGACATTTAGCTCTACATGTGGAGACAAAAAGTCTGGGGGGTCAAGTCAACCTAATCCCAAATCATATCTAACATCCTATGTTTAAAGAACTATGTTATCCACAAGGAAGGATTCTCGGACAGAATCTATTCTATACTGACTGTGTGTGCGTGCACAAGCGTCTAAGTGTCTATATGAGATGCAAGGGGCAGAAAACTTTCCATGGTAACAGGGCTATGAATTACTTGCATGAGGACAGAGAGGCCGGGCCCTTTGCTCAGTAGCTGAAGGGAATGTTTACCTAAACTACTAGACAGGAATGCATCGGCTGAGGAGCAAAGTAGATAATACGAAGGTGAAATACAGTTTCTTGGCAGGCAGGCAAAACTGGCCGAGGCAGGCACCGTTAGCCGCACAGGAAGTAGGACAAAGTTCATGGATACAGATGCGAGCTCAAGCTGAAGCTGTCAGAGGCAGAGAGCAGGAAAAGGCTTGAGGACAGAATCGGGCCTACTCGCCTGAACTGTAAAAATGGAGTAACTTAGCCATATAAAGTCGGTGGCCTTTCATACGTAGGAATCGAATATCCAGCCCATTCATGGCGGATCTGACAGAGGACATGTTGACGGTGGACGCACATATGTTTGCGTCTTTAGAACTGGAACTGGAGGGAACATACATGTGTTTGTAACATGCACATAGAACCGTTGGGGTCCAAGATAGGGGACATAACTGATCAGGAGAATCCACATTTCCACATTCCCTCCTTGTCCCCTACTTGCCCGTCAAGAAACATCAATCTTCATTAATCCATCGATTTGCTCATGGAGCATCATTTCTTCTTCTTTCTTCTTCCGGGATCTTGAGTAAAAACCTTGATGCGGAATACACGATGTGGCACACAGACCACAAATCGCTGGTCCACATTGCAAGCATAAGCAGCAACTGAATAGTATAAGAAGGCCAATACCTAGGAAGGATAGAACTCTCCATCCCCAGGCTGATATCACACTCCAAAACCACCCGGACCACGTCCAAGTGCCTGGATTCTGGTGGATCTGGCTCACAATCTTATGAAGGCGAGTTATAGCTTTATATACAGATGGCGAATTTTCTGGAATGAATACGCAGCAGCTTGATCCGATGACCCTACAAGCTCCGCCCCTATCGGCCAGAATGACGTCAAGGACAAGACGATTTTGAAGAACAACAATCCTCATCGCAGATTGCTCCTCTGTCAGATTGCCTAGGGCGGCAATAGTTTCATTCACTACAGCTTCAAGAGTCTTGGTTAATCTACGTATTAGCTTACTATTGGAAATCGTACCTATATAGGGAAAGATACCTTTATTGAAATCTACATACTTGTCCCATGCCGTCTCAGTATAATCGACAACTGGGAGATCTCTTCGCTCTCTATGGTGTACCAAATGGACATTTCGGTAATAATCAGGAGGGGCTAGGAAAACAGGTGGCAAAAGGAATGCTATGTAACAGGTACCATCCCAATCTAGAGGTAGACGCATATATGCAGTCTGACCACATATGAAGTAGGAATGGCGTGAAGCTCTAAATGAGGATTTGCCTTGATCATTGAATTCGACTATAGTGGTGCATTTACTATGGCCCATATGTATGGAACCAATTTTCTTTACACACAATTCACCTTTAGCTGGAAATACTGACATTGTTGGCAAAACTAGTTCAACTTCGGATTCAACATTCAGAATCATAAGGTTAGGTGTAAAATTACCTAATCCATATACTTCATTTTCTAGATCAGTTCCTGTTCTTTTGGGGCGACCCTCCTTGTCAGGGTAGCAGACCTTGAGTAAAACTAGGTTCTGATTTCCCCATACCCAAAGGGTCTTGGTAAACTGCTGTGTCTGAATCTATGGAATTGATTAAACTAAACCATGCTCCACAGGAGCCATTATGTGTAAACGGATGTGGAAAGAAAGGCAAAACTCCTTTATTATTCTGATAGGGAGGGAGTCGGCCACACACCCAACAATTAGTAGCATTACTAGTCTGATGGGAATGATGTAACATACTAATGAAAGTGTTATTGCGCAGCGCAAGTCTATAGGACAATTCATGCGGAGGTAGGTCACTAAAAAAATGTTCATCAGTTATATTGAAAACATGTTTAGAAATAGGGTAATATATATGCAACAATATACTTGCAGTAATTATTATAAAACTCAAGAAAAACAAAATTAATAAAGTCACAATACAGTGGCTACGCAGTGATTTACAGTACGCGTGTCGTTTCAACATTGTTCGTGATGTCTCATGGTTCAGGCCTAAGGGATACATGTCGAGGACAGATTCAACCTCTTCACCTTGGAGAGGACTTAAACAATCAAATCGTCCGACAGCTTAGGTCTCAGTTTTAATTTATAAAGTTCCGTACTGGTAGCTTCAGTCAAAGGTAGTTTTGAGTCAATGGGTGAAGACACACGGGTGGGCTATTTACATCTGAAGGAAGTCCATGAAATTTTTTGATATGACTTGAATGAACCCATCCCTTTCTTCCCTCGATCTTCACGGCTGTCCTTGTGGTGAGCAGGACCAATTTGGGTGTTTTCCACCTGGGCTCCAGCTGAGTCTTTCGGTCAAAGTTCCTCACAAGTACGAAATCCCCCGGAACTACGTCATGGGGTTTCACCTCAGTGTTGTCAGGAAAGGCTGCAGCTACCTGTGAACGACAAGATTGTAGTGCAGACATCAAGGAAGCCAGGTAATCTGTCAGCATATTACAGTCAACATCAGTTATTTTACGAGGTATAGGCGTCCCCCACATATTCGGTGGTCTGCCAAAGATCACCTCATAAGGGGATAGCCCTGTTCGGGAGTGTGCTACCATTCTCATGTAAAAGAGTGCGACTGGTAAGGCTACTATCCAATCGACACCTTTCTCCCTACATATTTTGGACAATCTGATTTTCAAAGTTTGATTATGTCGTTCCACGAGACCTGCTGCCTCGGGGTGTCGGACACAATGAAACTTCCACTGATATCCTAGCAGAAGTGAAACATGTTTCATTAGTTCGGATGAGAACGGCTGGCCGTTATCTGAGTATACAACACGTGGTAAACCGTACCGTGGGAAGAATTCTCGAACTAGCTGCTTGGCAGTGGTCGGAGCAGTGTAATCTGATACTGGGTATGCTTCAGTCCAACGGGAAAGAGCGCAGACAACTACGAGAACATATTTGAATCCTCGACATCGTTCCATTTGGATATAATCCATCTGGAGGACTTCAAAAGGGTGATCAGGAGGCTGAAATCCACCCTGCTCTACGGGAATGCTTTTACCTGGGTTAAACTGACAACATATCATACAGGTACGGACTTTTTGCTTAGCTGCTGCTCGTAAATGTTTGTTGAACCAAATGTGTTGGATGCTGTCTAGCATAGCTTTCTCTCCTAGATGCGCCGGACTGTGAATCGTAGTTATGACCGCTTGGACCATAGAATCAGGAAGAAACCATACAGATTTCTCCTTCGTCATCCATCCCTGATCTGTGTGGATCCCTCCTAGTTCAGTCCATTTCTTTATTTCCTCTGCGGTAGCATGTGTCTGTATGTCAATTATGTCAAGTGCGGGATCCTTAATCGTCATACAATGTGTTGGTGTCGGAACTATTGGCTTTGTCATGTCGGATGTGCGGGTCTGAGCAGTCTGTTTAGCTGTTCTGTCAGCTAAATCATTGCCTTGAGAAATGATATCAGTAACCTTCGTATGTGCTTTACATTTCATAATCGATATAGCAGTGGGCAGATGAATTGCATCTAACAAAGCATGAATGAGGGACCCGTGTTGTATGTGGGTGCCATGAGAAGTTAAATAACCCCTCTCTCGCCAAAGCACCCCGAAGTCATGTACGACTCCGAATGCATAACGTGAATCAGTGTATATGTTAACTTTCTTACTTGTGGCTTGAATACAGGCTTGTGTCAGAGCAATAAGCTCTGCTGCTTGGGCTGACAAAGTATCTATACAGTTTGTTTCAATGACTTCAGTGTCTGTTGTGACTGCATACGCGGCCACTAAATCTCCTGTACTTGTCCTCATACACGATCCATCTACATACAACGTCAGGTCTGGATCTAACAATGGAACGTCTGTTAAGTCTTGTCTGGGTTTCGTTTTTATTTCAATAACTTCAACACAATCATGAGCTAGTGGGTCTGTTCCGATTACAGGTAAAAGTGTAGCAGGATTCAATGTATTACAACGTCTGATTTCTATGTGTGGCTGAAACAATGTTAGTTCATATCCTGTAAGTCTAGCTACGGTCAAGTGTTGTGTTTGCGTTCGGTTCACAAGAACCTCTACTGCGTGTGGTACTTGTACTGTCAACGGATGTCCTAACACTATAGCATCGCTTTGTCTGATTGCTAAAGCTGTTGCTGCCACTGATTTCAGGCACGCAGGCAGAGCCTGAGCTACGGGATCTAATGTACTAGAGAAATAAGCACATGGTTTGCGTGATCCTGCTTGTTCCTGAGTGAGTACTGACAAAGCAGTACCTTCACGTTCTGTAACAAAGAGTGTAAAATGTTTATAATAACATGGTGTCGCTAAAACAGGTGCTTGACATAGAGCTTTCTTTAAGCTTTCAAAAGCTAGTGTGTGTTCCTGAGTCCAAGGGAGGACAGTCGATGTGGCTGCCTCCTGTGTTGTCAACTGAATGAGTGGTTTTGCTAGAAATGCATACTGGGGAATCCACTGCCTACAGTATGAAGTGAGGCCTAAAAAAGCCCGCACCTCCTTTTGCGTCTTGGGTATTGGCATGTTAGCAATTAACTGGATGCGATCGGGTGTAAGCTGCCTTCCCTCCTTGGACAGCGAGTGACCAAGATAAACAACTCGCTGGACACAGAATTGCAGCTTAGAAGGGGATACCTTGTGCCCCTTTTCGGCTAGAAATTGTAAAACTGTCAGGGATGCCTTTTCACATTCAGGCTCGTTTCGGGCGGTGATCAGCAGATCATCGACATATTGAAGCAGTGCAGTGTTAACTGGCATGTGTATACTGTCAAGTTCTCGTTTCAGTGCTTGGCTATAGATGCTGGGACTTTCTGTAAATCCTTGAGGAGCGCGTGTGAATTTAAAGCTTCGTCCATTTAAACTAAATCCGAACAGATATTGGCTTTCCGGATCTATGGGGACGCTGAAAAAAGCATTCTTGAGATCAATTACTGTAAAGAATGTGGCTCGAGAATCAATAGCTGTCAGTAATGATGAGATATCGGGGACCACAGGAAATTGTGGCACAATGCATTTGTTTAATTCGCGCAAATCAATAACCAATCGATATACTGGTGGGGCCATTGGATCAGTTCGTTTAAGAATCGGAATTATCGGTGAATTACATACATTGGAGTCGGTTTCCACAACCACTCCTTGGGCAATAAGCTCGTCAATGATTTTCAGTAAAGCCACTACAGCATCTTGCGGTAACTTGTATTGTCGCATCCGTGGTAGTACCACTCCTGCCTTTAGTGTGACTCGATATGGTGTAATGTTCATGCAACCGACATCAGTAGGGCCTTGTGCCCATAGATGTGCGGGTAAAGTCTGTAGTCGGGGATCCATGTCTCTGGACACATAATGACCTTTAAAATCACGTAAAAACAATCTTACTCCTTCCGGAGAACAACAGATAATAGCCCCTAGAGCTTTCAATGTCTTTATACCTAACAAGTTTTCTGGACAAGATTTGGTAAGCAATAAATCTGTAGTTCGTGTCAAGGGACCAATCGTGAGTGGAAGTGGCTGTGATACTTCATTAACAATAGGCTTTCCTGAAAAACCAAGGGAAACATTTTGAGAGCCTGAGAGGGGTGCCCCTGGAACTTCACTACATTTTATTGTTGTTCGACTTGCCCCTGTATCAAGTAAAAATTTTCTGTCTTGACCTAATAATTCACTATGCACATAAGGTCCTTCTTGATCCACTGGGATCTCAATAAGGGGTAAGTCAACTTCCCTCTCTAGGCTGGTTCATGCGTAACGTTGATACTCAGGATATTCATACTGTGCGGTCTGATACATTTGTCGTGTTGTCGTTTGTGTAGCAGCAACAGGCAGCGCTGGTGCAGCTGGCACAAACTGTATGGGCTGTTGTGAGGCTGGCATGGACTGTTGCTGAGCTGGCATGGACTGTGCATGCTGTGAAGCTCCTTGTTCATTCTGATCTTGTCTGAATGGTCGTGGTCTTTCTTTAGCAATACCTATAGCTATATTACGCTTCAGGACTGGACAATCGTGTACATAATGGCCTAGTTGTTTACAGTAATTGCATGTTCCTTTTACAGGAACTGCTGAATCTCCGGAATGTGTCACACCCTTTTTGTGACCATCCGCTGGTACTGTCTGGGAAACTAGCATTTTCATTTTAGTATCCTTCATACGTCTTTGTTCGTGTTCTTGTTCATCTCTAATTCTATTGTGATGATACTGTAGCATTTGTAGCATTTGCGACGGAGTGTTACTTTGCCAGGTACTCTCGAATTTCAATATTCTATTCTTCACTTGAGGCAAGGAATTTTCCACTAGTTTTGTCACAAATAAATGTGGATACGACTCACTATTTGCTTTTATACCACTATTTATACCAAAACATTTTTCAAATCGGGCATAGAAATCACTTGTGTCTTCATCATGCTTTTGTTTACAGGCTGAGATTGCACCCCAATCTTCCTTTTTCGTAGTTAATAAACGTGGCAGTACCTGTACTAGTAAACCTGGTAGTGCTTTAACCTTATCCCCGAGTCCTGAACCTGCAGTTCGGGCCTTTTCTTCTGCTTCTAATGCTGTCCAGTCTATTTTTTGGTCTCCCACTTCCCACTCTTTTTCCTTAAGTTTTTCATAAATGCCGGCAGGCATTAGCACCTTTAATATCGTCATAATGTCAGGATAGGTATACTCTCCCATTAGTAACATGTCTTTAATTTCTCGGTGGAAACCTGCTGGGTCTTTGTCATGACTAGGTACCACTTTCTTCATTTCTAACAATTCGATTTTTGATATGGGTGTATATACAAAGACACGGTGAAAATTATTGTCTTCGCCTTTTATTGGGTGCACTTCTCGTAAGGGATTCTGTCTATCCATGTAGTACGGTGTTCTTTCCTTGTTGGGCAGTGAGAAAGGATCTGGGCTTACAAAAAGAATGTACTGCTTACGTGACACTAGTATTTCTTTAATTAACTTGTTACCAGAACCTCTCCATCTATTCGTGAGTAGTTCGGTTAATATATCAGGTAAGGGACCAGGATCAGCATGTTGGTTCTTATATAATATAAGAAGTTGCTGAATCATATAGATTCCAGCTAAACGTTGTTCATCTGGACTGAGATTCAAAAACGTGTGTGCTACTGTGTCATCACCATATGTTCCGGGACTATCAATCCAATGAACAGCTGACCTAGCTAATTCTTGCTCATCCCTAGAATCGAGGAGGTGGTAACCCCTTCGTTCTCGAAGTATTTTGTCAGCGGCTTGAAACGAATGTTCGGGAGACTTCAGATTTATTATAGGCGTCGGATAAGTTCTGCTATTATCTGGACATGCGGAATGTATCGGATCAGAAAAACATCTAGTATTATTACAGGATCTTCCTCTACCTACATAGGCTATGGTGTCTGACTGTCTTACGGAATCCCCTGATTCAGATGCACCATCTTGCTCGAACTCGTCTGTCTCCAATCTCTCTTCATGTATACGTTCTATTTCTTTCCTAATTTTTCGACACATGGCTACTATACTTCCTTGTTTATCATGTCTTCCGTCTGATATATTCTGACTCCATCTCGTAAGAGTTTGCATTATTCCCGGGTCCACCCCCGGTCGGTCTTGATTTCTGATCACACAATTTATAAGAAAACGTAACAATTCCCCCTGTATCTCTACTTTCTGATATTCCATAGCTCTGTTAATGCATTCAGGGTCTTTCCCTGTTTGGACAAAATGATATATGCTATCTAAATGCATAGCCATTCCTGGTAGTCTCCCTAAAAACGATGCAGCTCGTCTAACACGTAATGATGCTAGAACCATTTCGTCCTCTTTGCCGGGCACCGGATCATATCTACAATCTATCATAAGGTCCTTAAGCATGCGGGGATTTACAAGTTTGGGCGTACGTGCATGCACTGGTTCTTGAAAAGTGAGTTTACTCATTCGGGGTGGCGTAGAATAAATGCTAGTAGTACCTCCAGTAGCCCCCTCTAGGGTACCGGACGTGAAAGGATTCGTTGAACGTGCTACAGCAACTACAGGTGTGGACACCACTGTAGAATCGGTTGCGGGGACAGATGCGGAAACAGATGTGCTTGCCGAAGCTTGTGTCGGGGCTTGCTGTTGTACAGCGATAGATACTTGATCTTGACGTTGAACCCCCCCAGCAGACGGTCTATGTGGTGCGGGGTTAGCATATTCGGGAGCTGCGTCATCTAAATATGAGGAAAGAAAAATATCTTCTGCGGTTCTGGGATGTCCTTTAGGATGTACTTTTATCGGAAACAATGGGGGTGGCAAGTCTTTTGGTATCTCCGCAGTAGCCTTAGGTAATCCTTCGGCCAGAAGGGGATACATACCTTTCATAAGGGCATTTCTTTGTCTATCGGTTTGTTCTGCTTGTACTCGTGTACCTTCTTCAATCAACAGATTTTCTCGAACCTTATTTGCACTTTCTTTACTTTTTTCTTCCTGTCTTAGCGCTTTTTCAGTGCGTCTATGCGATTCTTTACGCCATAACTCAACAGCGTCTTTCTGTGACTGTCTAGCTTTCCTCTTCCACAATTCTTCTTCTACTTTCATAATACATTCTGCATCCCAGGTCCCAGCGACGGGCCACCTCTGACTTTCTGGTAATTCTTTGGTGTAATCTACCCATAGATCAAGAAATAATATGGCGTCTAAGCCATGCTTGTGATACATAAAGTGCCCTGGAGTGTCCCTAGGAGGAATAGGAACTGCTTCTTCAAGTACCCCTTTTCTAGTAGTGATCTGTCTTAACTTCGAAAAGAGCGGCATATTGACAACTGATCTGATACTTAATCTTGAACACACTTAATACAAAAAGCACAACAATGAACAATGAACAATGAACAATGAACAATCATTCATACCACAATATGCAGGACGTTTTAACACATTAAACATTAAATATTAAACATTAAACATTTTAACCTTTAAAAATGACCAACAATGATGATAGTCTGCATAACTAATCCCCAAGCAGAATTCTTGACAATAACTAGATACTTCGGAATACTTGATATACTGCTAAACAGTACATATACACTGCTGAAACAGTGCAGACCGGATTTGTGTACCCAAATCCGTCTTGACCGGCACAACCTATGTGCACGTCAGAACGCCTCCCCAGCAATGGTACTCACCGGGTAGCTCGGAACGGAAGGCCTCGAAAATGGACTAGACGGGACTCGACAACTGCGGACATCGGACCCTCTGGACGTCGGGACTTCGGAAACCTGGTGGGCCTCTGTATACCTCGGATCTTGCTCTCTCTGCTAGGCTCTGGTCGGGATACTTCGCACTTCTCACCGCCTCGTCTGGGTTGATCGCAGCCTCAGTCGCCCCCGCTTGACCGGAGGGAGCTACAGGAAATCCTGCTGGTACGCGTTATGGTCCGTCCAGCTGTGGCAGGAGACCGGGCCTGCAACGCACCACCGGCGCGTGAGATGAGAAAGTGTCCCTGTTCGGGCGCCAATTATGTAGTAAATATTCTAATTACCTGGACTGAATTTAATACGGAATCTTAAATAAAATAGCTCAGGAAAATAAGAGGCAGAATCCGTGGTATAAGAGGTTTCTGAATGGGCTTTATTCCAAAATGGCCGACTCGAGTCGCGGCCTTCAGGTTCCGTCACCACGGGGGTTCAGGAAGTGAAGTACAACACTTTATTGATAGACACGCATTTTTATAGTAAGTACATTACAATGAAGCAAATGCAGAAGGCGTAACAATTGATAAGGAAAATGACAATGTATGTGCGTAACCGAAAATGGGCGTAATAAGGAATAAAAAGAAACATGATTGGTTATGATGTCATATATATAGGTGGATCTATAAGATAATACTTGGCAGAGATGCGCGCGCAGCAGCATGACGTGTGATTGACGTGCAACTAGGGGGTGAAGGGGACTTGACATTTAGCTCTACATGTGGAGACAAAAAGTCTGGGGGGTCAAGTCAACCTAATCCCAAATCATATCTAACATCCTATGTTTAAAGAACTATGTTATCCACAAGGAAGGATTCTCGGACAGAATCTATTCTATACTGACTGTGTGTGCGTGCACAAGCGTCTAAGTGTCTATATGAGATGCAAGGGGCAGAAAACTTTCCATGGTAACAGGGCTATGAATTACTTGCATGAGGACAGAGAGGCCGGGCCCTTTGCTCAGTAGCTGAAGGGAATGTTTACCTAAACTACTAGACAGGAATGCATCGGCTGAGGAGCAAAGTAGATAATCCGAAGGTGAAATACAGTTTCTTGGCAGGCAGGCAAAACTGGCCGAGGCAGGCACCGTTAGCCGCACAGGAAGTAGGACAAAGTTCATGGATACAGATGCGAGCTCAAGCTGAAGCTGTCAGAGGCAGAGAGCAGGAAAAGGCTTGAGGACAGAATCGGGCCTACTCGCCTGAACTGTAAAAATGGAGTAACTTAGCCATATAAAGTCGGTGGCCTTTCATACTTAGGAATCGAATATCCAGCCCATTCATGGCGGATCTGACAGAGGACATGTTGACGGTGGACGCACATATGTTTGCGTCTTTAGAACTGGAACTGGAGGGAACATACATGTGTTTGTAACATGCACATAGAACCGTTGGGGTCCAAGATAGGGGACATAACTGATCAGGAGAATCCACATTTCCACAGGGGCTGGGGTAGGGTGGTGGGGTACGGTGCGTTCATGTACGGGGCTGGGGTACGGTGGTGGGGTACGGTGTGTCCAAGTACACGGCTGGGGTACAGTGGCGGGGTACGGTGCGTACAAGTATGGGACTGGGGAATGGTGTTGGGGTACGGTGCGTACAAGTAAGGGGCTGGGGTCGGGTGGTGGGGTACGTTGCGTACATGTATGGGGCTGGGGTACAGTGGTGGGGTACGGTGGTGGGGTACGGTGCATCCAAGTACGCGGCTGGGGTACTGTGGTGGGGTACGGTACGTACAAGTAAGGGGCTGGGGGATGGTGGTGGGGTACAGTGCGTACAAGTTAGGGGCTGGGGTAGGGTGGTGGGGTACAGTGCGTACATGTACGGGGCTGTGTATGGGGCTGGGGTACGGTGGTGGGGTACGGTGCTAACACGTACAGGGCTGGGGTACAGTGCGGACATGGGGGGGTACGAGGCAGACATGTGGGTGGGGAGAGGGGGGCTGTACAACTCGTATCCCGGGCACAAGTTTACCTGGATATGAGTGGTACGGCGTTCGATCCGTAAGGAGCCTTTCCCATGCGCTTGTGTTTTCGGATGGCCGGTACGGGTCGTACTTGCGCGCTCGGACTTCACTTTTACAATTTGTATGTAAAAATGTCCAGGGACGTCTCGTAGACTTTTCCCGAAGTCATTCGTATGGATTTTTCACGTACGAATCGTACTTCGCCATTTGTACGGGACTTGTACGATTCGTACGTAAAAAAATACGGATGCGAGTCGGACGGTAATTTTTTTTGACGGATCGGAATCGGCACCTTTATATTTTTGAACAAGCTTTCTTTTTGTTGAAGAAAGTTGAAAGATTTTTTTATTTTTTTATTTACAGAATGGAGTATACATTAGTAGACATACTGAAAATATGAATTTATTTATTTATTTTTGAAATGTTTTAAGGAAAAGAACATTTGTTGATATAATCACATTTGATAACATAAGTATTGATAATTGAAAAAAACAACATAAAATTTATAACTTTTTAACAATGGTCGGAAATAAAAATATATTTACAGTATTGATATACAACATGTTTTTTTGGATATGTACATAAATTAAATCATTGCATATTTTATTTCAGAATAATATTGTGAGATTATAATGCTGTTGTTGAACATAATTACAATTTGACAAAAATATATTCTTATGGCATGTAATTCTAAATGTAATTAATAATATTAGTATATCAAATATTAATATTATTAATTATTACATTTTTGTATTATATGAAAATAATTTTTGGAACAGGTAAGTTTTATTTGAATTTTTTAAATAATGAAAATGAATTTTTGATAATGTGTAGAGTTGAAAAAAACAAAGTACTGAATTATAATGATAATCCTAAATATGTATTTATAGTCATTATGAATATAATTTAAAAAAGTATAATTAATTACAAAGTCATTTTTAACCCTTTCGATGCGCATGACGGAGCGGTTCCGTCATGCGCATCAGTCGCGCTGTGCGGATGACGGAACCGCTCCGTCATGGCCCCGCCTGCGCAACGAACCTTCAGCACGGCGCGGTAATCCGCGCTGCGCTGAAGGGGTTAAAGATTAAGAATTTTTTTGTAAGATATACAGTTGATTACCATGCTTCTTTTTCACTTTATTCATTTTTTTAAAGGTATTTAAGTAGCCATTTTTATTTAACTGTGAATATTTTTTAACCGCGTAATGTTATTTTGGGTCATTCTGGCCTGGTGGTTGGAAGCTGCGTCGCGTTGAGCAAGGTCAGGGAACTTTTAAGTATTATATGTTACTAAATACTTATGTTTAAGGGTAGTTAGGATGTATATAGTGTATTTCTTGTTAGCTCTACGTGTTTTTGGTGTGTTGTAGGTGTCAGTAATGTTTTAGTCACGTGTCGTGGTTTAGTGTTTGAGCCGTAGTTTTTATAGCTAAGAATGTGAGTAAATATGTGTTGTTTTAAACTGATGTTATTGTATTTTCTTAATGTATTTGGGTGTAATTGTGTGGGTGGGTATGTTTTCAACTTTGTTTGCAGGTTAATTTCCATCGATGTTCCGTTGGAGAGAAAGATGCGTTTTTTTTTTTTTTTAAAGGTGTGTCTTAGTTGATTTAACTAATATTGTTATCACACTTTTTTTCTTTTTTCGGGATTTCCTGGAGCGTTTTTTTATATTTTTGAAACATTTTTGGGTTGTTCAGTGTTTGGATGTTATGCTGGAGAGAGAGTCGCGTTTTGTTTTTTAGAAAAGTGTGTTTTAGTTGATTAAACTAATAAAGTTATCACACTTTCTTTTTTCGGGATTTCCTATTGCGTTTTTTTAGATTTTTAAACCTTTTCGGATTTTTGAGGGTTTCGAGTTCTTGGATTTGTCGAGGATGGATTTATATTGGACCTGTTGAATTTTTGCATTTTGTTTCGGGAAATTTTTTAATATTACAATGGATTGACAGACAAATGCAAGGAGTATTACTTGGTGGCATTCATCTTCCATGGCTACATCAATCGTAAGTTTCTTTCTTCTTAATTATTTGGGTGGGAAAAGTTATTATAATTCATTGTTATATATATTATATTTTGATAAATAATATTTAATTGTACATATATATTTACTATATGAAAAAGAAATGTATATGACAATTACAGATTATTTATGAAAATATAGTATTAATATATGTGTGTAAGTGTGTGTTGTGTTAACCAATTTAGTTTATTAGCTGTGGATAGGTATTTTATAAGATGCTTTTGGCTATTAGCGATAGGTAGTCTAGGCCTCTTGTTGATGGGTATAGGGTTACCTGACTTTGTAGTAGATCAAACATTTGTTTGGTTTGCTTAGTTAATTTAGGACCAATTTGAGTTACAGATTGTTCCATCCGTAATTCTTAGTAGCTTTGTTCTTTTTGTATAGATTCCACAAGGTTTTGTAGGGTAGGTTTCCCTCTGCTTGTAGTTGCTAGGAAGGCATTATGCCATCCTTCAACGCTATTATTTGTTTTGGATTCTTTATTTAAGGTACTTAGGCACACATTCCACCAAGGAATGTGGAACTTTGGTTGTCTTCTATGCCCTGATTGGTGTAATCTTCCCACCCAGGTGTCCTTAAAGTAGTCTAGGAGTGGGCTTAATTTGTCTTCGTTCCTTTTGTAAAAGGGGCTTTCTATTAGAATATTATAGTGCTCTGCTACATCTGTCACAGGTACATATGCTAGTGCTATTAGTTTTTTAACCTAGTAGGCGAAAGTACTATCAGTAGCATATTGTACACTTAGGGTCGATTTTTGCAGATGTCTCCACACACTCTGGTTAAAATGCTAATAGCAACCTTGGATTGCTGTGTGTGGATAATTTTGTAGTATTGAATTGATCATGGCTAATTCGAAATCAATAATTATTTTTTGTGGAAAATAATTATTGCTTTCTTGTTTTATTTTAGTTAGGATATCTATGTATGTAGTTTGCTGTTTATTTGGTAAGAGGACATAGATGAATGGAATGTTAGAATGTTGGTGCAATCCGTGCACTGTGTACAGTTGGTAGAATGGGTTTGGACAGAGTTTGAAAGTACCATCCATCATCCAAGTGTGACATTGTTGTAATTTCACTAAATTGTTTGCAGTAGCAAACATAATTATTCTTTTATCAGGACATTTGTTCTTTAGTGTGAATAATGCTTAATTCTGGGGGAATTACTACATTTTCGAAAGTTTTAGGGGTAGGTAGAGTACTTGTTGTTGCTTTTTTCTGTCTGGCAATAGTTCTTTTTAAACAATGGATTGAGGGTAATTGTGCTGATGCATGTTGTGGTATTTTTAATAATTGTTCTTAGAGTATTTGGGTGGTGGGTTTATCAGTGCTAGTACTTGCTTCTTTAATACTTTCCAGAGCATTTCTAACCTCAATCTCTGTTATATTGGGGGGGGTGATTATGTTCTTTTACAGAAAGAACAGTAGTTTCTTGAGTAATAGCTATACCATAGCATTTGTTTGAGTAGTATTTGTTACACTTCCAAAACATTTTGAGACCACTTTGCTTTTCCTGTGTATATACATAGCCCATATAACATAACAACATTTTATTTTTTTGAGACATTATAAATTCTGCACCTTCAGTCATGTTGTTCTGTGTTATGCTAGGGGAGATTAAAAAAAATGTTGTAAATATAAACAATGTTACATATATGTGAGCAACTCTTTCTACGACCGAACGAGGCAATTAACCTGTGTGGGACGGCGGTCCGGACGAGTCGGAGGACCCGCGGAAGCACCGTAACCCCAGGTGAGCGGTCCTGAAGATACTTGAAGGGAAGCGGGAAAGCTAGCGTATATAAATTGTATTCACGTTTACAAAGATAAACGGACGCTGGCGGTTCTTGACGGAAGATTTTATCATGTCGGCTGCAGAGATGAAAGAAAGAGAGGAAGCAGCCTTAACCATTTTTGATGATACCAAACAAGTCATGAAAAAAGGCACAAAGAATAAGGGTGGCTTGGTGGACAATGACAAAGTATCTGAAGTGATGGCAAGACTCAAACGCTTAGAAAAGCTTAAACGTGGAGAATTATCAAAATGGTGGGAAGCAAGGTCCCTGCAAAGATATCTGGAAGTCAAAAGAATTCCAAGAGGGTTAAGAATCTTGGTGGCCCCAACTTATAAAGATTCAAACCCAAACATGCTAGCCGAGTGGGCAGAAAATAATCAAGAATCTTCACGCAGAATGCTTGCGATATTGATAAAATACGCAGATATAGACCGCATCAAAATAATGGAAGAAATTGGACAAATAATGGCAATGTTAGATAAAGAATTAGATCAAGAGTTAATAACGAAATATAAGAAAGACATGATGGAGCGGTTGCGTAAACTAGAGATATCGATTAAGGAACGGAAAGCTGAAAATGTATGCGAGATAAAGGCGATTATGAAAGGCGACAAATTTATACGTTCGCCAAGAAATTCAAGAATGTCCGCAGGCAAAAATTGAATCCTGAATTTGGAACGACAGGCGATGTACAATCGGGCCTTAGCAGTCTTCTAAGCTCAGAGGTGGAAACATCGGCAGATGAAGGGGCAAGCAGAAGCATGGGCAAAATTCCTTCCGTTATAGAGGAGTTTGTTTTTTTACAAAACGAACGGAGGTTCAACCTCCGACCAAAAACCATGACAAACTACGGAGGATCAAGAAGGGGAAGAGGCAGAGGAAACAAAGGCGGAAAGGGGCCAAACAACGCCAATACAGATGGGAAGAGCAAGAAAAAGTAAATGAGGAAACACAAAGTGTGAATCAAGCAGCAGTGATTAATCTAATGCCTATCCCCTTATCTGAAAAAGAACAAAAGGTTTTACAATTGGGACTGTCTTTTTGCCCACCACAAGAATTCGATTATGTGTCAACGAGAATTGACACATTTAAATATACACGAATGTTAAAATTAAAAAAACACTTTGCTTCAAACCCTGGGAGATACAAAGCAACAGGCGTGCATAACAATGTGGTTTTGCAAGAAGAACTAAGCAATTTACAGGTGCATGATATGGATTTGATGGTTGATTTGGAACATATGGGATCGAGTAGCACCAACGATGGGAACACGACATCAGATGACGGACATATAACCACAGAAGAGATTACAATGGAACAAGGGATCAATATTGGTGAAAGTGAGACCAGGAACTTTCGGCCACGCTCAAAGTTTATTCCCATGTCTGCAAGAGACTCAATAGACGTCTTCAATGAATTGGTAGTGAATGACTTAAAAAATTTGGAGAAATGTACTGGTGCAAGATATAAAAAATGGTCACAACAGCAGAAAGAGTGTATGGATCTTATTAAAAAACTGTCCACAAATGATGATTGTATTGTTCAAAATGCTGCAATTTAGTTCTGTGGGGTAGACAGAAATACCTGGATGAAGCATATAAACAACTGAATAATAGAGTGAATTATTTCAGAGTTCCCTCCAATATCATGATAGCGAGGCATCAGCTTTATAATACACAATTACAACAATGGTATGAACAGAGTTTGTTAACGCGTGAGAAGTTTTTATATCTAAAGATCAACAACCCAATAGTACCAGTTTTTTACCTAATACCCATGGTGCATAAGGATTTAAACAATCCGCTAGGTAGGCCAATTATTTCGGCCATCGGTAGTGCCTTGGAGAATACCTCCAAATTTATTGACTCCTTTCTATGCCCGATGGTAAAACTGTTACCCTCCTTTATACAAGATACGGGTGACTTTTTGAAAAACATTTATGACTTACCGTGGGAAAAAGTTATGTTTCTAATGACTATTGATGTCACAACACTCTATACGAGCATTAGGCATGAAGATGGTCTGAATGCCATCAAACATTTTTTAGGCACACGTCCAATAACTTTATGGTCACATACACAAATGCTGATCACAATGATAGGTACCTGTTTAAAGAATCATTTTTTTCTTTTTAATGGGGAACTGTTTCATCAGCTGTGTGGTACTGCAATTGGCACCTGCTTCGCCCCCAGCTATGCGAATTTTCATATGGGCTGGTGGGAGGAGCAGGTGAATGGCATAATAACATCCCCCATTGGAGTCGGTATATAGACAACTTATTTGTTGTCTGGAAAGGTTCTGAATCAGCAGCCAGGCATTTTGTAAAGCAATTGCAATCAAATAATCTGACTCTGAAGTTCACAAGTACCATCAGTGATAAAGAAGTACATTTTCCTGACCTTACAGTGTATGTAAAAAATGCTAAGTTGCATACCAAAATCTATCTTAAACCGACGGCAGGAAACACGTTGCTTCACGCAACTAGTTTTCACCCTCACAATTTAATCAGAAGCATCCCCTATGGGGAATGTTTGAGAACGGTGCGTAACTGCAGTGAGCCTGAAGTAAGGGAGACTGAATTGGTAAATCTACACTCCTGCTTCAAATCCCATGGTTACGGGGAAGAATGTGTTCAAACAGCTGTTTATAAGGTCAAGGACAAAACAAGGGAAGATATTTTATTCAAACAAGTTGGGTCTAACAAGAAAGCCAAGAACAGGGAAGTGGGATCAAATGAGTGTAGAATGATAACAGCTTACAATAAACAACATGGTCAAGTAAGAAACATTTTTGCGAGACACTGGCATTTGATTCGGAACGACCCTGTGTTAAGCAAGATAGTATCGGCCAGACCTTTAATAACCTTCCGAAGAGCAAGATCCTTCAAACAAGTGCTTGTGAGCAATATGGCACCCAAACCCATAGCTGCACGTCCTAAATTTTCTTGGTTGCAACGAAAGAGTGGTTTTATCAAGTGTACTAAGTGCAAAGCTTGTCATCATGGCAAAAATACAACAAAGTATGTAACAGGTTGTTCTCAAATTGAAAAAAACATCAAAGGGCAATTTGATTGCAAAACGGATTTTGCTGTATATGTACTGAGCTGTCCATGTAATTTATTATACGTGGGCAGCACAATTCTCCCAGTCCATAAAATAATTTTGCAGCATCTTCGAGCCATTAAAAACGGGGACAAAGCATACCCTGTGGCTCGGCATTTTGCAAAATACCATGACAACACTGCATTAGGCTTCACATACTTTGTCATTGATGCGATTGCTCCAAATATCAGAGGGGGTGATAGGAAAAAAAACCTAAGAAAACTAGAGTCCCGCTATATTTTGGAACTTAACAGCAGAGCCCCGTCAGGCCTTAACATGGAAGAGGACCTGTTTACACATCTGTAAGGGACTAAGATAAGGTATCAATATAAACTAGATGATTGTGAATAAATATTGATATGATTGCTGCTATTTCTTTATAATCTCTTTTTAATATTTGATTGTTTAATTTAATTGTTTTGTTAGTTTTACACTGGGTATCACTCTTTTTATATTGAACGAGACATGTTCATATTTGTTATAAGAGGTTGCAAAAATATTTGTAATGCAGGCCCACTAGGGCTTAACGAGGTAGACGTTAGCATAAGGTATTTATAGGATATACAGCATACATTGCGTATTTGCGCAACGTAAAGCAATAGTATTAGGTGAATTACATCAGTTTTACTGACTCAAATTCCGCTTTGTCTGCTCTTGTATTAATTGTAAGTTTTAAAAGAACTACGAGTCTGTTCTCCATTGCACTACATTTGTAGTTTATCATGTGACTTGTCATTTGCACAGCTTTAAAATGGTGTTTTTTTGACAAAACTTTGTTGGTGAACAAGCCTGCTGGTTCAGGCGAAACGCGTCCGGCATTGCCGAAGATTAAAATATAATGTGGATTGTCAAGACGTGGCGTTGTCATTCCTTTTGAGTGAGGAGTATGTCTACATATTTTAAATATATTTACATTTTAGTGAATTTACTTACAATGTTTAGTTTGATGTGCACAAAAATGTCCACAAGATGATTTCAAGCTTTCTCTTTAATTTTGGAGATGTATTTTCTGTGGGTAAGAGAAAAAAAGTAGTTAATAGTTATATTACTTTGTTTATATATGATAGTGTTTTAGAGGGAAAGTTAATTTTTGGATGGGTATTTCAGGGTGTTTAATTATTGAGAATTATATACTTACTTTTTTATTCTCTAAAGTCAGTTGTTGTGTAGAAAGTAGTTTTGGATGGTTTTGCAGTTTTCTGTAGAGGAGCTAAATAAGTAATAAAATATGTTTTAGAGATTTTCGTTAGATTAATTGTTGTAGGTGGGTAGAAAACATTAAAATATACTTACATTGATTAATATTTGACTTGTGGGGATGTAGAAAATATCTTAGTGTGTTTAGAAGATATCTGTAGAGGAGAAATGAATGTAATTCAATAAAGAATAGCAACTTGTGTGTTAGAAATAGTTTCAGCTGTAGCGTAGTAGTATTGTTATATTTTAAATACAGTTTAACTTACTTTGTGTAATTGTAAAATTTTTGGAGTAGAAATATTCTTTCAGGAAACAGTTGAGCACAGTTTCACCTTCTTCTTTCTTCTTGGTTAGTAGTGTGAAAGAGATGCACAAATGTTGTGTTTTTATAGTGTTTATTTAATTAGTTGCTTCATTTCATTGGTTTAATTTAAAATGTGAGCATTTCATTGGTCTACATTGATGGTTTTTATTGTTTTGGCTGTTTGTTTCCATATAAGGGAAACGCTAATTAGTAACTTATTAGTAGAAAGTGATGGTTTTTTTCAGTTTTAAATGTATTAAAGATTGTTTTGAGTGTGGTATAATGCAAGTATTATAATTTGTAAAGCTTTTATGTTACTAATTAGATTTTTCTTGTGTATGATATTTTTATTTTTATATGTATATGTGTTTGTAAAAATTGTTTTTATGTTATTTAAGTGTTTTTTCATGTATTATAGTGCTAATGTATATGTTTTGCTAAAAGTATATTTTATTTAGCTGTTTTTAGATAGTCGATATTGTGAAAAATTCGATATTTTGCTTGCCTATATTTAGGTTTTCGATAATTTTGTTAGTTAGAATTTGTTTTAGGTTTGACGATATTTTTGTTAACAATATTTATTAATTCGATATTATGAGATACGATATTTTTTTAGACGATATTGTGTACTCGATATTTTAGTATTTTTTTTTTTAAATAAGTATTGTGAGTCGATATTATTGTAGTCGATATTTTGACAACGATATTTTTTGTATTCGATATTTTGGTTATCGATATTATGTCAGTGGTCCCATCACACTACCAACATCACAAAGGCCAGCGCTGGCACAGGCTCTGTACACATGCAGCCACTCCCATCCAAAGTCAGAATCCTCAAATGCTCATCCCTGGCTTGCTGCTGATGCTCCTTCAAACGTTCATCCAACTCAGGCTGTGTCCCCGCCAAGATGTGTCCCATTAGTGGTGTCATGCTGCGCCGTGCCAGATGCCCAGTGCGAGGAAGCAGCCCTGGGGTCCTCTCCGCAACATTCTTTGCCAGCCGGCTGATGTCGTCCCATCTCTTGTGGCAGTGGTTGTGCCGTCGGTATGAGACCCCCAGGGCTCGCACCTTCGCTGCAATGGCCCTCCACACGGCCTTACGCTGGTGTACCTTGAGCTGCAGGCATGGGAGACAAGAGGGAGAAATTATCAGGAACACAGTGCCATGTACCGACATCTATCAGTATGGCAGCAAGATACAACATCATCACATATCCAAGGATAGGTCAATCAGAGACTATAGTACAGCCCACATGGGACCCCTGCATGGGAAAAGCTGATGTTAAAGCATGCAGGTGTGAGGGGGAACACAGTCCCTGCACATCTCACACACATGCAGGATGCCAGCACTGAAACACCCATATAGTCTGCCCACAACTCCAGTCCATTGCTTGCTTGAGCAACACATACATCACATGTCAACTTGTGTTTGTGGGTGGACTCACTGTGTCCAAGACTGAGCAGCCATCAATGTCCCTGTCTTGTGAATATTTGAATGTGTCATGGTGGACACATGGATGGACATGAGATCACAAATCCAATATGTCAATCACAAGGGCAGTTGTGTGCAAACCACAGTGCTGAGATGGACCATAGCTGGAGAGATATGTGACAAGACTGATGTCATTCTCTGTAAGTTGAGTGAGTTGTCCTTGTCTTTGTAGGCGGGGACTGTGCAGGCCACCTGGGCTCACACTGAGATGGACTACAGGGGCACACACATCCATTGAGCCAAGCAATCACTGTCCTGACTACAGCATGAACAACCTTCTGCGTCACTGTATGGCTGACAACACAACACAGGTCACTCATAAAAACATGTGCAGGGAGGGAAAGCTGTTGCAATGTGTACACACACCCTCCCACTGGAGACAGCATGTCAGGCAGTGCATGGCACTACCCCACACTCCCAGGCACATACTGCATCAGTCCACTACATGTGTGGCACCCCTGCCCTACCACACAACTGTTGAAGACTTACCCCGACATTTGGGGCACCATATAGCCTTGGGTACTGTGTGAGCACCTCGTCCACCAGGACCTCCAGCTCCTCGCTCGTGAAGGGACTGGCACGGATCTTCTCTGTCCTTGCCATCACTGTGGACGTGAGACAACAGCAGGGGATTTTGGTGGCGAGGGTTCCCAGGCAGAAGTCCCTGGAGGCAGCAGCAGGTGGGGGTCTCAGGCAGCAGTCCCTGAAGGCAGCTGCAGGTGAGGGGTCTCAGTCAGCAGTCCCTGGAGGCAGCAGCAGGTGAGGGGTCTCGGGCAGCAGTCCCTGGAGGCAGTAGCAGGCGGGGGTCTCAGGCAGCAGTCCCTGAAGGCAGCAGCAGGTGAGGGGTCTCAGGCAGCAGTCCCTGGAGGCAGCAGCAGGTGTGGGGTCTCAGGCAGCAGGCACTGTGAACAGTGGCAGTGTGAGGCTCACTCCCACATATTTAGCCCACAGAGATCGTATCAAAGGTGCCAAGCTGCAACACTTGGTGGTCCAGTTCTGCCTCTTTCAAATGCATCCATTGACCGCCTCCACGGTGGCGGAGCACGCCTACCACGACCTTCAAAATTGCATTATGTCACCACAATCATGGCTCCCACTGGCTGTAAGGGCATGCCCCATGGCGGTGATACAACGCTGGGGGCCGGGGTGCACTACCGCGATGGTGCATCTTTCAAATGCATCCAATGACCACCTCCGCGGTGGCGCAGCACGCCTACCGCGATCTTCAAAATTGCATCATGCCACCGCTATCGAGATTCGCATTGGCTCTAGGGCAAGCTCCATGGCGGTGTACCACCGCAGGGGCCCGGTGTGCGCTACCGTGATTTTAGTGGCGGGGAATGCCAACCGCCATTTCCACATATCTCCATGCATATGACTACCACATTTGTGTGAATTGGGGTGCTGGTGACACACCGCCAGTGCCAGGCGGTAGCTACCGTGATATGGGTGGCATGCATTGACATGAGGTACCGCCATTCTGGCGGCAGAGCATGCCAACCTCCATTTCCACATGTCTCCATGCCTATGACTACCGCACTTGTGTGAATGGGGGTGCTGGTGGCACACCACCAGGGCCAGGCAGTAGCTACCGCGATATGGGTGCCATACAATGCCGATGGCCATCTGTCAAATATCAACAGTGCACAGTGCCAATATGTTCAATGGCACATCATTGTGCACATGATGCCAATGTTCAATTTACTCCACTGATGGCTACACATACCATGTTTGTATGTGTGTAATGTAGATTTGCCTGTACCCACTCACATGTCACTTAAGGATTTGATGTTGGTGTAGGCAGTTCAGTGTAGTCCTGTACTGTACAATGTGTACACATGTCAATGTGTTGTGGTCCAGTGACAATCACAGCAATGCTTGTGTCGATGAATGTTGATCTTTCTAGCATTGCCTCGCATGTCTGCTCATGCACACATTCATCATTCCAGCGCCGACTGTGGTCATTGTGTGGTGGATGTGTGCCAGGTTGTAATGACGCATTAAGGTGTGACCGGTATAGCAGCTAGGTATGAGACAGTGGTTTTGATTAGTTACACATATGCTGGATGCTAGACTCCCAGGTGTGCACATGTGTACTGTGGCCATATCCCTATGTGCATTCACATTGCCAAAGGTGGTGTTTGAGGTACTTGTCTTGTGTAAGTTGACACGTGTGACCTTTGTGTAGCTGAAGGTGTCCCTCCATGTAAGCTGGTCTGTTAGTCACTATAGATGTCAGTCATTGTTGTCATTGTGTCATCCAGAACGTGATATGCTGTGCACATCTCATGATGTATTGCATTGACATGTGTCCACTATCATCTCCAATAGGAGGAGGCCAAATTTGACTAGTGACTTTACGGTGCTGGAGGACATGGAGGATGTTGCGATCATTCGCAAATGCCGCCTCGACAGAGCCACCCTGAAAACCCTTTGTGATCTGTTGGAGCCCAACCTGCAGCCACGCAGGACATATCCAACAGCTTTCACCCCTACTTATAAGGTGATGGCAGCCCTGCATTTTTTTGCCACAGGATCGTTCCAGGAGACTGTGGCCAGCGCTGGTGGAATGTCACAACTGATGTTCAGCATGGTGCTGTGTGATATATTGTCCGCCATGATGCTATACAAGGACAGATACATCCATTTCCCCAGGGGTGCTGAATTGCCAGCTGTGAAGGGAGACTTCTATCCCCTTGGACACATCCCCACTGTTGTTGGGGCCATTGATTGCACCCATGTCACTCTTGTGCCACCACAGGCAAGTGAGCACATTTACCGCAATCGCAAGCATTACCACTCCATCAATGTGAAGGTGGTGTGCCTGGCAGATATGACCATCTCTCAGGTGTGTGCCAAATTCCCAGGCTCGGCCCACGACTCCTACATCCTGCGGAACAGCATAGTGCCCTAGCTGATGGCTAATCTTCTTCCAGAGCGTGCATGGATTGTGGGTGAGTATGCCTAGTCGTGTAGCATGCCGTGTGTGTTCCCTGCTGCCCTGAGCTTCTGCGACGTTGCAATGTCTATTTGTGTTTGTCATATCTAGGTGACTCTGCATATCCCAACCGTCCCTGGTTGCTGAGCCCACTGCGGAATCCCAGGTTCCCTGCTGAAGTCCGCTACAATGAGGCCCATGGGAGGGCACGTTGTGTGTTGGAGCGTACTTTTGGCCTGCTCAAATCACGTTTCCGGTGCCTGGACAAGACCGGAGGTGCACTGGCATACTCGCCCGGGAAGGTGTGTCAGATTGTTGTGGCATGCTGCATGCTCCACAACCTAGCCATTCGCAACGAGATTCCCATGCTCCTGGATGATGGTGAGGACCCAAGGCCCCAGCCTGCAAACCAAGCCATGTCCGGTGATGAGGACAGTGGAGAGGAGGAAGGTGTTGACCTGCGTGAACAACTCATCACCCGCTACTTCACTTGATGGTGGGTGTCAATGTGCAACGTACCCATTGTCTGATGATATTGCTATTGTCATGAAGGGGCAATTGAGAATTGAAGCATCAGCCAGTTGTACACTCATTGTGTTTGGAAATGTTTCTAGGACATGTCATTTGGGATCATCAACGGGATGTGTATGTTGACACCTGGTGGCCATTGTGACATGTGCATGTTGGGTTATCCTGGTGTTAGGGCTTGTGTTATGTCTGTGATGCCACACCCTGACCAGTGACAGTTGCTCTGTTGTGTTTCCCTAGGTGCCTTCGACTTCTCCTTGCCTACATACAGCCCATGCTCATGGTACATTGTGATCATGTTGAAGACTGTACACCCTGCAATAAAGACAGAGCAGACACAACAACATGTGTGTGAGGATATTTTATTTACTATGGTGAGATGTGAGGGGGGTGTACATTTCCATTGGGGGAGAGCAGTGAGTTGACATTCGTGCTAGATGAGATGGTCGAGTAATCACCACATTGCTGTGGTGACCCAGTCCAACAGACAGATGCCATTCACAAGGCACTGTGGGGAAGTCAATGCAGTGGTGGAGAGGGTTGCCATCATGGCTGGCTCCATGACTGGCGTCTGGCAGGTGCTTGGCCTCCAGATACTCCCAGGGTCTTCTTGGGACGGCCCCTCCATCGTTTGGTGGGGGGGCCCTGCTGCAGGGCCAGTGGGGTCTGAGGACTCACCCCTCTCTGTGGGCGCAGGGGAGGATGGTGAACTGTCATTGTGCAGCCCACCAGAGGGAGGCAGAGGTGTTGTCTGGGGCGCATGCCTGTCCCTCAGTACAACCACTTGCTGGCCCAAGAGGTCCACAATTTGTCCCATGCAGCTGTCAATGGACCTCATCAGCAGGATGAGTTCATGCAACAGATCGTCCGACCGGCCCGTTCGTCCCTGGGCCTGTTCGTATGCACCCAGGACTCTGGTGATGTGTCCAGGAAGTTGGCCCCAGCCTCCTGGTGTCCCAGGGTGACCCTGCCCCTCCCACCTGCCCTGCTGCCATGGACCTGTTGCCTCACCACTGTGGGCACTCGCATCCTCTCCCTGCCCTCCTCCATGGGTGGTGTGTGCTGGGCATCCTCTGGGACAGGGAGGGTGTTGCAGGCAGCACTGGTGGTGGCGGTCAGGACGCCCCTTAGCTGGGGCAGCTGTGCACAATATAAAAGCTCCTAACATAACATAACAGGCTGTGACAGCAGGGGTCTGCTGTGGAGTTGTTGTTGCCGCAGATGTGGTGGGGGGGACGCTGGGGTCCTGGGACCTGTTGCTCCCTGGCACACCAGACGGTCTGGCCTCAAGCTCATTGTCCACGGAATCCTGGGAGTCAACATCCGAGAGTCCATGTACCGGGCGGGGAGACTGGCTCTGCAGGTTGCTGGTGTTGTCCTCTGCAGTGAGTTCTGGGTCACCTGTGGGTCAGATGTGAAATGGTCATTGCAGTGTACCCAGCAAGCTTTGTGTTAGCTGTGTGTCATTCATTTTTGTACACTACACAATTGACATATCATTACATTGTTGACTATGTGCAGTACTATGCTTCCTGACATGATGCAGTGGTACAAGTATTACTTGTCCATGGTGCGAGGTGTCAAGGCATACCATGCGAAGCGTGCACAATTGATGTTTACAGGAACTTGTTGCCATCTAGGCCCTGGCACAACATGTGTTTAATTGTGGACTCATAGTTTATTTGTCTGACTTAGCAGACGTCACATCTGGCCATGGACTGGCCATTGTCATCTCCTGCATCCCTTTGTCCTGTCATGTGCATATCTTGATTTGTGCCACCACACATGCTTTCATATTTTTCGAATGGTCCTTGTTGCACTTGCCCCATGGTGATGCACATGTAACTAGTTGCTGTGCATGAATGTGCCCAGGCTTTCTTCTACTTGTGCATTGGTTTATCACACTTTGGGGGTTGTGACAGTTTCCTTAGCTTACCTGTGTGCACACTGTGCTTGGCAATGGGGTAGGTATGCCTCTTTGTGCAATGAGAGGGATGGTGTTGTCATATGGCACCATTCAATTTGTGAAAAATGGGTGGGTGCACGTAAAGACTACCTACCTGTGAGTTTTTTTGGTGTACTGCAATGGTTTCCAACTGCTCCTGGGTGGGGTGGGGGAGACATCCATCGTGCTGAGGTGTGGGACAGAGTGAATGTTGGGAGTAGTAGTGCAGCCCTCCCAGACACAAACACCAACCCAGGGAAGATGGCTACCTACCTGTAGGTTTGATGCGGGTTGTGTAATGGCTGACACATGCCTCTGGGTGGGGTGGTGGGAGGGCTCCATCCTGCTGAGGTGTTGGACAGGGGGCATGGTGAGACTAGTGGTGCAGGCCACCCGACACCCTCATTGTGAAGATGGCTACCTACCTGTAAGTTTGTTTGGTGTACTGTGATGGCTTCTAACTGCTCCTGGGTGGGTTGGGGGAGGGCTCCATCCTGCTGAGGTGTGGGACAAGGGGCATGGTGGGAGTAGTAGTGAAGCTCTCCCAGACACAAACACCATCCCAGGTAAGATGGCTACCTACCTTTAAGATTGATGAGGGTTGTGTAATGGCTGACACATGCTCCTGGTTGGGGTGGGGGAGGGGTCCATCTTGCTCAGGTGTGGGCCAGGAGGCCTGGGGGTTATTGGAGTGATGTCTGCATGTACACATGCCCCCATGGTTATGTTGGTATCTATGTTTGGGGTGAATGGGAGTGGGTGAATGTTGGGTCTGTGAGCCATGTTTTTGTGAGTGTGTGGTGCAGATGGATGGTATGTGCCCTAGATGGTGTTGCTTTGTAGTTGTGCAAGGCAGTACATAGCAGAGTGGCGGCAGTCGGTTGTTTGTACTTACCAGCCTCCACTCTCCCGGCTAATCCTGTGAGACTCTCTGGATGCAGCATGGCAAGCACCTTCTCCTCCCATTGTGTGAATGGTTTATTGTGGAATGGGAGGGCCACCACCAGTCCTCTGAGCCAGCTCACGGTTCTTGCTCCTCCTCTCCTTGACAACCCTCTTCAGATCATGCCAATGCTTCATGATCTCCTTTTTTGATCTTGGGGGGGTCCCTAATGCATTGACCCTTTGCACTATCCTAGCCCACATTTGTGTCCTTGTGGCTAATGGTGTCTGTTGGACCAGGGTACCAAAAAGCTGTGGCTCCACTTTGACTATCTCATCTACCATGACCTTCAACCCACTCTCAGTGAATTTGGGCATTTTCTGTGTGGCCATGGTGTGGGGTGTGCAAAGTGATTGTGGGTGCAGGAGTGTGAGTGGTGGTTGTGCTGTGTATGGTGTGTGTTGTGCAGATGGTTAGTTGTGCTGGCGTGGAGGTGGTGGTGGTGCTGTGTGTGGTGTGGCTGGTGATGCTGTGTCCTTTGCCTCTCCTGTCAACTGTGGTATGTGTCCCTTCTCGCCTGGAGTTTTGCAAGGGATTGTGGTCAGGGAAGGGACTGGTTTTATATGCTATGTGGGTGTGTCCAATTGAGGTGTTGCTGACAGGTGTGTTGTCCCTGGATTTGTTTTTTTCATTTTGCCATGTGGTTGTGTCATTGGGGTGTGTTTTGTGTATTTGGGAGGCATGTCTAGTTTTCTGTGTGCACTTTTTGGCCTTCTTGTGGGGTTTTGGCTTCGTCCGCCATATTTTTTAAGGTTCGTCCACCGCGGTGGCTGTGCTTCAGCTCTTCCACTGGCTCTCCCATTCATCTCATTGTGCGACCGCGGCGGTCGGAGACGTTGGTACTTTCCGCGGGACCGTCGGGGATATACTAATTTCTGGGGCGGTGTCTCCACTATACTTACAGCGGGTTGTTGTTTTTCCACCACAATTTTTGGGCGGTTAATGCTAATTTGGGCGCCGGTTTTCCCACAGGGCCGGCGGGCGGTTGTTTTCCGCTTCCATGGCGGTCGGGGTGTTTTCCCGCCTGCCATCCTAATGGACCTCTTAGGTTCAATAGTTGTAACGTTTGGTTTGTACATTAATGTACAACATTATTAATAATTGTTTAATAGATTGTGTTAATTATGAAGGTATACTTTTTTGTTCAATTTAGATGTGTGTTGTAAATTGTGTGGTGTTATAGGGTAGGAAAATAAATATTACATTTATGTAAAATTTATTTTTTGGATTAAGATTAATCTCTATTATAAAATATTTATTTGTTTGTAAATTGTTTGTTACATTTAAAAAAATATATATTTTATGTTAATTTTAGATTTTTCCTAAATTAAAATATTTTTTTAATATGTTTTGCTAATTTTTATATTTTTTTATATTTGTTTGGTTTATGGTTATTTTATAATATTTTGCAGGATTGGGAATAGTAATTTGTACCCCTCCGCTATCCAACACTTTCCCTACTGTTGCACTCATTAGAGTGGGAATAGTAAATTATTCCCCTCCACATTCCACCACTTTCCCTACTGTTGTACCCGCTGGAGTGAGAATAGTAATTTTTATCCCTCCGCTATCCTACACTTTCCCTACTGTTGCACTCGCTGGAGTGAGAATAGTAATTTTTATCACTCTACTATCCAACACTTTCTTTACTGTTGCACTTGCTGTAGTGGGAATAGTCAATTATTTTCCTTCGCTATCCAACACTTTCCCCATTGTTGCACTTGCTGGAGTGGGAATAGTAATTTTTATCCCTCCGCTATCCAACACTTTCCCTACTGTTGCAGTTGACGGAGTGGGAATAGTAATTTTTTCACCTACACTATCCAACACTTTCCTTACGTTGCACTCATTGGAGTGGGAATAGTAAATTATTTGCCTCTGCTATCCAACACTTTCCCTACTGTTGCACTCGCTGGAGTGGGAATAGTAATTTTTTACCCTCCGCTATCCAACACTTTCTCTACTGTTGCACTTGTTGTAGCGGGAATAGTAAATTATTCCCTTCCGCTATCCAACACTTTTCCTACTGTTTTACTCGCTGGAGTGGGAATAGTAATTTCATCCCCTCTGCTAGCCAACACTTTCCCTACTGTTGCACAAGCTGGAGTAAGAATAGTAAAGTATTCCCCTCCGCTATCCAACACTTTCCCTACTGTTTCACTCGCTGCAGTGGTAATAGTAATGTTATCCACTACGCTATCCAACACTTTCCCTACAGTTGCATTCGCTGAAGTGGAAATCGTAATTTTATCCCCTCCGCAATCCAAAACTTTTTCACTCAATATAGTGCATAATGTAGGTTTAATAAATATTACATTTTTGAATATTTTAATTTATAATATATATTTATTTATTGATTGATTTGTATGTTACAGGTGTATGTTTATATATATATTTATTTATAATTGTTAATATATTTATAACCTAGTCAAATAATTGCAATTATTATTTATTAATTGTTTTTGAGTAAATATATATGTATGACATTTTATATATTACCTACTGGCGGTCGCCAGTAGGTAGTTATAGTTAGGACCACGTTTCCATAGGAAATCCGCAACATTCTATTTTGAATAACTTTGGCGCCGGTCGACGAATCCTCGCGAATTTTTCAAAATAGGTGGGGCGCTACGCTCCGCTCCTACCCTGAAAGTCTCGGGGGGATTCGTCAAGCAGGGGCTGAGATAAAAGGGGGGTCCCAAAACGCGTTTTTCCCATGCATTTTTCCATAGGACCTTTAGACAGGGCTACAGCCCGAACGGCTGAACAGAATTACTAGAAATTTGGCAGAGAGTTAGTCCTCAGGTCAAGGAAGTGCCTTTTGTAGGTTTGGTGTAAATCTGTTCAGTAGATTCTGAGAAAATAGCCTTTAAATCAATATATATATCTGAGCCAGCTTACGGTGCGCTTACGGTACGCTTACCGTACGCGTACGGTGGCGTGCGCGCACGGAACGAACTGCGTTAAGTGGGCGCGCACGCCACGAATGGCGTAAAGTAACTTAGCATTTAAAAAACCGTACAAATTCACTGAAAAAACCATAGGTTTCACTCACGTTATAGTTAGGAATTAGCATTTAAAAAACCTTGCAAATTCACTGAAAAAACCATAGGTTTCACACATGTTATAGTTAGCGGAAATTTTACTGATAAAAAACCAATGAAATTCCCCGTTAAAGTTGGTGCAGGCAACTATAACTCACGCGACCGCAATCTTCCTAACTATAACGTGTGTGAAACCTATGGTTTTTTCAGTGAATATATATATATATATGTTTTTTTTTTTTAATTATAATTGTTAAAATTTACAAATACATTTAAATAATGTTTTTTTAAGTTACATTTATTATTTACTTTACTTTTTTTATATATAAAAAACAATATTTTCTGCATTGATATTTTTGACAACAATATTTGTTTTCTTGACATTTTTGTACTTACCATTATGAAGATAGGAAGTCGATATTATTGACAACGATATTTATGTTCTGATATTTTGGTAACTCGATATTGTGGTTGTCGATATTCTGTCAGTGATCCACTTACCTTATCAATATTCATGAGGTAGGTGTCAAATTGGGACTCACTGTGATTCGATGCCTTTACAGGGATGGTAGCCTGCTGGGACAGCGAACCACAACGTCTGTGATTACTTCTTAAATCAAATCAACATTTTTTTTTAAGTGCTTGCTATTTTTCTTAAATGGAACAGGGCTACATTTATTTATTTATTTCATTACATTTCTTCTAAAGGTAGCAGTGGTTCAATGGACCTCTGCTTTCTCCCAAACAAACTTTTTTCAAAAAGGTCCATTGGAACCGTTTGCGAATGTGTTAGCACCCTAACTAGGGAGTAAGTAGCGTTTACTTTTTTTGTGAATGGATTTTGGTCATATAACATTGATACATTCTGTAATGGATGCACTAAAAAGCCCCTTCTAAGGGGCCGATTCCGATTCCGGCCGCAAAACGTACCGACCGACACACCCGGAACGGAGACCGGCCGACATGGACCGGTGCCGTACGACCCGTGCAGTACGATGCAACGCATGTGAATTACAACTGACACGTACGGAATACAAGCCGAACGACCAAGCCGTCGGGAAAACAGTGATTTGCCCGGAAAACGGATGCGATTTGCACCGACCGACATGTACCTGGGATGAACCCGACTGCAGTATGCTGCAATGCGTGTAAACCCAGACCGACTCGCACGGAGCCCAAGCCGCATGACCGACACGCACAGAAAACAGGGACCTCAAGCAATAGAGATCCCCACGTCCAATGCTTATGAAACACAGAAGAAAGTCAGCGTGAACAAGCCGGAGAAGCCCGCACGAGCCAACATCAGCGTCTGTCTCGGTCAGAAGAACGTCTCCTTCATGCCTCGAAAACCCAAAGGAAAAAATACAAAAAGGACCAAACAAGCAATGACAAAGCCAATAAATATCCCCCCAAAAAACCTGAGACAAAGACACACCCACAACTGCACCTATATAAAGGACATCAATCACTACCATGATCCTTTGCAAATAGGAGACACAGCATGCAGCAAACACCATCACACAGCATCCACAGACACACTCACAACTCACCCATCACACAACTCACACACCATTAGCACCTCACCCAAAGTACCCACACATACAGCTAGAAAAACCAACACTAACCCACCCTCACTTGCACCCTCACACACACATCACTCACCACCACCACCCATCACCATGCCCCCAAAGAAGAATCCAAAGTTCACAGATAGTGAGTTAGAAGTGCTGGTAGACGAGATCATCAGAGTAGAGCCACATTTGTTTGGTACATTGGTCCAAAGGACCCCCATGTCACAGAAAACAAAGATGTGGGCGAGGATTGTGGACAAGGTGAACGCACAAGCACCAATGTTGCGCACAAAGGACGATATCCAGAACAGGTGGTATGACGTACGCAGGAGGGTCAAGAAACTCATCGCGAAAGATCACACCTTCAGTCAGCGCACTGGAGGTGGACCTCGTGCCAAACCAGCATACATCAGGTCCTGGGAGGAGAAGGTGCAGGACATCCTACCACCAGAGAGCGTCCATGGTCTAGCAGACATACCGGAGCCTGGTGAGTTCACAAACAACATACTCAATATTGTGTGGCAAGGGGACAGTGAAACCATGCACCGTTTTAGCAAAGCCACAGTAACCAATAGATAATCATCCCAGGATCAAAGGGAGGGGAAAATGACTGACAAGATGGCTGACACTGGGTCCTGCTGTGGGGAGCACAAGGCCCTGGTAGGGGTTGTGCGCCAATCAGAAGCAGGACACCACTGACTGACATCCTGAAAGACAACTTGCACGCCCTCCAATGGAAGCACGTTTCATGGTGGGATGTCTGGCCGGGTGGGAAGGAGGACTGACAGCTCTGACCATACTTACCAGCAAGTGGAGACACACACAACCCTCAACACAAACGCCACACAACTCACTGGGTAGAATGCATTGACTCACACCGTAGTGAAATATCACCCAAAGATATACCATACTGGGTGATGCTGTGTGAAGCACAGGGGCCAAACAAACCCCAGGACTTCACAGTCAGCCATCTTTCCATTGCTGTCACACCCCCTCACAGGGAAGCAGAGTCAAAAGGAAGGAAGTATGGGCATGCTGGGAAGGGGGTTGCAGCCAATAGCATGATGGGAGTTGCAGTCACAGACATTCCCCACCCACCCACATGGCCCATCAAGCTCACACTGAACCATGCTCGCCTCACAGGGAGTGGGAATGGACTAACAAGATGTCTGACACTGGGCTCTGTTGTGGGAGCACAAGGCCCTGCTGGGAACTGGGCAACAACACACACCAGGACTGCACTGACTGACATCCTGAAAGTTAACCTGCACCCATTGCAATGGTGACACGTTTCATGATGGGATAACTGGCCTGGGGGAGAAGGAGGCCCTGACTTGTAAACAAATAACACCGATGCTGGCCATACACACACCTTCTATGCTAAAACACATTGCACACGTGGTACCATTCACTCACAATGATGATGCCCGGGCAAGATGTCTGACAAGTGGGCCTGAGAAATGATGTGGCTGAAAATCACACATATGCACTGGCCAAACAAAACACTGTTGGACACACAGCCATTGCAACCATATGTTCAAACTCATTGCCTGGGGATGCAGTGTCCAGGGGTGTCCCCTGGCCAGTCTGGGGAGGTGTGTCTTGCAGATGACAAGTGTGGAGATCCATATATGGTACATTGCACAAAACACACAGGAACTCACGTATACATCATTGACAAGGGACATCTGACAGTGAATGGAATGGACACACCAATATAGCCGACAACATAGCATGGTCTCATTCACACTCGGTGCTGTTGTGAGCTGCATTCCACTCCTACATCGTGCTGCAACATATGCATCCTTCACACAACACACTACTCACTGACATAGACACTGTAGACACAAGGTCTAACCTGGACTGCATTGGAGGAGACATGCTACTCACAGCAGCCTAACTGCAACACACACCACCGGCCCTCACTGTCATGAGCATTGAAAAGTCAGAGTGCTACCTTGCCCAATCCATGTCACTATGGAGAACATTGACAAGTTAAATCACATATGCACGTACAAAACTCAGCACCAGACTCATTAACGATAGTGACATCATCACTTGTATGAAATGAGATGGAAATTAGGAACACTGTAAAAAACAACTTTCTCCAAAGAGATCACAGGCATACCGGACTGCGACCATGTCATACCAATACACCAATATGGCACACAAAGACTAGCAAAATCTGCTACCACACATGCCCCAATCTTACAACATATAATCAGTGGAATTGCACGTATGTCCTTGTTAAAGCTCACATGTGTACAGGGATGACACACCTGTGTCAGCAACGTGATGCCCCTTGAGTAGTAATGGTCATGTACAGACAAATCTATCCATGAGCTGGGCATGCACACACTTCGACATGCACACTGAAATGTTTCATTTTGGCTGGGAAATGTGCAACAACAATATCAATCTCTGTCCTTGACAACCTTGGACAAAGCAGTGTACAGGCACGCATCCTGACGTACAGTAGAAAATGTCATGTATGTGAACGATTGATGCCTGTAGAAACATAACAAACATTGTGTGTCTCTTCCAAACACAGGTGGTGCTGGGGACACAGCACCAAATGAAGAGGAGTCTTCCTCCAGACTCTGGTGGACCCTCAGCTCTCTGGTGTGGATCCGTCTCTGTCCTCTTCGGATGACGACGAACAACCCGGCACCTCCGGTGTGAGTCATCATGCAGCACCAGCAGTACCAACATCTGCACCCCCTGCACCCATGCCTCCAGCATCTGGAAATAGACAGGGCATCCCTGCAAACATGGACAGACCAAGGCCACAGACCACCGACAGCACAGGGACACAGCACCCCCAGGAAGCTACGGACAACACCACCAGCAACAACACCCAAGGGGTCCCAGTGTCACCTGTGCATGCCGCTGCAGGTCCTGCCCGTGTGGATAGGGGGGCTGGGAGGGGTGGTAGGCAGAGGGCGCGTCTTGCAGAGGGATCTGGACTGCATGATGACCCCCAACTGGCATGCATCATAGATGCGTACCAGGATAGCACCGGAGGATTTTGTCAGGTAGTGGGGATCCTCAAGGACATTCAACAGGAGCCGGCTGCCCACCATGCCCGCAAGAAGGCAAAGTGGGTTGCACTTACTGCGGTGCATTGGGACATACTCCAATGTCTCCGCCAGATCACCACAAACATGTCCACACCTCCCTGTGTGGCCACAACATCTGTTGCCACACCATCTGCCAGTGCCACAGGGAGGGAGGAGGACTCTGGCAGAGAGTCCCCTGCACCACAGACGCCTGCACCTGCGGATGCCCCCCCCGAAGAAGAAGAGGGGTCGTCCGAAGAAGGACAAGTGAGACGCAGATGTCCCTGCACATCCCCCAGGGCCTCTAAACCTCTTCTGGACAATGTTCTTTGTGCACAACCCGTTCACCTTGTCGGATCTGACACAACTCGCCTACATAAGATGAAGCGTTCATGTTGGTCCAATGTAGCAGATGACTGTGGACTTTACTCTGGACATTTCAGCTACCAACACTTCCAACTCTACTGTGAACTTTGGATTCAAAACCCAATGAACTGCACCCACCATCCTGTGCACTATCCTCACACATGTTTGTATATAAGCTCACCAGTACACCATACTTGCCTCTGTTGTGATTCCAACTTGTCATGTGTCATGGAGATGTTGATCTGCTAAACAACACAGTGCATGTCAAATCCTACAACAATGTGACCACCCTTATGTGTCATGGTGATGTGACACGTGAGGGAGACACACCACTATGGCACCACAACACATACTCAGCATGTCCATGTAACTCATCCCACGCAATGATGTTGACCTGAAATACATTGGTATGCACAGACACAACACCTATCCACAGTCAGTGGTAACAAGTCCACAGGTGAGGTAAGCAAATGTCAGTCAGATGTGGGAAGACAGACAACGCACCTAAATAAGCATAGCACAGGTTCCTTACACATCAGCAACATGTTTATTCCAAAATAGTTGAAAGGTAATTGTACGTTACAGTGGACACACGGTCACAAAGTGTCGGAGAATTGAAGTCTAGGGGTGTGTGGCACATCACTTGATGGGAATTGACAACTTCCACACTGGTGTTGGATTATGGGAGTTGGGGGTCAGTGTTGAACAAACAACCGGCAAAGTACCCTGGGAAGGACAGACATAAGACACACTCAAAAGCACAGCAGAACAGGAGAGAAATGCAATACACAAGCACAAAACATGTCAAAAGAAACCTACACAGAATCAAGCTAGCAGTTCAACACTATTGTGGAGTACTGACCACCTGAAAGGACACATCACTGCACACATCCAGTCAAGTGGCACACAGACATACTCAAACAGCAACAGAGCAGCCACAACACATTTCTGACTAACTCCATACATTGAAATAACAACCCTGTAAACTCACATTCAGGTGAAGAAGTTGTTGATGAGCTGTGTGCGGACGTCACCCTCATCTTCATCATCACTGGCATCATGGTCCAGGCCTGGATCCTCCACAGGTGGCGGAGGTCGGTCATCGTCATCCTGGATGAGAGGCAACTTCTTCTGCACTGCCATGTTGTGTATCATGCAGCATACAAGGATATTTTGCACACCTTTGCAGGCTCATATGGGAGGGCCCCTCCGGTCTTGTCCACGCAGCGGAAGTGGCTTTTCAGGAGACCAAATGTCCGCTCAATCACCCTCCTGCTCCGACCATGTGCCTCATTGTAGCGCATCTCGGCTGGTGTCACTGGGTTCCTGAGGGGTGTCAGCAACCACGGCATGTTGGGATATCCGGAGTCACCTACACACAAACAATTGAACAATTAGCAGAGTTTTGAAGGAGGGTGGAATACAACATTGCCAAACACACACAATGGTAAACAGTCAGTACACACCGACAAGCCAGGCACGCTGGTCTGGCATCTGTGACATCGGCGTTGCAATGCGAATACTCCTCATGACGTAGGCATCATGCGCAGAACCGGGGAAACGTGCACACACATGTGTGATACACATGTCTGCAAGACAGACCGCCAGAGCATTGATGGGGTGGAAATCTTTCCTGTTCCGGTATGCCTGCTCATGTGCCTGTGGTGGAATCAGGGCCACATGTGTACCATCAATAGATTCAATGATGTTCGGCATCCTCCCCAGTGTATAAAAAGCATCCTTTATTTCAGTGAGTTGACCTGGGCTAGGAAATGCAACATCCTCTCCAAGACATCGCGTAGCACACTACTCAACATAGTTTGCGACATACCACCAGCAGTAGCCGCAGTGTACTGGAAAGTACCAGTAGCAAAGAAGGGCAGGGCCGCCATCACCTTCACCTCTGCGGTCAGTGCTGTAGGGTATGTCTGGCCAGGTAGCAGTTGTGGCACCAACTGCTCCGCCAACTCCTCAATCAGTGGCCTGGTGAAGCGGTACCGTCGGATGCAGTCGCGTTGCTGCATGGTTTCAAGGTCTGGGAACAGTCTATGGAAAGCTGGTGCCCTGCAGAACAGAGATGCACAAAGGAAGATTGTCAGTTCATCCACCCATGTGGCTATGACGAAGCAAAATATCACATGATACATCATGACAATACACAATGTACTGAGGTGTGTGCTGTCGGGCATGGACACATATGTCACCTATATGCCCATCATCTCACATCTCAAGTCCACATGTCCACATAAGTCCCATGTAGTGCAATGGCCAAGCATTGGGCTGTGTCACACTACCTTTGTAATGCTGTGACATTACAAACACACACCACAGTGACAAGTGAGGCCTAATGTCTCCCAGGCATCACAGATCTTTGCATTGCAGATACCCAGGGTCCCTGTATTACCACATGGACACTGGCATGACATGGCGTATCATGTGCACGCCACAAGGCAACCATGAGTCCCACAGGTAGTGGCCCCTGTTGTCTCTGCAGGCCCTACATGTACATCTGTTAGACACACACACAACATCAATGTTGATGCACGAACCACATGGATGTGGAGATTGTCTCCCATTGGGCACATTTGATCAGCCACATCTGAGACACAACATGCACACAGACTGTGGGTGCACATCAGTATTGTGGCTACAGGTCTCACTGTGATGTACATGCCATCACCCCTAGGACTCAGGGTGTATGTGACATGCCCCAAACATATCCAACCTGAAACTGTGTCCATGACTCATGTCCATAACTGTACAGTTGCACATCACAGTGGTAATGTGCACAACACACCAAGGATTCTGTCCCCATGAACACGCACACAGCCTGGGAGGGGCTGCACAAAAGTGCCACACAACACACCAAATGTTGCCACCCCCAAACACACAGGGAATGCAGCCTTACATGCCATGGGACATTGTGTGGCATATGCTGTAGTGTGGCAGGTGTGCACCTGAGTCCCTGGCAAGTAATTGTGTGTTGAAGCCGTCAAATAGTCACACCAATGATGACCGACGAGGGTGACAATGCGATCGCATTGCACAGTTCAGGACCGAGCCATGCGTACGCTTAGCCATTGACTGCAATGAAGACTGATGCGGGTGACTATGCGTACGCATTGCACAGTTCAGGACCAAGCTGTGAGAAGGTGGCCTGATATATGCTGTCCACTACTTCTAGTGGGCACCTTGTATCAGTCCAAACAACCCCTTATGGTGATAGGTTAAAGACAACCTTTATTGAAAGCTATCCTAGTGGTAGCTATGGAGAGCAGTCTTCAGGCTAAGTCTTGAAGGAATGTAAGGCAGCTTGTTTTACCAGTCTATAATCTCTTGAATGATCAGATGAAAGGACAACCACACCAGGTATATATTTATAATATATGTATTTAGGTTAACACACACCCCTCTAGTCTCTTTATGAGACTGGAGTTCGAAGTACTTAGTTTACAAGATAGCAATCATCAGTAATAGCACAAATACACGTTTGGGCCCTAGGGGGGTACCAAACCATATACCAAAAAAGTGGTATAAGAACCACGACTGAACTAGACACAAGGCCTAGAACCTGTAGAATCGCTGGGACCCCAAGGAACCACCCAAGGTAGTGACACCGGGGACCCACGGGGACTGTATGCAGTGTGTAAACACAACCGCGGGTTCCCGTTATCTTCTATGGGCAATGTCGCGGTTGGATATTTAAAGATTAGGGACACTTCTAATTGAGTCAGGACCAAACCCTTTTGGACTTAAGAAGTTCTAGGGCTAGCACCCACGGGAGCACTGGAGTACTCGAGTTACCTCACCCAGGAAAGCCGGGTGCATAGGTGTCTTTTGGTGTTGGGTCGCGTCGTCAATTGCAATGGAAGCCTGCAAAGAACTGCTGCTGCCGTGAAGAGGAGAAGTGTCCAAAGAGATCTAAGCCTGGATTTGGGATTGAGGGAAACTGACTTGTGCCCCACAGTTGTGACTGCACCCACCACTTCAGTCAGCTTCACTGCAGTTGCAAGTGACTCTCCTGCATCCACCACCCCTTCACTGCTTCCTTCTGCTGCACCCTGATCCTTTCCCTGCGGTGCCTGGCCTGCCCCGATGTATGCCCCTCTGAGGGGATGTCCCCTGTCCTTAGCAGTGCAGGCAAGCAAGTTCACTCCTTGTTATTTGATAATGGACTGGCCATTGGCCTTTGTTTTGAACGGACGTTTACATTGTCATCTGCTGAATAAAGATTTTTTCTTTATCCATGTGCACTTGATTTAGCTGTACATTATGTTGATGATGTTTAGCATGACCTTGCAGTTGTAATGCTGGATTTCCAATGGTGTATACTGAGGTGTTGATGTGAGGTACTCCATGTGGTCCATGAGCTATGTATCCTATTCTTGTCATTATCCATGTCATCCTTTGCAGCTAACTGGGTGTGTCAAGATTAACAATTTGTGAAAATCTCTGTGTACATTTCACTTGCATGGTCACATCTGTGGTTTGCACACATGCACATATGATGTGCTTCCCATTGTCCAATTTGTCTTTTTCCATGACTGTGGGCGCATCTCCACTGGACATGTAAGTGTGGGCGTCATTAGTGTAGGAGCAACTGGGTCCTCTGTTCAACTTGCTGGACATATGTATTGAGTATGTGCAGATGACTTAAGGGACACTCCCGTACACAGGCTCTTGTGACCAGAGCCTTGATTGTGTGGTAACTGATGGCTGACAGACAAAGTGTTCTGCTCACATGACTGAGACCTGCTGGTGCTATGTTTGGCACAGCTGAGCTTCAACAGGAGTTGAGTCTCCTCAAGTAAGTGTGTTATTCCGTGACATTGCCTGGGCCCATGGTGTGTGTGTGTGAGCATGTGTGTGTGTGTCCACATCCCTTTACATACACAGGCAGTGTTCCCTTGATATGTTCTTGTTGTTGATGCTTGCTGAGTTGTACTGTGTTCATCCCACAACTTTGCCATGGGCTACCAGATGTGTGGGTGAATGGCACACTACTGTTAATTGGTGTTTCATCATTGGGATTTGTCAGTTCTGAGTGGTGACGATGTGGTCAGACGCAGATGTGACACAGTCAGGGGTCCCCATGGCACTTGTTTGTTCGCAATATCATGTAGTTGTCCCTAGGTGGTACCTTTCAGTGATTGAGACATGTGTATGTGTGTGTGACAGCTCCCACTTGTCGGGTTCAGGGGGACAATGTTTGCAGGTGTCAGCATGGGTGCCTTGTGGTTCTCCTTGGCTTCTGCATTGTCCTGGGACTGTGGCAGGTATTCCGCAGGTTACGGGAGCTTTGACGTCATGGCCATGTACTGCATACTGTGCAGTATGTCTGTCATTCACCAGGGTTGTAAACTGTCCTTGTGTGATGAGTCTGTGCACCTTAGTTCCGCCCAACATTACTGTGTATGTCATGGGTGCATGTGCAATGTCACCTGTCCATGTGGGCTTCACAGATGCACATTGGTGCAGTTCAGGGTGTGTGGTGTTGAGGGTGGACTGATGTAAATGTTTGCATGGATGGGCCCCTAGCTCCCGTTTGTCCATTGATGATGGGCCATGGTGAGTGATTTGTGTTTGTGTAGGTGTGATGTACATTTGTGGCACAGGACACATGTCTGGGTTTCACAGTTTGTACGACATCTACCTGTGTCAGCACAGTGGACATATCATGCATGCTTGTGTCACCCCAATTTCTGGTCCCTGGGGGTAGTGCTGTTGTGTGTCAGTCTCTTGCTGTGTTAGTTGCTGTTCATTCCAGCTTGTGTCACATGTAACTGGTGTGCTCCCTCTCATCTCACAATGCCTTATTGCCCACTAAGGGGGGACCATTGATGGGTTACTTTTGTATGGCACTGTGTCCACATCTGTCTCACTGTGGTTCAGACACCCTCATGTGTTGTGTAGTTGCCTGGGGATACTGAGACACACACACACATGTTGTGTCTGATGTGCAGTGTGAGGTTGCCTGTTTGTGTTTGTGCATCTGCACCAGTGCATTGGTATTGCTGTTGTGGGCCATTGTCTGGATGCTGTTTTTGTGATTTTCCCTGCTGTCCCTGTGAGTCATGTCACATCATTCTGCACATTCATCCTGGTTGTTAGGTCCCATTGCTGGCATGGAATGGGAGTTTGTGACCTGACACCTACAGTCTACACAGGTTGTTTTGATGTGTGTGTCTATTTTCGAGATGTGTGTATGCTTTGTGATGGTCACTTCTGCTTTTGTGTCATTGTACACTGTATGCATTGTCAGCCCCCATGGGTGGTGCTTGTCTGCACATGGCCGAGAGTATGTTAGGTTTTCACAGCACTGTTAGCCTCACCACATCTCTGTGGGTATGGGACACAAGTTACACAACCACTACTTTGCCCCAAAACTGTTTCATGTGTTGGGACCAGGACTCATACATGCTGTTTGGCATTTGCAGCTTTAACCATGATGACGCTTACCTTTTGGTCACTGTGATGAGGGGGGTTTTGGAGCCCATTACCACAATGCTCAACATTTGCTGCAGTTTGGAACCACACACTTAACTTTTGTTCTACACAGTGAGGGGTGTTAGTTTTACATTGACAGAGTGCTATGGTGATGCTTGCCTTGTGTAGGCCACACTCAGTTTTTGGTCACACAGGTGATGATAGTTACATTGTATGTCCGAAGTCATAATCACTGTTGTGGGCATTTGTCACAGACTACACACTGTTGTCATGATGTTAGGGGGGATGTATTTTGCTGACATACCTAATGTTGGTGTATTATGGATATATGGCGCATCACCCATCCTATGGGTGGGGGTGCCAGGGGCGATGGGCAACATAAGCCCTATGAGCGGGGGTGGCAGTAGTGATGGGCAACATAAGCCCTATGAGTGGGGGTGGCAGTAGTGATGGGCAACATAAGCCCTATGGGTGGGGATGGCAGGAGTGCTGGGCAACAGGTCCCCTATGGGTGGGGGAGGCAGGAGTGATGGGCAACATAAGCCCTATGGGTGGGGGTGGCAGTAGTGATGGGCAACATAAGCCCTATGAGTGGGGGTGGCAGTAGTGATGGGCAACATAAGCCCTATGAGTAGGGGTGGCACTAGTGATGGGCAACGTAAGCCCTATGAGTGGGGGTGGCAGTTGTGATGGGCAACATAAGCCCTATGAGTAGGGGTGGTACTAGTGATGGGCAACATAAGCCCTATGGGTGGGGGAGGTAGGAGTGCTGGGCAACAGGTCCCCTATGGGTGGGGGTGGCAGGAGTGATGGGCAACATAAGCCCTATGAATGGGGGTGGAAGAAGTGATGGGCAACATAAGCCCTATGAGTGGGGGTGGCAGTAGTGATGGTCAACATAAGCCCTATGAGTGGGGGTGGCAGTAGTGATAGGCAGCATAAGCCCTATGAGTGGGGGTGGCACTAGTGATGGGCAACATAAGCCCTATGAGTGGGGGAGGCAGTAGTGATAGGCAACATAAGCCCTATGAGTGGGGGTGGTAGTGGTGCTGGCCATGCAACCCCTATGGTGGCCTGTTGCTAGTGGCCATGATATGGATCCCCTGTGTGTGTGTGACATTTTGCGGGTACGTGTCGTTTGTTTGTGTGGTGGGCGTCTGACTTACCATCTGCGCTGTCCGCGTCTGTTCCTGATCCGGTCATAGATGCACAGTACTGGTATGACCTGCTTGATGGGATTCATGATGTGTTTGTCTCGTACACGCTGCTTGTTGCTCCGTCTCGTACCCTTTGCAAGCTGGTCCGTCTTGTAACGGTGGACTGGGTTCTGGGGCGAATCGTACCTGATATGCTTCTTTTCCGGATGCCGTGACATGCCGTTTGTGCCGACCCGTATGGCTCGTGTAGGAGAGTAGGGTCTGCTTTCTATGTTCACCCCCACTTTTTGCTTTTGCTTTACTGGTTTTTGACATAGATGTGGCTGTGGGCCTGCTAATCAGACCCACAGCCCTGCTGTTCTCTCTCTAAATTGATACTATGTACTTTAGGTGCATAACCCATTTGGATAGGATCACCATATTGGCCCCTGTACAGTGTACCCTAGGTACCCAGGGCATAGGTGTACCCTAGGCCTACCAGGGGCTGCAGCATGTATTATGCCACCCCTGGCCTGGCCTTCCATTATGACACAACTGGCTGATCACTCAGCTGGGGCAAGGTCGTGTAATCACCCCTTGCTTAGGTGTAGTATTCCTATACCTAACTTACATATAGACACATGTGTACCTATCAGCCACTCCTATGGCAGGCCTTAACAATCCTGGAGGCAGAGTGCTTGGTAACATGTGAGATGGTGCTCTAGCATGAGATGAGCCTGTCTGCAGCTTTCGGAACCATGTCCTTATAGCTGTTCTATGATATAGCCTACCATATACTCTTAAAGTGCCTTATAATCTTAAACGGTTATGGTAACTATGGTTTGGCTTTATCAAAACATGTCGTGTAAGGTGTCTAACACTTTGGAATAATACCCCCATCCCATTTCTGGGAATGAGGATATTATCCCTCCCTTCTAGAGGGAGAAGACATGTTGTAACCTACTTACCCGGTTAAAGTTAACCAGAGCCCCAGCATCACAAAATGGATGCTGCTGCCACAGACTCGAGTCTGACCTCCTGCTGCTGGGAGTGATCCCGGCAAGGGAGGCTTGGACAATAGGTTTCCTGCCTTGGGAGGTGCGAGCACCACCCCAGACAGGCCTTAGTGTATTGGGGCAGGGAGGGATGAATAGAATGAGACATGCCTGGGGCACACAAGGTGTCCCGTGCATAGTCCAGTTCAAACCGGTGCTGGGGCACTCCAGCCCCAGTCCTGGCGCGAAACTGGACAAAGGGGAAGGGGGTGTAACCACCCCCCTCCCAGGTCCCACCCATAAGGCGTGACCTAGCAGGTAACCCAGCCCCCCAGATTTGGATAAGAGTGGTAGCTGGGCCCCAGGAGATTAGATTATCCTGAACCTGCAACTTGAACAGAAACTCTGGACCTTCGACATTCGACGAAAGAAGAAGACTGAAGAATCTCCCTTGTGGCCAAGGAGTGGCTACCCTGTGCAAACAGGCACCATCAAGAGACTACCCTTTGCTTTGCTAAAGTTCTACGAGGGACCGACTGTAGAGCCCGACCAGAGCCTTGACTTCCAGACTTCTCCGACCCTGATCCACATCCACAGCCGAGCTGAGATCCGTGGAGGCGACGAGAGACGTGGGACCGGCTACCTGGGAAAAGTGGCTAGTATCTTCAAGCGCAGCTTCTGAGGCACCCTCGAAGTTGTGCACCGGGGATTGAGAAGCCCCAACCCCAAGCACCATTAGCACCGAAGATCAGCCCCCCACACTCCACGAGTCCTGCGTGGGGCCCTTCTGCATTTTCCTGCTTGCCGCGTCTGTCCGGTTGCTTGCCCGCTAGCTAGTGGCCTTTGTGACGACGCATCCTGTAATCTTCACCGCTGGTTTGGTTCCTCCAGACTGGCTCCTGCTTCTTTGAAAAAGAGAAGCACCCCAGACCTTCCTGGTCTGCACCAGAAGCAAGTCCTCCGTTCTTCGTGGGTTCCGCTTGCCAAGGCTTGGTGAGTCCTAGTCCAACTTCGCCGCCGCCGACAGCAAGAGCCTTCGTGTGACAGGTCGCCTCCTGGTCCTGGTCGTCCTCGACGTTCCCTGGTCCTCGTGGCTGCAGCGACAAGCTTCACCTTCACCTGCAATCTTCACGACATCGCCTGGTTCCTTCCTGGTTCCACTTGGTCACTGGCTAGTGACCTTGACTCTGTCCCTTCTGCTTGCAGGTCTCCTCTCTTCTTGATCCCAGCCTTTGGATCCACCGGACACTCTTCACTGACTGCCTGTCAGCAACTTTCCTTCAGGCATCCATAGAAGTCCACGACGAAACCCGATGCAAGTTCACACCTATGCACCCGCAGCCCGTGGGCTAGGTAACTTGGGTACTTTGGTGCTCACAAGGGTAATGACTATCCTAGGGTCTAGTTTCCGAGTCTCGACTTTCTAGCTATACCAGAAGTGTCCTTAAACTGTTTATTTCTAAACTGTACTATTTCTATCGATTATACGCATTACGCGTGAGTGTTTCCACTCTGCACCTGAATCCCGTGGGCCTCCCACTTCCTAACTGTTGCTAGTGTAGTGTAGCCCCAGCGATTCCCTAGGCCTAGGCCTATCCTATTTCCGTGACAGTGGTCCTTATACCACTTACTTAGTATATGGTTTGCGTGGCCCCTAGGGCCTAACTGTATTACTTACCTGTGTGACTTAATGTATGCTTAAATAAGACTGTGTTGTACTTACCTCTAATCTCATAAAGAGTGCTGAGGGTTTGACTAGAATAAATACACTTTATTTTATATATATATCTGTTGTGGTGTCCTTTCATTTGGTATTCAATGGATTATATATGGTATCACAGCTGGCTTCACATGCCATTCAGAGTTTAGCCTAAGACTGCTCTTGTCCATGCTACCATTAGGATAGCTGGTCTATAAGGTTGACTTTACAACCAATCACCATAAGGGTATTTGGACTGATATAAGATGTACACTAGAACTAGTGACATCATACATCAGGCCAACTTCTCACATTGGTGAGCAGCGGTTGGGATCTGAGCTTGCTGTTGTAATAGCATTGTAATCTTGAGATACTAAATTGAAAGATCACACAGATATTGTTTAGGTACATATAACATAGATTATAATACTTAAGTCCTACTGGACTTAGTGGTTGTAGGTTGAAGGGAGTAACACACCCTGACTACAACTACTAGAGAGGTTTAGTAGATACAACTAGTGTAGGTAGGTGCACACACCACACCCTCACTAGAATCATGTCCCTGAATGGAGATCACCCTGATGCTCCCTCAGGAGAGGAGAATCCTAGACAGGTTCCCTCTAGATATGATGCATTCACTTTCCAGGAGATGAGACAACTGTGTACCTCCAGGAGATTAAAACAGGGTTCCAACCCTACCCTTAGACAGCTAGTGGAGCTTCTGGAGGCCTATGATGCTGAAAGAGCTGCCAAGTATGGGGCCATAGCTGTAGATAAGGGTCTACCCACCACAGAGGAGTCAGATGGGGCTTCAGATGGAGAGGTAGACAGCCAGGGCCGAGTAGGAAGACTTAGCCAGGCTAAACTAAGCTTACATGGGAGTTTGCATGGGGTCCCCCCATACAGACCCCCAAGTGGGCTTAACCAGAGAGGCAGGAGGGACAGATCCCCTTCAAGGGAATCCATCCACTCCCATGTCTCTAGCATCTCTAGTGCTTCCTCCCACAGGGGAATGACTTCCCCTGAGAGAAAGGAGCATGAAGCCAGAATGAGGGAAGCTAATCTGAGGATTCAGAGGGAAGAACTTGCCCTTGCCAAAGAGAAGCTTGCTCTGGCTAGAGAGCAAAAGTTAAGTGGGTCAGAACCCACTGGTGGCAGCAATATCCCTAAGGATAGAGACAGGCACTATGATAATAGAAACCTGAGCAAGTTTGTCCCTCCCTACAAGTGTGGGGATGACATCCACAAATGGATAACTGCTTTGGAGAGAGCTTTCAAAGTACAGCAGGTACCCCAAAGTCAGTGGGCTCTCCTTCTCTGAGAAAGGAAGAGACAAGCTCCTCACAGTTAGTGATGAGGACGCAGATAATTACACTGTCCTGAAGAGTGCTCTGATTGATGGGTTTGGCCTAACCACTGAACAATACAGGTTGTTGTTCAGGGATACCCAGAAGACACAGACTCAGGACTGGACTGACTTTGTAGATTGTGCCACTAAGGCTCTGGAAGGCTGGCTAGTGGGAAGTAAGGTTAAGGACTATACAGGATTGTATAATTTGATCATGAGAGAGCAAATCCTTAACAACTGTCAAAACCAGCTACTGCATCAACACCTAATTGATTCTGATCTGACTTCTCCCCAAGAATTGGGAAAGAAGGCAGATAGATGGGTCAGGACTAGAGTTAAGCAGAAAAATCAGAACCAGGGCGGTGATCAGAAAAAGGCAGACCAGAAGGGTAATGATCAGAAACAAAAAGACCAGAAGTCTTCACCAGGCCCCCAAAAGGCTCAGGGGGAGGGTGGTCCCAAAAAGGATAAAAAGAAAGATGGCCAAAAGAAACCATGGTGCAACTATTGTAAGTCCAACTCACATTGGTTTAGTGAGTGCACCAAAAAGGATAAGCCCCCAGCCACCATTGCCCCTAAGGCAACTGTACCCCCTAGTCCAGCTGTAAGTGGTGTTTCCCAGCAAAAGGGTGTAGTAGGGTTAACCCTGGGAACTGAGGAGGATTCTGGCCTAGTCAGGATACCTACTCAGGCTGTTCTGATCTGTGATGGGGACTTAGCTTTGTCCTCTACTGTAGGCCCCAGTAACCTGGGCAAGTACTGACAGACTCCTTTTATCAACCAAAGAATGGCTCAGGCCTACAGGGACACTGGGGCTAGTGTCACAATGGTGACACCTGCCTTTGTGGACCCTGGACAGATCATACTAGGTGAGAATTACCTAGTGACCAACGCTAGCAATGCCACTACCTCCCATAGTGTGGCTATTGTTAACTTCTCCTGGGGAGGGGTAACTGGCCTCAAGAAAGTTGTTGTTAGTTCAGACCTTCCTGTAGAGGGTTTACTGGGCAATGATCTTGAAACTTCAGTTTGGTCTGAAGTGGAGTATAGGACCCATGCATAAATGCTGGGGATAGATGCACATGTCCTTGCTGTGACCAGGTCACAGGCCAAAAAGTGCACCACTGAACAAGTGCTGGATCCTGAAACTATGGACCAGTCACAACCCAAGAGAAAGAGCAGTAGGGTTAAGGCTGTGCCTTCCCCCCTGCCTCAGGTGGTGGATCAGCCCTCCCAGGAGGATGATTCTGAGAGCCCTGAACGAACTGTCCTAGAAGAACTTGAACCTGATCAGGTTGAGTTTCTTGGGACAGGGGGACCTTCAAGGGCAGATCTGAGGCAGGCTCAATTAGACTGCCCCTCTCTTGAACCCCTCAGACAGCTGGCTGCTGCTGAGGCTGCAGGGAATGCTCAAGGTACCCATAGAGTGTATTGGGATGAAGGGCTACTGTATTCAGAGGCTAGAGACCCCAAGCCTGGTGCGTCCAGGAGGTTGGTCATACCACTGAAGTTCAGAGGCTTCCTTCTTACCTTGGCCCATGATATTCCCCTTGCAGGACACTTAGGCCAGAACAAGACCTGGGACAGACTTGTCCCTCACTTTCACTGGCCCCATATGTCAGAAGATACTAAGGAGTTTTGTCGCTCCTGTGTCACCTGCCAAGCCAGTGGCAAATCAGGTGGCACCACAAAGGCCCCCCTCATACCACTACCTGTGGTGGGGGTCCCCTTTGAAAGAGTGGGCATAGATATTGTAGGACCAATGGACCCACAAACAGCATCTGGGCACAGATTCATACTGGTGATAGTGGACCATGCCACCAGGTATCCAGAAGCTATTCCCCTGAGGACCACAACAGCTCCTGTTGTGGCAAGGGCCCTGCTTGGAGTATTCTCCAGAGTGGGCTTTCCAAAGGAGGTCATTTCTGACAGAGGTGCCAACTTCATGCCAGGATACTTGACTGCAATGTGGAAGGAGTGTGGTGTGAACTACAAGTTCACCACACCCTATCACCCACAGTGCAATGGGCTTGTTGAGAGATTCAACAAGACCCTAAAGGGAATGATAAAAGGTTTACCAGACAAGCTTAGGCGAAGATGGGACATCCTTTTACCCTGCCTTCTGTTTGCTTACAGAGAGGTTCCACAAAAGGGGGTTGGCTACAGCCCTTTTGAGCTTTTGTTTGGGCATCCTGTAAGAGGACCCCTGTGTTTGGTAAGGGAAGGATGGGAGAGACCTCTCAGACAACCCAAACTTGACATAGTGGATTATGTACTTGGTCTCCGCTCCAGGGTGGCAGAGTATATGAAGAAGGCTTCTAAAAACCTTGAGGCAAGCCAAGAACTCCAAAAAGCTTGGCATGACCAAAAGGCTGTACTGACTGTTTACCAGCCAGGACAGAAAGTGTGGGTGTTGGAGCCAGTGGCCCCAGCAGCACTCCAAGACAAATGGTCTGGACCCCACACTATTGTTGAGAAAAAGGGAGAAGTCACCTACTTGGTGGACCTTGGGACTCCCAGAAGCCCCCACAGGGTGCTTCATGTCAACAGATTGAAGGCATATGTTGACAGGGCAGACACGGGGCTACTCATGGCTACAGATGAGGGACAGGAGGAAGAGAGTGACCCTCTCCCAGACCTGTTGACTCAGAACCCTGATGATGGCTCAGTTGATGGTGTGGTCTTTTCTGACAGCCTCACTGTCCATCAGCAACAGGACTGCAGACAAGTTCTGCAATCCTACAGACATATGTTCTCTCTGACCCCAAGTCAGACAAACTGGTGCACCCATGAGGTGGACACTGGTGACAGTCTGCCTGTGAAGAGTAAAATCTACAGGCAACCTGACCATGTCAGGGACTGCATAAAAGTTGAGGTACAAAAGATGTTGGAGCTGGGAGTCATTGAACCTTCAGAGAGCCCTTGGGCTAGTCCTGTAGTCCTTGTGCCAAAGCCTCACACCCAAGATGGTAAGAGAGAGATGAGGTTTTGCGTGGATTACAGAGGTCTCAATGCTGTCACTAGGACAGATGCCCACCCAATACCTAGGGCAGATGAGCTCATTGACAGACTGGCAGCTGCTAAGTATTTGAGCACATTTGACCTGACAGCAGGCTACTGGCAAATCAGACTAGCTGAGAGTGCAAAGGCCAAAACTGCTTTCTCGACCCCAGGAGGACATTATCAATTTGTGGTAATGCCCTTTGGTTTGAAGAATGCACCTGCCACTTTCCAAAGGTTGGTGAATCAAGTCCTTACTGGGTTGGATGATTATTGTGCAGCTTATCTTGATGATATTGCTGTCTTTAGCTCCACCTGGGAGGATCACCCGGTCCACCTGAGGAATGTTTTAGAGGCCCTGCAAAAGGCAGGCCTCACTATCAAGGCCACTAAGTGCCAGATAGGGCAGAGCAAGGTTGTATACCTGGGCCACCTAGTTGGTGGGGGTCAGGTTCAACCACTGGAGAGCAAGATCCAGACCATAAAGGACTGGACTCCTCCAACTACCCAGACTCAGGTCAGAGCTTTCTTGGGCCTGACTGGGTACTACCGAAAGTTTGTTAAGAACTATGGGTCCATTGTGACACCACTTAATGACTTGACCTCCAAGAAGATGCCAAAGAAAGTTCAGTGGACAGTAAGCTGTCAAAAAGCATTTGATGACCTGAAGCAGGCCATGTGCAGTGCACCTATTCTGAAAAGTCCAGACTACTCCAAAGATTTCATTGTCCAGACAGATGCTTCTGAGTTAGGTGTGGGAGCTGTTCTTTCACAACTGAATGTATATGGTCAAGACCAGCCCATTGCTTTTATAAGTAGAAGGCTGACCCCTAGAGAGAAACGTTGGTCAGCTATTGAGAGGGAGGCCTTTGCTGTGGTTTGGGCCCTGAAGAAGCTGAGGCCATACTTGTTTGGCACTCACTTCAAGATTCAGACAGACCATAAGCCCCTCTTGTGGCTAAATCAGATGAAGGGTGAAAATCCCAAACTTCTTAGGTGGTCCATTTCCCTACAGGGGATGGACTTCACAGTGGAACATAGACCTGGGACTGACCATGCCAATGCAGATGGACTCTCCAGATATTTCCACTTAGAACATGAAGACTCAACTGGTCAAGGTTAGTTTAATGTCCCTAAGTTTGGGGGGGGGTTGTGTAGGAGAGTAGGGTCTGCTTTCTATGTTCACCCCCACTTTTTGCTTTTGCTTTAATGGTTTTCGACTTAGATGTGGCTGTGGGCCTGCTAATCAGACCCACAGCCCTGCTGTTCTCTCTCTAAATTGATACTATGTACTTTAGGTGCATAACCCATTTGGATAGGATCACCTTATTGGCCCCTGTACAGTGTACCCTACGTACCCAGGGCATAGGTGTACCCTAGGCCTACCAGGGGCTGCAGCATGTATTATGCCACCCCTGGCCTGGCCTTCCATTATGACAAAACTGGCTGATCACTCAGCTGGGGCAAGGTCGTGTAATCACCCCTTGCTTAGGTGTAGTATTCCTATACCTAACTTACATATAGACACATGTGTACCTATCAGCCACTCCTATGGCAGGCCTTAACAATCCTGGAGGCAGAGTGCTTGGTAACATGTGAGATGGTGCTCTAGCATGAGCTGAGCCTGTCTGCAGCTTTCGGAACCATGTCCTTATAGCTGTTCTATGATATAGCCTACCATATACTCTTAAAGTGCCTTATAATCTTAAACGGTTATGGTAACTATGGTTTGGCTTTATCAAAACATGTCGTGTAAGGTGTCTAACACTTTGGAATAATACCCCCATCCCATTTCTGGGGATGAGGATATTATCCCTCCCTTCTAGAGGGAGAAGACATGTTGTAACCTACTTACCCGGTTAAAGTTAACCAGAGCCCCAGCATCACAAAATGGATGCTGCTGCCACAGACTCGAGTCTGACCTCCTGCTGCTGGGAGTGATCCCGGCAAGGGAGGCTTGGACAATAGGTTTCCTGCCTTGGGAGGTGCGAGCACCACCCCAGACAGGCCTTAGTGTATTGGGGCAGGGAGGGATGAATAGAATGAGACATGCCTGGGGCACACAAAGTGTCCCGTGCATAGTCCAGTTCAAACCGGTGCTGGGGCACTCCAGCCCCAGTCCTGGCGCGAAACTGGACAAAGGGAAGGGGGTGTAACCACCCCCCTCCCAGGTCCCACCCATAAGGCGTGACCTAGCAGGTAACCCAGCCCCCCAGATTTGGATAAGAGTGGTAGCTGGGCCCCAGGAGATTAGATTATCCTGAACCTGCAACTTGAACAGAAACTCTGGACCTTCGACATTCGACGAAAGAAGAAGACTGAAGAATCTCCCTTGTGGCCAAGGAGTGGCTACCCTGTGCAAACAGGCACCATCAAGAGACTACCCTTTGCTTTGCTAAAGTTCTACGAGGGACCGACTGCAGAGCCCGACCAGAGCCTTGACTTCCAGACTTCTCCGACCCTGATCCACATCCACAGCCGAGCTGAGATCCGTGGAGGCGACGAGAGACGTGGGACCGGCTACCTGGGAAAAGTGGCTAGTATCTTCAAGCGCAGCTTCTGAGGCACCCTCGAAGTTGTGCACCGGGGATTGAGAAGCCCCAACCCCAAGCACCATCTGCACCGAAGATCAGCACCCCACACTCCACGAGTCCTGCGTGGGGCCCTTCTGCATTTTCCTGCTTGCCGCGTCTGTCCGGTTGCTTGCCCGCTGGCTAGTGGCCTTTGTGACGACGCATCCTGTAATCTTCACCGCTGGTTTGGCTCCTCCAGACTGGCTCCTGCTTCTTTGAAAAAGAGAAGCACCCCAGACCTTCCTGGTCTGCACCAGAAGCAAGTCCTCCGTTCTTCGTGGGTTCCGCTTGCCAAGGCTTGGTGAGTCCTAGTCCAACTTCGACGCCGCCGACAGCAAGAGCCTTCGTGGGACAGCTCGTCTCCTGGTCCTGGTCGTCCTCGACGTTCCCTGGTCCTCGTGGCTGCAGCGACAAGCTTCACCTTCACCTGCAATCTTCACAACATCGCCTGGTTCCTTCCTGGTTCCACGTGGTCACTGGCTAGTGACCCTGACTCTGTCCCTTCTGCTTGCAGGTCTCCTCTCTTCTTGATCCCAGCCTTGGGATCCACCGGACACTCTTCACTGACTGCCTGTCAGCAACTTTCCTTCAGGCATCCATAGAAGTCCACGACGAAACCCGACGCAAGTTCACACCTATGCACACGCAGCCCGTGGGCTAGGTAACTTGGGTACTTCGGTGCTCACAAGGGTAGTGACTATCCTAAGGTCTAGTTTCCGAGTCTCGACTCTCTAGCTGCTTCAGAAGTGTCCTTAAACTGTTTATATCTAACTGCTAGTAATTCTATCGACTTTTACGCATTACGCGTGAGTGTTTCCACTCTGCACCTGAATCCCGTGGGCCTCCCACTTCCTAACTGTTGCTAGTGTAGTGTAGCCCCAGCGATTCCCTAGGCCTAGGCCTATCCTATTTCCGTGACAGTGGTCCTTATACCACTTACTTAGTATATGGTTTGCGTGGCCCCTAGGGCCTAACTGTATTACTTACCTGTGTGACTTAATGTATGCTTAAATAAGACTGTGTTGTACTTACCTCTAATCTCATAAAGAGTGCTGAGGGTTTGACTAGAATAAATACACTTTATTTTATATATATATCTGTTGTGGTGTCCTTTCATTTGGTATTCAAGGGATTATATATGGTATCACAGCTGGCTTCACATGCCATTCAGAGTTTAGCCTAAGACTGCTCTTGTCCATGCTACCACTAGGATAGCTGTTCTATAAGGTTGACTTTACAACCAATCACCATAAGGGTATTTGGACTGATATAAGGTGTACACTAGAACTAGTGACATCATACATCAGGCCAACTTCTCACAGCTCGTATGATTTGCGCATCGTACTTGTCCAGCCAGAAACTGCAATGGATACTGCTTCCGCGCGACTCGGTTCAGCGTTCTGAGGTACGGCTCGGACGGAGTGACGCTTGAATCACAGCCTACGTGTCTTTCGGATTTTTGTCAGTTATGCGCATCGTACTTCATCGCCTGGACGGACCGGCTCCGGGCACGAGTCGGTCGCAAGGTAAGGCTATGAACAGCTTTCGGAGAGCTGTCCGACCCAGATCGGACTCGACCCCTAAATGAAAATTTGGTATGCCTTTCAAAATCCTATTTACGATTTGGTAACAATTGGTTCAGTACATTCAAATAGACATTTTTTAGTCAAAAACGCAGTTAAATTTAGAATCACAGACTCTGCAACTGCAGTGTGGGTTTGCTCAAGATATATAAACTAAGCTAATTAACCCCTTCGATGTGTGCGTCGGCTGACGGCCGTCGCAGGCACTACCTCCGTAGTACTGAGCACGTCCGTTGGCTGACGTGGCCCTGCCCACACACAGAAACGGCCGCACCGCGGCAGATTTTACCCCGCGGTAAACGGGTTAAAGTTTTGATGTGTTGCATTGTCTTGGGGTTCATTTATTAGAAATTAATATGAGTTGGTCAAAGACTTTGGTGAATATGTACTGATTAGAGTTTTCATAAAAGCTGAAGTACTTGTATGACCATTAGAGCTAATGTCATATATTTTACTGCCTTACAGTACTTTTTGATCTTTTTTTGGCTGATAATAATTTGCAGGGGACATATATCCAGGAGCTGGCATCTGGGTAGATGTGTCGGTCTGCTGTAAGTGTCCCATTGTTTTGAATAATTATATCTGTCTTTTATTAATCAATCAATCAATCAATCAAGGAGTTTATAAAGCACACTACTCACCCGCGAGGGCTTAAGGCACTGGGGGGGGTGGGGGTGGGATTGAGGGCACAATGTGTGTCTCTCCTTATAGCACTGGTGGAAAACCCAGGTGAATAAATTCTTCTTCATAATTTTACTGTGGCTGGGGACCTAAGGAGATTGGGAGAGGGAGTGTCAAGGAATGGTGGAACAGAGACCTCAGAAAGAGAAGGAAGGGTTCAGGTAAAACTACAAAGGAGACCTGCGTGAGGAGCATCACTGGAATGAAGGAAGTCAGGTGAGAAGCCAAAGGAGACCTGTGTGAGGACATCACTGGAATGAAGGAAGGGTTCAGGTGAGACGGGAAAGGAGACCTGTGTGAGGAGCATCACTTGAATGAAGGAAGGGTTGAGGTGAGAAAGGAAAGTAAGACCTGCGTGAGGAGCATCACTTGAATGAAGGAAGGGTTCAGGTGAGACGGCAAAGGAGACCTGTGTGAGGAGCATCACTGGAATGAAGCAAGGGTTCAGGTGAGACGCCAAAGGAGACCTGTGTGAGGAGCATCACTGGAATGAAGGAAGTCAGGTGAGACGCCAAAGGAGACCTGTGTGAGGACATCACTGGAATGAAGGAAGTCAGGTGAGACGCCAAAGGAGACCTGTGTGAGGAGCATCACTTGAATGAAGGAAGGGTTCAGGTGAGACACCAAAGGAGACCTGCGTGAGGAGCATCACTAGAATGAAGGAAGTCAGGTGAGACGCCAAAGGAGACCTGTGTGAGGACATCACTGGAATGAAGGAAGGGTTCAGGTGAGACGCCAAGGTAGACCTGTGTGAGGACATCACTGGAATGAAGGAAGGGTTCAGGTGAGACACCAAAGGAGACCTGCGTGAGGAGCATCACTAGAATGAAGGAAGTCAGGTGAGACGCCAAAGGAGACCTGTGTGAGGACATCACTGGTATGAAGGAAGGGTTCAGGTGAGACACCAAAGGAGACCTGTGTGAGGACATCACTGGAATGAAGGAAGTCAGGTGAGACGCCAAAGGAGACCTGTGTGAGGACATCACTGGAATGAAGGAAGGGTTCAGGTGAGACGCCAAGGGAGACCTGTGTGAGGACATCACTGGAATGAAGGAAGGGTTCAGGTGAGACACCAAAGGAGACCTGCGTGAGGAGCATCACTGGAATGAAGGAAGTCAGGTGAGACACCAAAGGAGACCTGTGTGAGGACATCACTGGAATGCAGGAAGGGTTCAGGTGAGACGCCAAGGGAGACCTGTGTGAGGACATCACTGGAATGCAGGAAGGGTTCCCGGCACTCTAGAGTCACGTATTATTCTTGTTGGTTATTAGCCAAAGAAACAAGGAACACAGTAGTAATAATGAAAAACTGGCTGCGGAACAGATTGGGTCCTCACAGGAATATATGTCAAAGAGTAATTTAATACATAAGTTTTACAAAAAGGAAGATCATAGTCATGAACAAAAATCAGAACTCCCTAGTACATTTCGTTCTAGTTGTTGATTCGTAAAAAGGAGACTTGTGTTTTCTAAATCTTGATCCAAATGGATGACAGCCGACACGTGTTTCGTCACGTATAGTGACTTCCTCAGGGCTTTGAAAAAGAGTCTTAAAACGCTTTATATGTCAGACATGCAATTATACTTCTGTCAAGCGAAATATTGATTGTAGGTAATTTCGAAGGACAAACTCCGACGTACGATATGATTCCAAGAATTTTTTAACCTTGTGATGGTCCAAAGAGGCAAATTCAGTCGCAAGGAATGCTCCTGATAACTGTACCAGTTGTGTGTTAGCAATAACAGATCTCCACCAATAATTTCTATTAATTTAGGAAAGATCGACCAAGAGTAAAATATCCAAAATTCTGGTTCTTATAACCATTAGCGGAAGTGATTCATATCACAGTGGAGGTTCCTGGTGTCTTACGGCTTTATTTGGAAAGGAACGAGTCGCCACCAAATTTTCTAATACTTAGAGATAGTGGGCCGTGTTATGAAACCTGTTTATAAGACTGAATGGCTGTGACGGTCTTCGCGTTGTCCTCTAAGTAGTGGTTTTTAATATATTTTTGGTGGCTCCATCACATTAGGTGAAGTCAAAGAACCGGCTCTGGTAAGCCCTCGTAGTGTAGTGGATAGTGGCCGAAAACGCAACTCCTGTCCCTTCTTTCCAGCAGTGGAACTGTGTTCCTTGTTTCTTTGGCTAATAACCAACAAGAATAATACGTGACTCTAGAGTGCCGGGATTTCTTTATGTATAAAATCTGTTAATTACGGGGATTGCTTCGCATGATCCGTATATTTCAGCACTCAGGTAGTAGGGTGCTTTCTTATCCCGAGCGGCACCACTTACTCAACTTGTTACCGATCTTACTGTTTTTCTGACAATTATTACTATACACCCAATTTGATGCCAATAATTGCTATGATGTGCACCCTCAGATGCATTACTACCCCATTCTTCTGTGTGAGGACATCACTGGAATGAAGGAAGGGTTCAGGTGAGACGCCAAGGGAGACCTGTGTGAGGACATCACTGGAATGAAGGAAGGGTTCAGGTGAGACGCCAAGGGAGACCTGTGTGAGGACATCACTGGAATGAAGGAAGGTTTCAGGTGAGAGGCCAAAGGAGACCTGTGTGAGGACATCACTGGAATGAAGGAATGGTTCAGGTGAGACACCAAAGGAGACATTTGTGAGGAGCATCACTGGAATGAAGGAAGGGTTCAGGTGAGAGGCCAAAGGAGACCTGCGTGAGTAGCATCACTAGAATGAAGGAAGGGTTCAGGTGAGAGGCCAAAGGAGACCTGTGTGACGAGCATCACTGGAATGAAGGAAGGGTTCAGATGAGACGGCAAAGGAGACCTGTGTGACGAGCATCACTGGAATGAAGGAAGAGTTCAGGTGAGATGTCAAAGGAGACCGGCGTGAGTAGCATCACTGGAATGATCCTTTGCACAGTTACTTGCCCCCAACATATCACAAGGATCATCCTTTGATTTATATATGTGAAGAATAACCACATTTTTTTTAAACTGTGCAGCTGAAAATATGTATTTTATTTTATATTTATTTAGATGAGTATTCATACTTAAGTAAAAGATCAACAAGTCACTTAGAGATAATTCAAAATGAGAAGAAAAAACATGTCTTCAAATGAATACCAAAAGGCAGAATGTCCAGGAAATGGAATATGTAAGATTAGAGAATTTAACATGTGTAATGCAGTGTAAAGATGTGTGTTTGGAGGAAGAGGCACTCCTAAATCTAGGAACTTTTAAATGCCAGCTTGCATCACTTCAGTTGTATGTCAGAGTATAATATACAGACATATCACTTGAGTCCTAAATATTGCTTATGAGAATATCAGCCCATTCGATATAGATTTTCTATTATTAACTTTCATAGAGACATCTTCTGATACACATTATTTAGGGCATTACATGTATGTCATATGATCTCCTGACAATGCTGCTGTGGTACCAGACTCTTTGCTCCCAGTCTCTTAGAGCCCAGGATTGGGCTCTTGGACACCAAGCTGGGCACCAGACATGAGGCTCAAGAAGCTCTTTACCAGTGCTTGGTGAGGGCTTCTTATCCTGGACATGAAGGGGGGACCTCACAGGGACCTGCAGGACCCCATGCTAGGAGAATGGAATCAACTGCTGAGTCATTCTTCCCGAGCCATCTGGAGCTCTGACTGAGGGCCCGGTCAGATCTTCTTAACCAGGACAAGCAGGGGAGAACTCCCCAGGCCTGTGGGGCCCCATTGCAGTACCTTTGAGACACAGAAGCCAGGGAAGAGAGCCCAAGGCTGGGGGCTTCCAACATTAGGCCAGCCAGAGGTCGATCCAGGGCCCAATCAGAACTTCTTACCATTACCAAGCAGAAGAGATTTCCCTCATCTCGGACACTTTGAGACAGAGCCAGCCGGAGCATGGGTCCCATGGCCTCCTACCCCCAGGCCAGCTGGAGCTCTGACTGAGGGCCCGGTCAGATCTTCTTAACCAGGACAAGCAGGAGAGAACGCCCCAGGCCTGTGGGACCCCATTGCAGTACCTTTGAGACTCAGCAGCCTGGGAAGGGAGCCCAAGGCTGGGGGCTTCTACCCCCAGGCCAGCTGGAGCTCTGACCTGAGGCCCAGTCAGAGCTTCTTAGCCAAGAAAGCAGGAGAAATCTCCGTGAGCCTGCAAGATCTGACCCAGGGCACTTTGAGACACAGCCACCCTGAGCTTGGGGAACAGGGACGGGGCTTCCACCAACCCAGAGTCAGCAGGAACCCCGACACGCAGCCCAGTGAGGGCTTGTTACCCCCTCAAAGAACAGAGACCTCCCTGTAACTGCAGGACTACATACTGGGCACTTTGTAAAACAGCAGGCCTGGAAAGGTAGCCTAGGGCCAGGGGCTTCCATCGCAGGCCCAGCCGCAGCTCTTGCTCAAGGCCCAGTCACAGCTTCATAATGGAAAAGGCAAGGGATACCTTCCTGGGCCTGCTGGAGCCTACCTTAAGCATTTAGGCCTTGGTCGGCTGTGACATTGGGCCCAGGGCAGGAAGCTTTCAATCCTTGGACAGTCAGAGCTCTGACCTGCGGCCCGGTCAGAGATTCTCAACCCAATCAAGCAGGAGAAACTTCCCTGGGCATATGGGTCCCCATCCCCGGGACTCTGAGACACAGCTTCATCGGATCATTGAGCTCAGGGCGGGATCTTCCGCCCGAGGCATGCCAGAGCTCTGACCCAAGGTCAGGTCAGAGCTTCTTAACCTGTCCATGCAGGGAAACCCCTCCCGAGTTCTTTCAGACACGGCAGGATGGCTATTGAACCCCAGATGGGGCGTCTACTCCAGAGCCAACTGGAGCACTGACCTGGGGGTAGGGTCAGAGATTATTCACACACCCAAGAAGGGGATCCCTCACTTGAACTGCAGGGCCCTGTCCCAAGCACATTTTTACACTTTGGGCCAGCGCAAGGGCCCCAAGTCAACATGACCCTCACCCAGGATAAGGCGGGGATCTACCAATTGCCTTCACAGCGACAAGGGGGGACATTCAAGAGGATGTATCCAGCTTCCTGGAGCCCTAACTGGAATTCTGAACACTGAGTTATATCCAAGAAACTATGTGTTTTGTTCATTTATTTCTTTTAAATATAAAACATCACTAGTGATGTTGGTCGGGCACATTCTGCACTGCCCATGTGAGTGTGATAGATTAAACACACCCCTAATTATGTTTGCACATCTCTACTAGTAACATTGGTCCCTGACACCACCAACATCGCCATTCCAATCAAATATCACACTTTTCTTCACTCACTCACTCACTCATTAATTTATTCACTTACTCATACACATCTGCACCTTATGAATGTTGTCTAAATTATAGTCTGTACATGATATATGGGTATATTTCCTTATACATTTACTTGGACATGTAAACAGTACCTTTACACAGCCTTGTAATAGCTACAGTAACAGAGCATGAGGTAACTTAAGCCCAGTGCGGACAATAAAGCCCCTGATTGGAATATCTCTTGCAGATGTACTCAATACAGAGTCTCACACTCACCTGCTGCAGGTTGGGCCCCTCAGAGTGCCATATGATGGCGCTTTGGGTGATTGAAAGTTGGTGACCTGGTGGGGCTGAAAGGTCAAAGCTTCCAACCTTGATGCCAGATATTGATTTGTTGGGAAATTTAACCCAGTTTAGAATGTCATACTGTGCTGGCATGTCAAACATAATGTTGTCTCCAGTCGGTGTCCTAAAGTGTGTCTTCATAAGGAACTTGTTCAGCTGTTAAAAGAACAAAATACTCATCAATTAGAGAAGGTGCAGAATCATTGGTTGAAAAACGTTTAGTAGCTTGGATGTGCTGGAGGGAGCTGCAAACTCAGATAGTTTATCCCAGTAATCCCATGTGATGAAAGACATTTCTATTAAAGTGCTATCTCTTCTCAATACAGTGAATCTTCTCTAAAGAGTTTGTAAGTATGTGACATTTAAAGTAATCAACTCTAATAGAAACACAAATTCTCCAGCACCTTCTTTGGTGAGATGTGACCCCACATGCTTTTGTGCTATAATTTGCTGCTCATATACCCCTGATGTCTAGTATCATCCTCTCGCCAATGGAAGTGAGGTACCAGCACAGGGGTAACAATGTACCCCAAAGTGCAATTGTATGTATGCGCTGTGGGGTGTGCCATCTGAGTGCGAATCACAGCACAGAAACCAGACCTTGGAGCAAGGATAAGAGAGTCTTTGAGCTGTAGGCCCCATGGACCACTTCAAGAGGAGAAATCAGACTGGCCATACCTTGATGCAAGGAAACATAAGTCACTGTGTGATGCACAACACATACAAACACAGATACAGGGCACATGCTCATGGAAAGTGAAGGACACAAGTTATATATATGTTCATATGCAAGTGTGTGCACATGTATGCATGTAGTATTTAAATAACATGAACTGAAGGTCAATGGAGCACTGTACAGAGTGAAACAAAAATGTGCTTTTATGGAGGGCTGAACAGGGGGGAACAATCCTCCTGAGTTCCTGTTTTACAAATCAGCCCCCCATGTCCCCTGCTTGTCTGCTCTTGCAATAGTGCATGGGGTTCTGAGCCATCCTCCAATTTCTTTTTGGTCACTTTGACTGCACCCCTAGAGTCTTGTGGAAGTAAGAACCCGCATAAAGCAGCATTAATAGATAAAGATGATAGTTCACAAGGGGATAAGCACAGGGTCAGCAGACAGGTGAAGAAGGAAGACGGGTGCAGAGGAGGCATCACTGCTGGCTTCGAAGTAAGGTACTTAAGTCGTCACCAAAGCCTCTCCAGGCAGGCAGGTGGCTTGGATTTGGGTTTAGAAGACCTTTGTTTCCAGACTTTCCAGGGCAATTGGGGAGTTTTCTCTTATTCATTAAGTTACAGTCTCAAAGAGCTGTGTAGAGCACGGGACGATGTAGTAGACGGCCATCTGTAATTGTTTGTTTGTTATAACATTTTTTATTGGAACAGGTCAACAGTCATAAAAGCCCATCAAAACAGAAGCCATCATTATTAAGGAGGTTCACCCTGATGATATACAAGCAGAAGGATGCTGCAAATTAAAACTCAGCACAAATGAGCCATGATAGAAATTATTTTACATTGCACATGCCCCAAAGTTTCCATTTTTGTTTGACCTCAGCTGAAATACTTTTATCCAAATGCCTCTCAAAGTCTAAGAAACTTTGCATAAGAGCTCAACCTCGATGTATGTATTTTCAAGTTCTTGGTTCTGTATAATTTGGCCACCATTGCTGGAAAATTGGGATTATTTCCAAATGCAAGTTTTTAAGGATTATTAATCTAGCAAATAAAACAATGATATAGACTCTTTTTTTGTGAAAGGGACCTATATTCATATCAGGTGCATACCCCCAAACCACTGTCTGGGCCTCTATAGGCTGAGTCAGTTCTAGGGTATGTTAGTAGTACTGCTCAATCTCAGACCACAATTGCTTTGTTCTTGAGCAACTCCAGATGATCTGGATCCATGAACCCTGCCTTCCATCAAACACCTAAAGCAATTTGCTGGGATTTGGGGGTTAATTTCATGCAGAAAAGCTGGGGGTATTTTCAAGAGCTACTTGGCCTAAAATTGCATCTGCCTGAAGTTTGCGTCTTTCATAAACGTAAAATTAAATTTACTAATCTTATTGCAGTCAGCAATTCAATCCTGGATATTTTCTTTGGAGTGCCACCTATCACAGACCTTCTCATACACTGTTTTAGCCTCATTTTGTCTGAGGCTTAAGATCCAGCAACTAATAGATCTACACGTTCTGGGTTCTACCAAGTCCCCTCCTCAATCGAGATTTGATGGATTCTACTGGGATCTAATTCAATTAAAAACATCTGATCCTATTTAAGGACCTTGGTAACATGTTTTTAAAATACCCACTAGGTTCAATGACACTCCAGACTTTCCAAATTTCCTCATTCATAAATCAGTGATCATGCGGAAACCGCTACTCTCCCGCTTTAAGACAACATTCTTCCCTAAAGGGGGTTGATCCCCAATAAAGATATCAGCCGAATGAGTAACTTCATTAATCAAGGGAATATCAATCTATTTGAATAACTATTTGTTGCTCTTTAAATGCCACTGTAAGGTCTTATATCTACCCTTTTTAGTCACTCTGGTGAGGTGTAAAATCTCCATAATGTGATATCCTGGAGTAACAATTTCAGGAAGCCCATTCCCTTTTGAGGATTTAAAAAAATCTGAATGTCCTACATGCAAAGTTCGAAAAGTAATATTCCCTCAGATCGGGGAGAGTAAGCCTCGCCACTTTCAGTGACCAATATAGTGTGTCCACCGACATTTGAGGCAATTTACTAGCCCAAGTAAAGATTGAGAACATACTCTTCATCATCTGAAGGGTCTATGGAGAAGCAGCAAACAGAAATTTACACAGAGGGAAAAGTGACATCTGAAATACTGTAATATGGCCAATTATGGCAAGAGGTAGCTTATTCCATGTTGTAAATAGTACCTTAACCTTAATTGATTAAAGGGGTATAATTCAATATGAATAAGTCATTAACACTTTCTGAGAAAGAAACCCCTAACTAGCACTTAGGCCTGGAATAAACTGGAGGATGAAAAACATAAAGTAAAGTGTCTAGTGCGCAGTTGCATGATAAAATCTCTGTTTTCAACTTATTAATCTTAAAGCCACCCAAAACTTGGTATGCTTGAAAGATTGCAAAAAGTCGCCTCCGGTTCTCCATTTCATGTTTTAAAAACCTCACAATGCCATCCGCGTATAACTTTATAGAAGTCATTCCGCTTATAGGTGGAACTGTGTGTAAATTTGTCTGTATGGCAATAGTTGACAGTTCTATTAAAAGAGCAAAACGATTAGGCAAAATGCGGCAACCCTGCCTCGCCCCCCTAGACACCAAACAAGTCCTGATATTTCTGGAATTTAAATTGTTTGCTCTCTAGCACCTTTCATATAGATTCGATATTATCTTGACTAATCTGGTAGGGACTCCAAACTTCTTAAGAAAAAAAAAGGCTCTCCAAACAAACCAGGTCAAAACCTTTTCGCCCATCCGTAATTGTGATGAAAAAAATACTGAAGATATTGTGTCAAGAATATCGGGACATCAAAAATATGGTCAACAGACTCCCGATCCGGTTAAAAGCTCGCAGGAGCTCTGTGATAACATTGCTAGTTTTTTCCACACTAAAATTGTGGATATTTCCATGCAATTGGAAATACAGAAGAATCTTCTGGAAACACAAATTATCACTAATCTGACAATGTTAGAAACCTGGCCAAAGGACCCTGATAAGATTTTTACTAAATTTCCCCTCATTACTCTTGAAAATCTTAACCTCCTGCTGGATCGGACGAAATCTTCCTCTCCTCTGGATCCCTGCCCCCTAAAAACTCTGAAAGAGTGTAGGGACACCCTCTTACCACACATCCTGGATACTATGAATAATGCCTTACAATATGGTGTATTCCCCTCGGCCTGGAAGAGAGCCATTGTAAGGCCGCTACTGAAGAAACCATCTCTGGATCCGGCAGTATTAAAAAATTTTAGACCTATTTCTCTACTGCCGGCTCCGGCTAAAATGCTCGAGATACATTTAAATCAGTGTCTGTCGACATTTTTGGAGTCTTCTGGTTTTCTGGACCAAACTCAACATGGGTTTAGAAAACTACATAGCACGGAATCTGCACTCACTGTTGTGTCCAATAACATCAGGATGAATGTAGATAAAGGCCTGACCACAATACTGGTTCTTCTGGATCTGACCGCTGCATTTGACACCCTCTCTCCCGCGGTCTTAACATCTCGACTTAGGGAGATGGGTGTAGAGGGGTCCGCTCTTAACCTGTTATCCTCTTTCCTAGACCAAAGAGAGCAGAGGGTCAAAATGGATAATTACCTCTCCCCTGTAAAGGCTATGCAATGTGGAGTGCCACAAGGGTCGGCTTTAAGTCCGACCCTTTTCAACATCTATGTGGCCCCACTTGCGAGACTAGTAAGATCCCAGGGGATGGAGGTGGTATCGTACGCAGACGATACCCAGATTATGGTGTCTGTGGCACAGTCTATTAGCATCTCGGCTGCAGGTTTCAGGAGCTGCATGCAATCGATTGCCGACTGGATGACCCTTAACTCTCTGAGGTTGAATGGTGACAAGACGGAGGTCCTCATCTTTGGAAAGGATAGAGATGCCTGGTCGAGTGAATGGTGGCCGCCTTCGTTGGGGGTGTGCCCAACCCCTTCTCAGTCTGCAAAAAACTTGGGGGTCATATTTGACACTGAGCTGGCTATGAACCTGCAGATAAATAGAACTGTATCTACTTGTTGGGGAGTTTTAAAAATCCTCCGTAGAATAGTTCACTACTTATCCCCACAAGCAAGAAAACAAACAGCTGTTGCACTGATCGGGTCTCGCCTAGATTATTGCAACGCATTGTATACTCAGATCAATAAGGGACTGCTGCTGCGTCTACAAGCAACACAGAATGCAGCAGCAAGATTTGTCTTGGACCTTCCTATCTCAGCCTCTGTCACTCTGGCTAGGAAGAATCTTCATTGGTTGCCCATTGAATATCGTATCTCTTTTAAAATTGTTTGTCTAGTTCACAAGGCACTCATGGCAGGACCGACTGATGGATTGGGAGCTCTGCTGTCTAGATATGTCCCAGGCAGATGTCTTAGATCTGCTCAACACAATCTCCTTGTTATCCCCGCTATCAAGAAGGCAAGATGGGGAGCAAGAGCCTTTGCATCGAGTGCTCCGCGTTTATGGAACGCACTCCCCTCTGAGCTCAAGGCTATCTCATCTTTGCCCCTTTTTAAGGGAGCCCTTAAAACCTGGTTCTTTAATAAAGCATATCACTAGCATCGCAAGACTATCCTTGTTATTATTTAGGCGCCTTGATGCCCTTTGGGCTAAGTTTCTGCGCATTATAAATTTTATTTCATTCATTCATTCAACTGGATATCGAAGGTAAAAATATCGTTTTAGTGTTGGTGTTGGTTTTAGAATCATTGTAAACAATATTGATGTAGAAAATAATGTTGTATGTAATATCATTTGTGTCAATAAGTATGCAATTGATTGTTTTGTGTTTAATTGTATCCGATTATTTATTTTAGATTAGTGTTTTTAGTAAGCTACATTTTTACTTAAGAAATTGTTGACATTTATAGATGTAGCTGTATTAACATATAAAAATAATTACTAAATAATATATTTGTTTTTTTTAGCAGTGAGTCCTCGGACCACTCTCAGAAATCCAGCTGTGTGGGACTTACTGGAGGTACCTGGTGGGCTAGTTGCCCCCATGGACCCTCAGTATTCAAGGGCACTTAATCCACCAACTTAGAACGTGCCAGGAGGGGTGTTTGCACAGTGGTGCAGAAAGGGGGCGTGGCCTGTGTCCAGCTTTCAGCAATCTCACTCTCTGGGACATACTGGAGTTATCAGGTAGGCCAGTTGGTCCTTAGGGAACCCCAGCAGTGAAGGGAACTTTAATCCCCATGTAAGAGCGTGCCAGGAAGTGTGTTTGCCGAGTGGTGGTGAAAGGGGGCGTGGCCTGCTATGACATCTTAGCAATCCTGCTGTGTGGTACTTACTGGAGGTAATAGGAGGAGTAGTTGGTATCCAAGGATGTCCTTGGGGGCCAATTACCCTTCTTGTTACCTCCAGTAAGTCCCACACAGTGGGATTTCTAAGAGGTCTGTGGAGGCCATGCCCCCCTTTCTCCTCCACTCTGCAAACAAGCCTCCTTGAGCACGGGATGGGGGATGATGTCTAATTTACTGCTGAGGGACTTTGTAGGCCAAGTGCCCCCCCAGGTACGTCCTGTAAGTCCTACACAGTGGAATTCCTGAGTGCTGGCTGGAGGCCCAGCACCCTTTCTCCACCACTCTGCAAACACGACTAGTAGTTAAAGTGTTTGCAATGTAATAGGTTTCGCATTTGCAAGAGTTAGAGCTATTGGCAATGTAAATGTAAAAGTTTTTTAAGCATGTTTTTCAGAGTGGAGTGGATGTACATTGTGTGTAGTGGAATTATGTGGTAAGTCGTGCAGTGAAATTATGTGGGTGGAAAGTATGTGGTATTTATTTTATAGGAATTATGTAGAGTGGGATTATGTGTTATGGAGAGTAATTATGTGGTATGGTAGTCTGTGTTGTAGAGTAGTAACCTCAGGTTTAGTCTTCCTTGTTTCCATAGAAGCTCAACTATTAACTCAATAAGACAAAAAAGAAGGAATCACTGAGGAGCACTTCTGGACCTAGTCAGAGGTATGAGCAGGGCCACTGGAATTATGCGACTCTTTGGCTGCACCAAATTTTGCACAATTATACATTTTCCGCATTAGCCACATAATTCATCATCTGCTGCCTAATCTGCAGATTTGAACACAAAAAAGCCTTGTTTCTAGCAAAAACGGATCAAATGTTACCAAAAATGCAGCGACAAGTGTTACAGCGTGGTGGAAGGTCATTTGTAAACCTAGAATGGTCACCTGTTACTTATTGCTAAATGTGGGTGTTAAATTAGTTGCAATCCACTCTTCCTTCTTTCTGCGCCTCTCTTGCCTCTTTCTGCATTTTTGTTGCTTCCTTCTGCACCTTTCTTTCTTTTTCTGTACTTCTCTTGCCTCTTTCTCTACATCTCTTCCTACGGAGTAGCAGCAAACAGAAATTTACACAGAGGGAAAACTGACATCTGAAATAACGTAATATGGCCCATTATGGCAAGAGATAGTTCATTCCATTTTGTAAATAGTACCTAAACCGTAATCGATTAAAGGGGTATCATTCAATACGAATAAGTCATTAACACTTTCTGAGAAATAAAGCCCTAAATAGCACTTAGGCCTAGAATAAACTGGAGGATCAAACACATAAAGTAAAGTGCCAAGTGCGCAGTTGCATGATAAAATCTCTGTTTTCAACGTACTAATCTTAAAGCCACCCAAAGCTTGGTATGCTTGAAAGATTGTGAAAAGTTGCTTCCGGTTCTCCATTTTATGTTTTAAAAACCTCACAATGCCATCCACATATAACTTGATAGAAGTCCTCTCGCTTATAGGTGGTACAGTGTGTAAATTTGTCTGTATGGCAATAGCTAACAATTCTATTGAAAGAGCAAAATGAATAGGCAAAAGGCAGCAACCCTGCTTCGCCCCCCTAGTCACCAAACAAGTCCCGATAATTCTGGAATATATAATTGTTTGCTCTCTAGCACCTTTATATTGTCTGGCTATTATCTGGGCCAATCTGGTAGGGACTTCAAACTTTGTAAGAAAAATAAAAAGGCTCTCCCAACAAACCAGGTCAAAGCCTTTTCGTCCATCTGTAATTGTGATGAAAACAATACTGAAGATATTGCGTCAAGAATATCGGGACATCAAAAATATGGTCAACTTGGATATTGAAGGTAAAAATATCATTTTAGTGCTGATGTTAGTATCATTGTAAAAAATAATTATGTAGAAAATATTGTTGTATGTAATATCATTTGTAAGTGTCAGTATGAATGTAATTGATTGTTTTGTGTTTTATTGTATCCGTTTATTTATTTTAGATTAGTGTTTTTAGTAAGATAAATGTTTACTTAAGAAAAAGTTGACATTTATAGATGTAGCTGTATTAACATATAAAAATAATTATTAAATAATATATTTGTTTTTTTTAGCAGCAAGATATTATGATTTTAGGAAATAAGGGCGGGTAGATATTTAAATTATGTATATTTTGAAAATCAAAATTATGCTTAGAATTGTGAAGATAGGAACATTTTAAAACTAGATTTTTTTTAATTGTTGCTTTTTTAAATAAATAATATTTAGAATTTATTTTATTTGAACATTTAGATATTTTCAAATTCTAATTCTATTTTAAAAATATATTTAAAAGAATTCAAATATTACATTTGTTTAAACAATTTTTGATTCCATGAGACTTGCTTTTGAAATCATAGTATATTTGATATTTTTTGATTTATAGTTCTGGAAAGGTTGAAAATAATTTATATTTAAAAACAACTTTTTATTGTTAATACAAATAAAATGAATTTAATTTGCATATACAGGTTTTTAGTAGGAATGTTTGTTTGTAAATCAAATTATTTTTAATATTATAGTTGAATAATAACTTTATTCGATGTAAAAAAAACATCATAAAAGTATAAAACAGGTTAAAAAAAAAGAGAAAAACACTTCATTATTTACATTGTTTTTTTGCAGTATAGTGAACTTAAGTCCGCTTTCCCCAGTATAGCCAAGCTATATATTCGGTGGGAGATGTAACATACAAAGCAAAGTGATACATAAGTCCAAATTGCAATACATTTAAAACCCAACCATATCGAGTAAACTCGGATAAAATTTGCTCACAGCAGGCTTATTTATCTATTTTTTCATTTAACAAGCTTTTGCCTTATCCTCCATGCGTGTCCTAAAAACTTTGCTGTGCCACAGGTTACACTTGGGATTAGTGTTTAGTATGTTAAAATGCGTAAAGCCACCCTGTGGGAAGAACAACCCAAATTAATGCAGACTGGTTTTAGCCACCTTGACCTCACTTGGCTGTATGCCCTACAAGCAAACATGAAATGTGCAATGAATTCCGTGGGGGAAGCACAGCCCGGGCAGCCCTTATCGTTTCCCGTCTGGCCATTCCAGCCTCTCTGGAAATCTCGGAGAGGGAGTGTGCCATACCTAAATTTAAGGCAGAGGACCCTATCCCCCGGGGACTCGATGAGGTCAAGGAAGGGTTCCAGTCTTGGGACATGCTTGACGTCCAGAAATCTCTCAGACAAAATACCGTTCTGATTCTTGTTAACCGTAGCAGAAATCCAGTCCCAGTAGAGCTTTTTTACTAGAAGTTTAGGCGGGGGCATCTGACTCTCCCAAGCCTGGTCCAAACCAATTGCACCGACTAGTTTTTTCAGGTTGGACACCCAGCCTACCTTATGACCTGCACCCAGACTTATCAATTCAGTTAGGCCAGAGGCATAATGGCTTAGGTCGGGAGACCTCCTGAGCCGGATCCAATACAGCAGGGGGCGCAGCCTCGCCACTTCATTTATTGGGTGTCTCCCAAGATCGTAGCGGAGCGGAACTAGGGGGGTAGATGAAGGCAGCGAGACTAAATCTCTATAAAATTTATTCTCAGATCTTACTAGCTCGGAGAGATTTTCAAACCCCCACAGTTCCGCCCCATAGAGGCACCCAGGCAGGGCCTTGCCCTCATATACTTTGATAGCTGGAGCTACAGGCCGGCTATAGGAAAGTCTCTGATGCCTGGCTATAGCCCCTGAAATCCGTTTATGGTTTAGGAGCATTTTAGTCAAGTGGAGGGACCACTTCATTTTATTGTTCACCCTTACCCCTAGATAGTCAAAGGCCTCTACTAGCTCCAAAGGGCAGTCGTTCAGCTTAAATTTGTTCCTAAAGCTTTTAGTTGGTGCCAGAGCCATTAACTTGGTTTTGGTTATGTTGATAACCAAGCCTCTGGCTTCACAGAACGAAGTGAAACGATCAAGGAGTTTCTGTAGGCCCATGGGACTTTTGGAGATCAGGAGGGTATCATCCGCAAATAGTATAGTCGGTGTTTTTTCCCCGCACAGGGTTGGGGCATCGGTCATGTCCTCTCTCAAATGGTCCGCCACCCCATTTATATAGAGAGAGAACAGGGTCGGCGCCAAAACACAACCCTGGCGTACCCCTCTCTGAACAACTATTTTCTCAGTTAGCTGGCCCTGGCCCCCCCACCTCACTCTGGCAAAGTTGTATTCGTGCAGACGCTTGACGAGATTCAGGATCAGGGGAGGGGTTCCTAGGTCTAGCAAAATTTGCCATAACTTGGAACGAGGGACCAGATCGAAAGCTGTTTTTAAGTCTATAAATGCTAGATACAGACTACCCTTCTCGATGGTTACAGTTTTCCAATGGATCAGGCAGAGTCTAAATACCTGATCCATCGTCCAACACCACATCTAAACCCTGCCTGAAAGTGGGACAAGACGCCCTCCTCATCGATCCATCCTTTCATCCGTGTTAAGAGGACCCTGCCAACCACTTTTTGGGCGACATCAATCATACTGATCGGTCTGCAATTAGCAGGATCCTCTCTATCCCCCTTCTTGTAGATGGTCACCACCTCCGCCCCTTTCCAGGATTCTGGTACAGGGTGGCCATTCGCTATGAGATTTAAAGATCTGCAGATGAATTGGGCCCAAAGATTTTTTTCATGGATCATGAGATCACCTGGGAGGCCGTTGGGTCCAGCTGCTTTGCCGGGCACAATCGAGGCAATAGCTGTAAGAACCTCATTGAGCCCAAACTGCTCACTCTCAAGTGGAAGTACAGATGGCTCTAGGTCATTCCCTTGCTCCAGCGGAGCAAGCCCTTTGTCACCCGTGTATAGTTTCTGGAAGTGGTCAAACCATTCTCGCCCCACAATATGGTTCGGTATTGGGTCAGCCCCCCTCCTTGTACCAACATTGATGAGGTCCCAAAATAGGGTAGCATCCTTAAGCTGGGCGGCGGATTTGAGTTCTTGCCAGTGTGTTTCTTCCCAAGCTCGTTTTGCTGTGGCGATAGACCTGTAGTTTTCTTGCAGAGAGGAAATTGATCTGGACCTTAGATTTTAAAGCTCTCGAAAGGTCATGACTCCTTTTCCTGCACTCATCGGAGTACCACAGGTTTTCGCCCTTTGGAGAAGGACGCTTGCAACCCCAATTCGCTTTGGCCTGGAAAAACTCGCTCACCTTCGCCACAGTTGAGAGATATATTTCCTTGAGCTTTGAGGAGTGTGCAGGTGAGGGGGGAGTGTCAGGAACGCCATTGAGCATTAGAATGCTGTCATTAATGATCTTTCTGATACCCTCCAAAGACAATTCTCGTTCGGCAACCTTGGGCCATTTAAGGCGCTGATTGCAGTTAGAGGGCACAATTTCCCTCAACCAGGGACTCCTGGTGCTAACATACTCGGTTGGTATAAGGTCGGAATTACACAAAAATTGCATGGACAAGGGGTTATGATCACTTTCACATCTTGGGATAACTTCCATATCGATGAGGTCGGCCCATGACCCGACGTCCAGCAGTATATAATTGATGCGCGAGGGCACCCTGGTTCTAGTAAAAGTTGAGGTTCCCGTTGGATCAGATTTTGTTCTGCCATTAGTCACCCTCAGATTATGCTCTAGGGTCAGAGCATTAGTTTGTATGGCTCTTGGAGACCATATCTTTATTGGAGGGAGACTAAGGCAGGGAATTTCCCACTTTGCGTCTAAGTCCCTGGTGCCCTGGACATCCTCATCGCAGAGGGGCTCGAAAGTACAATTAAGATCTCCTGCAACGATGATGCCTGCTGTGGAAGTGATAGCCGTAAGCTCAAGGTCCAAAGACGATATAATAGGGCTTACTTGACCTCCCGGGGTCCCTCTGGCATATATGTTAAAAATTTCTAAGCCATCTTTTAGATCTGGCCCGGCAATAGAAATATGAAGGATGTCCTGGGTAGAGGTTACATGGTTTTTAACTGACCAATTCGAATGGATGTTGACCCAAAGGAGGAGCCCCCCCGAAGGCCTGCCTCTGGGTGAGCTGATCGCTGGAATGTGGAAAGTGGAATAGCCTGACCTATAGAGGGGGACTAGACTCCATGTCTCCTGGAATAAGATAATATCAAATTTATCAATAAAATCATTCCAAAGGGGGTCAACGAGACTTTTTTCCAAACCTGCAATATTCCATGATAAAGAGTGAAATGATTTTGAATTATTAAGGGGGATGTCGCTGTTTACATCCAACACCCCATTTGGGTGAGTGGCTCCTCTTATTGGTTGTGCCTGGACAGAGCTATTAGTACAGACCCCACCCTGGTCCAAAGACAAGGAATAACCTGATGCGCTGTAATCCACTTGGTAATACCGTTCCAGGACAGAAGAAGGGTTGTCTGGGCAATTGTTCGTCAGTCAATCGACCTGTCTAAGTCCTGAATCATCAACCTCGAGCAGATGTGTCCAAGAAGGAGAGGAGCGGATCTGTATCGAGGAATACTCCGGTGGGGATGTCCTGAGTTCCAGCAGTAATACATTTTCTGCTAGAAAAGGGTCCCTGAGTTCGATCTCCAGACAGTCCGCCTGCGCATCTGCCCTGGAGATCCTACTTACTCTTATCATGTCATCTCTGATAATAGATCTGCACCCCCTTACATAGCGCAACCAATGAGTGGCTTTATTGAGTATTGAGTCCCTACTTTCATATCCCCCCGAGCTAGCTAGTTTCGGGACGTTGGCCATATACACCGTGGCCCTATTGGGTAGATGATGTGGACGAGGACCGTAGGTGACTCTAGAGGGGGGTGGTTTAATGGGAGCTCGGGGGAGGGAAGATGTAATATAATTAAATTCCATGGACTTAGGTCTAGATTCAGGTACCGCATTCCAAGCTTCACCTCTCGTGATATCTGCATATGATGTAGCCTTGTCATTAATATCCATCTTATTGCCAACCCCCTTGTTCCTATGGCCTTGGGATGGTAATAAAGAAATGTTTAGGGGGGGTGTGTTTTATTATCCCCTGAGTATCCCTCCCGGCGGGGGCAGTGACCTCCTGTGATAAAAGTGTGGCAGGAGTCACGGTTGGAATAGCTTGTCCCTGGACTTAACTGTCCAGTCTCTCGGTCAGCAGTGCCACCATATCCTCCAGCTTCCTGATCCTAGCCAGCAGGTCCAGCTCAGTGTGCCCAAACTCTGGGCCAGTGACTGACCTGCCGCTCAAGATTGTATCCATATTATCCTCTGGGGCCGATGTGGTGGTAATGCTGGTGTCTGGGTCAAGGAGAGAGAACCTATTTGAGCATAAGATAGGAAGAGGAGTTATCTGGTCTTGTTGCAGCACCAACCCCCGTTCTAATAACGGAGGTGGAGAGCTGGACAAAACAGCATCCACAAGGAAGTCAGGTGTTGTCGATAAAGGAGCTTGCGAGGGCTTGTTGCTACTATGCTGGTTGGTAAACATTGTGGGGATAGTTTTCTTACAAAGTTTATTAGAGGTTTTACCACCCCTCGCTTCCACGTTTTCTGTGCCTTTTTGAGTGTTACTACCAAGTGTTTCCTCACAATCATTAACAATTCCCTCGATTCTGCCCAAAACACAATTAAGAGCAGCATGCGGGCTCTTTTTTGCTTTTTTCCCTTTTTTGGTGCCAGCGGCACCACCTCCCTCCATATCTTACCTCTTCCCCATTATGATCCCCTACAGAACCTATAAGGCTGGGTTACAATAAAAGACAATGTCGCAAAATAGTAAGGTACAAAAAAATACCTTATAAATCTAAGGATACTAAAATCTAAAAGCATAAAACCATGATAGACACGAAATATAATGACGCTCAGGGGCAGTGTGTAAATATTGCAGCATGGACTGAGGCCCACATACAAGCTAATTTGAGTGGGGCAGCTACCACAGAAAGAGTCTAATAGTCACAACCACAGTCCAAGTCCAAAGCATTTAGCAAAAGAAGCCACAAATCAGCCAAAGTACCTGTTTGGGGGCAAGTAAGCAAATACCAATGATTAAAGGGGGGGCCCAGCCCAGCCTCTGTCAGCCGCTGACGGCCACCGACGGCCCGCCATTTGCCCGGGCTTAGCCCGGCGCTGTCCGCGCGCGGTCTCGTGACGCGGGGGATGAGATGGTTTAAAAAGCACCTCCAGGTGCGGGTGGTGGGCGGGAGCTTCCGGCCTCTGCAGCAAGTGTGCCTGGGAGTTGTAGTCTCCCTCCAGACCGCGGCCGCGAGGATGACAAGCGTGGCGGCGGGAGAGAGACACGAGCAAAACCAAGGCTGGCAAGGTGAGAGTTAGTGCTGGGAGGCTGAGGGTCCACACACAGGGCTCCACGCTACAACGCAATTGGTAATGGATTGTCCCCCACTCCGCCGAGGATGAGGTGGTTTAAAAAGCACCTCCAGGTGCGGGTGGTGGGCGGGAGCTTTCGGCCTCTGCAGCAAGTGTGCCTGGGAGTTGTAGTCTCCCTCCAAACCGCGGCCGCGAGGATGACAAGCGCGGCGGCGGGAGGGAGACACGAGCAAAACCAAGGCTGGCAAGGTGAGAATTAGTGCTGGGAGGCTGAGGGTCCACACACAGGGCTCCATGCTACAACGCAGTTGGTAATGGATTGTCCATTATAGTACAAAAATGTTTATGAGCTTGGAGTACTGATTATGTTTTGAAAATGTTTAATTTGTATTACACTCTTTTAAAAAATATTTACAAGTGGATATTGTACATTCCACACCTTTTCCCAAATGTCCTTAGATTGGAGTGGGATTATTAAATGTTACCATTTTAGTGTTCACCACCTCCCTCCAGTATTGTTGGATTGGAGTGTAAATAGAAAAAGTTACCCCTTTTGAGTCCAACATCTTCTTCAAATTGGTTTAGATTAGAAAGGGAATAGTAAATGTCATCCCTTTAGTGCCCAACGCCTTCCTCGATTTGGGTTAGATTGGAGTGGGAATAGTAAACATCACCCTTTTAGTGTCCAACACCTTCCTCAAATTGGTATAGAATGGAGTGGGTGTAGTAAATGTCACCCGTTGAGTGTCCAAAACATTCCCCCAGTATGGTTGAATTGGAGTGGCAATAGTAAATGTCAACCCTTTAGTGTCCAATGCCTTCCCCAAATTGGTTTATTTTTGAGTAGGATTAGTAAATATCACCCCTTTAGTATACAGCATCTTCCACAAATTGGTACAGATCGGAGTGGGAATAGTAACTGTCACCCATATAGTGTTGAACAATTTACCCCTATAGGGTTGGATTGAGAATAGTAAATGTTATACCTTTAGTGTCTATCACCTTCTCCAAATTGGTTTACATTAGAGCGGGGATAGTAAATGTCGCCCCTTTAGTGTCCAACACCTTCCTCCTATATGTTTGGATTGGGATGGGAATAGTAAGTGTCACCCATTTAGTGTCCAACACTGGAAAGAGTAAAGGCCTAATTATGAGTCTGGCGGTCTGAGGACTGACAGTCTCACTGGGGTGAGTCAATGGTGGTCCAGCCACCGCTGCACCAGCGGTCCGACCGCCCCATTACAAGTTGCTGAGAGGTCGTCTGAGGCCACATCCCTTTTTACACCACTCTGCAAATGCGCCTCTTAGCGCACTGCTAGTTGGGCGATTAGGTCCTCTTGTGTCCTGAGGACCTCAGGACTAAAGTGGACTTCATCCCCCAAATAGCAGTTCTCTTGCTTGTTTCTGTACCTCTCTTGCATCTTTCTGCACCTTTGTTGCTTCTATCAGCACCTCACTTGCTTCTTTCTGCACTCCTCTTGCCACCTTCTGCACCCGCCTTCCCTCTTTCTGCAACTCTCTTGCCTCCTTTTGCACCTGTTCCCTCTTTCTTCACCTTTCCTGCCTGTTTTTGTACCTCTCTTGCCTCTTTCTGTACCTCTGTTTGCATCTTTCTGCACTTTTCATGCTTCTTTCTGCACCCTTTGAGCCTCTTTCAGCACCTCTGTTGCTTCTTTCTGCACTTCTCTTCATTTTTCCACCACTCCTGCCTCTTTCTGTACCTCTCTTGCCTCTTTGTATACATCTCCTACCTCTTTCTTCACTTCTCTTGCTTCCTTCTGCACCCTTTATGTCTCTTTTAGTACCTTTGTTGGTTCTTTTGGCACTGCTCTTGCTTCTATCTGCTACTCTCTTGCACATTTCTGTACCCCACTTGCCTCTTTCTGCACCTCTCTTTCCTCTTTCTGTACTTTTTTGCCTCTTTCTGCACCCCTTGAACCTCTTTCAGCACCCCTGTTGCTTCTTTCTGTACTCCTCTTCCTTTTTATTGCACCCCATTCCTGCCTCTTTCTGTACCTCTCTTGTCTCTTTGTGCACATTTCCTACCTCTTTCTGAACTTCTCTTACTTCCTCTGCACCCTTTGCACCTCTTTCAGCACCTCTGTTGGTTCTTTCAGCACTGCTCTTGCTTCTATCTGCTACTCTCTTTCATATTTCTGCACCCCTCTTGCCTTTTTCTGCACCTCTCCTGCCTCTTTCTGCATCTCACTTGCCTCTTTATGTGCTTCTCTTGCTTCTTTCCACACCTCTGTTGCTTCTTTCAGCAATTCTCTTGCCTTTTTCTGCACTTCTCTTGCTTGTTTCTGCACCTCTATTGCATCTTTCTGCACTTCTGTTGCCTTTCTGTACCTCATTTGCTTCTTTCTGTATCCCTCTTGCCTCTTTCTGCACCACTTTTTCTCTTTCTGTGTCCCTTTTTTCTATTTCTGCATCTCTCTTGCCTCCTTCTGCACCTCTGTTCCCTCTTTTTGCATCTTCCCTGCTTGTTTCCTCATCTCTCTTGCCTCTTTCTGTACCTATGTTTCTTCTTTCTGCACTTATCTTCCTTCTTTCAGCACTACTCCTGCCTCTTTTGGTACCTCTCTTGTTTCTTTGTGCACCTCTTCTACCTTTTTCTGCACCCCTCTTGCCTCTTTTTGCATCTCTTTTGGTTATTTCTGCACGGATCTTGCTTCTTTCTGCACGTCATTTGCCTCTTTGTGCACTTCTCTTGCTTCTTTCTACATCTCTGTTGCTTCTTTCAGCAATTCTCTTGCCTTTTTCTGCACTTCTGTTGCTTCTTTCAGCACCTCACTTGCTTCTTTCTCCACTACTCTTGCCACTATCTACACCCCCTTCCCTCTTTCTGTACCTCTATTGCCTCTTTCTGTACCTCTGTTGCTTCTTTCTGCACTTTTCTTGCCTCTTTCTGCACCCTTTGAGTCTCTTTCAGCACCTCTGTTGCTTCTTTCTGCATTTTTTTGCACCCCTCCTGCCTCTTTCTGTACCTCTCTTGCCTCTTTGTGCACCTCTGCTACCTCTTTCTGCACCCCTCTTAACTCTTTTTTCACCTCTGTTGGTTCATTCTGCACCACTCTTGCTTTTTTCTGCAACTCATTTGCCTTTTTCTGTATACCTCTTGCTTATTTCTACACCTCTGTTGCTTCTTTCATCAATTCTCTTGCTTCTTTCTGCACTTCTCTTGCTTCTTTCTGTACCCCTCCTGCCTCTTTCTATACCTCTCTTGCCTCTTTGTGTACCTCTCCTGCCTCTTTCTGCACCTCTTCCCTATTTCTCCACCTCTCTTGCTTCTTTCGGCACCTCTGTTGCTTCTTTCTGCACTTCTTTTGCCTCTTTCTCCACCTCTGACGTAGAGGTTGTTTTACCCCCCTGCTATTATGTGCTAGAGTCTTACAAGGGAGGTCATGCCAATCACAGTGGTACCCCAACCCATAGTGTACCCTAGTGTATGTAGGTGTTTTCACTGTATTCTAAGTGTCTTTCAGGATAGAACTGGCTCTGGATCTGGTTAATCAGAGTCAATTACCACCAGTACCAGTCAACAAAAAGTTGAGGGCACAGGATGACTTTGCAACAAAGCCTCTTTCTGCACCTCTGTTGGTTCTTTCTGCATATCTCTTGCTTCTTTCTGCACCTTTCTTCATCTTTCTCGACTTTTTTTGCCTCATTCTGCATTTTTGTTGCTTCTTTCTGTGCTTTTCTTCCTCTTTCTACACATGTCCTATCTTTGTAGGAATAGTTAGAAATTAGCATTTGAAAAAACCTTTAAAATTCACTGAAAAAACCATAGGTTTCAGTGACGTTATAGTTAGAAATTAGCATTTAAAAAACCTTTGAAATTCATTTAAAAAAACATAGCTTTCAAGAATGTTATAGTTAGAAACTAGCATTTAAAAAACCTTAGAAATTCACTGAAAAAAACCACAGGTTTCAGGGACGTTATAGTTAGTTGGACATTTCATTCGTACAAAACCAAAGAAATTCAGCTGTTCTAGTTAGTTAAGCTAACTATAACTTGCGCCCCTGCAATGCACTGCTGATGACGTCACATATTATACCCTCTCACTGATTCCTAGGTCTTAATACACATCCACTTATTCACCTATACAGTCACTCATCAATACAACACTTTCTTATCCACTCATACACCTATACAAACACTCACACAGCCCCACTCATCCATAGAGTTACTCACATACCTAGTCAGTCATGCAAAGAATCACTCACACTCCTATTTACTCACCTATACAGTTATACACACACCACCCCACATATTCATACAGATACTAACACAAACATACTATCTTATACAATCATTCATACAAGCACACACTCATCCATACAGCCACTCTCACAATCACTCACTCTCACATATAGTCATTTATATACTCCAGCACTCACATATACTGCCTTTCACATATGTAGTTACTCACACCTGTACCACTGAGATATCCATTCACTCACCAACCCACCCACACAGCGCTTCCCACATGCAGTCTTGAATCCATGCACCCACTGAATCACCCACTCACACATCTATGCACAGTGTCACACACCCCAACCCACTCACACAGATACTCAGGCACCCATACAGATACTCAAACAACCAATCAATAACCCATATAGACACTCATGTAGCAACTCACCAACCCATGCAGCAGCTTGCACACCAACTAACAGACTGATACAGACATTCACACAGTTTAGTCACTAACCCATGCATTCAGTAAGACATGTTTAATCACTCATTCATACAATCAGTCACACACCTACTAAATCATCCATTCAGACACTGATACACCAACTCGTTCTTCAATGCACCTTGGCATTTATTTATATAAAACATATTTAAACTTTACAGAAACACACAGTCACTCGATGATGTCATCAGTGATGTCATTTGAGATGTCACTGATCATGTCATGAATGATGTAATATGTGATGTCATCAGCAGTGCATTGCGGGGGCGCAAGTTATAGTTAGCTTAACTATCTATGACCGCCAAAATTCTCTGGTTTTATACGAGTGAACTAACTAATTATAACATCCCTGAAAACCTGTGTTTTTTTCAGTGAATATATATATATTCACAGAAAAAAACATAGGTTTCAGGGGTGTTATAGTTAGCTGCCCATTTCACTCGTACAAAACCATAGAAATTCCTCCGTTATAGTTAGTTCTGCTAACTATAACTCACGCGCCCGCAATGCACTGCTGATGATGTCACATATTGCATCATTCATGACATGGTCAGTGACATCACTGATGACATCACTGATGACATCTCAAATGACATCACTGATGACATCATCCACTGAATGTGGTTTAGTTTGAAATTTAAATATGTATTATATATATACCAATCTGTATTGAAGATTGAGTGGATATATAACTGTCTGGATGGAGGATTTAGTAGCTGGCTGACTGTCTTTTTAAGTGAGTAATTAAAAGTGTCTCACTTAATACATGGATTAGTAACTAAACTATGTGAATGTGTGCAGCACTGTCTCTGTTGTTGTTTAACATGCTGCCTCAGTTGGTCACTAACTACATGAGTGTGTATATTAGTTATTGATTAGTTGGGTGAGTATTTGTATGGGACACTGAGTTTGTGTGTGGCTGGATGGGGTGTGTGTAACTCTATGCATAGATGTGTGAATGGTTGATTGACTAGGTGTATGGGTTTAAGAGTGCATTTGGAAACAGTTGTTTGGGTGACTGAGTGTATTTATTTGTGTGTTGGTGACCGAATATATCTTTTAGTTGTACATCTTCAACAAAGTAAAAAAATAAAAGGCATTGTATGTGAGAGTTGGTGTATATAAATAAGTTTGTGTAAGAGTCAGTGATTGTGAGAGTAAATATATGAATGAGTGTATAATTGTAATGGTGCTTTTTTAACATATTAACGATGAGTTACTATGTGTTTGAATAAATGAGGTGTCGTTGGATAATTGTGTGAGTAAATTTAAGTGCGATACATTTTTTTCATGAGTGAGTAGGATGACTGCATAACCGACTAAGATGACTGCTGATGTGTCAATGTCTATATATGTGTATAAGTGCATTTGATAGTGTTCTATTAATTAATATATACACAATAAGGAGCTTCAGAGGGAAAAAGAACCTAGGCCGCCCTCCTCTCAATCAATATCTATCAACAGAGGCCTAGGACTTGGAAGGTGGAATGTTTTCTTCTTAGCTGTGGATTAAATCCTATTACTTTAGGTATATGCTACTCCCCACTTTTTTGAAAAAAGGGTAGTCATCCACTACGCTAGTCACCTTCAGTTATAAAATGAGATTTTTTACCTGTGGCAATCCCCTAGACAAACCTCAAGGTGCATGAATACACATAAACTACACCAAGTGTTATTTCAAATACAAGTAGTAAAAGAAATATGAAAAAACGTGAGAGAAACGAGATGGCACCTCACGTGCGCAACACCAATTGAGCCTGCTGATTGGTACTCATCAGCTCTGCCCACTTTTATCATCATTGGTTGCCATCACGTTCAAAAGAATAATTAAGAAAGTGTCCAAAAATAAACCAAAGCTGTTAAGGTACGTGGTGAAGGAATCACATACCAAAAACGACTGAATAGTGAAAATAAAAAGTTGAGAACGATACACCCTCAATAGGTTCAAATTTTATTACTCCTTTGATGTGCACCCAAATCAACAATTAAAAAGGTTGCTTAATGTGCATACCATTACATAGTGCCAACATGTTTCATCGCCCAATCTTATTATGGCGATTTCGTCAGGGCTGCTCCAGTCGCTTGGCACAGACACAGGACACTGTTAGAGTTTTCTCTCTTGGGGACTGCCAAAGGTAAAAGGGAATAAAAACACACACAACTTTCAACTCATTCCACTACCCCTGTTACATACACAGATCTCTGATTTTCATTTGAATATATCTATTACCCTTAGTGAGCCATGGCCTCGCGTACCAGCTCACACCAATAGGTCCTGCTCGGGCTCCTCAAGTGAGTCCTCGCAGTGATTCCACACTCAGCTGTAATGCGGATCTACAATGAGAGTATTTTTGATATATTCAAGTCCCAATCTTGTATAGGATGTAAAAAACACACACGCACTCATGTGTTCAATGTGAAAGCCAACTAAAAACCATGACCCTTTATTTGATGGCTCTTTTTAAGGAGACCCAACTGCCTGTTCGTCCCTGCTACAATGTCGCTCTGGAGACAACATACATGTTCTATATTTAGACTCACTAAATACCCTCCAATGGCAATATTAATTAATGACTGCATGTATAGATGATTCTGTTGTTGAATGGGTAGTTGTGTGTGTAGACTTAGGAATCAGTGAGTGGGTATGTAGTAACTGGTATTGGTGTGTCAATGGTTTCAAATATGGTACTCTGTATTTTACAGTGAGTGATGAAAGGTTATACTAGTGTATGATGTGGTGTATCGGATTGTCAAGTGGATGATGTCATCAGTGATGTCATTTGAGATGTCATCAGTGATGTCATCAGTGATGTCACTGACCATGTCATGAATGATGCAATATGTGACATCATCAGCAGTGCATTGCGGGCGCGTGAGTTATAGTTAGCAGAACTTACTATAACGGATTAATTTCTATGGTTTTGTACGAGTGAAATGGGCAGCTAACTATAACACCCCTGAAACCTTTGTTTTTTTCTGTGAATTTCTAAGGTTTTTTAAATGCTAATTTCTAACTATAACGTCTCTGAAACCTATGTTTTTTTCAGTGAATTTCAAAGGCTTTTTTAAATGCTAACTTTTATGTGTGATAGTAGTTGTATCTATTTTTTTGTACTGATTTTCTACCGTTTTTTAACAGTTTATTTATAAATATTTTATTCATTAAATTTTTCTGAAAATTGCAAAAAACATTTTTTAATTAGAACTGAAATATTGATTGATTTTCTTGTTTTCATTTTTTATTTTAATATATTTATATCATTTTCTTAAAAAAAAATCTAATTTTTTTCTCAGTCGCGCACTCAAAGTGTACACATCACGGTGGGTGCGCGCATTCTAGCCGCCATTTTAGAAAAGTCATGAAGAATCCGCGTATGGTGTGCGACGGCTGCGTGTTTTTCAGTTACATCATATACATTTAATATCACGTGATATGCGCGATTGGTATGCGACCAGTCTGCGACTCCTGCTCCCGCGCATTCGCAACACATGCGCATTACGGTACGAGATGTTTGCACGCTTGCGGGTCCCGCGTGACATCATATACGTGCTGGGGCGCGCTGGGTGCGCGACTCCCGCAAAAAAAAATGTATGTTCCAAAATGATATGTATGTGTCTTTAATATACATATTAAGGCAAGAGATTATGTAAGATATTCATCAAAATAATATATTTGTACTTATAAGAAACTTATATTATTTTTAAATATATTTTCGCGAAGTCGGGTGCGTGCGTCGTGAGTGCAGAAAACCAGGTCTGCAGAGCTGCTGTAGAGCCAGAGAACAAGGTCAGCAGAGCTGCTCTAGAGCCTGAGAACCAGGTCAGCAGAGCTGCTCTAGAGCCAGAGAACCATGTCAGCAGAGCTGCTGTAGAGCCAGAGAAACCAGGTCAGCAGAGCTGCTTTAGAGGGAGAGAACCAGGTCAGCAGTGCTGCTTTAGAGCCAGAGAACCAGGCCAGCAGAGCTGCTTTAGAGCCAGAGAACCAGGTTAGCAGAGCTGCTTTAGAGCCAGAGAACCAGGTCAGCAGAGCTGCTTTAGAGCCAGAGAACCAGGTCAGCAGAGCTACTCTAGAGCCAGAGAACCAAATCAGCAGAGCTGCTCTAGAGCCAGAGAACCAAATCAGCAGAGCTGCTTTAGAGCCATAGAACCAGGTCAGCAGAGCTGCTCTAGAACCAGAGAACCAGGTCAGTAGAGCTGATCTAGAGCCTAAGAACCAGGTCAACAGAGCTGCTCTAGAGCCAAAGAACTAGGTCAGCAGAGCTGCTGCAGAGCCAGAGAAACCAGGTCAGTAGAGCTGCTTTAGAGGGAGAGAACCAGGTCAGCAGAGCTTCTATAGAGCCAGAGAACCAGGTCAGCAGAACTGCTTCAGAGCCATAGAACTGGGTCAACGGAGCTGCTTTAGAGCCAGAGAACCAGGGCTGCAGAGCTGTTGTAGAGCCAGAGAACTAGATCAGCAGAGCTGCTCTGTAGCATAAGAACTAGGTCAGCAGAGCTGCTCTAGAGCCAGAGAACCAGGTCAGCAGACCTGGTGTAGAGCCACTCTCTACTACTCTCTCTCTACTACTCACTCTCTACTACTCACTCTCTACTACTCTCTACTACTCACTCTCTACTACTCCTCTCTACTCTCTATTACTTGCTCTCTACTCTCTACCACTCTACCCCTCACTCTACAACTCTCTACCTCTCTACCTCTACCTCTCTACCTCTACACCTCTACCTATACACCTCTACCTCTCTACCTCTCTGTACATGCACACATATACTCTCTACTACTCTCACTCTACTACTCTCTCTCTACTACTCACTCTCTACTACTCTCTCTACCACTCTCTACTACTCACTCTCTACTACTCTCTACTACTCACTCTCTACCACTCACTCTCTACTACTCTCTACTACTCACTCTGCTACTCACTCTCTACTACTCTCTACTACTCACTCTCTACCTCTCACTCTCTACTACTCTCTACTACTCACTCTCTACTACTTTCTACTACTCACTCTACTACTCACTGTCTACTACTCTCTACTACTCACTCTCTAATACTCACTCTCTACTACTCACTCTCTACTACTCACTCTACTACTATCTACTACTCACTCTCTGATACTTTCTCTACTACTCTCTACTACTCTCTACTACTCACTCTCTACTCTCTATTACTTGCTCTCTACTCTCTACCTCTCTACCTCTCTCTCTGCTACTCTCTACCTCTCTACCTCTACCTCTCTACCTCTACACCTCTACCTATACACCTCTACCTCTCTACCTCTCTGTACATGCACACATATGCACATATATATATATATGCATATGCATTTATATATATGTATGTATATATATATTCACTGAAAAAACCATAGGTTTCAGGGGTGTTATAGTTAGCTGGACTTTTCACTTGTACAAAACCATTGAAATTCCCCCGTTATAGTTAGTTCAGCTAACTATAACTCGCGCGCCCGCAATGCACTGCTGATGACGTCACATTTTACATCACTCATGACATGGTCAGTGACATCACTCATGACATCACTGATGACATCTCAAATGACATCACTGATGACATCATCCAGTGAATGTGTGTTTTTCTGAAAATTAAATATGTTTTATATATGTATACCTCAAGGTCGATGGAAGAATACATGGGTATATAAGTGTCTAAATGGATGATTTGTTTTTGAAAAATTGATTGTGTAACTGATTGATTAAGTGTATCATAGTGAATACATGGCTTAGTGAGTAATGTTTAAATATGTAAATATCTGTATCAGTCTCTCACTTTGTGTATAAGTGGCTGCATGGGTTGGTGAGTAGCTACATGGGTGTCTATATAGGTTATTAGTTGGTTTTTTGAGTATCAGTCTGAGTGTCTGCATGGTTCGGTGGGGGGTATTACGTAGTGCATAGGTGCATGAATGAGTGACTCACTCTTTGTATGTGTTGAAGACAGCATGTGTGCAGGACTGTATAGGTGGATGAGTGTGTGTATGGGTGTGTTAGTGAGTGAATGACTGTCTCAATAGTGTCTTTAGAGTAACTACATATGTTTTAAACTAGTATATGTGACTATTGGTGTATATAAGTGAGTATATGTGAGAGTGAGAGATCGAAAGAGTTCCTGTATGAATAAGTATGTGTTTCTATAAGTGATTGTTTAAAAGACTAAGGTGCCGATTACGATCCTGAAAAAAACAGGTACGAACCGTCGGACGGAGCATATTCTCCGTCCGACGCGTACCCGGTCGGAACAATATCCAAACATGGAAGTACGATTCGCACGGAAATACTATTTCCGTACGAGTCGTACAAAACACCGACCGACGAAAATATACATACAAATGTGATCCGGGAAAGCGCCGGCGTGACGTCGGGACGCACGCAGCCTGCCTTTCACGAACCAGGAAGTACAATTCGCACCGACGTCATCCCGCACGGAGAATATTTTCCGGCAGCCAAAAACTGCCAGGAAATCAGGACGACGCGAACAAGGAGTACCTGCAAGCGACGGACAGACATGGACCCGAACCTACGTGTCATCCCGGCCCTCATAGCAGTCGACCTCCTCTACAGGTTCCGACGCAGACGCCGCAGAAGGTCAGAACAACAAAGGGAGGGGGAAAGGAGGGTGGGGGGCAGGAGGGGCAGGCCACAAAACCCCCACCCAAGTCACACAGCACACATGCCCTGGACATACCTGACCCCCAGGCCCTGGTCACTACGAGGGGGTGGGGGCGTGTCCAGCAAAGCCAGCGTCCGCCACAATGGAAGTGGTTGACGACGCAAACCGGTAACACAACAATACAGGTACGTCCCGTACCCACGCCTTAAGAGCGTGGGTACGAGTCATACCACGCCCACACCTACATCACCCCAACAATGGCGGGACGGCTCGTACCCACGTGGCAAAGGCCTGGGTACGGCCCGCACAAGCATTCCACAGCGTGGGTACGGATATGTACGGAACGTACCCCCACCCGCGTATGCATGGAGCGTACCCCCCACCCCAACAGTGTACGTACGGACCGTACCCCCACCCGCATATGCATGGAGCGTACCCCCCACCCCAACAGTGTACATACAGATCGTACTCCCACCCGCGTATGCATGGAGCCAATCCCCACCACAACAGCGTATGTACGGACCGTAACACCACCCCCGTATGTATGGAGCGTACCCCCCACCCCAACAGTGTACGTACGGACCGTAACACCACCCCCGTATGTATGGAGCGTACCCCCCAACCCAACAGTGTATGTACGGACCGTAACACCACCCCCGTATGTATGGAGCGTACCCCCCACCCCAACAGTGTACGTACGGACCGTAACACCACCCCCGTATGTATGGAGCATACCCCCCACCCCAACAGTGTACGTACGGACCGTAACACCACCTCCGTATGTATGGAGCGTACCCCCCACCCCAACAGTGTACGTACGGACCGTAACACCACCCCCGTATGTATGGAGCGTACCCCCCACCCCAACAGTGTACGTACGGACCGTAACACCACCCCCGTATGTATGGAGCGTACCCCCCACCCCAACAGTGTATGTACGGACCGTAACACCACCCCCGTATGTATGGAGCGTACCCCCCACCCCAACAGTGTACGCACGGACCGTAACACCACCCCCGTATGTATGGAGCGAACCCACACCCGTGTATGTTCTAAGCGTACATATCCTGATATAGGAGGGTTGGGTGCAGAGTCCTCCCAGCAGTGGCCGGACATAAGAGGGGTGGGTGCAGATTCCTCCCAGCAGTGCCCAGACACAGGAGGGGTGGGTGCAGATTCCTCCCAGCAGTGCCCAGACACAGGAGGGGTGGGTGCAGAGTCCTCCCAGCAGTGCCCAGACACAGGAGGGGTGGGTGCAGATTCCTCCCAGCAGTGCCCACACATAGGAGGGGTGGGTGCAGATTCCTCCCAGCAGTGCCCAGACACAGGAGGGGTGGGTGCAGATTCCTCCCAGCAGTGCCCAGACACAGGAGGGGTGGGTGCAGAGTCCTCCCAGCAGTGCCCAGACACAGGAGGGGTGGGTGCAGAGTCCTCCCAGCAGTGCCCAGACACAGGAGGGGTGGGTGCAGATTCCTCCCAGCAGTGCCCACACATAGGAGGGGTGGGTGCAGATTCCTCCCAGCAGTGCCCAGACACAGGAGAGGTGGGTGCAGAGTCCTCCCAGCAGTGCCCAGACACAGGAGGGGTGGGTGCCTAACACTTCCAGCAGTGCCCGTACATAAGAGGGGTGGGTGCAGATTCCTCCCAGCAGTGCCCAGACACAGGAGGGGTGGGTGCAGATTCCTCCCAGCAGTGCCCAGACACAGGAGGGGTGGGTGCAGAGTCCTCCCAGCAGTGCCAAGACACAGGAGGGGTGGGTGCAGATTCCTCCCAGCAGTGCCCACACATAGGAGGGGTGGGTGCAGATTCCTCCCAGCAGTGCCCAGACACAGGAGGGGTGGGTGCAGATTCCTCCCAGCAGTGCCCAGACACAGGAGGGGTGGGTGCCTAACACTTCCAGCAGTGCCCGGACATAAGAGGGGTGCATGCAGATTCCTCCCAGCAGTGCCCAGACACAGGAGGGTTTGGTGCAGAGTCCTCCCAGCAGTGCCCAGACACAGGAGGGGTGGGTGCAGATTCCTCCCAGCAGTGCCCACACATAGGAGGGGTGGGTGCAGATTCCTCCCAGCAGTGCCCAGACACAGGAGGGGTGGGTGCCTAACACTTCCAGCAGTGCCCGGACATAAGAGGGGTGGGTGCAGATTCCTCCCAGCAGTGCCCAGACACAGGAGGGGTGGGTGCCTAACACTCACAGCAGTGCCCCTGGAAAGAAAAGGGTGGAGTACCCACAGATCCAATGGCCACAAATGTCAGTCAGGTGCACAAAGACCCTGCAGTACATGTACCACATGTGTGCGAGGCTGGGAGTATACCCATGCATAGCGCCGAAAAGAAAACATGTCCACATGAAGTCATGTCAACAGTCTACATACACAAGTACTGTGACCACCAAGGATGCCACGAATGATGCAGGTGGAGACATCGCTCAGCATGCATGGCCCAAGTCCGTCACACACCCAGCCAATGTAGACACAGCTCAGCACCACATATTGGAAAGACCCTGCAGGGAAGATGTCAGGTTACACAGAGGAAGGAACACACCTTGGGACGATGTCACCATGCAGTAACTGCTTACATGAACAAAGTTATGTAGCCAACAGCTTGTGATGGCACACAGATACCATGATCCACCCACAAGACTACAATTCCCACACACCCAACACATTACCACCACCCAAAATAATGGAGCAGGTCCACCAACAGCAATACCAGATAAACAGTAGTGTTCTATTTAAACAAAAAAATAAATGCTTTATTCAGAAGGATCTAACTAATAATCCTTATAAATGTCAATATATACAAGGCTCATAGGGCAGTCCATGACTCCAATCCGGAAGGGGGACACAGTGGGACGCGTGTCCCCTAGCTTGCCTGCACAGTCAGACTCATTTGTCTTCCAGAGGGGGGGGGGCATCATGTGGGGGGGAAGGACCAGGCACCGCAGAGACATGAGGGCGAAGGGTAGGCGTCGTGGGTGCAGGGACGGAGGACTCCACCACAGGGGGTGGGGCAGCGCCAAAGGTGGAGGTCAGGATGGCGCTGCACACCTTAGCAAGGTCCCCCAGCGTCTCCCCTGCACACGAAGGAACCACGGGCCCCAAGGAGGGGGGGGGGTTGGAGGGATGGGTTGCAGCGCCACTGGGGGAGGGTGTGGACAGGGGGGGGCCTCAACTCCCCTGCCGGTGTCCTGCCTCCACCACTTGCGGGGTGGTGCCACACTGGGGCTGATGGACAGACTGGGCAGGACTGACCCTGTATCCGACTCTTGGCCAGGAGAGCTGAGGGGAGGGGATTTGGAGGGAGTGGATTTTGTGGAATGCGGACTCCCACTCTGGCTGCGTGTCTTACGTTTGCCCCCCGACCCAGTGGGTGTGCCTACTTCACCCTGTGTGTGCGTGCCAGGAGGTGTGCGTTTGACCTCCCCTGCTGGTGTGGTGCCTGTGTCTGTTGTGGTGGGTGCATGCTGACGTCTGGGTGTACGTGGGACAGGCATGGGAGTGGGAAGTGTGGATGGGTCAGGGGTAGGGGGTTGGACGAAGCGCTGCAGGAGACCCACTGCTGCAGTCAGTGTCGAGTCAATGGACCTCAGCAAGTTGCGTTGGTCAGCCTGCGATGAGAAAATGCCCTCCAAGTATGCCTTCATGTTGTTTAGCACTTGGCTGTGGCCATGGAGGACATCAAGCATCGCAGCCTGACCAACCTGCAACTGCCGCTGGATGTCCACAGACTCGGCATTGGCGGCAGCAGTGGAGACAGGGGCAGGGGGTGCGGTGCCTGGCAGGAAGGAGACATGTGGTGACCGGGCACGCTGGGAAGGGACACGAGCAAGTGGGAGGCGGCTGATGGCAATGGAGGGGGCGGGGAGAGATGTTGTGCCACTGTCAGCTGGTGGTGCAGCCTCCTCCCACTCTGAGAGCTCAGCCTCGGACCCGTCAGCTTCATATTCTGTGGTGGCACTGGACAGGTCCTCCGCCTCACTCTCCTCCGCCTCAGTCCCACTCGATGTGCCAGCCAAGATGTCACTGCTGGCACTGGTGCTCGGTCCCTCCGCACGGTCTATGCTGATGTCTCCATCCGTGTCCCCCGACGATGCTGTGGGCAAGGTGAAGAGACAGTGTTAATCATACACCTGTATACATATGTCACATGAGTCCAATCTACATAGGTTGCAGTGCATAGCCTGAAAAGAAAGATGAGTAACATCTACAATACAAGGTACATATGTAGGCCCTGCAACACACAGTTGGTTGACCCACCATGCCACTGAAAAACTATGGAGAGCATGACACAATAGCAAATGACATGAAATGGACTTTGACAGAGGAGCCAGGCCCTGGGGATAATCCAGCACTGCATCTGCACCACACAGCGTTGCCGACAATAGGGATGAGGAGGGACCAAATCCATGAGCTTGAGGCACATGCTGCATAGGTAATACTCAAAACATGCCCACCATGACTGGCTCACTGCACCTTCAGTGTATGTCCAGCCAAACATCACACACTGGCCAGAACTAGCAAGGAGATTTCAGGTTTTGACATGTAGGCTTGCCCCGCACCAACCACCCCCTACATGAGACAATTGTTGAGACACAGGTGGCCCAGAGGTGGGGATTCCGGCCAGTGGCGGAGATTTAGCCATGGCCAAAATCTCCACCTCTGGGCCGGAAGCTCTGCCTCCGGCCCGGAAGCCCCGCCTCCGGGCCGGAAACCCCGCCTCCGGGCCGGAAGCTCCGCCTCCGGGCCGGAATTTCCGGCCCGAGTGCGGACGTAAAGTTAGTAGTCCTAAATCCATTCTGTGAATACCAAAAGTAGTAAGTGCATTCTGTGAATACCAAAAGTAGTAAGTTTAAGATTTTGTCTTAAGTTAATTCTGTGAATCGGGCCCTGAGAGTGTCCACATTTTGTGATGACACACATGACACCTAGGAAAATATGGCCCAGGGGACAGTAGTGGCCACACAACTCCATGGTCCTGAATGGGAATGACTGCAACACACGCCACCATCCCTGAATATGCGTATCGTACACTCATGCAAATCATGTCACAGGCCACAACATAGGACATGCGTGCTGTAAGGCATGACACTTGAGAGACTAACTCCCATGTCTGGACTCAGCATCAGTGCCAACTGACATGGAACCCACAAGTACTGAACTGGACAGGGCACAGGCAAGGTCCCAAAACCTGTTACACACCACCCCCACACATGATGCTACAGGCATTGTGCATGTGGATAAACTGCCAGCCTAGATAACCTTGTGAAGGAGTGACTACACACAGACCAGGGAACACATTGCAAGGAGGGGAAGGGAGGCAGGAGAGCACCGCTATACTGTGGGTAACAGGATCTGCACAGCACATTTAAACCCTGGCAGTGTATCCATGCAACTGCGCACTTACAAATGCTGGTGACACACAACAAACACACATGTACCTACCCCCTTCCTGCTGCTGCTTCTCCCGTAAGCGCCTGTCCAAGTCTGGAAAGACCACCGCCAGCACACGCTTGTGGATGTGGGTCAGACGGCGGTGCCCACGGTTCTAATGGGTCTCAGGTGAGTCCCCCAGCAGGACCCGTGCGATCCTCCGCCTCCAGCACCGGATATCCTGCCAGCGTTTTCTCACCTGGGCCAGGCGCCGCTTGCGACCCTCTGTCCTCCTCACGGCACTGACGGCGCTCATCCAGATCTGCTTCTTGGCAGAGGCGCCTACCTGTGAGGATGAACAAGTGACACTACATCAATACACCTGGCACATGTCACAGAGACACATATTAGAACAAATTTGCTGGTTACAACAAGGCATAGTATGCAGCCAACGCATTGCACCTTTGTCATAGGGACATTATCCTCTGGGGAAGGGCAAAAGCAGTACGTGCCATTGAAAGTACACAGGTGGAATGAGGGCAACGACACAATCAATGATCCAGGCTCACACTGTGCATCACAAGCTACACCAGGATTATGTGCAGCACCTCAAAGCAGTCACATGCCACAGGCCACTGACGCTACCTCAGCAGAGTACACAGACACACACAGGCACAGGACATTCACCTGCCATTGCCAAATGCAGCTACAAACCTCACTCTACACATGTGCCACTAGACGGGGGGGCTCACAGGTGTGGGGCTGGCTCTGCACGTCAGACACACAGCACTGCTCCCTGCTCACATCAGATGGGCAGGGTATATCCATCCCTCATGCAGCTTGGGTGCTACACTCCACATATGCACCCACCCACATGACAGGGGACTTACACACACACCGATGTCCAGGGTACGAACACATCATGTGGACACTCTCAGCACAGGTACACAGAACTAACACACATCTTTGGGTACAGTCACCTGTCACACTGGGCTGACCACATAATCACATGAGGACTGTAGAGGCAACATTCCCAGGAGGATAAGACAGGCAGAATGTGGCATGCACCATGCAGTGATTGTCACAGTAAATACAATGCAAGTGAGGACGGCAGACATGCACCACAGCATGCTCTGGCTGGGAGACTGTGTTGATGTATGTCACTCCTGTGTTGCGTCTGGCAGTTCACTTACACTGGGACGCAACTAGTCCCATGCCATGGGATGTGGAGGTTCACAATCTCCGTGTGTAGCTGGGTCTTGGTAGGAGTGTCACCTGGCAGCCATACGTGTCCAGGGCATGTAGCACATACCTGACTCCCTATGTAGCATATGTGTATTGACAGATTAACATGTGCTCAGTACATATAAATTGTTGTTGTAGTGCACTCACTCTTCCTTGTCACTTCCAAATTACTGCAGAGCGCCGCCTCTTCCCCGACCAATTCCGGACTTGGCTGACATGCGGGAGAATGACTGTATACGCTGCTACCGCTTCCCACAACCGTTGATTGAGGAGTTGACGGCAAGGCTGGCACCACACCTGCAACCGCTGCACAGGTATCCTACGGCACTGACACCCAAGCTGAAGGTAATGGCAGCCTACATTTTCTTGCCAAGGGTACCTTTCAATATACCATAGCTCATGTTGGTGGCATGTCCCAGAGCATGTTCAGCCGTGTGCTGCATGATTTCCTAGAGGCCATGTTGCTTCACCTGGATGAGTTCATCCATTTCCCAACTCCTGAACAGTTGACTGGGGTCAAGCGTGGATTCTATGCCCTGGGAGGGATGCCCCATGTCATTGGGTCCATAGATGGGACACATGTGGCTTTGGTACCACCACAGGCACAGGAGGTAGCGTACAGGAATCGCAAACACTACCACTCCATCAATGCCCTTGTGGTGTGTCTGTCCAACATGGTGATTTCACATGTCTGTGCTCGTTTTCCAGGATCAGCACACGATGCCTACATCATGAGGCATAGCAGGGTGCCTGAAATGATGACGCAGCTGTGCAACGAACGAGCATGTGTTGTTGGTGGGTACACTCTGTCTGTCCTGTATTTTGCGTAGACTTCCAGCACGACCGCTTCTCCTGTCCTACTTATGTCCATGTGGTTTCCATGTAGGGGACGCTGGCTATCCCAAAATGCCATGGCTGATCACACCTCTCCGCAACCCCAGCACGCCGGCCCAGCTACGCTACAACACCGCCCATGGCCGGACAAGGCGAGTGATAGAGAGGACATTTGGCCTCCTGAAAGAGCCGATTCAGGTGCCTACACAAGACCGGCGGTGCCCTCCCATATGCCCCGGCGAAGGTCTGCAAAATCTTCATGGTCTGCTGCATGCTGCACAACATGGCAGTTGAGAAAGCTGTGCCACTCATCCTGGATCCAGATGATCAGGACCATCCACCCGTGGAGGACGAAGGGCTTGGCAATGGGGCTAGTGATGTGGAGGATGTGGTTCCGCAGGAGGACATCCGGAGTCTGCTCATACGCGACTTCTTTGCTTAGTGGTGAGTACCAGTGTCTGAGTGTGCACGCATTGGTCCCCGTGTGGCATGTGTTGCCATGTGTTTGTCCATCTGCATGTATGCCACGTGAGTCAGAGGTGTGTGTGGATGTGTCACTCGAGTGATGGTGCCAGTGATGAGTGTATTTCCCCAGTCATAATTGTGACCTAGCATGTTGTCATCCTTACATGTGTCGAGTACATGCACATGCAAGTGGCTGTGCTTTTTGTGGCTGACTTCTTGTGTGTCTCTCATCCCCAGGTACTTGCGCATGCCGTCTGCTGGTTGCAATGTTGTGGCACTACTATTCCTCATGGACACGTCATCGTGTGCTGACTCAGCGTTACACACACGGACAAGTTTGGAAGTCTCCTTAGGGTAAGGGATGCATCAGGGGTGTATTGGGTGTGGCAGTTGTTTACGATGTGTGCACACTGCCCCTGTCGATGTTTGGTTCCTCTGCAGACATGTCGCATCACCATGGGACACATTACATGTAGCTGGATACACCTGAATAGATGGTCAGACTTGTTGACAGTCATCTGTGATGGGATAGTGGATTGTGATGATGGCATCAATGTGTGTAACACTGGCCTCGGACACATACGGTTTGCATTGGCTTGACATGGTGTGGGACTTCCACATCAGAGGAACAATGGTGTATGGCAGCCTCTCCGTGAGCAGCAGGGGGTGTTTAGCTGTTACCCAACACTTGTGTGCCAGTTTCATGGCTATCATGCATTTGTGCTGCAGAAGGGGGGTGCCAGTGTTGGACCCACATGTTCCTCCACATGACCTGTGTATGTGTACTCCGAGTTGCCTCTGCATTCAGGAATACATGACTAATAAAGGTGTCCCTATGCCTCCAAGGTGCCTCTTCTCAGTCAATGCTGGTGTGTTGCCACGGTGCATACGGCATGTCTGGCATGGTTTTCCGTGATAGTGGCTATGTGTCTATGTGTAGAGAAGCAAGATGCAAGCTGTTTGTGTGGGATTAGACTCTGAATTGTGCATGATGTCCATGACTGTGTGGGTATTGTGACATGTGCCATCCCCATGCATCCAACGTTGGCCAGGCCACCATTTTCTGCATCCACCTGACTCAAGCTTGCAGGACATGGTTCTGCCACCTGTCTACAGATACCTGGGTGACCCCCAGGACACTCCACATGATCCCTGACCTCTGCGCATGACTGTTGCTGTACTCAATATGTCTGTCGGCACGGTTGTGCGGCCACCCCCTCAGCTGGTTGGGCCCATCACGGGTGTGTATGGTGCTTCATGTCTGTCTTGCCTAATACATTGTGACCCATGTGTGTCCTGTGCCAGACTCAGGCCCCAGGGTATGGATGGTTGAAGTCATATGAGAACTCAGGCATGGTTAGACTTTACAAGACACATGTAAGGTAATAATGCAAAATGTAGGCATCATCTCTTTATCGTGTAACTTTTTATTTGTGTTGGGGTACGTGTTGGGGGGGGGTATGACAAGAGGGGCTTTCCGGGTGTGTGGAATCCAAAGTTCACTGGGGGAGTTGGTGTCCTTGCCATTGGAAATCATCAGAGTCCATGCCACAGTCTTTGTCAACATTGGTCAGACAGTGACCAGCAAGTCCATGTGGCAGAGAATGTCTTTTGCTGATGTGCTGCTGTTGGTCCAGTGGGCCAGGTGCCAGGCTAGGTGTCCTGGGAGATGGTGCTGTTGCGACAACCCTCACGGTCTTTTCCGTGGACGACCCGCCCTCCTGCGGGAACCCTCAGAAGCAGGCCGTGACGATGTTTGGGATGCTCCGTCGGATGTCTCCTCCTCCTCCTGATCCCTCCCTGTGGGTGGTGATGTTCTTGGCCTGGTGGCACAGGGAGGGTTGCCCATGTTGTCGGCTATCCGACGGAGTGTACGGTGAATTCCCGTGAACACCGTCACGAGCTCAGCCTGTCTATCCTCCATCCGCCCTTGGTGTCGCAGTTGACAGGCATGTTGCTCCGCATGTTGCTGGGCCTGCTGGGTCTTGATCTCCTCGAGGGTCCCCTTCATCTCGTTGAGGGTGGACACAACCTGGCTCATGCCCGTGGTGTCCTGCCGGTATGTGTCCAGGATGTTTCTAACATGGGAATATGCCGGTTCCGCAGCCAACTGGTCAGGCTCGCGCCTCCGCCGTCCTCCACTCCCACCACCCCTGCCCACTTGCACCTGGCCTGCCCTTGTGGGCACATCGGGTCTCCGGGACCCCTGAGGGGTGGCATTAGCATTGTTGCCTGCCTCCTCCTGGGTGCCAGGTACACCGTGTCCCTCCTGGTCAGCCTGGCTGCGTTGTGGTGGTGGGGCAGGGATCCTGGGTGTCTCCTGGGATGTGGCAGGAGTGGGGGTGGTGGTTGGCCCAGTTGTACCTGACGCAGGTGCTGCAGGTGGTTGGACACCAGAGGGGCCAGGTTGGTCGGGGTCGTCCACAGAGTGGTGAGAGTCGTCGCTGCTGGTGGGATCGTCATCCCGCAGAGCCGGGTCCTGTGAGTCTTCCCCCCAGTGTTGGGGGGTGATCCACGACGTTGACCTGTGTGTGAGAGAGACAATGTTATTTTTGTTCCATGCAACATCCATGTTTCATTCGTTTCAAAGTTGGCACATTTCCTCTGGGTATTTGGATATGTCTTGCATTCCACTCACAGTGCACTTGTGCATGGGTATGTCCCTTGGCCACAGCTTTTGAGACTTTACCTATGTGTGACACAGTCTTACTTGCTGCGTCAATTGTGACTGCAGTCAGCAGTGGAGTGAGCAGGTGTGGCGAGCCATGCATTGGCGCCTTCCGTGTTGCACTGTACGTGGGCACATGGAGTTGTTCCACACACTTATATAATGCAGGTAGCTGGCGTTGTGCTCGTGCACAGGTTGAGACATGGCCCAGTGTTTTGCCATGGAGAAGAGAGGGGGATTCAGGCACTGGCCACCCTTGTCTACATGCACGCAGTCCACCTGCTGACGAGCAGACATTCCCACACCACCCAAGGCTGAATTGGTCTCCCTGTGTCTCCCTTTCTCACTCCCTCTCTGTCCCCCTCTCCCTCCCTCCCTGTGTCAGCCTCCTCCCTCTGTCCATCTCCCTGTGTCTCCCTCCCTCTCTCTCCCCCTCTCCCTCCCTCTGTCACCCTCTGTTACCTCAGCCCAGCTTCCTAGGCACACACTTTTTGCAGATCTTTGAATGGCCCTTGGCTTGTTCATGTGAGTTTGTTTCTGATCTCCAGGCACCCATTGGGTGTAGTGTCTGTGTCTGCGCTGCTGCTGTGGTGGTGTGTGCTGCCACTCTTTCACAGTGTTGGCTGTTCATTAGCTGCTGTCATGTGCAAAAAAGTGCCTTCACCCCCATGTCTTAATGCAAGGCGTCCGCCATTTGCTGGCAAGTCTTTCCTGTGTGGGGACACACTGTTTGTCTGGCTGTGACCTAGGCCATATGGGCAGAGGGCATTGTTGTCTGCTTCTGAGTTGCACTATGTGATTTTTGAGGCCCACACTCCCGCCATCCGGGTTGCCGTGTCTTGTGTTGGTGTTTTCTGTGGCCTGTGACTTGGGATTGTCCAGCTGGGTGCATGGGGCATGGTGGCGCTAATGGCATGTGCGTGTTTATGGAGTGTGGTTGAGTAATGCGATAGCTTGGGGTGGTTGCGTGCATGATTGTGAGTTTGGTTGTGGATGACGTTCCCCCATGTGAGGTGAGTTGTTTGTGTACTCACCAGGCTCTCGGAGTCCTTCTACTCCGTCCACTGCCACCACCGGCAGTATGGCCATCACCCTCTCCTCCCAGGGATGGTATTGTACGTGTCTGCGGGGCGGCCCTCCTCCAGTGATGTTGGCCTGGTTGTGGTCGTCGGTCATTTTGGCTCGGACCCTCCTCCGCAGATCGTACCACCTGGCTTGGCATTCATGCCTGGTCCTTCTGGTGGTCGCAACAGCATTCACAGCATCGACAATCGTCTGCCACATAGCTGTTTTTTCGGAAATGCTGGTCTGTCTGACCAATGTTCCAAAGAGGTGTGGCTCGACTCTGAGGATTTCGTCAACAAGGACCTCCAACTTTGGATTCTTGTTAGTGGGCATGGTGAGGGGTGTGGGTGTGGATGGTTGTGGGGGGTGTGGGTGTGGATGGTTGTGGGTGTGTGGGTGTGGTTGTGCAGGTGTGTGTGTGAATGTGATGAGGGGGTGTTTGTGAAGGTGGTTGTGTGAAGGTGTGCAGGTGTAAGGTGTAGTGGAGGTTGTAGTATGGTGCAGTTGTTTCTCGGTGTGGTCTGGCAGCAGTGGGTCTGTTGCAAAGGATCATGGTTTGTGTGTGTTGGGCCTTTTTATTGGTCCATTGGTGGGTGTGGCTGTGTTTGAACTTTGGGTGGGTGTGTTATAAGGAGTGGTTGTGTTTTGGGCCTCTGTTTGGGAGTTTGGCAGTTGCAGGTCAGTGAATGTGTTGTATTTGTGCTTGTTGGACATGTGTTGTGGCTTTGTGCGATTCGAAAAGAGTCTTCTTGTGTTGTTTTGCTTTATCCTGATTGTGTATGTGTGTTTTTAGCATGTGTACGGTGTGTACATCGGCCATTTTGTTGTACAGTGCTGTCCTTGTCTCTGGCGTGGTACGACTCTTACATGCGCGATGTTGGGTGAAGGTGCTGGTGTTGGGGCCTGGGGTGCGCTCCGTACTTAGACTGTTGGGGTCGGGGTACGCTCAATACATACGTGGGTGGGGGTATGGGCCGTACATACACGGTTGGGGTCGGGGTACGCTCAATACATACGCGGGTGGGGGTACGGGCCGTACATACACGGTTGGGGTGGGGGTACGCTCCATACATACGCGGGTGAGGGTACGGGCCGTACATACACGGTTGGGGTGGGGGTACGCTCCATACATACGCGGGTGAGGGTACGGGCTGTACATACACGGTTGGTGTGGGGGTACGCTCCATACATACGTGGGTGGGGGTACGGGCCATACGTACGGGGGTGTACATACACGTGTGGGGGTTCGAGTCGTACGTACACGGGTGTACATACACGGGTGGCGGTTCGACTCGTACGTACACGGGTGTTCACACACGGGTGGGGGTTCGACTCGTACGTACACGGGTGTTCATACACGGGTGGGGGTTCGACTCGTACGTACACGGGTGTACATACACGGGTGGGGGTTCGACTCGTACGTACACGGGTGTACATACACGGGTGGGGGTTCGACTCGTACGTACACGGGTGTACATACACGGGTGGGGGTTCTACTCGTACATACACAGGTGTACATACACGGGTGGGGGTTCGACTTGTACGTACATGGGTGTACATACACGGGTGGGGGTTCTACTCGTACATACACGGGTGTACATACACGGGTGGGGGTTCGACTCGTACGTACACAGGTGTACATACACGGGTGGGGATTCAACTCGTACGTACACGGGTGTACATACACGGGTGGGGGTTCGACTCGTACGTACACGGGTGTACATACACGGGTGGGGGTTCGACTCGTACGTACACGGGTGTACATACACGGGTGGGGGTTCTACTCGTATATACACGGGTGTACATACATGGGTGGGGGTTTGACTCGTACGTACACGGGTGTACATACACGGGTGGGGGTTCGACTCGTATATAGGAGGGCCGGGGGGGTGGTTGGGCGCGTACATACGGGGGTTGGGGGGGTGATTGGGCGCGTACATACCGGGGCTGGGGGGTGTTGGGCGCGTATGCGGGCACATGTCTCCATGGTTGCTATAGGAGTTCGGTGCGGACGGTGCTTTTTCCATCCGGTTGTAACATCGGACGCACGGGATGGATCGTACTTCCGCGGTCGGACTTCACTTTTCACATTTGTACGGTAATTCGTCCGGGGACGTGTCGGGCACATTTTCCGACCCGAGGACGTGTGGGGAATTATTCCCAATGCGATTCGTATGGACTTTTTCCCATGCAAATCGCAGTTGGCAGTTTGTACGGCACTTGTACGATTCGTACGGTAAAAAGACCGGATACGAGTCGTACGGGGAAATTTTTTACAGGATAGTAATCGGCACCTAAGTATGTGTAAGTTTCCGTAGAAGTAAGTGTGGTGGTGTGTGTATAACTGTATATGCAAATAAATGTATGTTTGATTCTTTATTAGCATGAGTGACTATGTGTGTGAGTAACTCTATGGATGAGTGGCATTGTGTAACAGGATGTATAGGTGTATGAGTACATATGATGAGTGAATACATGTATGAGTGACTGTATAGGACTGTTGGTGAATGAGTGGATGTGTATGTGGATCTTAGAATTACTGAAGAGGTTGTTGTAACTGGTATTAGTATGTCCATTGTTTTGAAAAGTTTAGTCTCTATTTTTGAATGTGTGTATCAAAGGTTATATTAGGGTGAGAGGAGGTCTGCCACTCTATCACAAGGATGTTGTCATCAGTTATGTCATTTGAGATGTCATCAGTGATGTCATGAGTGATGTCACTGACCATGTCATGAGTGATGTAATATGTGACGTCATCAGCAGTGCATTGCGGGCGCGCAAGTTATAGTTAGCTGAACTAACTATAACGGGGGAATTTCAATGGTTTTGTACAAGTGAAAAGTCCAGCTAACTATAACACCCCTGAAACCTATGGTTTTTTCAGTGAATTTCTGAGTTTTTTTAAATGCTAATTCCTAACTATAACGTGCCTGAAACCTATGGTTTTTTCTGTGAATTTCAAAGGTTTTTTAAATGCTAATTTCTAACTATGCCTACAGAGATAGGACATGTGAACAAAGAAGAAAAAATGCACAGAAAGAAAAAAAAGTAACAGAAGTCCTCAAAGACGAAGAAAAGTGCAGGAAGAAGGATAACGTGCAGAAAGAACAAAAAGAAGAGCAGAAAGAAGCCTTGTTGCAAAATCATCCTGTACCCTCAACTTTTTCAGACGGATACTGGTGGTAACTGAGTCTGACTAACCAGTCCTAGAGGCACTGCTATGTTAAAAGACACTTAGAATGCAGTAAAAACACCTACATACACTAGGGAACATTATGCATTGGGGTCCCCCTGTGATTAGCATGACCTCCTCTGTAAGCCCCTAGTATATAATAGGGCATGGGGATTAAAACTACCTCTTAAAACAGTCCACAGGGCGTTTTTGCACACGTTAACTCAGGCCCCGTCCCCTCCCTTCACCACTGTGTAAACACGCCCTGTGTCCGTTTTTAGTTGGGAGATTAAGTTCATTTGAATCCTGAGGGTCCCTAGGGTCCAACTAGCCCACTAGGTACCTCCAGTAAGTGCCACAGAGCTGTTTTGCAGAGAGGTGTAAAAAGTGGCACGGCCTGGACCACCTCTCTGCAATGCAGCTCAGTGGTGCTTACTGGAAGCACTTGGTGGGCTAGTTAGCCCCAGGGGCCCTCAGTATTGAAGGAAAATTATATCCCCAATTTAAAACGTGCCATAGTGAGTGTTTGCACTCGTCACCTCAGGCCCCGTCCCCTCCCTTCACCACTGTGTAAATGCGCCCTGTGGCTGTTCTAAGTTGAGAGATTAAGTCCCCTTGAATCCTAAGGGTCCCTAGGGTCAAACTAGACCACTAGGTACCTCCAGTAAGCGCCACAGAGCTGCGTTGCAGAGAGGTGTAAAAAGGGGCTTGGCCTCAGAACACCTGTCTGCAGCGCTGCTCCCTGGTGCATACTGGAGATGCCTGTTGGGCTAGTTGGCCCTCAGGGACCCTCAGTATTGAAGAGGAATTAATTCCCCAACTTACAACTCGCCAGGGGGCGCGTTTGCAGAGTGCTGCAAGGAGGGGGCGTGGCCTCCGGCACGATGCCAGTCTTTTATTTATTTTAATTTTTTATGAAGGGCTGTGTGGTTCCCCTTCTTATTCTAATTTATTGGCCCTGATGACCCCATCCCCCAGGGCCTGTCTCCTAATTATATTTTTTTGACCCCAATCCCCAGGGCCGGCCACTTTTTTTTATTATTTTAAAAAAATATATATTTATAGACACACCTAGGACATGCTGGACAAACCGTACGTACCTATCACCATGACGATTTGCGTGATATTCATTAAAAGGCGACTATGCATACAATGAATCCACGTGGAATGTATTTACACCACTAGTGAAGCTCTGACATGTCTGATGCCCTACCGTGCCTAATCCCGGTAGACACCCTTGTCGTTTATTTATACAAACATGGGTAGCTATTGACGGGCACATTTAATACACATGCACACCAAGCCATTCAAAGGGGATTCGACAAAAATTCGACAAAAACTATGCAAGAAACCCCCCTCACGGTTAATAAAACACACATCCACTGCCGGATGTGTAATACTTTTTATTTTACTCTCTGGAAAGGGGACGAACATCACTTGAGAGTCACAGCGCGCTCCTGGCAGAGCCCAATGCTGTGTTACACCCACCATTGCCTGCTGAGTGACACACACCTCTGTGTTGTATTCCACTAGCTAGTGCATATGCTATGACACTCTCTAGCCCATTTGCACTGTAACACCACCCCGTGAATATGTCATCCCACACTTGTCTTCGCACGGGTTATATTGCTCCATCTAACGTGCCTTCCTCGATGCCTATATTATAACGCACAGTGCTATGCCATACATATTACAATCTGGGATCCATATCTTTGTCACAGTGCATATGCAACGTTACACTCCCCAGCACATATCTTATATTACAACTTTAGAGACTAGTTAGGTTACACAACACTGCCCTGTGCATATTACACTCCAAGGCGCATATCGCATAGCACGCGCTAGTGCCTGTGCTATCTTGCGCTCTCCAATGAATCTGTCATTGCGCACAATGTATTGCATATTATATTTCACGCCCGGTAAATCTTATATCACACTTTTTGGTGCATAGTTTATACCATATACTATATCTAGTTTTCATTTTCAATCGTGCTCTCAGGACTATGTTCTATATAACACTGTGTTCACCTACCCTTTTCACGGGCATTACATTTTGCGATAGGGGGTGGAGGGTCAGGGGGTGTTTCTGGCAAGTGAGCCCGGAGTCACAGTCACAAACGTCCTCTTCTTCCTGAATAAAAGTGAGATTATGCTGCATACTTGTTCATATTTTAAGTAGTTCGCACAGACACACGTTTTAAAAACAATAAAGTTCCTAATACCCGCCTTCTCTGAACAGTTAGCTTGCTGCCCCATCCCCCTCCTCCCTATTCTCTGTTGTGTGAATCCATGGACTAGCGTCCTCCCTCCTGCCATGCATGGTCTGATGTGCTGCCACTGCCCTCAATTTAGTATGATGTACCAGTCCACTCCTCCTGCCCTCCATTGCCCAATTCTATGCCCCATCATTGACCTCCTGCTTAAACTCTGTGCTTAGCTTGCTGCCCCTATTCTCCTTCCCCCTGCCCTCTGATGTCTTTGTGTATGCCCCTGCTCCATCCTTTTTGCCCACCATGTTCCATGGACCTGCCACTCCTATCTACTCTGAGTGTTCTGTTGAGCTGCCACTCCCCTCCCACCTGCCTAGCATTATCAGATGACTGTAACCTGTCCCTGCCACCTCCACCCTGCCTGTCCACATGCCATGCCCCTATCCTCTTCCTCCTGTCCTACATGGTCCATTGTACTGCCACACCCTTCTGCCCTCCCTGGTCTCTTGTGCTGCAACTTCTCCTCCTGCCTGCCCCGTGCGGTCTGTTGTGAGGCCCCTTCCCCTGAACTTTCTTGTCTGTGCACAGGTCCTGACCCTCCCTTCTATCCTCCATCGTCCTTTGTGCATGCCCCTGCACCCTCCTTCTTGCCCATCATAGCCATTGTACTACCACCAACCCTCCCACTTGCCATGCATGGTCTTCTGTGCTGCCATGGCCCCTCCCACCTTCCCTGTGTGGTCAGTTAGCTGCCCCTGACCCCCTCCCACCTTCCCTCCATGGTCTGTGTGTATGCCATCACAGACTCACTGTTGCTCTTCATGGTGTGTCTTGCTTCTAGTGCCCATCCTGCCTGACCTCCATGGCTATCTTGCTGCTCCTGCCCTGCCCCCTTGCCCCCAGCCCACTGTTTACATGTGCAGACCCCTACTCCCTCCCTCCTGGCTTGTCTGTTCCATTGTAATGCCCCTGATCCATCCCTCCTGCCCTTTATGGTCTGTTATGCTGCAGCTTTCTCTCCTGTCTGTCCATTATGGTCCTGCCTCTTGCCCCTCTGTTCTCTGTTGTCCATGTGCATGGTCCTGTCCCCTCCCTCTTGCTTTCTATGGATTGTTGTGCTGCACTCCCGTCCCGCATGCCCTGTGTGGTGTATTGTGCTGCTGCGAACCCTGATGCCTGCCCTGCAGGGTCAGTTTGGTGCACCTCTCCATGTCCCTCCTGTCCTCTGTTATCCAAGTCCATGTCCCTACCCCAATTCCTTCCATGATCCAATGTACCATACTTGCGAACATTTTGAACTTGGTAAGAGGGAGATTTTGAAAAAAAACTGGGGTATTGATTTTCCCCTTTGAGTTACATTGAAAAAGAGGAGATTGTAGACAGGACACAGATAAAATAAAGCCCATTTGAGCTTAAAAACATTGGACGTTTCCTAGCTGCCCACAATGGTCTATTACATTGCCACAGCCTCTCTTGCAAGTCCTGTATTGTTGGTTTGTTGCCCCTGCCCCCCTTTCCACTGCCCTCCATAGTCTGTTGTGCTGCCACGGCCCTTCCTGCCTGCTCAGTGTGGTTAAATTGTTGCCTTTGCACTCTCCTACCTGCCTTCAATTTTCAGAGTCCGTGCCCCTGGCCTCTGCCTCTCAACAGTATCCCAATGAACAACTAGATTGCTAACATTCTATATTTATTACAAAAGTGTGGAACGCCTGACGTCATCTTGATGTAATCAAAACTGTAATACCTAGAGCATTTCCTTTATAAATTACATATATGAGAGGGTCTTATTGGCATCAAAATTATGGTTAGTGCTCTAAAAGACTAAAATAAGGACATATTTTCTGAGTTTTCAAATAGCGAGAAAGCACTTTTAAATTATTTGTTACCTTTATGTTTTTTTATCCAGTTGACCACTTGATTAAATGTTGCACTTAGGGGAGAGGATGTGGTGTTACTTCCAGAACTGCAGACTTTGCAACTGGGGAACCAGGTTGGAGTTTCTGCTTCAGCTCGACATTCTGTGATTCTGCTCAAATCACTTAGTCTCCCCATGTCTACAACCAAAATGAATTTGTTCTTGTGTGATGTAACCAATGCTCATGTAAAGCACTCCAATACCTGACAAGTCTGCACTATATAACACTGCAAAAACACAAAATAATAAGTGTTTTACACACTTCTGTCATTGGGCTATATTTGGGCTACATCTGGGTGATTTTGGGCTACATTTGGGCTCTTTTGTCCCCGGTGGCCATCTTGGGAGATTTATTTGTTATGAAGTTTCCTAATTTCCTCATGTACTGCAGTCTCCTCAGTAGGAAATGCTTTCATTTTTTTTTACTTTGATTCCATAATGAAGGTATTCAGATGTGTGACACATTTGCCATAAATTCTGAATGTTAGCACTCTAGTTGCTCATTAGATCACTGTAGTAAAACTACTGTTCACCATGGAAGTCTGCTCCTGGTATTAAAAGTGCATGTTTCAGTCTGCATGTCAGAATTTTTTAATGAAATAGAAGAGGATTTGAGAAGTCACTCAAAATGTGCCCTAATTTTTCTTTCTGCAGCACTAATCATACTTTTTATGGAAAAATGAACCCCCTCATTTTGTTCCTTTTTAAATTAAATGTTTTAAGAGTTACCACTTTAATCCAAGCAAGATGGCTTCAGGTGTGCCATACGTTTATCATAAGTAGGACTGTTAGCGCTCTAGTTGTTCTTTGGAACACTCTGGGAAGCTGCAGCAGAACACAAAGGAATCAACTGACAGTCTCTGCCCTTGTTGGATGTACATGTTTTACTGAGAATGCCAGACTTCATTCTCACATGACTGAGAAAGATAATGTGAATTTACAGAAAATAAGCTCTCAGTTTAGCTCATAGATCACCTTCCAAACCTCTGTGGGAAAAGCATGAGAAAATATTTTTCTCTCAATCGTGTTATCCCAGCAGAAGGCTTTTTCACATCGTGAAATCACCTTAGAACATACCACAATTCCTAAAATAAGTATGGTACCATCAACAAATGATTTATAATGTAACTAAAGTCTTAAAACCTTCTATTAACTGCAATGCTTTTTAATGAGGTGCTATCATGTATATTGGTCCCAAGATGGCTGCCAACACTTCTTGGATGAAGTGCTGATGCCAATCAGATCTCAGGATGAGATGTGTGGTTAGGCTCCGCCCACATATATATATGAATTTACTTTTGATTTTCTCAGGAACTACTGAACAGATTGACACCAGACCTGCAAAAGGCACATCCCTGACCTGAGGACTACCTCTCTGCCAAATTTCAAGTAATTCTGTTCAGCCGTTCGGGCTGTACCTTGGACTAAAGGTCCCTACGGAAAATTGCATGGGGAAAATGCGTTTTGGGACCCCCCTTTTTTCTCAGCCCCCGCTTGAAGAATCCCCCCGAGACTTTTAGAGTAGGAGTGGAGCGGAGCACCCCACCTATTTTGAAAATTTCGCGAGGATTCGTCAACCGGCGCCAAAGTTATTCCAAATAGAATGTTGCGGATTTCCTATGGAAACACGGTCCTAACTATAACTATCTACTGGCGACCGCCAGTAGATTACCCACTGGCGGTCGCCAGTAGGTAGTTATAGTTAGGACCCTTTTGTGCATGGCATATAACATCTAATTTAAACTGTGTATAAATATTTATCTTTCACAACGAAGCGCATAATATGTCCACCACGAGCGCACGGTGCGCGAAGCGCATCAAGCGTACATGGCCCATCCACGGCACTAACTGCGTAAAGTGGGCGCGCGGTGCGCAAAGCGCACCGCGTGCTCACTGTGCGCGCACGGTGCGCGAAGCGCACCGTGCGCGCACGGAAAGAACTGCGTTAAGTGGGCGCGCACGCCACGAATGGCGTAAAGTAACTTAGCATTTAAAAAACCATACAAATTCACTGAAAAAACCATAGGTTTCACACACGTTATAGTTAGGAATTAGCATTTAAAAAACCTTGCAAATTCACTGAAAAAACCATAGGTTTCACACATGTTATAGTTAGCTGGACATTTCACTCGAAAAAAACCAATGAAATTCCCCCGTTATAGTTAGTGCAGGCAACTATAACTCACGCGACCGCAATCCTCTGCTGATGACATATGTGTCTTTATGAAAAAAAAATATTTGTAATATAAGTATAGCTAAAATTTAATGGAAGAAGACATGGGCAAATAAGTGTCTAAATACAGTATTAGCATCAGCAGAGGATTGCGGTCGCGTGAGTTATAGTTGCCTGCACTAACTATAACGGGGGAATTTCATTGTTTTTTTACGAGTGAAATGTCCAGCTAACTATAACATGTGTGAAACCTATGGTTTTTTCAGTGAATAATATATATACATATATAAACATATAATCTGCATATCTATATAAATATAAATTCATGCAACCATATACATATATGCATACATATGCATGGTATGTATATGAAATTTCGAAAACACTAATAAAAGCAAAGCTAAAAAGCCACCTAATTATAAACAGAATTGCTTTAACTTAAACGAGGGCGAGACCTATTGCATTTTCAATGCTTGTTTACTTTGGTTCCATCAAGAAGGCATTCAGATGTGACACATTTGCCATAAATTCTGAATGGTAGCACTCTAGTTCCTCATTGGATCACTGTAGCAAAGCTACTGCTCACCATGGAAGTCTGCTGCTGGTATTCAAAGTGCATGTTTCAGTCTGCATGTCAGAACTTTTTAATGAAATAGAAGAGGATTTGAGAAGTCAAAATGTGCCCTAAGTTTTCTTTCTGCAGCACTAATCATAATTTCTATGGCAAAATGAACCCCCTCATTTTGTTCCTTTGCAAATTAAATGTTTTAAATGTTACCACTTTATTCCAATCAAGATGGCTTCAGGTGTGCCATACCTTTGTCATAAGTAAGACTGTTAGCGCTCTAGTTGTTCTTTAAAACACTCTGGGATTTCTGTCATTGGGCTATACTTGGGCTACATCTCGGTGATATTTGTGCTACATTTGGGCTCTTTTGTCTCTGGTGGCCATCTTGGGAACCTTGTTATGAAGATTCCTAATTTCCTCATTTACTGCAGTCTCCTCAGTAGGCATACTGTCAGTTTTTTACTTTGATTCAATGAAGAAGGCATTCAGATGTGTCACACATTTGCCATAAATTCAGAATGTTAGCACTCTAGTTGCTCATTAGATCACTGTAGTAAAGCTGCTGGTATTGAAAGTGCATGTTTCAGTCTGCATGTCAGAATTCTTTAATGAAATAGAAGAGGATTTGAGAAGTCACTCAAAATGTGCCCTAATTTTTCTTTCTGCAGCACTAATCATACATTCTATGGCAAAATGAACCCTCTCATTTTGTTCCTTTTTAAATTAAATGTTTTAAGAGTTACCACTTTAATCCAAGCAAGATGGCTTCAGGTGTGCCATACGTTTATCATAAGTAGGACTGTTAGCGCTCTAGTTGTTCTTTGGAACACTCTGGGAAGCTGCAGTAGAACACAAAGGAATCAACTGACAGTCTCTGCCCTTGTTGGATGTACATGTTTTACTGAGAATGTCAGACTTAATTCTCACATGACTGAGAAAGATAATGTGAATTTACAGAAAATAAGCTCTCAGTTTAGCTCATAGATCACCTTTCAAACCTCTGTGGGAAAAGCATGTGAAAATAGTTTTCTCTCAAACATGATTCATGATATCCCAGCAGAAGGCTTTTTCACATGGTAAAATCACCTTAGAACATACCACGATTCCTAAAATGAGTATGGTACCATCAACAAATGATTTATAATGTAACTAAAGTCTTAAAACCTTCTATTAACTGCAATGCTTTTTAATGAGGTGCTATCAGGCGCGCCTTGAGTGGTACTTTACCTGAGAATATTTTTTGGCAGCCTACGCAGCAACCCTACACACATACCTACTCCCTGCTGACGAGAGGCAACTACCTCGAAACACGTGTCCAGGGATGGCTAACGCGACACTCATTTTCATTTTAAACTTTTGGCATAGGCGTACCCGCCGACGCTACTTCATGGACCACAATTCTTTGGGGTAACACGCTGGTAGGACTAGCAGAGTGCGGCCAATCGGATTTTTATTTTTTTATTTTTTTTCTATCATGTATATTGGTCCCAAGATAGCTGCCAACACTTCTTGGATGAAGTGCTGACAGCCAATCAGATCTCACAATGAGATGTGTGGTTAGGCTCCGCCCAGATATACATATGATTTTACTTTTGATTTTCACAGGAACTACTGAACGGATTTACACCATATATGCAAACGGCACATGCCTGACCTGAGGACTACCTCTTTGCCAAATTTCAAGGAATTCTGTTCAGCCGTTCGGGCTGTACCTTCGACTAAAGGTCCTATGGGAAAATTCATGGGGAAAACACGTTTTGTAACCCCCCTTTTTTCTCAGCCCCCACTTGACGAATCACCCCGAGACTTTCAGGGTAGGAGCTGAGCGGAGCGCCTCATTAGTTTCGAAAATTTCACGAACATAAGTCAACCAGCGCCAAAGTTATTCAAAATAGAATTTTCAGATTTCCTATGGGAACTCGGTCCTAACTATAACTATCTACTGGCGACCGCCAGTAGATAATATACATTTTTTTCAAAAGTTGCAAACTATGTATTACACATAAGAATAATACCTAGATTGTATGCTCTCCTGAAGTGATTTCTGTCTTCCTCATCCAGGTTACCTGTTAGCTTTGAATAGCCTGTGCTTGGGTTGCCATGTGCTTTATAAGAAACAATAAATCCAAACAAACAATTAAATCCACAATGTAAAAGGCACATCAATTTGAACTTCTAACTGCTTCAAAAATTGCAGACTAAGCAAGACAAGGAAACTCTGCTGGATTTTCTTACCAAACCTTTACAGAAAAAATATATACATTTCAACAACTACTTAACCAAATAAGTAAAACTTACTTTAACACTAAAACATAATTGTTATTAACTTAAAAAAGATTTTTTTAAAATAATTAATAAAATACAATCCAACTTCTATCTTTTTACGTAGATGTCCTAAAAGTAAAACCCACGCCTGGAAACAGTGACACACTGACTGAAAAAACAACAATCAATAACCATTAAAAAGATAGAATGAAGTAAGTGTACATAAATGAATACAAAAGTATATATTCACCCAAATAGCAAGCAAAAACAAACCTAACAGCATATTGACAGTTGAAGTGCAACTTGCAATTTATTTTTCATCCAACAAAAAAGAAAGCCCTTGATTCACATAAGAACGCCCCTAATGAAAAGAATGAAAAATCATGCGACACATCTATACACAACATACATGGCAGCATACAAAATAAGGGCATTGCATAATTTTAACTGTAAGCAATTAATAGAAATCTGATATAGTATTCTATCTATTGATAATTTTACACTACTTTCAGATACAATGACAAAAGCTGCAAATGTTATTTCTTTTCAGAAAGGAAAGCATGCTTACACCTACAGCCAAGAAACTACATCAACAGAAACTATTACATGGAAATGTAAAAAATATAATTCTAATGTATGCTATGGGAGGGCAACTACAAAAGATGAAGTTGTAATTCATGTTAAAGCGCACAACCACCCCTCAAATGTCACATAAATAGATGTAAAATATATATTGTAGGATGTAAGAGAGGAAAGCACCAGCTCCCGGGAATTAACATGCAAAATCCTGACAGACATATTACCTAAAGTCCCCAAACACATGACAGGCAACTACCACCTATCCGCACTTTAAAATGTTTCATTCATCAGCGATACCCCAACTACCCATAGATGATACGAAGTCAAAGACATACATGAACACGTAACAATGACACTTAATGAGGAACCTTTCCTTTACATGACAACCTAAACAAATCTAAATATTGTCTACAGCAGATAACGTACTAAAACTAAGACAATGTGAAACATGGATGGAACCTTCAAAATGTGTCCCAAAACATTCCCTCAGATATACACCGTGCACGGTGAATATCAAAACACATACCTTTTATATGTGACCTAAAACCAAATAAAGAAGCAGTACTTACTATGTCCTCATATCAAACACAAAACATACTACCCCCAAAAAATAACATTTGACTTTGAAAATAGCATGATTAAAACCATATTAAAAATGTACCCTCACAGCCATACAAAGGTGTTACTATAGTTGTAATCAAAGTATACGGAGGCACCTCCAAAAATCTGTACGAAGGGCCTGATTATGAGTTTGGGGGGATGGGATTCTCCATCACAAACATGACGAATATCCTGTCCGCTGTATTACAAGTTCCATAAGATATAATGGAATTGTAATACAGTGGATGGGATATCCGTCACGTTTGTGACAAAGTAACCCTGTCTGCCAAACTTGTAATGGGGCCCTAAGCGTAGAATATTCTACAAACATCCAATTTGCCTTTTATTTAAAACAAATTATATCACCAACCTATATCCCTGTCACAGACATAACAACCCACTTCAATTTACTAATAGAAATCCCTTTCTACTGAAAACATTAGGACAAAGTCTGTTCCCTAATGGACTATTTTGAAGACACTTGGGTTGGCAGACTGCATAGCTCAGGACACAGACGCCAGCCAAAATTCCAAATACCATGGTGGAATGCCTATAACAGCACCTTGGCACAGAAAGCCAAAACAAACAACTGAGTGCAAGGGTGGCACAATGCCTTCCAATCCACATTAGGCAGATCCCAACCTACACTGTACAAATGTATAACAGCATTACAAAAAGAGCAAAGCTTCCAACAACTAATAATGGAGCAATCTGCTAGCCAAATTGGCCCTGGTGGTGAGCCTTAGAGGCGGGTGTGGCCCCCTATCAGGTGTTAGCAATCCTGCTGTGTGGGACTTATTGGAGGTAATAGGAGGAGCAGTTGGCATCCAAGGACATCCTCGTGGCCAACTACCCCTCCTGTTACCTCCATAAGTCCCACACAACAGGAATTATAAGAGGCCTTCGGAGGTCATATCCCCTTTCTCTGGTGCACTTCTGGTTGGGGGAATAAAGCCCACTTTACTTCTGAGAGACCTTGGGGGCCAAAAAGCCTTCCTGGTACCTCTTGTAAGCACTACATAACAAAATTCCTGAGATCTGGTTTGAGGCCCTGTCACCTCACACCACCACTCTGCAAACACAGCTACTAGTAAATAAAACAATCACTGAAAATTCCAAAGGCTACAGGGATGGTATAGTTAAGAATTACCATTTAAAAACCTTAGAAAGTCAATGAAAAAAAACAAAGGTTACAGGGACGTTATATTAGGTAATAGAATTTTTAAAAACTTAGAAATTCACTGAAACAAATCAAAGGTTACAGGAACGTTATCGTTAGACTGACATTTCACTTCTACAAAACAAGTGAAACTCTTGAGTTATAGTTAGCTGAACTAACTATAACTCATGTCCCCATAATGCACTGTTTATGACCTCAATATTACATCATTCATGACATGGTCAGTGACTTCACTGATAGGATCATCCACAAAATCTCTGACTCACCCACTCACACCCCCTTATAACCTTTCATATACCCACTCTAAATTCCACACTAACATTCCCAAAACCATTGACACACCCATACCAGTTTCTATATACCCACTCACTGATTCATAAATATAGACACACATCTACTCAGTCACCCATACAGCCACTCATGTACCAGCTCACTCACTAATTTAGCCCTTGATATACCTACTCATATACCCATACAGTCACTCACACACTCTCAGTCACTCTTAGAGCCACTCACACACCTACCCACTCACCTATAAAGTCAATCATACAGCTATGTACTTAGCTATACACTTATACACACACCACTCATGTATTCATACAGATACTAAAACATACTCACTCACCTATACAGTCACTGACACAAGCACAGACTCAGACATACAGCCACTATCACAATCCCTCGCTTACACATACAGTCACTCATATACTAACACACATTTACCTATACTGCCTTTCACATATCCAGTTACTCACCCATATACCACTTATACATTCATTTACTCACCCACACAGCCATATGCATACTTAGTCACCTGTACAGCCACTCACTTACATACTCACTAACCCATACAGCCACTGACTCACTCACTCACTCATCCATGCAGGCAGTCACATACCCTCTCACCCACCTACACAGGTACTTATTCATCCATATAGGTACTCAAACAACCAATCAATCACCCATACAGCCACTCATGTACCCACTCTCCAACCCATACAGCCACTTAGACACCATGTGACAGACTGATACAGACATTCTTAAAACCTAGTCGCTCACCCATGCATTCCCTGAGACACCTAATCACTCACTTATACATCCATTCACCAACCCACTGAATCATTTATGCAGGCACTCATACATACACTGATTCATCAATACACCTTGGTATATATATTTGAGACTCATAAACATTTTGAAAAACACTCACAGCCATTTGAGATGTCACCAGCGATGTAACTGACCATGTCATGAGTAATGTAATATGTGAGCTTCTGATGGACGGAAATTTAGGACATATCTGATGTAAATTGATTGTTTATCATACTATTATTGCCTTGCACATGAGGCCTCCGCATATGCTTTACTGTCCCGTGTGGGGAAAACCTTTGTAGACTTTTACTGTTCCATGCAGAAGTTACCTATGCATTTTGTTACTATCCCACAAAGGAGATATCTGAGAATGATGTTACTTACTGTTACTGTCACATGTAGAAGTTACCTATGGGTTCTGTTAGTACCTCACACCTATATTTTTGCTATCGATATTTTGTCAGTGAACCAATGTGAAAATGTGCTATTAAATGTTTTTACATCTTCTAAAGTATTGAATGGATAATTAGCAAAATAGCAGAAAATGTAATACTTTATTTTTTAAACTTTTAAATTTTTAATAAATCAAAACATCTTAAAAACAGTGATCTGTTAAGGGGGCTCTAGAAGCCCATAGAACAAACTGTTCATCTGTCCACCCTCCTCTGCTAGTTAGGAGCTGGAGATTGTCTGCCTTCTGTTGTTGACATTAAATGTGTTAAAGTTGGATCTGAAGGTCAAAGACAAGGTGAACTGAGGTGTAAATGAAGGGATCAGAGTAACTTCACAAACCTTCATGTAATGCTGGGGATAACATGTTAAGCTTAACTTGGTATCATTTAGCAAAATAATTCACAGGAAATAAGCATAAGGCATTTCTGAAATCCCCAAATCATGCAGAACATTATGAACAGAAAAACTCCAAGGAAATCCAAAAATGTCAGAAAACTAGAAAAGTAAACTCTTCACTATGAGAGGAAAACTGCAGAAGATAAGGAATGAGAGAGCAATCAAGACATTGACATGGTGCCTTGAGCAGTGCATGCAAAAATCCATCACCTTCCAGGGCTTGAAGTCCTGCTTGAGGCTCCCAGCAGAAGATCCTGATCTGGACTGATCCACATACATGTCATTTAAGGCGTGTGCCAAGGCGTAGACAGCCGTGTACACACTGTAGGTGAATCGATAACTGAAGGCGTTGATGGAGGGCAGGTCGTAGTCTCTGAGAGTCTCATTTCCTGAACATATAGGTAAATGCGGTGAATAAGCATGGACCAAATCAGCTTTAGAGCTCATGATACATCCAAATATTGAAAGCCAGAGCTCCCACAGGGCATTGTCATCTGGAAACTTCAAGGGATTCACATCATAGAGGAAATCTCGAAATCCGACAATCTGTCCTTCCTTAATAGAGAAAGTCAGGGACCCATTTAATTCAGTCAGGTCATCTAATCCGGTCCTTGTTTTAGAAAAAGACATGCTCACGGTTCCAATCCAAAGTTTATGGGGTACCCATGCCCAAGAACCATAAAGAAATTGTCTTGTCATTGATGCGCTGGTGCTGTAGATAATTATAACCTGAGCAGTGCAGTTCTGTATGGCACCAATAACTCGATTAATCCTTTTAGCACTAAGGGAAGTTAAATCTGTAGGCAACGTATAGGAAAACTCCACGCAGCCTCCGCTCTGGGTGATCATCGTCTTTAGGTCTCGCATCGCTCTCTCTCCGCTGTCATCGTCCGAGGCCAGGATCCCCACCCAGGTCCATCCAAAGTGTTTTAGCAGCTGAGTGATTCCTGCGTACACTGAGACCTCATTCGGGACAGTCCGGAAGAAGGACGGAAATCTCAATTTGTCACTGAGGAGAGGATCAAGAGCACCATAGCTGATCTGCAAACAAGAGCAAAAGAACATTCAAAGACATTAATAAAAACCACATGATATTAGACTGCAGGCCACAAGTGGCCAGATGACATAAAGAGCACTGAGAGGTTTCTGATGCCCCACCTGTGCTAAATGTGCAACATGTGCAGACCGATGCAACTAAAGAGAGGGATCATTTAACTGGTCCAAGATACCCATGCCCACATGGGAGTGGCATCTTTGTGAGATGACTCCTACCTTTGGATACCATTGTGCTTTTGGTTGTATTTAAATTTACTCACCATGAACTATTCACACTGCCACACTCAGGCAACTCTCTCTGGATGAGGCCAAAAAATACTGGATGGCCCACCCTAGGAGAGCCCATGAATGGGGGGGTGAATCTGACACGGTGCTGTACTGGCTGATAACACACAACTTGGGGCCGTGGGTGGCTCCAAGTGAGGTTGCTCCAGATGGCCCAATACACACAGAGGCTCCATCCATTGCCTCCACATTTGTGGTCCCTCTGTAGTATGTGTCCTAGGGCTGAGAGGGAATCCGCTTGCCCCATCCTTGAAGACATCCTACTGCTGACTCTTTCCCACTCTGAGAGGGACCATGTAGATCGCCCACTAGAGCTGGAGGAGCTGGAAGATGCCCTTCGTGATATGAATTCAGGCACAACCCGATGGCTTTCGTTTGGAATATTACCAGAAACTGTGAAAACACATATTGGGCTCCACGCTTTCAATGGCTGGAGAAGCTTTCCAAATATATAGGTTTGTTCTGCCTTGTGTCTCCAAATAAATGATGGCCCTCCTAATACCATGACCAGGGATATGGGATTACTGGTTTGGTAGGATAGACTTCCAATCCAAAATATAAGCCTCTACTGTTTGAGCATGCACATCTCTCTCTTCCGGTATCTCAAATCAAATCTCAAACCATTAGTTGCCAACGACAAACAAGCACCTGACACACTGGACAAAACGTTCTCTTAATATCATGGGGTAAGCAGCCCTGTTTAGGATGATGGTACCCTGTGATTCCTGTATGTGTTTCAAAATGTACAGGTCCTGATACCACAAGCCTGGTTCCACAGGCTGGAATATAAAGTCCTGTGGTAAATTTCACTGCACCACTTCAACGTGGCTTTGTGTGTAGCAACGCCTACACTGCAAGCATTATAGCTAGTGCAGGTGTAATGCATCAGTTTGTAGAAAAGGAGCAATGTGGCACTCTGATTACGCCACCACTGCGTAGTAAAAAAGGTATTTAGCAGCGGTGCACGGGGCTTGTAAATGAGGCCCCTTGAATGTGGCCATTGGAAACAAATTGTTTAAAATTGTTCCCAGAGAATAAGTTGTTCTTACATGTATAAAACACCAAACAAACCAGGATTAATAATAGTGGCAATAAATTATGAGCTTTCTGCTTTAAAACCTTCAGAATTAATCCTAGTACTAGCTAGCAGAGTGCAGAGTGCAGAGTGCAGAGTGCAGGTGAATATGAACATTGCAATATATTTTATGCTTCCCTATCAGAATTATTCACAGAACGGCTTTTGGAAAATAAAGGTGATTTTCAAAACAGGACACAATAGGCATCTCCAGGCCCATTTAAGCTGTGGTCTTGGTCCTGAGGTATCTCCTATTTTCTAGTGCTTAGAAGCTCAATGGTTTGTGGATTTAAAAGCACTCCCAAATATACTATGGGGTTGATTCCGATCTCGGTCAGAAGGGCTCCAAATCGGATTCAGAATTGCCTAAATCGATGCGGAGCCCTTGTTTCCAACCGAATCGTTCACAGTTCCGAATGACCAAGTACGATGCCTGGAAAGCCTTAGTTCTGACTGAATCAATTCTAAAAGGCATTCAGAAAGATAGAGCCCTCTGAAGCTGATTCGTACAGCTCTAACGACTAGGTTTTTCGGGACAGCAAGTACGATGAACGATTCGGACAGCCTTTCCGATTTGGTTTGCCCAGATCGAAAAGGCTTACAGAATCGGTTTTGGGGGCTGGTAGCAGGCCCCACTTGACCAGGGGCCCGTGGAGCTACCCATGGGTCCTCCCTTCTCAAGCATGCACAGTGTGGCAACCACCCCTTTTGTCAATGTGAGCCTGTGTACGTGTTCGGTACATAGGCTCACATTGAAGTCAATAGGAGCCCAAATGAATTGTATCTGGATGCATTCAAATTCATCATACTCGTTCGGTCGGACTCCCCCGAGTCGTATGGTAAGAATTTCAGACCCTAGTTATTCAATATGTTTCCAAACGAGATCGGAATCTGGCTCTAAGTGTCAGGACTTTAAGTGTGGTAAAGAAGAGCTCTCAAGGGTAGCAAACCGAAGCGGTATCTCATTAATGCTCTTTTACATTCCAGTGGCCAATGTTACATAAGATAATATGCAACCCTCAGTTTTTCATATAGCACAGGGAACAACCTAATATGGAATATTTTACTTAAAACTTTAATATCTTGCTTCATTGAGAGATGTTTATCCAGTTTATTAGTTCATTTGGAAAATAATTTCAACCAGAGGTACCTGGCTTCTTGTTGTTTTATGGCCCTTTTAAAAACAAATACCCAGCTAGAACCTTTATTTATCATTTTCCAAAGGTAAAAACTCAAAGCATAAGGGTCAGCTCTTTTTAACTTATAACAATAGACAATAAATCTGGCTTGTATAAGCCATTTGCATCTGTTCAAGTTAGGCTCTAATCAATAAACAAAGTGATCCACCCACAGATATATGTGTATGCCAGAATCTCCCAGAAAAAGGTATAAGTCCCCACAGTGGTGGAGAATATACACTAGTTGTTAAAATACCCCTCACACACCAAAAGGGCCCTTGGTGTCATGCTTCATCATAGGGGTCTTCCCGCCCCTCTACGGAACGGGGCGTGCTACAACCTACGTGTACGTGGGAGCACTGTTGTTAGGTCATTTCATGGCCAATGTACCTGCAAAAAAAACCAAAAAACATATTTATTGCTAGATGTTCAATCCATCGTGAGCATTCAGTGACCTGCAAAGAAGTGATATAATAATCTTCTTTTATCATTAATTAGAAATCGTAACGTGTCTTGGCCATGAAATGACCTATTGAGGCATTTATATTTTCAGGAAGGCATTTTTCCTGCCACACACATTTTCTTATAACTAGTCTTTCACGTCATCACACGCCACTGTGAGTATAGGGAGGGATCCTTAAGGTCCTGAAGAAGAAGCCTGGGGAGCTTCGAAACATGTCGGCAGAGATAGGAGGCACAGCTCATTGAGGCACATACACCTCCTCCCCCCACTTTTTACAAATACCAGCTCAAAGGTATATTAAAGTTTTTTTAGACCAACGAGCCAGGTATTTTTTATCTCACCTTTTCCATTCACTCCAGACCCTTCCTCTCACACCCCTACATAACACATAGTTGTCTCATAACAACAGTGCTCCCACGAACGCGTAGGTTGTAGCACACCCCGTCCCGTAGAGGGGCGGGAAGACCCCTATGATGAAGCATGACACCAAGGGCCCTTTTGGTGTGTGAGGGGTATTTTAATAACTAGTGTATATTCTCCACCACTGTGGGGACTTATACATTTTTCTGGGAGATTCTGGCATACACATATATCTGTGGGTGGATCACTTTGTTTATTGATTAAAGCTTGGGAGGACGTATCCACCCCCACCACTCATGCAAAGTGGAACCTCTCTACTCCCTATTTTGTTTTTTTTTTTCAAGTTAAGCTCTACCTCAGTGGTGCTTGGGGGATGCAGGAGGAAGTCTGAATGTCTGCACGGTAACTCCCACAATGTATTATCTCAAGACAGTCACCCAGTTTTTCTTTCAATATAACCACACCAGACAGAAGTTTTGAAGTTAGTTTACATTCTATCACCTTACATAAATGACTTGTGTCAACACCAGATGTTTTTTAAAATACAACAGAATATTGTGCTTAAAAAGGTGGCCACATTCCTAATTGATATGTTTTGTGCTCTTTTGTGCCCCCTGCCCTTAATCCACACCCCTAAATATTCATAGCTGAGCACCTTCTCAATGGAATTCATTACCAATTATTCAGTGGACTTTCTTATTTTTGTTTCTACAAAAAAACAATGATCTTTGTTTTAGATGTGTCCATTTTAATATCATTGCTCGTGCAATATCTTATAAGTTGACCAAAGTGCCTTTGGCGCCCGCTCCAGTTTAATCCAACAGGAGAGTGTCACTGGCACTGATATGAACCTTCACTTCTGCCATCTATTTGGGAGAAGGACTTCAGACAGGTCCACCAAGTATAAGTTAAAAATCATACCAGACAGGATGTTTGAAGCCCTTCCTCATGAACGTGCTCTCTGAGGTGGCTCATGTGGATGTAAGTCTAATCTTTACCCAGGGGCTCGAGTGGAGATAAATGATTTCCCTCAATAAGGGTTGCAGAATGCCCAATTCATTGCGATTCACCCAGAGCACACGCCTATTGACTTTGTCAAATGTTGTAGTAAAATCAATAAAGGCTACTTAAAGTGCCGCAAGCACTCAATACTTGCCAATTGTTCTCTACTAGAGTTCACGGTGCATGGAGAGTGTCCTCAATACTGCAGCATTTAACAAATCCTGTTTGAAAAACAAATAATTTGTTTTTGCTCAGTAGTCCACTTGTTCAACTCTTTTAAAAGTAACTTTGCTATATTTAATTTAAATATCCAATAATGTTATGAGATGAAAGTACTGAGGTGCTCTACTTGACCCTGACCAGGAGTGAGTCTCTCCAGGAATCGGTGATAATATCAGCACCAAAATTTCATCATAGAGTGACCCATCATGGATTTAAAAAAGGAGGCCAGGGTGCCAGTAGCCCCATTGCCACATGAAGATGGAATCGCTTTCTGTGTCTCTGACAGTGACACAACATCTGCCTTCACTTCTCTGTTAACATCGGATTCCTCATCGGTGACACAACATCTGCCTTCACTGCCCCCTTATCATCGGATTCCTCTTCGGTGACACAACATCTGCCTGCACTGCCCCGTTATCGTTGAATTCCTCTTCGGTGACACAACATCTGCCTTCACTGCCCCTTTATCATCGGATTCCTCTTCAGTGACACACCATCTGCCTTCAATGCCCCATTATCATCGGATACCTCTTCGGTGACTCAATATCTGCCTTCACTGCCCCATTATCATCGGATACCTCTACGGTGATACAACATCTGCCTTCACTGCCCTGTTATCATCGGATTCCTCTTCGGCGACACAACCTCTACCTTCACTGCCCTGTTATCATCGGATTCCTCTTCGGTGACACAACATCTGCCTTCACTGCCCTGTTATCATTGGATTTCTCTTCAGTGACACACCATCTGCCTTCACTGCCCTGTTATCATCGGATACCTCTTCGGCGACACAACATCTGCCTTCACTGCCCTGTTATCATCGCATTCCTCTTCGGCGAAACAACATCTGCCTTCACTGCCCTGTTATCATCGGATTCCTCTTCGGTGACACAACATCTGCCTTCACGGCCCTGTTATCATCAGCTACCTCTACGGTGATACAACATCTGCCTTCACTGCCCTGTTATCATCAGATACCTCTTCGGCGACACAACATCTGCCTTCACTGCCCCGTTATCATCGGATTCCTCTTCGGTGACACATCTGCCTTCACTGCCCTGTTATCATCGGATTCCTCTTCGGTGACACAACATCTGCCTTCACTGCCCTGTTATCATCAGATACCTCTTCGGTGACACAACATCTGCCTTCACTGCCCCGTTATCATCGGATTCCTCTTCGGTGACACAACATCTGCCTTCACTGCCCTGTTATCATCGGATTCCTCTTCGGTGACATAACATCTGCCTTCACTGCCCCGTTATCATCGGATTCCTCTTCGGTGACACAACATCTGCCTTCACTGCTCTGTTATCATCGGATACCTCTTCAGTGACTCAACATCTGCCTTCACTGCCCCATTATCATCGGATACCTCTTCGGTGACTCAACATCTGCCTTCACTTCCCCATTATCATCGGATACCTCTTCGGTGACACAACATCTGCCTCCACTGCCTTGTTATCATCGGATTCCTCTTCGGTGACACAACATCTGCCTTCACAGCCCCGGTATCATGGGATTCCTCTTCAGCGACACAACATCTGCCTTCACTGCCCCTTTATCATCGGATTCCTCTTCGGTGACACACCATCTGCCTTCAATGCCCCATTATCATCGGATACCTCTTCGGTGACTCAACATCTGCCTTCACTGCCCCATTATCATCGGATACCTCTACGGTGATACAACATCTGCATTCACTGCCCTGTTATCATCGGATACCTCTTCGGCGACACAACATCTGCCTTCACTGCCCTGTTATCATGGGATTCCTCTTCGGCGACACAACATCTGCCTTCACTGCCCTGATATCATCTGATTCCTCTTCGGTGACTCAACATCTGCCTTCACTTCCCCATTATCATCGGATACCTCTTCGGTGACACAACATCTGCCTCCACTGCCTTGTTATCATCGGATTCCTCTTCGGTGACACAACATCTGCCTTCACAGCCCCGGTATCATCGGATTCCTCTTCAGCGACACAACATCTGCCTTAACTGCCCTGTTATCATCGGATACCTCTACGGTGATACAACATCTGCCTTCACTGCCCTGTTATCATCAGATATCTCTTCGGCGACACACCATCTGCCTTCACTGCCCCGTTATCATCGGATTCCTCTTCGGTGACACAACATCTGCCTTCACTGCCCCGTTATCATCGGATTCCTCTTCGGTGACACAACATCTGCCTTCACTGCCCTGTTATCATTGGATTCCTCTTCGGGGACATAACATCTGCCTTCACTGCCCCGTTATCATCGGATTCCTCTTCAGTGACACAACATCTGCCTTCACTGCCCTGTTATCATCGGATTCCTCTTCCGTGACTCAACATCTGCCTTCACTGCCCTGCTATCATCGGATACCTCTTCGGTGACTCAACATCTGCCTTCACTTCCCCATTATCATCGGATACCTCTTCGGTGACACAACATCTGCCTCCACTGCCTTGTTATCATCGGATTCCTCTTCGGTGACACAACATCTGCCTTCACTGCCCCGTTATCATTGGATTCCTCTTTGGTGACACAACATCTGCCTTAACTGCCCCTTTATCATCCGATTCCTCTTCGGTGACGCACCATCTGCCTTCAATGCCCCATTATTATCGGATAACTCTTCGGTGACTCAACAGCTGCCTTCACTGCCCCATTATCATCGGATACCTCTACGGTGATACAACATCTGCCTTCACTGCCCTGTTATCATCGGATACCTCTTCGGCGACACAACATCTGCCTTCACTGCCCTGTTATCATCGGATTCCTCTTTGGCGACACAACATCTGCCTTCACTGCCCTGTTATCATCGGATACCTCTTCGGTGACGGAACATCTGCCTTCACTGCCCCATTATCATCGGATACCTCTTCGGTGACTCAACATCTGCCTTCACTTCCCCATTATCATCGTATATCTCTTCGGTGACACAACATCTGCCTCCACTGCCTTGTTATCATCGGATTACTCTTTGGTGACACAACATCTGCCTTCACTGCCCCGTTATCATCGGATTCCTCTTTGGTGACACAACTTCTGCCTTCACTGCCCCGTTATCATCGGATTCCTCTTCGGTGACTCAACATCTGCCTTCACTGCCCTGTTATCATCGGATTCCTCTTTGGCGACACAACATCTGCCCTCACTGCCCCGTTATCATCGGATTACTCTTCGGTGACACAACATCTGCCTTCTCTGCCCCGTTATCATCGGATACCTCTTCGGTGACACAACATCTGCCTTCATTGCCCCGTTATCATAGGATTCCTCTTCGGAGACAAAACATCTGCCTTCACTGCCCTGTTATCATCGGATTCCTCTTCGGTGACACAACATCTGCCTTCACTGCCCCGTTATCATCGGATTCCTGTTCGGTGACACATCATCTGCCTTCACTGCCCTGTTATCATCGGATGCCTCTTCGGTGACTCAACATCTGCCTTCACTTCCCCATTATCATCATATACCTCTTCGGTGACACAACATCTGTCTCCACTGCCTTGTTATCATCGGATTACTCTTTGGTGACACAATATCTGCCTTCACTGCCCCGTAATCATCGGATTCCTCTTCGGTGACACAACTTCTGCCTTCACTGCCCCGTTATCATCGGATTCCTCTTCGGTGACTCAACATCTGCCTTCACTGCCCTGTTATCATCGGATTCCTCTTTGGTGACACAACATCTGCCTTCACTGCCCCGTTATCATCGGATTCCTCTTCGGTGACACAACATCTGCCTTCTCTGCCCCGTTATCATCGGATACCTCTTCGGTGACACAACATCTGCCTTCATTGCCCCGTTATCATCGGATTCCTCTTCGGAGACAAAACATCTGCCTTCACTGCCCTGTTATCATCGGATTCCTCTTCGGTGACACAACATCTGCCTTCACTGCCCCGTTATCATCGGATTCCTGTTCGGTGACACATCATCTGCCTTCACTGCCCTGTTATCATTGGATTTCTCTTCAGTGACACACCATCTGCCTTCACTGCCCTGTTGTGATCGGATACCTCTGCGGCGACACAACATCTGCCTTCACTGCACTGTTATCATCAGATTCCTCTTAGGTGACACAACATCTGCCTTCACTGCCCTGTTATCATCAGCTACCTCTACGGTGATACAACATCTGCCTTCACTGCCCTGTTATCATCAGATACCTCTTCGGCGACACAACATCTGCCTTCACTGCCCCGTTATCATCGGATTCCTCTTCGGTGACACATCTGCCTTCACTGCCCTGTTATCATCGCATTCCTCTTCGGTGACACAACATCTGCCTTCACTGCCCCGTTATCATCGGATTCCTCTTCGGTGACACAACATCTGCCTTCACTGCCCTGTTATCATCGGATTCCTCTTCAGCGACATAACATCTGCCTTCACTGCCCTGTTATCATCGGATTCCTCTTTGGTGACACAACATCTGCCTTCACTGCTCTGTTATCATCGGATACCTCTTCAGTGACTAAACATCTGTCTTCACTGCCCCATTATCATCGGATACCTCTTCGGTGACTCAACATCTGCCTTCACTTCCCCATTATCATCGGATACCTCTTCGGTGACACAACATCTGCCTCCACTGCCTTGTTATCATCGGATTCCTCTTCGGCGAAACAACATCTGCCTTCACTGCCCTGTTATCATCGGATTCCTCTTCGGTGACACAACATCTGCCTTCACTGCCCTGTTATCATCGGATACCTCTACGGTGATACAACATCTGCCTTCACTGCCCTGTTATCATCAGATACCTCTTCGGCGACACACCATCTGCCTTCACTTCCCCGTTATCATCAAATTCCTCTTCGGTGACACAACATCTGCCTTAACTGCCCTGTTATCATTGGATTCCTCTTCGGAGACATAACATCTGCCTTCACTGCCCAGTTATCATCGGATTCCTCTTCAGTGACACAACATCTGCCTTCACTGCCCTGTTATCACCGGATTCCTCTTCCGTCACTCAACATCTGCCTTCACTGCCCTGCTATCATCGGATACCTCTTCGGTGACTCAACATCTGCCTTCACTTCCCCATTATCATCGGATACCTCTTCGGTGACACAACATCTGCCTCCACTGCCTTGTTATCATCGGATTCCTCTTCGGTGACACAACATCTGCCTTCACTGCCCCGTTATCATCGGATTCCTCTTTGGTGACAGAACATCTGCCTTCACTGCCTGTAGGAGAGTAGGGTCTGCTATCCTATGGTCACCCCAAATTTTTGCTTTTTGCTTCACTGGTTTTTGACATATTGAGGCTGTGGGCCTGCCAATCAGACCCCCAGCCTGCTGTTCTCTCTACTAAATTAAAACTATGCACCCTAGGTGCATAACCAATTGGAAGTTGATCACCCTGTCAGCCCCTGTACCAGTGTACACTAGGTACCCAGGGCATTGGTGTACCCAAGGCCTGCCCGGGGCTGAAGCATGTATTATGCCACCCCAGGCTTGGCCTAACAAATCTGACACAACTGGCTGATCACTCAGCTGGGGTAAGTTGGTGTAACCACCTCTTACTTAGGTGTAGTATACCTATACCTAACCTTAAATGGGACACCTGGTAACCTATAAGTCACTCCTATGGCAGGCCTTAACAATCCTGAAGGCAGAGTGCTTGGTTCCATGTGAGATGGTGCTCTGGCATGAGCTGGGCCTGTCTGCAGTGGTCGGAACAACTTCCTTCTACTGTTTCCAGATATCGTCATACCATATACTCTTAAGTGCATTATGAACCTCGCGGTTAAATGCTAACTTTGGTGTGGCTTTATCAAAACATGTCGAGTAAGGTGTCATACGAATTGGAATACTAACCCCTCGCCAATTCTGGCGACGGGGTTAGCATTCCACCCTTCTAGAGGGACACGACATGTACAGTACCTGAAACCCGGGTAAAATCAGACATAGCCTCAGCTCCACAAAATGGATGCTGCCACCACAGACACAAGTCTGCCCTCCTGCTGCTGGGAGTCCTTCCAGCTTGGGAGGTGTGGACAAAGGGTTTCCTGCCAGGGGAGGTGCATGAACCACCCCAGACAGGATTTTGTGTATTGGTCAGGTAGGGCTTGAAAGAAACCAGACATGCCTGTGGCTCACAAGGAGCCTCGGGGCATATGCCAGTTCAAACCGGTCCTGGGGCACACCAGTCCCGGGCCTGGGGCGAGCTGGACAAAGGATTGGGGGTGTAACCACCCCCCTTCCTGGTCCCACCCTTAGGGAGGGACCTAGCAGGTAGTCCGGCCCCTAGAATCCGCTTAAAGGTAGGAGCTGTGTCCTAAGACTTCAGACATCCTGGAATCAACTTGAAACTAAGAAGAAGACGGGAACTTCGACGCTCTGCCGCACAGAGGACTGAAGCCAATCTCCCCTGTGGTCAGGGAGTGACCACCTTGCTAACGCAAGCACCATCCAGCGAATCAACGTCTGCTTTGCCGCCGCCTCCCGCCGGAGCCCGAGCCCAGAGACTGACAAGACCTGGACCTCCAGACCTCTCACCGCCCGATCCACAGTCCCTGCAAAGCGGAGACCCGTGGAGGCACCGAGACACGTGGAGCCAGCCATCTTGAAACGACTACGACAAGCTGACCAGTGCAACAACCGAGGCTCCCTCCAAGTTGTGCTTTGGGTCCTGAGAAGCCCAACCCTCGAGCAGCATCTGCACCAAAGGTGAGCCCTCCAGCATCTCCACGATCTGCGTGGGGCCCTTCTGCATTTTGCCACTCGACGCGCCTAACCGGTTGCTGGCCCGCTGGCTAGTGGCCATCTTGGCGACGAAATCTACGACAAACACCGCTGGTCTGGTTGCCCCAGACTGGCCCTTGCTCCCCTCCAAAGGAGCAGTTCCTCTGACCTTGCTGGTCAGAACCATCAGCTTAAACTCCTTGCCTACAACATTTGCTTTTGCCAAGGCTTGTTTGCTTCGATCAAGTCGCCGACACCGCCGACAGCGAGAGCCTGCGTGGGACAGCTCGTGACTCGACTCCTGGACGTCGTCGACCTTCAGGGACCACGTGGCTGCAGAGTCAAGCTACACCTTCTTCCAGTTTGCACCCGACATCGCCTGGTACCCACCTGGTGCCACGCTGGTCACTGGCTAGTGACTGTGAACACTGTCCCCTCTGCTTACAGGTCTTCAACATCTCCGATCCACTCTGGGATTCACTGCATCTCTTCCCGACCGACCGCCTGCAGCACTTTTGTCTACAGGCCCCACGGAACAGATAGAAGAAACCCGACGCACTTCGAGACCTATGCACCCGCTTCCTGTGGGTGAGGTAAAGCTGGCACTCCGGTGCCCAAGTGTAGTATTACATCTCTAGTGCCTGTGTTCCAAATCTTGAGTTCCTAGGTCATCCGGAAGATTCCTTTTGCAGTAACTTTGTACTTTTTACGCACCCATTGAAACCTATGGGAGCACGCGTGTGACTATTTGCTCTGCACACGCCACCCGTGGACCTCCTGGTCACTAACTGAAGTTAGCTCCTTGTAGGCCCAGCGATTCTAGAGGCCCTAGGCCTTTTCCCTTTCCTGTTCGTGGTACTTATACCACTATTTTAGTATATGGTTCGAGTGGCCACCAGGGCCTATCCATATAAAGTGCAACTTCTGTGTATTCTGTGATAATCTTGTTTGACGATTTGTGCTCCTGTGCTCATAAAGAGACTAGGGGTTACTTTGAGAAATAAATACATATATATTTTGAATATATATCTGTGTGGTGTCCTTTCATTGGTATAAAAGGGGGTTACTATTGGTAAAACAGCTTGCTTAACACGCATCACGAGTTTAGCCTCAAAGACTGCTTAGCCTACGCTACCACTAGGGCAGCTAGTCCGAAAAGGTTGACTTACAACCACACCATAAGGGTTGCTTGGCATGGTACAAGGTGGTCACTAGAACTAGTGAACAGCATATACCAGGCCAACTTCTCACATTGGTGAGCAGCGGTTGGATTTGAGCTTGCTGTGTTTTACCATTGTAATCTCTTGGTTACCAATTGAAAGATCACATAGGTACCTGTAGGTACATATAAAACAAGATTAGATATACTTAAGTTCTACTGAACTTAGTTGTTGTAGAGCAAAGGGAGTAGCACACCCTGACTACAACTACTAGATAGGTTTAGTAGGTAAACCCAAGTGTAGGTAGATTGCAACACATCCACCCACACTTAAGAGCAATGGCTGGGGCAGAGGGGTCCACTGTACCCATCTCTGTTGAGAGTGACCCCCCGAGGGCACCATCCATCTTTGCTACCCTTAATCAGAATGAGCTCAGGCATTTGGCAACTCTTAGAGGCCTTAAACAGCCCAAGAACCCTACCTCTGCTGTGCTCAGAGCACTCTTGCAAGATGATGAGAATCAGAGAGAGCTCAAGAGAGCTTCCCAGTTAGCCCCCTTAGGGACAGGAACAGGAGGCCCCCCTTCTGAAGATGCCACTGAGGTACCCCTTTCCAATAGCCATCCCTTAGATGAAAACCATACTACAGAGGAGGAAAGTGAGGGGGATACAGACAGTGGTGAGGATGAAGGGAGAACTAGCCCAGTGCCAAGTGTTATACTTGGCCCAGCTAAACCAAGGCTATTGGGGACTGACAGTGGGTTCACCCCACTGGATCTCCCCAGTGGACTTAACACAGGGCTTGGAAGGCAAAGGAATCGCTCAGGTGACTCCAATGCTTCCCATGGCTCTAGAGGCTCTCAAGGTCACTCCAGGAGAAGGATGACCACCCCTCAGAGGAGGGAACATGAGGCCAAGATGCAAGAAGCCCAGCTGAGGATCAGGAAGCAGGAGCTAGAAGTAGCCCTGATGGAAGAGAAACTTAGCAAGGCTAGACAGCATAAAGAGAGTGGGTCTATACCCACTGGTGGCAGCATTGTCCCTAAGGACAAAGATAGGGTTTTCGATAATAGAAACCTGTCTAAGGTTGTGCCCCCCTACAAAAGTGGGGATGACATCCACAAGTGGATAACTGCTCTTGAGAGAGCCTGCAAAGTACAGCAGGTTCCTGAAGATCAGTGGGCAGCAATCCTCTGGCTCTCCTTTGAGGGAAGAGGCAGAGACAGACTCCTCACTGTTAGAGAAGAGGATGTCAGAAACTACAGAGTCCTGAAGAGTGTTCTAGTTGATGGGTTAGGCTTAACCACTGAACATTACAGGTTAATGTTCAGAGACACCCAAAAGACACAGACTCAGGACTGGTCTGAATATGTTGAATGTGCCACTAAGGCTTTGGAGGGTTGGTTGCTGGGAAGTAAGGTATCTGATTTTACAGGATTGTATAATTTGATGATGAGAGAACAGATTTTAAAAACCTGTCAAAACCAGCAACTGCATCAACACTTGGTTGACTCTGATCTGACCTCTCCCCAAGAATTGGGAAAGAAGGCAGACAAATGGGTCAGAACCAGGGTTAAGCAAAAGAACCAGAACCAGGGCCAAGGGGGTGATCAGAAGAAAACAGACCAAAAGGGTGGAGATCAGAAACCTAAAGACCAGAAGTCTTCAACAGGGCCCCAAACTACTGCTAAGGAGGGTGGGTCCCAACAGTCCAAAAAGAAGAAAGAAGGTCAGAAGAAACCCTGGTGCAATCATTGTAAAAATACAACTCACTGGACTAGTGATTGCAAAAAGGGTGGAGCCCCCAACACTGTTGCCCCTAAGGCACCTGCTCCCAGTACTACTGTTAGCAGTGTTGGTCCCCAGACAAAGGGTGTAGTGGGAATCACTATGGGAACTGAAGGAGATTCTGACTTAGACAGAACCCTGACACAGGCAGTCCTGATCTGTGATGGGGACATTGATTTGTCCCTGACTGTGAGCCCCAGTAACCTGGGCAAGTACAGACAGACTCCTTTAATAAACGAAAAAGTGGCTCAAGCCTACAGGGACACATGTGCCAGTGTCACTATGGTGACACCAGGCTTTGTGGACCCTGGACAGTACATACCAGGTGAGAACTACCTGGTGACCAATGCCAGCAATGCCACTACTTCACATAGTGTGGCAGTTGTTAACTTCTCATGGGGAGGGGTAACTGGCCTCAAAAGGGTTGTGGTTAGTGCAGACCTCCCAGTAGAATGTTTGTTGGGCAATGACCTGGAGAGTTCTCTATGGTCAGAAGTGGAGTACAGGACTCATGCAGAGATGTTAGGTATATCATCACATGTCTTTGCTGTGACCAGGTCACAGGCCAAAAAGTGCCTCACTGAACCACAGGTCTTGGATCCTGGAACAATGGACCAAGCACCTACCAAGAAGAAGAACAGGAGGGTCAAGGCTGTGCCTTCCCCCCTGCCTCAGAGTGATGATCAGCCTTCCCAGGAAGCTGATCTAGAGGACCCTGAAGGAACTGTCCCTGAAGAGCTTGAACCTGATCAGGTTGAGTTTCTGGGGACAGGGGGACCTTCAAGGGCCGACTTGAGGCAGGCTCAGTTATCCTGTCCCTCTCTTGAACCCCTCAGACAGCTGGCTGCTGCTGAGGCTGCTGGGAATGCTCAAGGTACCCATAAAGTGTATTGGGATGAAGGGCTACTTTATTCAGAGGCTAGAGACCCCAAGCCTGGTGCAACCAGGAGGTTGGTTATACCTCTGCAATTTAGGGGCTTCCTTCTTACCTTGGCCCATGATATTCCTTTAGCAGGACACCTAGGCCAGAATAAGACCTGGGACAGACTTGTCCCCCACTTTCACTGGCCTCATATGAATGAAGATACAAAGGAGTTTTGTCGCTCCTGTGTCACCTGCCAAGCCAGTGGCAAATCAGGTGGCACAACAAAGGCCCCCCTGATACCACTACCTGTGGTGGGGGTTCCCTTTGAAAGAGTGGGAATAGACATAGTGGGTCCCATGGATCCTCCCACTGCATCTGGGCACAGATTTATACTGGTGGTAGTGGATCATGCCACCAGGTATCCAGAGGCAATTCCCCTTAGGACCACTACAGCTCCTGTTGTGGCCAGGGCCCTGCTGGGAGTATTCTCCAGAGTGGGGTTTCCTAAGGAGGTAGTATCTGACAGAGGTACCAACTTTATGTCAGGATACTTGACAGCTATGTGGAAGGAATGTGGTGTCAACTACAAGTTCACCACCCCTTATCACCCACAATGCAATGGGCTTGTTGAGAGATTCAACAAGACCCTAAAGGGTATGATCAAAGGATTACCTGAAAAGCTCAGGCGAAGATGGGACATCCTTCTACCCTGCCTTCTGTTTGCTTACAGAGAGGTCCCACAAAAGGGGGTTGGCTATAGCCCCTTTGAATTGTTGTTTGGGCACCCTGTGAGAGGCCCACTGTGTTTGGTGAAGGAAGGATGGGAGTTACCTCTCAAAAAGCCTAAGCTCGACATAGTGGACTATGTACTTGGTCTCCGCTCCCGGATGGCTGAGTATATGGAGAAGGCATCCAAAAACCTTGAGGCAAGCCAGGCCTTACAGAAAGCTTGGCATGACCAAAAGGCTGTCTTGGTTGAGTAGCAGCCAGGACAGAAGGTATGGGTGTTGGAGCCAGTGGCCCCAGCAGCACTCCAAGACAAATGGTCTGGACCCCATACAATCCTGGAAAAAAAGGGAGAGGTCACCTACTTGGTGGACCTAGGAACTCCCAGGAGTCCCCACAGGGTACTCCATGTTAACAGGCTTAAAGCATATGTTGACAGGGCAGACATGGGCTTGCTCATGGCTACAGATGAGGGACAGGAGGAAGAGAGTGACCCTCTCCCAGACCTGTTGTCTCAGAACCCTGAAGATGGCTCAGTTGAAGGAGTGACCCTTGGAGGCAACCTCACTGCCCATCAGCAGACTGAATGTAGACAGGTTCTACAATCATTTTCACATATGTTTTCCTTGATACCTAGTCAAACTGACTGGTGTACCCATGTTGTGGACACTGGTGACAGTCTGCCTGTAAAGAACAAGCTTTACAGACAACCTGAACACGTCAGGGACTGTATAAAGGCTGAGGTACATAAAATGCTGGAATTAGGTGTCATTGAACCCTCAGAGAGCCCCTGGGCTAGCCCAGTGGTTCTGGTCCCCAAACCTCACACCAAAGATGGCAAGAGAGAGATGAGGTTCTGTGTGGATTACAGAGGACTCAATGCTGTCACCAGGACAGATGCACACCCTATTCCAAGGGCAGATGAGCTCATAGACAAACTTGCTTCTGCACAGTTTTTGAGCACATTTGACTTAACAGCTGGCTATTGGCAAATCAGATTAGCTGAGGAGTCTAAGGCCAAAACAGCATTCTCAACCCCAGGTGGGCATTATCAGTTTGTGGTGATGCCCTTTGGTCTGAAGAATGCACCTGCCACCTTCCAACGGTTGGTGAACCAAGTCCTCACTGGGTTGGATGACTTTTGTGCAGCATATCTTGATGACATTGCTGTCTTTAGCTCCACCTGGGAGGATCACCTGATCCACGTGAAGAAGGCTCTTGAGGCCCTGCAGAGGGCAGGCCTCACTATCAAGGCTACTAAGTGCCAGATAGGGCAGAGTAAGGTTGTATATTTGGGCCACCTTGTAGGTGGAGGCCAAGTTCAACCACTGGAGAGTAAGATCCAATCCATCAAGGACTGGTCCCCTCCAACCACCCAGACTCAAGTTCGAGCTTTCTTGGGCTTGACTGGGTACTACAGGAAGTTTGTTAAGAACTATGGGTCCATTGTGACTCCTCTAATGATCTGACATCCAAGAAGATGCCCAAAAAGGTTCAGTGGACAGTAAGCTGTCAAAAGGCATTTGATGACCTGAAGGAGGCCATGTGCTCTGCACCTATCCTGAAAAGTCCTGACTACTCCAAAGAGTTTATTGTCCAAACAGATGCTTCTGAGTTGGGTGTGGGAGCTGTGCTGTCACAACTTAATGTAGATGGTCAAGACCAACCCATTGCTTTTATTAGCAGAAGGTTGACCCCCAGAGAGAAGAATTGGTCAGCTATTGAGAGGGAGGCCTTTGCTGTGGTGTGGGCCCTGAAGAAGCTGAGGCCATACTTGTTTGGCACTCACTTCAAGATTCAGACCGACCATAAGCCCCTCTTGTGGCTAAATCAGATGAAGGGTGAAAATCCCAAACTGCTTAGGTGGTCCATTTCCCTACAGGGTATGGACTTTACAGTGGAGCACCGGCCAGGTACTGACCATGGGAATGCAGATGGTCTCTCCAGGTACTTCCACTTAGGACATGAAGACGAGACTGGTCAAGGCTAGTTTAATGTCCCAGCGTTTGGGGGGGGGGTTGTGTAGGAGAGTAGGGTCTGCTATCCTATGGTCACCCCAAATTTTTGCTTTTTGCTTCACTGGTTTTTGACATATTGAGGCTGTGGGCCTGCCAATCAGACCCCCAGCCTGCTGTTCTCTCTACTAAATTAAAACTATGCACCCTAGGTGCATAACCAATTGGAAGTGGATCACCCTGTCAGCCCCTGTACCAGTGTACACTAGGTACCCAGGGCATTGGTGTACCCAAGGCCTGCCCGGGGCTGAAGCATGTATTATGCCACCCCAGGCTTGGCCTAACAAATCTGACACAACTGGCTGATCACTCAGCTGGGGTAAGTTGGTGTAACCACCTCTTACTTAGGTGTAGTATACCTATACCTAACCTTAAATGGGACACCTGGTAACCTATAAGTCACTCCTATGGCAGGCCTTAACAATCCTGAAGGCAGAGTGCTTGGTTCCATGTGAGATGGTGCTCTGGCATGAGCTGGGCCTGTCTGCAGTGGTCGGAACAACTTCCTTCTACTGTTTCCAGATATCGTCATACCATATACTCTTAAGTGCATTATGAACCTCGCGGTTAAATGCTAACTTTGGTGTGGCTTTATCAAAACATGTCGAGTAAGGTGTCATACGAATTGGAATACTAACCCCTCGCCAATTCTGGCGACGGGGTTAGCATTCCACCCTTCTAGAGGGACACGACATGTACAGTACCTGAAACCCGGGTAAAATCAGACATAGCCTCAGCTCCACAAAATGGATGCTGCCACCACAGACACAAGTCTGCCCTCCTGCTGCTGGGAGTCCTTCCAGCTTGGGAGGTGTGGACAAAGGGTTTCCTGCCAGGGGAGGTGCATGCACCACCCCAGACAGGATTTTGTGTATTGGTCAGGTAGGGCTTGAAAGAAACCAGACATGCCTGTGGCTCACAAGGAGCCTCGGGGCATATGCCAGTTCAAACCGGTCCTGGGGCACACCAGTCCCGGGCCTGGGGCGAGCTGGACAAAGGATTGGGGGTGTAACCACCCCCCTTCCTGGTCCCACCCTTAGGGAGGGACCTAGCAGGTAGTCCGGCCCCTAGAATCCGCTTAAAGGTAGGAGCTGTGTCCTAAGACTTCAGACATCCTGGAATCAACTTGAAACTAAGAAGAAGACGGGAACTTCGACGCTCTGCCGCACAGAGGACTGAAGCCAATCTCCCCTGTGGTCAGGGAGTGACCACCTTGCTAACGCAAGCACCATCCAGCGAATCAACGTCTGCTTTGCCGCCGCCTCCCGCCGGAGCCCGAGCCCAGAGACTGACAAGACCTGGACCTCCAGACCTCTCACCGCCCGATCCACAGTCCCTGCAAAGCGGAGACCCGTGGAGGCACCGAGACACGTGGAGCCAGCCATCTTGAAACGACTACGACAAGCTGACCAGTGCAACAACCGAGGCTCCCTCCAAGTTGTGCTTTGGGTCCTGAGAAGCCCAACCCTCGAGCAGCATCTGCACCAAAGGTGAGCCCTCCAGCATCTCCACGATCTGCGTGGGGCCCTTCTGCATTTTGCCACTCGACGCGCCTAACCGGTTGCTGGCCCGCTGGCTAGTGGCCATCTTGGCAACGAAATCTACAACAAACACCGCTGGTCTGGTTGCCCCAGACTGGCCCTTGCTCCCCTCCAAAGGAGCAGTTCCTCTGACCTTGCTGGTCAGAACCATCAGCTTAAACTCCTTGCCTACAACATTTGCTTTTGCCAAGGCTTGTATGCTTCGATCAAGTCGCCGACACCGCCGACAGCGAGAGCCTGCGTGGGACAGCTCGTGACTCGACTCCTGGACGTCGTCGACCTTCAGGGACCACGTGGCTGCAGAGTCAAGCTACACCTTCTTCCTGTTTGCACCCGACATCGCCTGGTACCCACCTGGTGCCACGCTGGTCACTGGCTAGTGACTGTGAACACTGTCCCCTCTGCTTACAGGTCTTCAACATCTCCGATCCACTCTGGGATCCACTGCATCTCTTCCCGACCGACCGCCTGCAGCACTTTTGTCTACAGGCCCCACGGAACAGATAGAAGAAACCCGACGCACTTCGAGACCTATGCACCCGCTTCCTGTGGGTGAGGTAAAGCTGGCACTCCGGTGCCCAAGTGTAGTATTACATCTCTAGTGCCTGTGTTCCAAATCTTGGGTTCCTAGGTCATCCGGAAGATTCCTTTTGCAGTAACTTTGTACTTTTTACGCACCCATTGAAACCTATGGGAGCACGCGTGTGACTATTTGCTCTGCACACGCCACCCGTGGACCTCCTGGTCACTAACTGAAGTTAGCTCCTTGTAGGCCCAGCGATTCTAGAGGCCCTAGGCCTTTTCCCTTTCCTGTTCGGGGTACTTATACCACTATTTTAGTATATGGTTCGAGTGGCCACCAGGGCCTATCCATATAAAGTGCAACTTCTGTGTATTCTGTGATAATCTTGTTTGACGATTTGTGCTCCTGTGCTCATAAAGAGACTAGGGGTTACTTTGAGAAATAAATACATATATATTTTGAATATATATCTGTGTGGTGTCCTTTCATTGGTATAAAAGGGGGTTACTATTGGTAAAACAGCTTGCTTAACACGCATCACGAGTTTAGCCTCAAAGACTGCTTAGCCTACGCTACCACTAGGGCAGCTAGTCCGAAAAGGTTGACTTTCAACCACACCATAAGGGTTGCTTGGCATGGTACAAGGTGGTCACTAGAACTAGTGAACAGCATATACCAGGCCAACTTCTCACACTGCCCTGTTATCATCGGATACCTCTGTGGCGACACAACATCTGCCTTCACTGCCCTGTTATCATCGCATTCCTCTCCGGTGATACAACATCTGCCTTCACTGCCCTGTTATCATCAGATACCTCTTCGGCGACACAACATCTGCCTTCACTGCCCCGTTATCATCGGATTCCTCATCGGTGACACATCTGCCTTCACTGCCCTGTTATCATCGGATTCCTCTTTGGTGACACAACATCTGCCTTCACTGCCCTGTTATCATCGGATTCCTCTTCAGTGACATAACATCTGCCTTCACTGCCTTGTTATCATCGGATTCCTCGTTGGTGACACAACATCTGCCTTCACTGCTCTGTTATCATCGGATACCTCTTCGGTGACTCAACATCTGCCTTCACTTCCCCATTATCATCGGATACCTCTTCAGTGACACAACATCTGCCTCCACTGCCTTGTTATCATCGGATTCCTCTTCGGTGACACAACATCTGCCTTCACTGCCCCGTTATCATCGGATTCCTCTTCGGTGACACAACATCTGCCTTCACTGCCCCGGTATCATCGGATTCCTCTTCAGCGACACAACATCTGCCTTCACTGCCCCTTTATCATCGGATTCCTCTTTGGTGACACACCATCTGCCTTCAATGTCCCATTATCATCGGATACCTCTTCGGTGACTCAACATCTGCCTTCACTGCCCCATTATCATCGGATACCTCTACGGTGATACAACATCTGCCTTCACTGCCCTGTTATCATCGGATACCTCTTCGGCGACACAACATCTGCCTTCACTGCCCTGTTATCATGGGAGTCCTCTTCGGCGACACAACATCTGCCTTCACTGCCCTGTTATCATCTGATTCCTCTTCGGTGACACAACATCTGCCTTCACTGCCCTGTTATCATCGGATTTCTCTTCAGTGACACACCATCTGCCTTCACTGCCCTGTTATCATCGGGTACCTCTTCGGCAACACAACATCTGCCTTCACTGCCCTGTTATCATCGGATTCCTCTTCGGCGACACAACATCTGCCTTCACTGCCCTGTTACCATCGGATTCCTCTTCGGTGACACAACATCTGCCTTCACTGCCCAGTTATCATCGGATACCTCTATGGTGATAGAACATCTGCCTTTACTGCCCTGTTATCATCAGATACCTCTTTGGCGACACACCATCTGCGTTCACTGCCCCGTTATCATCGGATTCCTCTTCAGTGACACATCTGCCTTCACTGCCCTGTTATCATCGGATTCCTCTTCGGTGACACAACATCTGCCTTCACTGCCCCGTTATCATCGGATACCTCTTCGGTGACACAACATCTGCCTTCACTGCCCCGTTATCATCGGATTCCTCTTAAGTGACACAACATCTGCCTTCACTGCCCCTTTATCATCGGATGCCTCTTCAGTGACACATCATCTGCCTTCAATGCCCCATTATCATCGGATTTCTCTTCGGTGACTCAACATCTGCCTTCACTGCCCCATTATCATCGGATACCTCTACGATGATACAACATCTGCCTTCACTGCCCTGTTATCATCGGATACCTCTTCTGTGACACAAAATCTGCCTTCACTGCCCTGTTATCATCGGATTCCTCTTCGGCGACACAACATCTGCCTTCACTGCCCTGTTATCATCGGATTCCTCTTCGGTGACACAACATCTGCCTTCACTGCCCTGTTATCATCGGATTTCTCTTCAGTGACACACCATCTGCCTTCACTGCCCTGTTATCATCTGATACCTCTTCGGCGACACAACATCTGCCTTCACTGCCCTGTGATCATCGGATTCCTCTTCGGTGACACAACATCTGCCTTCACAGCCCTGTTATCATCGGATTCCTCTTCGGCGACATAACATCTGCCTTCACTGCCCCGTTATCATCGGATTCCTCTTCGGTGACACAACATCTACCTTCACTGCCCTGTTATCATCGGATACCTCTTCGGTGACTCAACATCTGCCTTCACTGCCCCATTATCATCGGATACCTCTGCGGTGACTCAACATCTGCCTTCACTTCCCCATTATCATCGGATACCTGTTCGGTGACACAACATCTGCCTCCACTGCCTTGTTATCATCAGATTCCTCTTCGGTGACACAACATCTGCCTTCGCTGCCCGTTATCATCGGATTCCACTTCGGTGACACAACTTCTGCCTTCACTGCCCCGTTATCATCGGATTCCTCTTCGGTGACTCAACATCTGCCTTCACTGCCCTATTATCATCGGATTCCTCTTTGGTGACACAACATCTGCCTTCACTGCCCTGTTATCATCGGATTCCTCTTCGGTGACACAACATCTGCCTTCACTGCCCCGTTATCATCCGGTGCCTCTTCGGTGACACAACATCTGAATTCATTGCCCCGTTATCATCGGATTCCTCTTCGGTGACACAACATCTGCCTTCACTGCCCTGTTATCATCTGATTCCTCTTCGGTGACACAACATCTGCCTTCACTGCCCCTTTATCATCGATTCCTGTTCGGTGACACATCATCTACCTTCACTGCCCCGTTATCATCGGATTCCTCTTCGGCGACACAACATCTGCCTTCACTGCCCTGTTATCATCGGATTCCTCTTTGGTGACTCAACATCCGCCTTCATTGCATGTTATCATCGGATTCCTCTTCGGTGACACAACATCTGCCTTCACTGCCCTGTTATCATCAGATTCCTCTTCAGTGACACATCAAATGCCTTCACTGCCCCGTTATCATCGGATTCCTCTTCGGCGACACAACATCCGCCTTCACTGCCCTGTTATCATCGGATTCCTCTTTGGTGACTCAACATCCGCCTTCATTTGCGTGTTATTATCGGATTCCTCTTCGGTGACACAACATCTGCCTTCACTGCCCTGTTATCATCAGATTCCTCTTCAGTGACACAACATCTGCCTTCACTGCCCCATTATCATCGGATACCTCTTCGGTGACAAAACATCTGCCTTCACTGCCCCGTTATCATCGGACACCTCTTCAGTGACTCAACATCTGCCTTCACTGCATTGTTATCATCGGATTCCTCTTCGGTGACTCAACATCTGCCTTCACTGCCCTGTTATCATTGGATTCCTCTTCGGTGACTCAACATCTGCCTTCACTGCCCCGTTATCATCGAATTCCTCTCCGGTGACACAACATCTGCCTTCACTGCCCCGTTATCATCGGATACCTCTTCGGTGACACCACATCTGCCTTCATTGCCCCGGTATCATCGGATTCCTCTTCGGCGACACAACATCTGCCTTCACTGCCCTGTTATCATCGGATTCCTCTTCGGTGACACAACATCTGCCTTCACTGCCCTGTTATCATCGGATTCCTCTTCGGCGACATAACATCTGCCTTCACTGCCCCGTTATCATCGGATTCCTCTTCGGTGACACATCTGCCTTCACTGCCCCGTTATCATCGGATTCCTCTTCGGTGACACAACATCTGCCTTCACTGCCCCGTTATCATCGGATACCTCTTCGGTGACACAACATGTGCCTTCACTGCCCTGTTATCATCGGATTCCTCTTCGGTGACACAACATCTGCCTTCACTGCCCTGTTATCATCAGATTCCTCTTCGGCGACATAACATCTGCCTTCACTGCCCCGTTATCATCGGATTCCTCTTCGGTGACACAACATCTGCCTTCACTGCCCCGTTATCATCGGATTCCTCTTCGGTGACACAACATCTGCCTTCACTGCCCTCTTATCATCGGATTCCTCTTCGATGACTCAACATCTGCCTTCACTGCCCTGTTATCATCGGATACCTCTTTGGTGACTCAACATCTGCCTTCACTTCCCCATTATCATTGGATACCTCTTCAGTGACACAACATATGCCTCCACTGCCCCGTTATCATCAGATTCCTCTTCAGTGACACAACATGTGCCTTCACTGCCCCGTTATCATCGGATACCTCTTCGGTGACACAACAACTGCTTTCACTGCCCCGTTGTCATCGGATTCCTCTTCGGTGACACCACATCTGCCTTCACTGCCCCGTTATCATCGGATTCCTCTTCAGTGACTCAACATCCGCCTTCACTGCCCCGTTATCATCGGATTCCTCTTCGGTGACACAACGTCTGCCTTCACTGCCCTGTTATCATCGGATTCCTCTTCGGTGACACTATATCTGCCTTCGGATTCCTCTTCGGTGACTCAACATCTGCCTTCACTGCCCTGTTATCATCGGATACCTCTTCGGTGACTCAACATCTGCCTTCACTGCCCCGTTATCATCGGATTCCTCTTCGGTGACACAACATCTGCCTTCACTGCCCCGTTATCATCAGATACCTCTTCGGTGACACAACATCTGCCTTCACTGCCCCGTTATCATCAGATACCTCTTCGGTGACACAACATCTGCCTTCACTGCCCCGTTATCATCGGATTCCTCTTCGGTGACACAACATGTGCCTTCACTGCCCCGTTATCATCGGATACCTCTTCGGTGACACCACATCTGCCTTCACTGCCCTGTTATCATCGGGTACCTCTTCGGCGACACAACATCTGCCTTCACTGCCCTGTTATCATCGGATTCCTCTTCGGCGACACAACATCTGCCTTCACTGCCCTGTTACCATCGGATTCCTCTTCGGTGACACAACATCTGCCTTCACTGCCCTGTTATCATTGGATACCTCTATGGTGATACAACATCTGCCTGACCTGCCCTGTTATCATCAGATACCTCTTTGGCGACACACCATCTGCCTTCACTGCCCTGTTATCATCGGATTCCTCTTCGGCGACACAACATCTGCCTTCACTGCCCTGTTATCATCGGATTCCTCTTCGGTGACACAACATCTGCCTTCACTGCCCTGTTATCATCGGATTTCTCTTCAGTGACACACCATCTGCCTTCACTGCCCTGTTATCATCTGATACCTCTTCGGCGACACAACATCTGCCTTTACTTCCCTGTGATCATCGGATTCCTCTTCGGTGACACAACATCTGCCTTCACTGCCCTGTTATCATCGGATTCCTCTTCGGTGACACAACATCTGCCTTCACAGCCCTGTTATCATCGGATTCCTCTTCGGCGACATAACATCTGCCTTCACTGCCCCGTTATCATCGGATTCCTCTTCGGTGACACAACATCTGCCTTCACTGCCCTGTTATCATCGGATACCTCTTCGGTGACTCAACATCTGCCTTCACTGCCCCATTATCATCGGATACCTCTGCGGTGACTCAACATCTGCCTTCACTTCCCCATTATCATCGGATACCTGTTCGGTGACACAACATCTGCCTCCACTGCCTTGTTATCATCGGATTCCTCTTCGGTGACACAACATCTGCCTTCGCTGCCCGTTATCATTGGATTCCACTTCGGTGACACAACTTCTGCCTTCACTGCCCCGTTATCATCGGATTCCTCTTCGGTGACTCAACATCTGCCTTCACTGCCCTGTTATCATCGGATTCCTCTTTGGTGACACAACATCTGCCTTCACTGCCCTGTTATCATTGGATTCCTCTTCGGTGACAAAACATCTGCCTTCACTGCCCCGTTATCATCCGGTGCTTCTTCGGTGACACAACATCTGAATCATTGCCCCGTTATCATCGGATTCCTCTTCGGTGACACAACATCTGCCTTCACTGCCCTGTTATCATCTGATTCCTCTTCGGTGACACAACATGTGCCTTCACTGCCCCTTTATCATCGATTCCTGTTCAGTGACACATCATCTACCTTCACTGCCCCGTTATCATCGGATTCCTCTTCGGCGACACAACATCTGCCTTCACTGCCCTGTTATCATCGGATTCCTCTTTGGTGACTCAACATCCGCCTTCATTGCATGTTATCATCGGATTCCTCTTCGGTGACACAACATCTGCCTTCACTGCCCTGTTATCATCAGATTCCTCTTCAGTGACACATCAAATGCCTTCACTGCCCCGTTATCATCAGATTCCTCTTCGGCGACACAACATCCGCCGTCACTGCCCTGTTATCATCGGATTCCTCTTTGGTGACTCAACATCCGCCTTCATTTGCGTGTTATTATCGGATTCCTCTTCGGTGACACAACATCTGCCTTCACTGCCCCATTATCATCGGATACCTCTTCGGTGACAAAGCATCTGCCTTCACTGCCCCGTTATCATCGGACACCTCTTCGGTGACTCAACATCTGCCTTCACTGCATTGTTATCATCGGATGCCTCTTCGGTGACTCAACATCTGCCTTCACTGCCCTGTTATCATCGGATTCCTCTTCGGTGACTCAACATCTGCCTTCACTGCCCCGTTATCATCGAATTCCTCTCCGGTGACACAACATCTGCCTTCACTGCCCCGTTATCATCGGATATCTCTTCGGTGACACCACATCTGCCTTCATTGCCCCGTTATCATCGGATTCCTCTTCGGCGACACAACATCTGCCTTCACTGCCCTGTTATCATCGGATTCCTCTTCGGTGACACAACATCTGCCTTCACTGCCCTGTTATCATCGGATTCCTCTTCGGCGACATAACATCTGCCTTCACTGCCCCGTTATCATCGGATTCCTCTTCGGTGACACATCTGCCTTCACTGCCCCGTTATCATCGGATTCCTCTTCGGTGACACAACATCTGCCTTCACTGCCCCGTTATCATCGGATTCCTCTTCGGTGACACAACATCTGCCTTCACTGCCCTGTTATCATCAGATTCCTCTTCGGCGACATAACATCTGCCTTCACTGCCCCGTTATCATCGGATTCCTCTTCGGTGACACAACATCTGCCTTCACTGCCCCGTTATCATCGGATTCCTCTTCGGTGACACAACATCTGCCTTCACTGCCCTGTTATCATCGGATTCCTCTTCGATGACTCAACATCTGCCTTCACTGCCCTGTTATCATCGGATACCTCTTTGGTGACTCAACATCTGCCTTCACTTCCCCATTATCATTGGATACCTCTTCAGTGACACAACATATGCCTCCACTGCCCCGTTATCATCGGATTCCTCTTCAGTGACACAACATGTGCCTTCACTGCCCCGATATCATCGGATACCTCTTCGGTGACACCACATCTGCCTTCACTGCCCTGTTATCATCGGATTCCTCTTCGGCGACATAACATCTGCCTTAACTGCCCTGTTATCATCGGATTCCTCTTCGGTGACTCAACATCCGCCTTCACTGCCCCGTTATCATCGGATTCCTCTTCGGTGACACAACATCTGCCTTCACTGCCCCGTTATCATCGGATTCCTCTTCGGTGACACTATATCTGCCTTCGGATTCCTCTTCGGTGACTCAACATCTGCCTTCACCGCCCTGTTATCATCGGATACTTCTTCGGTGACTAAACATCTGCCTTCACTGCCCCGTTATCATCGGATTCCTCTTCGGTGACACAACATCTGCCTTCACTGCCCCGTTATCATCAGATACCTCTTCGGTGACACAACATCTGCCTTCACTGCCCCGTTATCATCGGATTCCTCTTCGGTGACACATCATCTGCCTTCTCTGCCCTGTTATCGTTGGATTCCTCTTCGGGGACATAACATCTGCCTTCACTGCCCCGTTATCATCGGATTCCTCTTTAGTGACACAACATGCGCCTTCACTGCCCTGTTATCATCGGATTCCTCTTCAGTGACTCAACATCTGCCTTCACTGCCCTGCTCTCATCGGATACCTCTTCGGTGACTCAACATCTGCCTTCACTTCCCCATTATCATCGGATACCTCTTCGGTGACACAACATCTGCCTCCACTGTCTTGTTATCATCGGATTCCTCTTCGGTGACACAACATCTGCCTTCACTGCCCCTTTATCATCGGATTCCTCTTCGGAGACACAACATCTGCCTTCACTGCCCTGTTATCATCGGATTCCTGATCGGGGACATAACATCTGCCTTCACTGCCCCGTTATCATCGGATTCCTCTTCAGTGACACAACATCTGCCTTCACTGCCCTGTTATCATCGGATTCCTCTTCGGTGACTCAACATCTGCCTTCACTGCCCTGCTATCATCGGATACCTCTTCGGTGACACAACATCTGCCTCCACTGCCCTGTTATCATCGGATTCCTCTTCGGCGACACAACATCTGCCTTCACTGCCCTGTTATCATCGTATTCCTCTTCGGTGACACAACATCTGACTTCACTGCCCTGTTATCATCGGATTCCTCTTCGGTGACATAACATCTGCCTTCACTGCCCCTTTATCATCGGATTCCTCTTCGGAGACACAACATCTGCCTTCACTGCCCTGTTATCATCGGATTCCTGATCGGGGACATAACATCTGCCTTCACTGCCCCGTTATCATCGGATTCCTCTTCAGTGACACAACATCTGCCTTCACTGCCCTGTTATCATCGGATTCCTCTTCGGTGACTCAACATCTGCCTTCACTGCCCTGCTATCATCGGATACCTCTTCGGTGACACAACATCTGCCTCCACTGCCCTGTTATCATCGGATTCCTCTTCGGCGACACAACATCTGCCTTCACTGCCCTGTTATCATCGGATTCCTCTTCGGTGACACAACATTTGCCTTCTCTGCCCCGTTATCATCGGATACCTCTTCGGTGACACAACATCTGCCTTCATTGCCCCGTAATCATCGGATTCCTCTTCGGAGACACAACATCTGCCTTCACTGCCCTGTTATCATCGGATACCTCTTTGGTGACTCAACATCTGCCTTCACTGCCCCATTATCATCGGATACCTCTTCGGTGACTCAACATCTGCCTTCACTGCCCTGTTATCATCGGATACCTCTTCGGTAACACAACATCTGCCTCCACTGCCTTGTTATCATCGGATTCCTCTTCAGTGACACAACATCTGTCTTCACTGCCCTGTTATCATCGGATTCCTCTTCGGTGACGCAACTTCTGCCTTCACTGCCCTGTTATCATCGGATTCCTCTTCGGTGACTCAACATCTGCCTTCACTGCCCTGTTATCGTCGGATTCCTCTTCGGTGACACAACATCTGCCTTCACTGCCCCGTTATCATCGAATTCCTCTCCGGTGACACAACATCTGCCTTCACTGCCCCATTATCATCGGATACCTCTTCGGTGACACCACATCTGCCTTCATTGCCCCGTTATCATCGGATTCCTCTTCGGCGACACAACATCTGCCTTCACTGCCCTGTTATCATGGGATTCCTCTTCGGTGACACAACATCTGCATTCACTGCCCTGTTATCATCGGATTCCTCTTCGGTGACACAACATCTGCCTTCACTGCCCCTTTATCATCGGATTCCTCTTCAGTAACACACCATCTGCCTTCAATGCCCCATTATCATCGGATACTTTTTCGGTGACTCAAAATCTGCCTTCACTGCCCCATTATCATCGGATACCTCTACGATGATACAACATCTGCCTTCACTGCCCTGTTATCATTGGATTCCTGATCGGGGACATAACATCTGCCTTCACTGCCCCGTTATCATCGGATTCCTCTTCAGTGACACAACATCTGCCTTCACTGCCCTGTTATCATCGGATTCCTCTTCGGTGACTCAACATCTGCCTTCACTGCCCTGCTATCATCGGATACCTCTTCGGTGACACAACATCTGCCTCCACTGCCCTGTTATCATCGGATTCCTCCTCGGCGACACAACATCTACCTTCACTGCCCTGTTATTATCGGATTCCTCTTCGGTGACACAACATCTGCCTTCTCTGCCCCGTTATCATCGGATATCTCTTCGGTGACACAACATCTGCCTTCATTGCCCCGTAATCATCGGATTCCTCTTCGGAGACACAACATCTGCCTTCACTGCCCTGTTATCATCGGATACCTCTTTGGTGACTCAACATCTGCCTTCACTGCCCCATTATCATCGGAAACCTCTTCGGTGACTCAACATCTGCCTTCACTGCCCTGTTATCATCGGATACCTCTTCGGTAACACAACATCTGCCTCCACTGCCTTGTTATCATCGGATTCCTCTTCAGTGACACAACATCTGCCTTCACTGCCCTGTTATCATCGGATTCCTCTTCGGTGACACAACTTCTGCCTTCACTGCCCCGTTATCATCGGATTTCTCTTCGGTGACTCAACATCTGCCTTCACTGCCCTGTTATAATCGGATTCCTCTTTAGTGACACAACATCTGCCTTCACTGCCCCGTTATCATCGGATTCCTCTTCGGTGACACAACATCTGCCTTCACTGCCCCGTTATCATCCGGTACCTCTTCGGTGACACAACATCTGCCTTCATTGCCCCGTTATCATCGGATTCCTCTTCGGTGACACAACATCGGCCTTCATTGCCCTGTTATCATCTGATTCCTCTTCGGTGACACAACATCTGCCTTCACTGCCCCGTTATCATCGGATTCCTCTTCGGCGACACAACATCTGCCTTCACTGCCCCATTATCATCGGATACCTCTTCGGTGACACAACATCTGCCTTCACTGCCCCGTTATCATCGGACACCTCTTCGGTGACTCAACATCTGCCTTCACTGCCCTGTTATCATCGGATTCCTCTTCGGTGACTCAACATCTGCCTTCATTACCCTGTTATCATCGGACACCTCTTCGGTGACTCAACATCTGCCTTCACTGCCCCGTTATCATCGAATTCCTCTCCGGTGACACAACATCTGCCTTCACTGCCCCGTTATCATCGGATACCTCTTCGGTGACACCACATCTGCCTTCATTGCCCCGTTATCATCGGATTCCTCTTCGGCGACACAACATCTGCCTTCACTGCCCTGTTATCATCGGATTCCTCTTCGGTGACACAACATCTGCCTTCACTGCCCTGTTATCATCGGATTCCTCTTCGGCGACATAACATCTGCCTTCACTGCCCCGTTATCATCGGATTCCTCTTCGGTGACACATCTGCCTTCACTGCCCCGTTATCATCGGATTCCTCTTCGGTGACACAACATCTGCCTTCACTGCCCTGTTATCATCGGATACCTCTTCGGTGACACAACATCTGCCTTCACTGCCCCGTTATCATCGGATTCCTCTTCGGTGACACAACATCTGCCTTCACTGCCCTGTTATCATTGGATTCCTCTTCGGCGACATAACATCTGCCTTCACTGCCCCGTTATCATCGGATTCCTCTTCGGTGACACAACATCTGCCTTCACTGCCCCGTTATCATCGGATTCCTCTTCGGTGACACAACATCTGCCTTCACTGCCCTGTTATCATCGGATTCCTCTTCGATGACTCAACATCTGCCTTCACTGCCCTGTTATCATCAGATACCTCTTTGGTGACTCAACATCTGCCTTCACTTCCCCATTATCATTGGATACCTCTTCAGTGACACAACATCTGCCTCCACTGCCCCGTTATCATCGGATTCCTCTTTAGTGACACAACATCTGCCTTCACTGCCCCGTTATCATCGAATACCTCTTCGGTGACACAACAACTGCCTTCACTGCCCCGTTATCATCGGATTCCTATTCGGTGACACCACATCTGCCTTCACTGCCCTGTTATCATCGGATTCCTCTTCGGCGACATAACATCTGCCTTCACTGCCCCGTTATCATCGGATTCCTCTTCGGTGACTCAACATCCGCCTTCACTGCCCCGTTATCATCGGATTCCTCTTCGGTGACACAACATCTGCCTTCGGATTCCTCTTCGGTGACTCAACATCTGCCTTCACTGCCCTGTTATCATCAGATACCTCTTCGGTGACTCAACATCTGCCTTCACTGCCCCGTTATCATCGGATTCCTCTTCGGTGACACAACATCTGCCTTCACTGCCCCGTTATCATCAGATACCTCTTTGGTGACACAACATCTGCCTTCACTGCCCTGCTCTCATTGGATACCTCTTCGGTGACTCAACATCTGCATTCACTGCCCCGTTATCATCGGATTCCTCTTCGGTGACACAACATCTGCCTTCACTGCCCTGTTATCATTGGATTCCTCTTCGGGGACATAACATCTGCCTTCACTGCCCCGTTATCATCGGATTCCTCTTCAGTGACACAACATCTGCCTTCACTGCCCTGTTATCATCGGATTCCTCTTTGGTGACTCAACATCTGCCTTCACTGCCCTGCTCTCATCGGATACCTCTTCGGTGACTCAACATCTGCCTTCACTTCCCCATTATCATCGGATACCTCTTCGGTGACACAACATCTGCCTCCACTGCCTTGTTATCATCGGATTCCTCTTCGGTGACACAACATCTGCCTTCACTGCCCCGTTATCATCGGATTCCTCTTCGGTGACACAACATCTGCCTTCACTGTCCCATTATCATCGGATACCTCTACGGTGATACAACATCTGCCTTCACTGCCCTCTTATCATCGGATACCTCTTCGGTGACACAACATCTGCCTTCACTGCCCTGTTATCATCGGATACCTCTTCGGTGATGCAACATTTGCCTTCACTGCCCCATTATCATCGGATACCTCTTCGGTGACTCAACATCTGCCTTCACTTCCCAATTATCATTGTATACCTCTTAGGTGACACAACATCTGCCTCCACTGCCTTGTTATCATCGGATACCTCTTCGGTGACACCACATCTGCCTTCATTGCCCCGTTATCATCGGATTCCTCTTCGGCGACACAACATCTGCCTTCACTGCCCTGTTATCATGGGATTCCTCTTCGGTGACCCAACATCTGCCTTCACTGCCCTGTTATCATCGGATTCCTCTTCGGTGACTCAACATCTGCCTTCACTTCCCCATTATCATCGGATACCTCTTCGGTGACACAACATCTGCCTCCACTGCCTTGTTATCATCGGATTCCTCTTCGGTGACACAACATCTGCCTCCACTGCCCCGTTATCATCGGATTCCTCTTCGGTGACACAACTTCTGCCTTCACTGCCCCGTTATCATCGGATTCCTGTTCGGTGACACATCATCTGCCTTCAGTGCCCCGTTATCATCGGATTTGTTAGAGTCGGGGATCTCTGGTTGGCGCAAGGTTGCCCTTGTGTCAAGCAGGAACCCTCTCCTCCACGTCAGGGCACAGGATAACCCCTTTTGAATGACCCTTGCTCACCCTCTAGGTGCGTGGCGTGAGCAGCCAAGGCGATTCCTCAGGCGTTGTTGGTTAAGCACTTACAATCATACACACAGTAAATACATTAATCCCCCCAGAAACGGACACCAGACTTGGATATATATAAAAATACGTTTCTTTATGTAAAAATAAGGTATATATATCTCAGCAGACTTATCACAAGACCAATAACGTTTTCGCTAGGCCACCAGGTTATACAGCAGGCAAATGTTCTTGGTTCGTAGTTTCAAATGGATAGTTTGTAGTCTCTTTACTTGTAGTTCCAGTACTCACAGAGATCGGTTCCTGCGAACGGGGAAATAAGGCGTTGCGGGCCCCGAGCCCGATACTGGACTTCTTTCGTGATTAGGAGAGTCGGCACAGGTCGGTGCGACTCTCAACTTCGGGAAGTGTTCTTGGGTCCTCAATCAGCAGGTGTGGGCAAGTAGGCAGGCGCGGCCCGCGACCCTTTGGCACGGCGGTGCAGGAGGGTCTCCACAGCGGGGGCGGCGCGGCCTGAAATGTCCGGGGATAGCGAAGCGGGGTCACAGGGCACAGTCAGTGCAGCTGGATGACCCGGCATAGATCACAGTCGTCGGACGGCTTCCGGCGGGAGGGGTGATAGCGCGTTCAGCGCGCTCCAATGGCAGGCGGTGACAGGGGTGCAGGCGGCCTAGCCCGGGGACAGAGAGCGGCTCCGGACGGAGCGGGGCTCTCACGGGATTGCAGCAGGCGATCTCCTGAGTGTCACGACCCTAGGAGGGGCGATGAGGGGCGCAGTCTCTTTTCCAGCGGGATGCACACACGGCTCGAATTGGAGGACGAGCAAGAAGCACAGAGAACCCACTGGTCCTGGGGTTCAGTTCAGGGGGCAAGCTCAGATCAAGCCCTTGGAGAATGTTCAAGCACAAAGTAGCAAAGTCTTTTCAATAGTCTCTTCCTCTCCTTTCTCAGCAAGGCAGGCAGCAGGCCAGCTCCTCCAGCGTCTCCTTCTCCTTCTAGTCGGGCAGAGGTTCTTTGTGGTAAACAGGATTCTGATTTCTTAGGAGCCAGGCTCCTACTTTTATACCATGATTCTTTTGTTCTTTAGCGCCAGGGGGCCTAGGCCTGGCTCAGTCCAGTTCTGGAGCACTTTGTTATGGTGACTCTTCTCTTTCCTTTCAGCAGCAGGGCAGAGACATCAGCCGCCCCACAGGGGGCGGCGCCGGCTTTGTGGTGGCAGAGCACAGGTCTATTCAAGAGTCAAGGTGTACTCCTCCCACCCATCCTGGTGTAATCTCTCTACCCACCACCTGGCAGCCAACCTGTCTCTGGGGATCCCCCCACCCTGCTCCTTACTGTTGCTAGGCAGAACACACACACACACACAGCAGAGGCGGACTGAGATGGTCAGGTCAGTAAATACTAACTTTCTAAAAGTAGTATTTACAAACCCAGGATATTAAAATAAACTTGACTACAAGAAGTATTTTATTATTCTGAGTTCAGGCATACCAAACTTGACACTCTACCATGCTCTCTGAGTCCACTGGGGTCACAGCGTTGGCGTGATCCCAGCAGCCCATTCTGGCCTATGGAGAGCAGGTAGCCTTCAATAGTGAAGAACGGAAAGGGCGGTAATTCACTACTAAGACATGCCACACACACCAGGGCATGTCTTACCTTATGCCTACAATGCACCCTGCCCTTGGGCCAACCAGAGGGGTGGCTAATATGTAGGTAAGGGAAGGTTTAGGGACTGGCAAGTGGGGGCACTTGCGCAGTCAGCGCGACGGTCCCGGACCGCGCACAGGGTCTGCGGTGGCAGACCCTAGACACATTTTACAAGGCCGCTTCTGTGGGTGGCGCAACCAGCGCTGCAAGCCCACCAGCGGCATTGGCATTCACGAGCCCTGGCACCCCTGGTGCACTTTACTGGGGACTGACAGTGAATCCAATAAACCAATCGTGAACATCAATTACAGGTACACTTTACCTAGGGAGCACTTGCACTGCGGCACGGATTAGCCGTGGCGCAGTGCCCTGAGCGGACAACACCAGCAAAACAATCGAGGCACACCATCAAAAAGTGGAAGGGAAACTCACGCCAAGGTGCCAGGTCTAACACGTGTCCCCTCCAGCTGAAATGTGGGGAGAACTACCCTTGCCCAGGGGGTTCCTCGTCACTAAGGCGGAAATACCTGGACAGACCGTCAGCGTTGGCGTGATCTGTACCAGGACGGTGTTCCACCGTAAAGTCCATACCCTGTAGGGAGATGGACCACCTCAACAGCTTCGGGTTTTCACCCCTCATTTGCATCCACCATCTGAGGGGCCTGTGGTCCGTCTGAACCCGGAAGTGAGACCCAAACAAGTAGGGTCTTAGCTTCTTCAGCGCCCAGACCACAGCAAATGCTTCTCGCTCAATTGCACTCCACCTACTTTCCCGTGGAAGTAACCTCCTACTGATGAAGGCTACGGGTTGGTCCCAGCCCTCCTCAGTCATCTGTGAAAGAACAGCCCCTACACCATGCTCTGAAGCGTCTGTCTACACTAGGAGTTCCTTGGAGAAGTCAGGGGCCAAGAGCACGGGCGCCGTGCACATGGCAGTCTTCAGGGTGTCGAAAGCTTTCTGACAGGTGTCAGTCCAAATCACGTTCCTGGGCTGCTTCTTAGAAGTCAGCTCTGTCAAGGGGGCAACGATCGTTCCATAGCCCTTGACAAACCTCCTGTAGTACCCAGTGAGCCCCAGGAAGGCCCTCACTGCGGTCTGCGTCTTGGGGGGTTCCCAAGCCAGGATGGTCTCAATTTTGGGTTGCAAGGGTGCCACCTTGCCACTCCCCACTTGGTGTCCCAAGTACACCACGGAACCCTGCCCGATCTGGCACTTGCTTGCCTTGATCGTGAGGCCTGCTCGGCGCAGCGCCATCAACACTTCCCAGAGGTGGCGCAGGTGTTCAGGACAGGTGGCACTGAACACTGCGATGTCATCCAGGTAGGCGGCACTGAACGCATCCAGTCCAACCAGTACCTGGTTGACCAACCTCTGAAAGGTGGCAGGGGCATTCTTCATCCCAAATGGCATGACTCGGAACTGGAAGTGCCCATCTGGTGTAGAGAATGCTGACCTCTCTTTGGCCCCATCGGTCAAGGCGATCTGCCAGTACCCAGACGTTAAATCAAACGTACTGAGGAACCGGGCAGCCCCCAGCCGATCAATGAGCTCATCAGCTCTGGGGATGGGGTGCGCGTCAGTCTTCGTGACTGAATTGAGTCCTCTGTAGTCCACACAGAACCGGAGTTCAGGTGTGGCTCCCGGCGCAGCAGCCTTTGGGACCAAGACCACGGGGCTGGACCAAGGACTGCTGGAGGACTCAACCACCCCTAGCGCAAGCATTTTGGAGACCTCCTCCTTGATGCAAGCTCTGACCCTGTCAGTTACCCTGTAAGCCTTGTGCTTCACAGGTAAGCTGTCTCCTGTGTCCACATCATGGACGCACCAATCTGTGACACCAGGAACCAGGGAGAATCGGTCGGAAAATTGTCCCAGCAAGTGGCGGCAATCTTCCTGTTGTTCGGGCGTCAGGGTGGGTGAGAGGTTAACTCCATCCACTGACCCATCTTTCTCAGAGGCCACTAAGAGGTCAGGAAGAGGCTCGGTCTCCTCTTCCATCCCATCATCAGTGGCCAGCAGCATGCCCACTTCGGTCCTCTCTAAGTGGGGCTTAAGGCGGTTAACATGTAGGACCCTCAAAGGGTTCCTGGGAGTCTGCATGTCCACCAAGTAGGTGATAGGACTTTTGCGCTCCACAACCTCAAATGGACCTGTCCACTTATCCTGAAGTGCACAAGGCTCCACTGGGGCCAAGACCCACACCTTTTGTCCAGGTTGAAGCTCTACCAGAGTGGCATTCCGGTCGTACCACCGCTTCATCTCCTCCTGGCTGGCTTCCAGATTTGCCTCAGCAAGTTGCCTGAAACGCCAAGTCTGGTTTCGGAAGGCCAGCATGTAACTATATACATTCTGGGGAGGTTTCCTGGGAGATTGCTCCCAGCCTTCCTTCACCAAACTCAGAGGTCCTCTTACCGGGTGACCATACAGAAGCTCAAAGGGGCTGAATCCTAGAGACTTCTGTGGCACCTCTCGGTAAGCGAAGAGCAGGCATGGCAAGAGGACGTCCCACTTACGCCTCATTGGACCGTCCAGGCCCATGATCATGCCTTTGAGGGTTCGGTTGAATCTCTCAACCAACCCGTTTCCTTGGGGGTGGTAAGGAGTGGTGAACTTGTAAGTTACCCCACACTCCTTCCACAGGGATTTCATATATGTGGATATGAAATTGGTCCCCCTGTCGCTCACCACCTCTAGAGGGAATCCCACTCGGGAGAAAATTCCCATCAGTGCCCGTCCCACCACGGGGGCCGTCACTGTCCTCAGAGGGATGGCTTCAGGGTACCGGATGGCATGGTCCACCAAGACCAGGATGAACCTGTTGCCCAGGGCTGTCTTGGGGTCCAGAGGCCCCACAATGTCAATACCCACTCGTTGGAATGGCGTACCGACCACAGGGAAAGGTTGCAGAGGAGCCTTGTGCTTCCCTCCGCTCTTACCACTTGCCTGGCAAGTCTGACAGGTTCTGCAGTAGGAATCTGAATTCTTGTGCATTTGGGGCCAGTAAAAGTGGGTGACAAGCCTGTCATAGGTCTTGTCCATCCCCAAATGTCCTGCTAACGGCACATCATGAGCCAGCCCCAGTAGGAAGGTTCTGAACTTCTGGGGTACCACCAGCACACGGGCTGACCCAGGTTCAGCAGCCTTAGGCTCGGAATACAGGAGGTCACTCTCCCAGTACACGTAGTGTGTTTTGGCCTGAACACCATTGGCCTGGTCTGCAGCCTGTTGCCGCATACCCACGAGAGAAGGGCATTCTTTCTGCTCCCTGCAGAATTCCTCCCTGGAGGGACCTCCTTCTTGCTGCCAATGGGTCAGCTCAGGCAAGTCTCCCAGTTCGGCAATCTGTTCCCCGGTAGGCTCCAGAGCATCCCCCTCAGGGTCTACTTCCTCCTGGGCCGTGGGAACTTCGGGGGCCGGTTTCCCGCGCCTCCTGCGCCTTCTCCCTAAGGCCGGTTCCTGGACCTCTCCCTCAGGCTCCAGGACCCTCTCAACACCCCTACCGGCTGCCATGGACCGGGTGGTCATGCACGCCCAGTCGGGTAGACCCACCATCCTCAGATGCGTGGTCTTCTCCACCTTTTCCCAAGGGGAGCTCTCCAGGTCGTTCCCTAGCAGACAATCTACAGGCATGTCAGTTCTCACAGCGACTTGTAGAGTACCAGAGACCTCCCCCCACTCAAAGGGAACTTGAGCCATTGGACAACGACTCTCTACGTTGTCAGCATTGACAACCCTACAGTAGGCATTGGGTACAATCTGCTCTTGAGACACCAGGTGTTGCCTCACCGAGGTCACGCTGGCTCCTGTATCTCTAAGAGCCTCCACCTTCCTTCCATTGATGGTCACCACTTGCCCATATTTCTTAGTGTTAGAGGGCAGGTAAGTTACAGGGACCATCTCACTGTCTCCTAGCGAGACCAGGGTCATCTGCCCGGGACCCCCACCCTCCTGGACTGCTACTTCCTCCCCAAAGTTAACACTAGCTACTTGCCGGGGGGGAGCACCAGTGGGTGCGGTCTTACCAAACAGGCAACACTTAGGATCAGAGGCAATGTGACCCGGGTCACCACACTTGTAACAATTGAAGGGCCCCTTTGGAACAGGTCTACCTGTCGGGGCCCCGTTCTGCTGCGGGGGTGGGGGAGGCTGAGAACCCTTCTGCTGGTTCCCTTGGGAATTACTTTGGGGGCCTTTTTGGAACCCCTTCTGTTTACCCTTGTCCCCCCCACTCTTCTGCTGGGGACCCTGCCCACCCTTGGCGGAGTCTCCCACTTGACCCTTGTGGACCCTGGTGCTGAGCCAGCGGTCCGCCTCCTCAGCAAGCTTCCTCGGGTTGGACAGCTTGCTATCAATCAGGTGCTGGCGTAGCTCAGGAAAACATTGACTGGACAAGTGCTCCCATGCAATTAAATCAAGCAGCCCTTGATAATCATTCACTTTGCTACCCTTCACCCAACCATCCAGCGCTCTGCAGAAAAAGGTCACATACTCCACATACGTACTCTCAGGGATCTTCTTCGTCTCCCTGAACCGCTGTCTATATAGTTCCGGAGTTAACCCATACCTGGTCATTAAAGCTTCCTTCATATGGGGGTATGAGGTTTGGAGATCTAAGGGTAAATCTAACAGTGTGTCACGCCCTTCAGCAAGGAACCTTCCCCACAACCCCGCTCCCCAGTCTTTCTCAGGGACCCGGTGGGAGGACATGGCCACCTCGTAGGCCCTAAACCACTGCCCTATGTCATCCTTTCTAAAATACTCCTTTACTACATCTTTGGGGATGTACACCTTGGACTCTACCTGCACTGGTGGAGTGCTGCCACCAGAAGGAGCGGTGTCCAAACTTTTCGCCTTCAGCTCCAACTCCTTCAATCTGATATCATGATCCATTTGGCGTTGTTGTGCCTCCAGGGCCAACTTCCGCTTTTCCATTTCCATTTGTCCTGCCAACTTTGCCATCTCCATTGCATGCGCCCTGTCTGCTGCCCTGTCTGCCAGCTCCTCTGGCGACCGGACTCTGTTGAGCTCCTCAAGGTTGTCGGGCGGAACGATGTCCCCCGCATTCCGTGGGTCTCGTGACTCCTTCCAGGCTCTCAACGCCTTGGTGTACTGGGGCTTCCTCTTGAATCCAGCATGGGGAACTCGGAATTTTACACTGTAGCCTTTCAATTGCTCCATCGTGTAGCCTTCCAGTATCTCCCAATCCACCTCATCTATTCCGGAAATCACAGAGAGTGCTCTTCCAGCGGAGTGTGAGCCAGGCATGGTTGCAGTAATGGCAGATGTCTCAACAAAGTTCCAAAAATGAAAACCTGTGGCTGCGTTATTTGGTCTGCTCTCACTATCTGGTGATTAATAATTCACTGTATGCAAATTACAAGTGCAAATCCGTAATCCCACCGCTGCCACCAATGTTAGAGTCGGGGATCTCTGGTTGGCGCAAGGTTGCCCTTGTGTCAAGCAGGAACCCTCTCCTCCACGTCAGGGCGCAGGATAACCCCTTTTGAATGACCCTTGCTCACCCTCTAGGTGCGTGGCGTGAGCAGCCAAGGCGATTCCTCAGGCGTTGTTGGTTAAGCACTTACAATCATACACACAGTAAATACATTAATCCCCCCAGAAACGGACACCAGACTTGGATATATATAAAAATACGTTTCTTTATGTAAAAATAAGGTATATATATCTCAGCAGACTTATCACAAGACCAATAACGTTTTCGCTAGGCCACCAGGTTATACAGCAGGCAAATGTTCTTGGTTCGTAGTTTCAAATGGATAGTTTGTAGTCTCTTTACTTGTAGTTCCAGTACTCACAGAGATCGGTTCCTGCGAACGGGGAAATAAGGCGTTGCGGGCCCCGAGCCCGATACTGGACTTCTTTCGTGATTAGGAGAGTCGGCACAGGTCGGTGCGACTCTCAACTTCGGGAAGTGTTCTTGGGTCCTCAATCAGCAGGTGTGGGCAAGTAGGCAGGCGCGGCCCGTGACCCTTTGGCACGGCGGTGCAGGAGGGTCTCCACAGCGGGGGCGGCGCGGCCTGAAATGTCCGGGGATAGCGAAGCGGGGTTACAGGGCACAGTCAGTGCAGCTGGATGACCCGGCGTAGATCACAGTCGTCGGACGGCTTCCGGCGGGAGGGGTGATAGCGCGTTCAGCGCGCTCCAATGGCAGGCGGTGACAGGGGTGCAGGCGGCCTAGCCCGGGGAAAGAGAGCGGCTCCGGACGGAGCGGGGCTCTCACGGGATTGCGGCAGGCGAGCTCCTGAGTGTCACGACCCTAGGAGGGGCAATGAGGGGCGCAGTCTCTTTTCCAGCGGGATGCACACACGGCTCGAATTGGAGGACGAGCAAGAAGCACAGAGAACCCACTGGTCCTGGGGTTCAGTTCAGGGGGCAAGCTCAGATCAAGCCCTTGGAGAATGTTCAAGCACAAAGTAGCAAAGTCTTTTCAATAGTCTCTTCCTCTCCTTTCTCAGCAAGGCAGGCAGCAGGCCAGCTCCTCCAGCGTCTCCTTCTCCTTCTAGTCGGGCAGAGGTTCTTTGTGGTAAACAGGATTCTGATTTCTTAGGAGCCAGGCTCCTACTTTTATACCATGATTCTTTTGTTCTTTAGCGCCAGGGGGCCTAGGCCTGGCTCAGTCCAGTTCTGGAGCACTTTGTTATGGTTACTCTGCTCTTTCCTTTCAGCAGCAGGGCAGAGACATCAGCCGCCCCACAGGGGGCGGCGCCGGCTTTGTGGTGGCAGAGCACAGGTCTATTCAAGAGTCAAGGTGTACTCCTCCCACCCATCCTGGTGTAATCTCTCTACCCACCACCTGGCAGCCAACCTGTCTCTGGGGATCTCCCCACCCTGCTCCTTACTGTTGCTAGGCAGAACACACACACACAGCAGAGGCGGACTGAGATGGTCAGGTCAGTAAATACTAACTTTCTAAAAGTAGTATTTACAAACCCAGGATATTAAAATAAACTTGACTACAAGAAGTATTTTATTATTCTGAGTTCAGGCATACCAAACTTGACACTCTACCATGCTCTCTGAGTCCACTGGGGTCACAGCGTTGGCGTGATCCCAGCAGCCCATTCTGGCCTATGGAGAGCAGGTAGCCTTCAATAGTGAAGAACGGAAAGGGCGGTAATTCACTACTAAGACATGCCACACACACCAGGGCATGTCTTACCTTATGCCTACAATGCACCCTGCCCTTGGGCCTACCAGAGGGGTGGCTAATATGTAGGTAAGGGAAGGTTTAGGGACTGGCAAGTGGGGGCACTTGCGCAGTCAGCGCGACGGTCCCGGACCGCGCACAGGGTCTGCGGTGGCAGACCCTAGACACATTTTACAAGGCCGCTTCTGTGGGTGGCGCAACCAGCGCTGCAAGCCCACCAGCGGCATTGGCATTCACGAGCCCTGGCACCCCTGGTGCACTTTACTGGGGACTGACAGTGAATCCAATAAACCAATCGTGAACATCATTACAGGTACACTTTACCTAGGGAGTACTTGCACTGCGGCACGGATTAGCCGTGGCGCAGTGCCCTGAGCGGACAACACCAGCAAAACAATCGAGGCACACCATCAAAAAGTGGAAGGGAAACTCACGCCAAGGTGCCAGGTCTAACACGTGTCCCCTCCAACTGAAATGTGGGGAGAACTACCCTTGCCCAGGGGGTTCCTCGTCACTAAGGCGGAAATACCTGGACAGACCGTCAGCGTTGGCGTGATCTGTACCAGGACGGTGTTCCACCGTAAAGTCCATACCCTGTAGGGAGATGGACCACCTCAACAGCTTCGGGTTTTCACCCCTCATTTGCATCAACCATCTGAGGGGCCTGTGGTCCGTCTGAACCCGGAAGTGAGACCCAAACAAGTAGGGTCTTAGCTTCTTCAGCGCCCAGACCACAGCAAATGCTTCTCGCTCAATTGCACTCCACCTACTTTCCCGTGGAAGTAACCTCCTACTGATGAAGGCTACGGGTTGGTCCCAGCCCTCCTCAGTCATCTGTGAAAGAACAGCCCCTACACCATGCTCTGAAGCGTCTGTCTGCACTAGGAATTCCTTGGAGAAGTCAGGGGCCAAGAGCACGGGCGCCGTGCACATGGCAGTCTTCAGGGTGTCGAAAGCTTTCTGACAGGTGTCAGTCCAAATCACGTTCCTGGGCTGCTTCTTAGAAGTCAGCTCTGTCAAGGGGGCAACGATCGTTCCATAGCCCTTGACAAACCTCCTGTAGTACCCAGTGAGCCCCAGGAAGGCCCTCACTGCGGTCTGCGTCTTGGGGGGTTCCCAAGCCAGGATGGTCTCAATTTTGGGTTGCAAGGGTGCCACCTTGCCACTCCCCACTTGGTGTCCCAAGTACACCACAGAACCCTGCCCGATCTGGCACTTGCTTGCCTTGATCGTGAGGCCTGCTCGGCGCAGCGCCATCAACACTTCCCAGAGGTGGCGCAGGTGTTCAGGCCAGGTGGCACTGAACACTGCGATGTCATCCAGGTAGGCGGCACTGAACGCATCCAGCCCAACCAGTACCTGGTTGACCAACCTCTGAAAGGTGGCAGGGGCATTCTTCATCCCAAATGGCATGACTCGGAACTGGAAGTGCCCATCTGGTGTAGAGAATGCTGACCTCTCTTTGGCCCCATCGGTCAAGGCGATCTGCCAGTACCCAGACGTTAAATCAAACGTACTGAGGAACCGGGCAGCCCCCAGCCGATCAATGAGCTCATCAGCTCTGGGGATGGGGTGCGCGTCAGTCTTCGTGACTGAATTGAGTCCTCTGTAGTCCACACAGAACCGGAGTTCAGGTGTGGCTCCCGGCGCAGCAGCCTTTGGGACCAAGACCACGGGGCTGGACCAAGGACTGCTGGAGGACTCAACCACCCCTAGCGCAAGCATTTTGGAGACCTCCTCCTTGATGCAAGCTCTGACCCTGTCAGTTACCCTGTAAGCCTTGTGCTTCACAGGTAAGCTGTCTCCTGTGTCCACATCATGGACGCACCAATCTGTGACACCAGGAACCAGGGAGAATCGGTCGGAAAATTGTCCCAGCAAGTGGCGGCAATCTTCCTGTTGTTCGGGCGTCAGGGTGGGTGAGAGGTTAACTCCATCCACTGACCCATCTTTCTCAGAGGCCACTAAGAGGTCAGGAAGAGGCTCGGTCTCCTCTTCCATCCCATCATCAGTGGCCAGCAGCATGCCCACTTCGGTCCTCTCTAAGTGGGGCTTAAGGCGGTTAACATGTAGGACCCTCAAAGGGTTCCTGGGAGTCTGCATGTCCACCAAGTAGGTGATAGGACTTTTGCGCTCCACAACCTCAAATGGACCTGTCCACTTATCCTGAAGTGCACAAGGCTCCACTGGGGCCAAGACCCACACCTTTTGTCCAGGTTGAAGCTCTACCAGAGTGGCATTCCGGTCGTACCACCGCTTCATCTCCTCCTGGCTGGCTTCCAGATTTGCCTCAGCAAGTTGCCTGAAACGCCGAGTCTGGTTTCGGAAGGCCAGCATGTAACTATATACATTCTGGGGAGGTTTCCTGGGAGATTGCTCCCAGCCTTCCTTCACCAAACTCAGAGGTCCTCTTACCGGGTGACCATACAGAAGCTCAAAGGGGCTGAATCCTAGAGACTTCTGTGGCACCTCTCGGTAAGCGAAGAGCAGGCATGGCAAGAGGACGTCCCACTTACGCCTCATTGGACCGTCCAGGCCCATGATCATGCCTTTGAGGGTTCGGTTGAATCTCTCAACCAACCCGTTTCCTTGGGGGTGGTAAGGAGTGGTGAACTTGTAAGTTACCCCACACTCCTTCCACAGGGATTTCATATATGTGGATATGAAATTGGTCCCCCTGTCGCTCACCACCTCTAGAGGGAATCCTACTCGGGAGAAAATTCCCATCAGTGCCCGTCCCACCACGGGGGCCGTCACTGTCCTCAGAGGGATGGCTTCAGGGTACCGGGTGGCATGGTCCACCAAGACCAGGATGAACCTGTTGCCCAGGGCTGTCTTGGGGTCCAGAGGCCCCACAATGTCAATACCCACTCGTTGGAATGGCGTACCGACCACAGGGAAAGGTTGCAGAGGAGCCTTGTGCTTCCCTCCGCTCTTACCACTTGCCTGGCAAGTCTGACAGGTTCTGCAGTAGGAATCTGAATTCTTGTGCATTTGGGGCCAGTAAAAGTGGGTGACAAGCCTGTCATAGGTCTTGTCCATCCCCAAATGTCCTGCTAACGGCACATCATGAGCCAGCCCCAGTAGGAAGGTTCTGAACTTCTGGGGTACCACCAGCACACGGGCTGACCCAGGTTCAGCAGCCTTAGGCTCGGAATACAGGAGGTCACTCTCCCAGTACACGTAGTGTGTTTTGGCCTGAACACCATTGGCCTGGTCTGCAGCCTGTTGCCGCATACCCACGAGAGAAGGGCATTCTTTCTGCTCCCTGCAGAATTCCTCCCTGGAGGGACCTCCTTCTTGCTGCCAATGGGTCAGCTCAGGCAAGTCTCCCAGTTCGGCAATCTGTTCCCCGGTAGGCTCCAGAGCATCCCCCTCAGGGTCTACTTCCTCCTGGGCCGTGGGAACTTCGGGGGCCGGTTTCCCGCGCCTCCTGCGCCTTCTCCCTAAGGCCGGTTCCTGGACCTCTCCCTCAGGCTCCAGGACCCTCTCAACACCCCTACCGGCTGCCATGGACCGGGTGGTCATGCACGCCCAGTCGGGTAGACCCACCATCCTCAGATGCGTGGTCTTCTCCACCTTTTCCCAAGGGGAGCTCTCCAGGTCGTTCCCTAGCAGACAATCTACAGGCATGTCAGTTCTCACAGCGACTTGTAGAGTACCAGAGACCTCCCCCCACTCAAAGGGAACTTGAGCCATTGGACAACGACTCTCTACGTTGTCAGCATTGACAACCCTACAGTAGGCATTGGGTACAATCTGCTCTTGAGACACCAGGTGTTGCCTCACCGAGGTCACGCTGGCTCCTGTATCTCTAAGAGCCTCCACCTTCCTTCCATTGATGGTCACCACTTGCCCATATTTCTTAGTGTTAGAGGGCAGGTAAGTTACAGGGACCATCTCACTGTCTCCTAGCGAGACCAGGGTCATCTGCCCGGGACCCCCACCCTCCTGGACTGCTACTTCCTCCCCAAAGTTAACACTAGCTACTTGCCGGGGGGGAGCACCAGTGGGTGCGGTCTTACCAAACAGGCGACACTTAGGATCAGAGGCAATGTGACCCGGGTCACCACACTTGTAACAATTGAAGGGCCCCTTTGGAACAGGTCTACCTGTCGGGGCCCCGTTCTGCTGCGGGGGTGGGGGTGGGGGAGGCTGAGAACCCTTCTGCTGGTTCCCTTGGGAATTACTTTGGGGGCCTTTTTGGAACCCCTTCTGTTTACCCTTGTCCCCCCCACTCTTCTGCTGGGGACCCTGCCCACCCTTGGCGGAGTCTCCCACTTGACCCTTGTGGACCCTGGTGCTGAGCCAGCGGTACGCCTCCTCAGCAAGCTTCCTCGGTTTGGACAGCTTGCTATCAATCAGGTGCTGGCGTAGCTCAGGAAAACATTGACTGGACAAGTGCTCCCATGCAATTAAATCAAGCAGCCCTTGATAATCATTCACTTTGCTACCCTTCACCCAACCATCCAGCGCTCTGCAGAAAAAGGTCACATACTCCACATACGTACTCTCAGGGATCTTCTTCGTCTCCCTGAACCGCTGTCTATATAGTTCCGGAGTTAACCCATACCTGGTCATTAAAGCTTCCTTCATATGGGGGTATGAGGTTTGGAGATCTAAGGGTAAATCTAACAGTGTGTCACGCCCTTCAGCAAGGAACCTTCCCCACAACCCCGCTCCCCAGTCTTTCTCAGGGACCCGGTGGGAGGACATGGCCACCTCGTAGGCCCTAAACCACTGCCCTATGTCATCCTTTCTAAAATACTCCTTTACTACATCTTTGGGGATGTACACCTTGGACTCTACCTGCACTGGTGGAGTGCTGCCACCAGAAGGAGCGGTGTCCAAACTTTTCGCCTTCAGCTCCAACTCCTTCAATCTGATATCATGATCCATTTGGCGTTGTTGTGCCTCCAGGGCCAACTTCCGCTTTTCCATTTCCATTTGTCCTGCCAACTTTGCCATCTCCATTGCATGCGCCCTGTCTGCTGCCCTGTCTGCCAGCTCCTCTGGCGACCGGACTCTGTTGAGCTCCTCAAGGTTGTCGGGCGGAACGATGTCCCCCGCATTCCGTGGGTCTCGTGACTCCTTCCAGGCTCTCAACGCCTTGGTGTACTGGGGCTTCCTCTTGAATCCAGCATGGGGAACTCGGAATTTTACACTGTAGCCTTTCAATTGCTCCATCGTGTAGCCTTCCAGTCTCTCCCAATCCACCTCATCTATTCCGGAAATCACAGAGAGTGCTCTTCCAGCGGAGTGTGAGCCAGGCATGGTTGCAGTAATGGCAGATGTCTCAACAAAGTTCCAAAAATGAAAACCTGTGGCTGCGTTATTTGGTCTGCTCTCACTATCTGGTGATTAATAATTCACTGTATGCAAATTACAAGTGCAAATCCGTAATCCCACCGCTGCCACCAATGTTAGAGTCGGGGATCTCTGGTTGGCGCAAGGTTGCCCTTGTGTCAAGCAGGAACCCTCTCCTCCACGTCAGGGCGCAGGATAACCCCTTTTGAATGACCCTTGCTCACCCTCTAGGTGCGTGGCGTGAGCAGCCAAGGCGATTCCTCAGGCGTTGTTGGTTAAGCACTTACAATCATACACACAGTAAATACATTAATCCCCCCAGAAACGGACACCAGACTTGGATATATATAAAAATACGTTTCTTTATGTAAAAATAAGGTATATATATCTCAGCAGACTTATCACAAGACCAATAACGTTTTCGCTAGGCCACCAGGTTATACAGCAGGCAAATGTTCTTGGTTCGTAGTTTCAAATGGATAGTTTGTAGTCTCTTTACTTGTAGTTCCAGTACTCACAGAGATCGGTTCCTGCGAACGGGGAAATAAGGCGTTGCGGGCCCCGAGCCCGATACTGGACTTCTTTCGTGATTAGGAGAGTCGGCACAGGTCGGTGCGACTCTCAACTTCGGGAAGTGTTCTTGGGTCCTCAATCAGCAGGTGTGGGCAAGTAGGCAGGCGCGGCCCGCGACCCTTTGGTACGGCGGTGCAGGAGGGTCTCCACAGCGGGGGCGGCGCGGCCTGAAATGTCCGGGGATAGCGAAGCGGGGTCACAGGGCACAGTCAGTGCAGCTGGATGACCCGGCGTAGATCACAGTCGTCGGACGGCTTCCGGCGGAAGGGGTGATAGCGCGTTCAGCGCGCTCCAATGGCAGGCGGTGACAGGGGTGCAGGCGGCCTAGCCCGGGGAAAGAGAGCGGCTCCGGACGGAGCGGGGCTCTCACGGGATTGCGGCAGGCGAGCTCCTGAGTGTCACGACCCTAGGAGGGGCAATGAGGGGCGCAGTCTCTTTTCCAGCGGGATGCACACACGGCTCGAATTGGAGGACGAGCAAGAAGCACAGAGAACCCACTGGTCCTGGGGTTCAGTTCAGGGGGCAAGCTCAGATCAAGCCCTTGGAGAATGTTCAAGCACAAAGTAGCAAAGTCTTTTCAATAGTCTCTTCCTCTCCTTTCTCAGCAAGGCAGGCAGCAGGCCAGCTCCTCCAGCGTCTCCTTCTCCTTCTAGTCGGGCAGAGGTTCTTTGTGGTAAACAGGATTCTGATTTCTTAGGAGCCAGGCTCCTACTTTTATACCATGATTCTTTTGTTCTTTAGCGCCAGGGGGCCTAGGCCTGGCTCAGTCCAGTTCTGGAGCACTTTGTTATGGTTACTCTGCTCTTTCCTTTCAGCAGCAGGGCAGAGACATCAGCCGCCCCACAGGGGGCGGCGCCGGCTTTGTGGTGGCAGAGCACAGGTCTATTCAAGAGTCAAGGTGTACTCCTCCCACCCATCCTGGTGTAATCTCTCTACCCACCACCTGGCAGCCAACCTGTCTCTGGGGATCTCCCCACCCTGCTCCTTACTGTTGCTAGGCAGAACACACACACACAGCAGAGGCGGACTGAGATGGTCAGGTCAGTAAATACTAACTTTCTAAAAGTAGTATTTACAAACCCAGGATATTAAAATAAACTTGACTACAAGAAGTATTTTATTATTCTGAGTTCAGGCATACCAAACTTGACACTCTACCATGCTCTCTGAGTCCACTGGGGTCACAGCGTTGGCGTGATCCCAGCAGCCCATTCTGGCCTATGGAGAGCAGGTAGCCTTCAATAGTGAAGAACGGAAAGGGCGGTAATTCACTACTAAGACATGCCACACACACCAGGGCATGTCTTACCTTATGCCTACAATGCACCCTGCCCTTGGGCCTACCAGAGGGGTGGCTAATATGTAGGTAAGGGAAGGTTTAGGGACTGGCAAGTGGGGGCACTTGCGCAGTCAGCGCGACGGTCCCGGACCGCGCACAGGGTCTGCGGTGGCAGACCCTAGACACATTTTACAAGGCCGCTTCTGTGGGTGGCGCAACCAGCGCTGCAAGCCCACCAGCGGCATTGGCATTCACGAGCCCTGGCACCCCTGGTGCACTTTACTGGGGACTGACAGTGAATCCAATAAACCAATCGTGAACATCAATTACAGGTACACTTTACCTAGGGAGCACTTGCACTGCGGCGCGGATTAGCCGTGGCGCAGTGCCCTGAGCGGACAACACCAGCAAAACAATCGAGGCACACCATCAAAAAGTGGAAGGGAAACTCACGCCAAGGTGCCAGGTCTAACACGTGTCCCCTCCAACTGAAATGTGGGGAGAACTACCCTTGCCCAGGGGGTTCCTCGTCACTAAGGCGGAAATACCTGGACAGACCGTCAGCGTGATCTGTACCAGGACGGTGGTCCACCGTAAAGTCCATACCCTGTAGGGAGATGAGCCCCCTCAACAGCTTCGGGTTTTCACCCCTCATTTGCATCAACCATCTGAGGGGCCTGTGGTCCGTCTGAACCCGGAAGTGAGACCCAAACAAGTAGGGTCTTAGCTTCTTCAGCGCCCAGACCACAGCAAATGCTTCTCGCTCAATTGCACTCCACCTACTTTCCCGTGGAAGTAACCTCCTACTGATGAAGGCTACGGGTTGGTCCCAGCCCTCCTCAGTCATCTGTGAAAGAACAGCCCCTACACCATGCTCTGAAGCGTCTGTCTGCACTAGGAATTCCTTGGAGAAGTCAGGGGCCAAGAGCACGGGCGCCGTGCACATGGCAGTCTTCAGGGTGTCGAAAGCTTTCTGACAGGTGTCAGTCCAAATCACGTTCCTGGGCTGCTTCTTAGAAGTCAGCTCTGTCAAGGGGGCAACGATCGTTCCATAGCCCTTGACAAACCTCCTGTAGTACCCAGTGAGCCCCAGGAAGGCCCTCACTGCGGTCTGCGTCTTGGGGGGTTCCCAAGCCAGGATGGTCTCAATTTTGGGTTGCAAGGGTGCCACCTTGCCACTCCCCACTTGGTGTCCCAAGTACACCACGGAACCCTGCCCGATCTGGCACTTGCTTGCCTTGATCGTGAGGCCTGCTCGGCGCAGCGCCATCAACACTTCCCAGAGGTGGCGCAGGTGTTCAGGCCAGGTGGCACTGAACACTGCGATGTCATCCAGGTAGGTGGCACTGAACGCATCCAGCCCAACCAGTACCTGGTTGACCAACCTCTGAAAGGTGGCAGGGGCATTCTTCATCCCAAATGGCATGACTCGGAACTGGAAGTGCCCATCTGGTGTAGAGAATGCTGACCTCTCTTTGGCCCCATCGGTCAAGGCGATCTGCCAGTACCCAGACGTTAAATCAAACGTACTGAGGAACCGGGCAGCCCCCAGCCGATCAATGAGCTCATCAGCTCTGGGGATGGGGTGCGCGTCAGTCTTCGTGACTGAATTGAGTCCTCTGTAGTCCACACAGAACCGGAGTTCAGGTGTGGCTCCCGGCGCAGCAGCCTTTGGGACCAAGACCACGGGGCTGGACCAAGGACTGCTGGAGGACTCAACCACCCCTAGCGCAAGCATTTTGGAGACCTCCTCCTTGATGCAAGCTCTGACCCTGTCAGTTACCCTGTAAGCCTTGTGCTTCACAGGTAAGCTGTCTCCTGTGTCCACATCATGGACGCACCAATCTGTGACACCAGGAACCAGGGAGAATCGGTCGGAAAATTGTCCCAGCAAGTGGCGGCAATCTTCCTGTTGTTCGGGCGTCAGGGTGGGTGAGAGGTTAACTCCATCCACTGACCCATCTTTCTCAGAGGCCACTAAGAGGTCAGGAAGAGGCTCGGTCTCCTCTTCCATCCCATCATCAGTGGCCAGCAGCATGCCCACTTCGGTCCTCTCTAAGTGGGGCTTAAGGCGGTTAACATGTAGGACCCTCAAAGGGTTCCTGGGAGTCTGCATGTCCACCAAGTAGGTGATAGGACTTTTGCGCTCCACAACCTCAAATGGACCTGTCCACTTATCCTGAAGTGCACAAGGCTCCACTGGGGCCAAGACCCACACCTTTTGTCCAGGTTGAAGCTCTACCAGAGTGGCATTCCGGTCGTACCACCGCTTCATCTCCTCCTGGCTGGCTTCCAGATTTGCCTCAGCAAGTTGCCTGAAACGCCGAGTCTGGTTTCGGAAGGCCAGCATGTAACTATATACATTCTGGGGAGGTTTCCTGGGAGATTGCTCCCAGCCTTCCTTCACCTAACTCAGAGGTCCTCTTACCGGGTGACCATACAGAAGCTCAAAGGGGCTGAATCCTAGAGACTTCTGTGGCACCTCTCGGTAAGCGAAGAGCAGGCATGGCAAGAGGACGTCCCACTTACGCCTCATTGGACCGTCCAGGCCCATGATCATGCCTTTGAGGGTTCGGTTGAATCTCTCAACCAACCCGTTTCCTTGGGGGTGGTAAGGAGTGGTGAACTTGTAAGTTACCCCACACTCCTTCCACAGGGATTTCATATATGTGGATATGAAATTGGTCCCCCTGTCGCTCACCACCTCTAGAGGGAATCCCACTCGGGAGAAAAATCCCATCAGTGCCCGTCCCACCACGGGGGCCGTCACTGTCCTCAGAGGGATGGCTTCAGGGTACCGGGTGGCATGGTCCACCAAGACCAGGATGAACCTGTTGCCCAGGGCTGTCTTGGGGTCCAGAGGCCCCACAATGTCAATACCCACTCGTTGGAATGGCGTACCGACCACAGGGAAAGGTTGCAGAGGAGCCTTGTGCTTCCCTCCGCTCTTACCACTTGCCTGGCAAGTCTGACAGGTTCTGCAGTAGGAATCTGAATTCTTGTGCATTTGGGGCCAGTAAAAGTGGGTGACAAGCCTGTCATAGGTCTTGTCCATCCCCAAATGTCCTGCTAACGGCACATCATGAGCCAGCCCCAGTAGGAAGGTTCTGAACTTCTGGGGTACCACCAGCACACGGGCTGACCCAGGTTCAGCAGCCTTAGGCTCGGAATACAGGAGGTCACTCTCCCAGTACACGTAGTGTGTTTTGGCCTGAACACCATTGGCCTGGTCTGCAGCCTGTTGCCGCATACCCACGAGAGAAGGGCATTCTTTCTGCTCCCTGCAGAATTCCTCCCTGGAGGGACCTCCTTCTTGCTGCCAATGGGTCAGCTCAGGCAAGTCTCCCAGTTCGGCAATCTGTTCCCCGGTAGGCTCCAGAGCATCCCCCTCAGGGTCTACTTCCTCCTGGGCCGTGGGAACTTCGGGGGCCGGTTTCCCGCGCCTCCTGCGCCTTCTCCCTAAGGCCGGTTCCTGGACCTCTCCCTCAGGCTCCAGGACCCTCTCAACACCCCTACCGGCTGCCATGGACCGGGTGGTCATGCACGCCCAGTCGGGTAGACCCACCATCCTCAGATGCGTGGTCTTCTCCACCTTTTCCCAAGGGGAGCTCTCCAGGTCGTTCCCTAGCAGACAATCTACAGGCATGTCAGTTCTCACAGCGACTTGTAGAGTACCAGAGACCTCCCCCCACTCAAAGGGAACTTGAGCCATTGGACAACGACTCTCTACGTTGTCAGCATTGACAACCCTACAGTAGGCATTGGGTACAATCTGCTCTTGAGACACCAGGTGTTGCCTCACCGAGGTCACGCTGGCTCCTGTATCTCTAAGAGCCTCCACCTTCCTTCCATTGATGGTCACCACTTGCCCATATTTCTTAGTGTTAGAGGGCAGGTAAGTTACAGGGACCATCTCACTGTCTCCTAGCAAGACCAGGGTCATCTGCCCGGGACCCCCACCCTCCTGGACTGCTACTTCCTCCCCAAAGTTAACACTAGCTACTTGCCGGGGGGGAGCACCAGTGGGTGCGGTCTTACCAAACAGGCGACACTTAGGATCAGAGGCAATGTGACCCGGGTCACCACACTTGTAACAATTGAAGGGCCCCTTTGGAACAGGTCTACCTGTCGGGGCCCAGTTCTGCTGCGGGGGTGGGGGTGGGGGAGGCTGAGAACCCTTCTGCTGGTTCCCTTGGGAATGACTTTGGGGGCCTTTTTGGAACCCCTTCTGTTTACCCTTGTCCCCCCCACTCTTCTGCTGGGGACCCTGCCCACCCTTGGCGGAGTCTCCCACTTGACCCTTGTGGACCCTGGTGCTGAGCCAGCGGTCCGCCTCCTCAGCAAGCTTCCTCGGGTTGGACAGCTTGCTATCAATCAGGTGCTGGCGTAGCTCAGGAAAACATTGACTGGACAAGTGCTCCCATGCAATTAAATCAAGCAGCCCTTGATAATCATTCACTTTGCTACCCTTCACCCAACCATCCAGCGCTCTGCAGAAAAAGGTCACATACTCCACATACGTACTCTCAGGGATCTTCTTCGTCTCCCTGAACCGCTGTCTATATAGTTCCGGAGTTAACCCATACCTGGTCATTAAAGCTTCCTTCATATGGGGGTATGAGGTTTGGAGATCTAAGGGTAAATCTAACAGTGTGTCACGCCCTTCAGCAAGGAACCTTCCCCACAACCCCGCTCCCCAGTCTTTCTCAGGGACCCGGTGGGAGGACATGGCCACCTCGTAGGCCCTAAACCACTGCCCTATGTCATCCTTTCTAAAATACTCCTTTACTACATCTTTGGGGATGTACACCTTGGACTCTACCTGCACTGGTGGAGTGCTGCCACCAGAAGGAGCGGTGTCCAAACTTTTCGCCTTCAGCTCCAACTCCTTCAATCTGATATCATGATCCATTTGGCGTTGTTGTGCCTCCAGGGCCAACTTCCGCTTTTCCATTTCCATTTGTCCTGCCAACTTTGCCATCTCCATTGCATGCGCCCTGTCTGCTGCCCTGTCTGCCAGCTCCTCTGGCGACCGGACTCTGTTGAGCTCCTCAAGGTTGTCGGGCGGAACGATGTCCCCCGCATTCCGTGGGTCTCGTGACTCCTTCCAGGCTCTCAACGCCTTGGTGTACTGGGGCTTCCTCTTGAATCCAGCATGGGGAACTCGGAATTTTACACTGTAGCCTTTCAATTGCTCCATCGTGTAGCCTTCCAGTCTCTCCCAATCCACCTCATCTATTCCGGAAATCACAGAGTGCTCTTCCAGCGGAGTGTGAGCCAGGCATGGTTGCAGTAATGGCAGATGTCTCAACAAAGTTCCAAAAATGAAAACCTGTGGCTGCGTTATTTGGTCTGCTCTCACTATCTGGTGATTAATAATTCACTGTATGCAAATTACAAGTGCAAATCCGTAATCCCACCGCTGCCACCAATGTTAGAGTCGGGGATCTCTGGTTGGCGCAAGGTTGCCCTTGTGTCAAGCAGGAACCCTCTCCTCCACGTCAGGGCGCAGGATAACCCCTTTTGAATGACCCTTGCTCACCCTCTAGGTGCGTGGCGTGAGCAGCCAAGGCGATTCCTCAGGCGTTGTTGGTTAAGCACTTACAATCATACACACAGTAAATACATTAATCCCCCCAGAAACGGACACCAGACTTGGATATATATAAAAATACGTTTCTTTATGTAAAAATAAGGTATATATATCTCAGCAGACTTATCACAAGACCAATAACGTTTTCGCTAGGCCACCAGGTTATACAGCAGGCAAATGTTCTTGGTTCGTAGTTTCAAATGGATAGTTTGTAGTCTCTTTACTTGTAGTTCCAGTACTCACAGAGATCGGTTCCTGCGAATGGGGAAATAAGGCGTTGCGGGCCCCGAGCCCGATACTGGACTTCTTTCGTGATTAGGAGAGTCGGCACAGGTCGGTGCGACTCTCAACTTCGGGAAGTGTTCTTGGGTCCTCAATCAGCAGGTGTGGGCAAGTAGGCAGGCGCGGCCCGCGACCCTTTGGCACGGCGGTGCAGGAGGGTCTCCACAGCGGGGGCGGCGCGGCCTGAAATGTCCGGGGATAGCGAAGCGGGGTCACAGGGCACAGTCAGTGCAGCTGGATGACCCGGCGTAGATCACAGTCGTCGGACGGCTTCCGGCGGGAGGGGTGATAGCGCGTTCAGCGCGCTCCAATGGCAGGCGGTGACAGGGGTGCAAGCGGCCTAGCCCGGGGAAAGAGAGCGGCTCCGGACGGAGCGGGGCTCTCACGGGATTGCGGCAGGCGAGCTCCTGAGTGTCACGACCCTAGGAGGGGCAATGAGGGGCGCAGTCTCTTTTCCAGCGGGATGCACACACGGCTCGAATTGGAGGACGAGCAAGAAGCACAGAGAACCCACTGGTCCTGGGGTTCAGTTCAGGGGGCAAGCTCAGATCAAGCCCTTGGAGAATGTTCAAGCACAAAGTAGCAAAGTCTTTTCAATAGTCTCTTCCTCTCCTTTCTCAGCAAGGCAGGCAGCAGGCCAGCTCCTCCAGCGTCTCCTTCTCCTTCTAGTCGGGCAGAGGTTCTTTGTGGTAAACAGGATTCTGATTTCTTAGGAGCCAGGCTCCTACTTTTATACCATGATTCTTTTGTTCTTTAGCGCCAGGGGGCCTAGGCCTGGCTCAGTCCAGTTCTGGAGCACTTTGTTATGGTGACTCTGCTCTTTCCTTTCAGCAGCAGGGCAGAGACATCAGCCGCCCCACAGGGGGCGGCGCCGGCTTTGTGGTGGCAGAGCACAGGTCTATTCAAGAGTCAAGGTGTACTCCTCCCACCCATCCTGGTGTAATCTCTCTACCCACCACCTGGCAGCCAACCTGTCTCTGGGGATCCCCCCACCCTGCTCCTTACTGTTGCTAGGCAGAACACACACACACACACAGCAGAGGCGGACTGAGATGGTCAGGTCAGTAAATACTAACTTTCTAAAAGTAGTATTTACAAACCCAGGATATTAAAATAAACTTGACTACAAGAAGTATTTTATTATTCTGAGTTCAGGCATACCAAACTTGACACTCTACCATGCTCTCTGAGTCCACTGGGGTCACAGCGTTGGCGTGATCCCAGCAGCCCATTCTGGCCTATGGAGAGCAGGTAGCCTTCAATAGTGAAGAACGGAAAGGGCGGTAATTCACTACTAAGACATGCCACACACACCAGGGCATGTCTTACCTTATGCCTACAATGCACCCTGCCCTTGGACCTACCAGAGGGGTGGCTAATATGTAGGTAAGGGAAGGTTTAGGGACTGGCAAGTGGGGGCACTTGCGCAGTCAGCGCGACGATCCCGGACCGCGCACAGGGTCTGCGGTGGCAGACCCTAGACACATTTTACAAGGCCGCTTCTGTGGGTGGCGCAACCAGCGCTGCAAGCCCACCAGCGGCATTGGCATTCACGAGCCCTGGCACCCCTGGTGCACTTTACTGGGGACTGACAGTGAATCCAATAAACCAATCGTGAACAACAATTACAGGTACACTTTACCTAGGGAGCACTTGCACTGCGGCACGGATTAGCCGTGGCGCAGTGCCCTGAGCGGACAACACCAGCAAAACAATCGAGGCACACCATCAAAAAGTGGAAGGGAAACTCACGCCAAGGTGCCAGGTCTAACAGGATTCCTCTTCGGCGACACAACATCTGCCTTCACTGCCCTGTTATCATCGGATTCCTCTTCGGAGACTCAACATCCGCCTTCACTTGAGTGTTATCATCGGATTCCTCTTCGGTGACACAACATCTGCCTTCACTGCCCTGTTATCATCAGATTCCTCTTCGGTGACACAACATCTGCCTTCACTGCCCCATTATCATCGGATACCTCTTCGGTGACACAACATCTGCCTTCACTGCCCCGTTATCATCGGACACCTCTTCGGTGACACAACATCTGCCTTCACTTCCCTGTTATCATCGGATTTCTCTTCAGTGACACACCATCTGCCTTCACTGCCCTGTTTTCATCGGATTCCTCTTCGGTGACTCAACATCTGCCTTCACTGCCCTGTTATCATCGGAATCCTCTTCGGTGACACAACATCTGCCTTCACTGCCCCGTTATCATCGAATTCCTCTCCGGTGACACAACATCTGCCTTCACTGGCCCGTTATCATCGGATACCTCTTCGGTGACACCACATCTGCCTTCATTGCCCCGTTATCATCGGATTCCTCTTCGGTGACTCAACATCTGCCTTCACTTCCCCATTATCATCGGATACCTCTTCGGTGACACAACATCTGCCTCCACTGCCTTGTTATCATTGGATTCCTCTTCGGTGACACAACCTCTGCCTTCACTGCCCCGTTATCATCGGATTCCTCTTCGGTGACACAACATCTGCCTTCACTGCCCCTTTATCATTCGATTCCTCTTCCGTGACACACCATCTGCCTTCAATGCCCCATTATCATCGGATACCTCTTCGGTGACTCAACAGCTGCCTTCACTGCCCCATTATCATCGGATACCTCTACGGTGATACAACATCTGCCTTCACTGCCCTTGTATCATCGGATACCTCTTCGGCGACACAACATCTGCCTTCACTGCCGTGTTATCATCGGATTCTTTTCTGGCGACACAACATCTGCCTTCACTGCCCTGTTATCATCGGATACCTCTTCAGGGACTCAACATCTGCCTTCACTGCCCCATTATCATCGGATACCTCTTCGGTGACTCAACATCTGCCTTCACTTCCCCATTATCATCGGATACCTCTTCGGTGACACAACATCTGCCTCCACTGCCTTGTTATCATCGGATTCCTCTTCGGTGACACAACATCTGCCTTCACTGCCCTGTTATCGTCGGATTCCTCTTCAGTGACACAACATCTGGTTTCAGTGTCCCGTTAACATCGAATTCCTCTCCGGTGACACAACATCTGCCTTCACTGCCCCGTTATCATCGGATACCTCTTCGGTGACACCACATCTGCCATCATTGCCCCGTTATCATCGGATTCCTCTTCGGCGACACAACATCTGCCTTCACTGCCCTGTTATCATGGGATTCCTCTTCAGTGACACAACATATGCCTTCACTGCCCCGTTATCATCGGATTCCTCTTCGGTGACTCAACATCTGCCTTCACTTGCCCATTATCATCGGATACCTCTTCGGTGACACAACATCTGCCTCCACTGCCTTGTTATCATCGGATTCCTCTTCGGTGACACAACATCTGCCTTCACTGCCCCATTATCTTCGGATTCCTCTTCGGTGACACAACATCTGCCTTCAATGCCCCATTATCATCGGATACCTCTTCGGTGACTCAACAGCTGCCTTCACTGCCCCATTATCATTGGATACCTCTACAGTGATACAACATCTGCCTTCACTGCCCTGTTATCATCGGATACCTCTTCGGCGACACAACATCTGCCTTCACTGCCCTGTTATCATCGGATTCCTCTTCGGCGACACAACATCTACCTTCACTTCCCTGTTATCATCGGATACCTCTTCGGTGACTCAACATCTGCCTTCACTGCCCCATTATCATCGGATACCTCTTCGGTGACTCAACATCTGCCTTCACTTCCCCATTATCATCGGATACCTCTTCGGTGACACAACATCTGCCTCCACTGCCCAGTTATCATTGGATTCCTGTTCGGTGACACATCATCTGCCTTCAGTGCCCCGTTATCATCGGATTCCTCTTCGGCGACACAACATCTGCCTTCACTGCCCTGTTATCATCGGATTCCTCTTCGGTGACTCAACATCCGCCTTCACTTGCGTGTTATCATCGGATTCCTCTTCGGTGACACAACATCTGCCTTCACTGCCCTGTTATCATCAGATTCCTCTTCGGTGACACAACATCTGCCTTCACTGCCCCATTATCATCGGATACCTCTTCCGTGACACAACATCTGCCTTCACCGCCCCGTTATCATCGGACACCTCTTCGGTGACACAACATCTGCCTTCAATGCCCCAGTATCATCGGATTTCTCTTCGGTGACTCAACATCTGCCTTCACTGCCCTGTTATCATTGGATTTCTCTTCAGTGACACACCATCTGCCTTCACTGCCCTGTTATCATCGGATACCTCTGCGGCGACACAACATCTGCCTTCACTGCCCTGTTATCATCGCATTCCTCTTCGGCGAAACAACATCTGCCTTCACTGCCCTGTTATCATCGGATTCCTCTTCGGTGACACAACATCTGCCTTCACTGCCCTGTTATCATCAGCTACCTCTACGGTGATACAACATCTGCCTTCACTGCCCTGTTATCATCAGATACCTCTTCGGCGACACAACATCTGCCTTCAATGCCCCGTTATCATCGGATTCCTCTTCGGTGACACATCTGCCTTTACTGCCCTGTTATCATCGGATTCCTCTTCGGTGACACAACATCTGCCTTCACTGCCCCGTTATCATCGGATTCCTCTTTGGTGACACAACATCTGCCTTCACTGCCCTGTTATCATCGGATTCCTCTTCAGCGACATAACATCTGCCTTCACTGCCCTGTTATCATCGGATTCCTCGTTGGTGACACAACATCTGCCTCCACTGCCTTGTTATCATCGGATTCCTCTTCGGTGACACAACATCTGCCTTCACTGCCCCGTTATCATCGGATTCCTCTTCGGTGACACAACATCTGCCTTCACTGCCCCGGTATCATCGGATTCCTCTTCAGCGACACAACATCTGCCTTCACTGCCCCTTTATCATCGGATTCCTCTTCGGTGACACACCATCTGTCTTCAATGCCCCATTATCATTGGATACTTCTTCGGTGACTCAACATCTGCCTTCACTGCCCCATTATCATCGGATACCTCTACGGTGATACAACATCTGCCTTCACTGCCCTGTTATCATCGGATACCTCTTCGGCGACACAACATCTGCCTTCACTGCCCTGTTATCATGGGAGTCCTCTACAGCGACACAACATCTGCCTTCACTGCCCTGTTATCATCTGATTCCTCTTCGGTGACACAACATCTGCCTTCACTGCCCTGTTATCATCGGATTTCTCTTCAGTGACACACCATCTGCCTTCACTGCCCTGTTATCATCGGGTACCTCTTCGGCGACACAACATCTGCCTTCACTGCCCTGTTATCATCGGATTCCTCTTCGGCGACACAACATCTGCCTTCACTGCCCTGTTACCATCGGATACCTCTTCGGTGACACAACATCTGCCTTCACTGCCCTGTTATCATCGGATACCTCTATGGTGATACAACATCTGCCTTTACTGCCCTGTTATCATCAGATACCTCTTTGGCGACACACCATCTGCCTTCACTGCCCCGTTATCATCGGATTCCTCTTCAGTGACACATCTGCCTTCACTGCCCTGTTATCATCGGATTCCTCTTCGGTGACACAACATCTGCCTTCACTGCCCCGTTATCATCGGATACCTCTTCGGTGACACAACATCTGCCTTCACTGCCCCTTTATCATCGGATTCCTCTTCAGTGACACAACATCTGCCTTCACTGCCCCTTTATCATCGGATGCCTCTTCAGTGACACATCATCTGCCTTCAATGCCCCATTATCACCGGATTTCTCTTCGGTGACTCAACATCTGCCTTCACTGCCCCATTATCATCGGATACCTCTACGATGATACAACATCTGCCTTCACTGCCCTGTTATCATCGGATACCTCTTCTGTGACACAAAATCTGCCTTCACTGCCCTGTTATCATCGGATTCCTCTTCGGCGACACAACATCTGCCTTCACTGCCCTGTTATCATCGGATTCCTCTTAGGTGACACAACATCTGCCTTCACTGCCCTGTTATCATCGGATTTCTCTTCAGTGACACACCATCTGCCTTCACTGCCCTGTTCTCATCTGATACCTCTTCGGCGACACAACATCTGCCTTTACTGCCCTGTGATCATCGGAATCCTCTTCGGTGACACAACATCTGCCTTCACTGCCCTGTTATCATCGGATTCCTCTTCGGTGACACAACATCTGCCTTCACAGCCCTGTTATCATCGGATTCCTCTTCGGCGACATAACATCTGCCTTCACTGCCCTGTTATCATCGGATTCCTCTTCGGTGACACAACATCTGCCTTCACTGCCCTGTTATCATCGGATACCTCTTCGGTGACTCAACATCTGCCTTCACTGCCCCATTATCATCGGATACCTCTGCGGTGACTCATCATCTGCCTTCACTTCCCCATTATCATCGGATACCTGTTCGGTGACACAACACCTGCCTCCACTGCCTTGTTATCATCGGATTCCTCTTCGGTGACACAACATCTGCCTTCGCTGCCCGTTATCATCGGATTCCACTTCGGTGACACAACTTCTGCCTTCACTGCCCCGTTATCATCGGATTCCTCTTCGGTGACTCAACATCTGCCTTCACTGCCCTGTTATCATCGGATTCCTCTTTGGTGACACAACATCTGCCTTCACTGCCCTGTTATCATCGGATTCCTCTTCGGTGACACAACATCTGCCTTCACTGCCCCGTTATCATCCGGTGCCTCTTCGGTGACACAACATCTGAATTCATTGCCCCGTTATCATCGGATTCCTCTTCGGTGACACAACATCTGCCTTCACTGCCCTGTTATCATCTGATTCCTCTTCGGTGACACAACATCTGCCTTCACTGCCCCTTTATCATCGATTCCTGTTCGGTGACACATCATCTACCTTCACTGCCCCGTTATCATCGGATTCCTCTTCGGTGACACAACATCTGCCTTCACTGCCCCGTTATCATCCGGTGCCTCTTCGGTGACACAACATCTGAATTCATTGCCCCGTTATCATCGGATTCCTCTTCGGTGACACAACATCTGCCTTCACTGCCCTGTTATCATCAGATTCCTCTTCAGTGACACATCAAATGCCTTCACTTCCCCGTTATCATCGGATTCCTCTTCGGCGACACAACATCTGCCTTCACTACCCCTTTATCATCGGATTCCTCTTCGGTGACACACCATCTGTCTTCAATGCCCCATTATCATTGGATACTTCTTCGGTGACTCAACATCTGCCTTCACTGCCCCATTATCATCGGATACCTCTACGGTGATACAACATCTGCCTTCACTGCCCTGTTATCATCGGATACCTCTTCGGCGACACAACATCTGCCTTCACTGCCCTGTTATCATGGGAGTCCTCTACAGCGACACAACATCTGCCTTCACTGCCCTGTTATCATCTGATTCCTCTTCGGTGACACAACATCTGCCTTCACTGCCCTGTTATCATCGGATTTCTCTTCAGTGACACACCATCTGCCTTCACTGCCCTGTTATCATCGGGTACCTCTTCGGCGACACAACATCTGCCTTCACTGCCCTGTTATCATCGGATTCCTCTTCGGCGACACAACATCTGCCTTCACTGCCCTGTTACCATCGGATACCTCTTCGGTGACACAACATCTGCCTTCACTGCCCTGTTATCATCGGATACCTCTATGGTGATACAACATCTGCCTTTACTGCCCTGTTATCATCAGATACCTCTTCGGCGACACACCATCTGCCTTCACTGCCCCGTTATCATCGGATTCCTCTTCAGTGACACATCTGCCTTCACTGCCCTGTTATCATCGGATTCCTCTTCGGTGACACAACATCTGCCTTCACTGCCCCGTTATCATCGGATACCTCTTCGGTGACACAACATCTGCCTTCACTGCCCTGTTATCATCGGATTCCTCTTCAGTGACACAACATCTGCCTTCACTGCCCCTTTATCATCGGATGCCTCTTCAGTGACACATCATCTGCCTTCAATGCCCCATTATCACCGGATTTCTCTTCGGTGACTCAACATCTGCCTTCACTGCCCCATTATCATCGGATACCTCTACGATGATACAACATCTGCCTTCACTGCCCTGTTATCATCGGATACCTCTTCTGTGACACAAAATCTGCCTTCACTGCCCTGTTATCATCGGATTCCTCTTCGGCGACACAACATCTGCCTTCACTGCCCTGTTATCATCGGATTCCTCTTAGGTGACACAACATCTGCCTTCACTGCCCTGTTATCATCGGATTTCTCTTCAGTGACACACCATCTGCCTTCACTGCCCTGTTCTCATCTGATACCTCTTCGGCGACACAACATCTGCCTTTACTGCCCTGTGATCATCGGAATCCTCTTCGGTGACACAACATCTGCCTTCACTGCCCTGTTATCATCGGATACCTCTTCGGTGACTCAACATCTGCCTTCACTGCCCCATTATCATCGGATACCTCTGCGGTGACTCATCATCTGCCTTCACTTCCCCATTATCATCGGATACCTGTTCGGTGACACAACACCTGCCTCCACTGCCTTGTTATCATCGGATTCCTCTTCGGTGACACAACATCTGCCTTCGCTGCCCGTTATCATCGGATTCCACTTCGGTGACACAACTTCTGCCTTCACTGCCCCGTTATCATCGGATTCCTCTTCGGTGACTCAACATCTGCCTTCACTGCCCTGTTATCATCGGATTCCTCTTTGGTGACACAACATCTGCCTTCACTGCCCTGTTATCATCGGATTCCTCTTCGGTGACACAACATCTGCCTTCACTGCCCCGTTATCATCCGGTGCCTCTTCGGTGACACAACATCTGAATTCATTGCCCCGTTATCATCGGATTCCTCTTCGGTGACACAACATCTGCCTTCACTGCCCTGTTATCATCTGATTCCTCTTCGGTGACACAACATCTGCCTTCACTGCCCCTTTATCATCGATTCCTGTTCGGTGACACATCATCTACCTTCACTGCCCCGTTATCATCAGATTCCTCTTCGGCGCACAACATCTGCCTTCACTGCCCTGTTATCATCGGATTCCTCTTTGGTGACTCAACATCCGCCTTCATTGCATGTTATCATCGGATTCCTCTTCGGTGACACAACATCTGCCTTCACTGCCCTGTTATCATCAGATTCCTCTTCAGTGACACATCAAATGCCTTCACTGCCCCGTTATCATCGGATTCCTCTTCGGCGACACAACATCTGCCTTTACTGCCCTGTTATCATCGGATTCCTCTTTGGTGACTCAACATCCGCCTTCATTTGCGTGTTATTATCGGATTCCTCTTCGGTGACACAACATCTGCCTTCACTGCCCTGTTATCATCAGATTCCTCTTCAGTGACACAACATCTGCCTTCACTGCCCCATTATCATCGGATACCTCTTCGGTGACAAAACATCTGCCTTCACTGCCCCGTTATCATCGGACACCTCTTCGGAGACTCAACATCTGCCTTCACTGCATTGTTATCATCGGATTCCTCTTCGGTGACTCAACATCTGCCTTCACTGCCCTGTTATCATCGGATTCCTCTTCGGTGACTCAACATCTGCCTTCACTGCCCCGTTATCATCGAATTCCTCTCCGGTGACACAACATCTGCCTTCACTGCCCCGTTATCATCGGATACCTCTTCGGTGACACCACATCTGCCTTCATTGCCCTGTTATCATCGGATTCCTCTTCGGCGACACAACATCTGCCTTCACTGCCCTGTTATCATCGGATTCCTCTTCGGTGACACAACATCTGCCTTCACTGCCCTGTTATCATCGGATTCCTCTTCGGCGACATAACATCTGCCTTCACTGCCCCGTTATCATTGGATTCCTCTTCGGTGACGCAACAACTGCCTTCACTGCCCCGTTATCATCGGATTCCTCTTCGGTGACACAACATCTGCCTTCACTGCGCCGTTATCATCGGTGTTAGAGTCGGGGATCTCTGGTTGGCGCAAGGTTGCCCTTGTGTCAAGCAGGAACCCTCTCCTCCACGTCAGGGCGCAGGATAACCCCTTTTGAATGACCCTTGCTCACCCTCTAGGTGCGTGGCGTGAGCAGCCAAGGCGATTCCTCAGGCGTTGTTGGTTAAGCACTTACAATCACACACACAGTAAATACATCAATCCAGCCAGAAACGGACACCAGACTTGGATATATATAAAAATACGATTCTTTATGTAAAAATAGGGCATATATTTCTCAGCAGACTTATCACAAGACCAATAACGTTTTCGCTAGGCCACCAGGTTGTAAAGCAGGCAAATGTTCTTGGTTCGTAGTTCCAAATGGATACTTTGTAGTCTCTTTACTTGTAGTTCCGGTACTCACAGAGATCGGCTCCTGCGAACGGGGAAATAAGGCGTTGCGGGCCCCGAGCCCGATACTGGAACTTCTTTCGTGATGGGGAGAGTCGGCACAGGTCGGGGCGACTCTCAGCTTGGGAAGTGTTCTTGGGTCCTCAATCAGCAGGTGTGGGCAAGTAGGCAGGCGCGGCCCGCGACCCGTTAGCACGGCGGTGCAGGAGGGTCTCCACAGCGGGGGCGGCGCGGCCCGAGATGTCCGGGGATAGCGAAGCGGGGTCACAGGGCACAGTCAGTGCAGCTGGGGGACCCGGCGTAGATCACAGTCGTCGGACGGCTTCCGGCGGGAGGGGTGATAGCGCGTTCAGCGCACTCCAATGGCAGGCGGTGACAGGGGTGCAAGCGGCCTGGCCCGGGGACAGAGAGCGGCTCCGGACGGAGCGGGGCTCTCACGGGATTGCGGCAGGCGAGCTCCTGAGTGTCACGGCCCTAGGAGGGGCGATGAGGGGCGCAGTCTCTTTTCCAGCGGGATGCACACACGGCTCGAATTGGAGGACGAGCAAGAAGCACAGAGAACCCACTGGTCCTGGGGTTCAGTTCAGGGGGCAAGCTCAGATCAAGCCCTTGGAGAATGTTCAAGCACAAAGTAGCAAAGTCTTTTCAGTAGTCTCTTCCTCTCCTTTCTCAGCAAGGCAGGCAGCAGGCCAGCTCCTCCAGCGTCTCCTTCTCCTTCTAGTCGGGCAGAGGTTCTTTGTGGTAAACAGGATTCTGATTTCTTAGGAGCCAGGCTCCTACTTTTATACCATGATTCTTTTGTTCTTTAGCGCTAGGGGGCCTTGGCCTGGCTCAGTCCAGTTCTGGAGCACTTTGTTATGGTGACTCTGCTCTTTCCTTTCAGCAGCAGGGCAGAGACATCAGCCGCCCCACAGGGGGTGGCGCCGGCTTTGTGGTGGCAGAGCACAGGTCTATTCAAGAGTCAAGGTGTACTCCTCCCACCCATCCTGGTGTGATCTCTCTACCCACCACCTGGCAGCCAACCTGTCTCTGGGGATCCCCCCAACCCTGCTCCTTACTGTTGCTAGGCAGACACACACACACACAGCAGAGGCGGACTGAGATGGTCAGGTCAGTAAATACTAACTTTCTAAAAGTAGTATTTACAAACCCAGGATACTAAAATAAACTTGACTACAAGAAGTATTTTATCATCCTGAGTTCAGGCATACTAAACTCGACACTCTACCATGCTCTCTGAGTCCACCGGGGTCGCAGCGTTGGCGCGATCCCGGCAGCCCATTCTGGCCTACGGAGAGCAGGTAGCCTTCAATAGTGAAGAACGAAAAGGGCGGTAATTCACTACTAAGACATGCCACACACATCAGGGCATGTCCTACCTTATACCTACAATGCACCCTGCCCTTGGGCCTACCAGAGGGGTGGCTAATATGTAGGTAAGGGAAGGTTTTAGGGACTGGCAAGTGGGGGCACTTGCGCAGTCAGCGCGACGGTCCCGGACCGCGCACAGGGTCTGCGGTGGCAGACCCTAGACACACTTTACACAGCCGCTTCCGTGGGTGGCGCAACCAGCGCTGCAAGCCCACCAGCAGCATTGGTATTCACAAGCCCTGGCACCCCTGGTGCACTTTACTGGGGACTGACAGTGAATCCAATAAACCAATCATGGACATCAATTATGGGTACACTTTACGTAGGGAGCACTTGCACTGCGGCACGGATTAGCCGTGGCGCAGTGCCCTGAGCGGACAACACCAGCAAAACAATCGAGGCACACCATCAAAAAGTGGAAGGGAAACTCACGCCAAGGTGCCAGGTCTAACACGTGTCCCCTCCAGCTGAAATGTGGGGAGAACTACCCTTGCCCAGGGGGTTCCTCGTCACTAAGGCGGAAATACCTGGACAGACCGTCAGCGTTGGCGTGATCTGTACCAGGACGGTGTTCCACCGTAAAGTCCATACCCTGTAGGGAGATGGACCACCTCAACAGCTTCGGGTTTTCACCCCTCATCTGCATCAACCATCTGAGGGGTCTGTGGTCCGTCTGAACCCGGAAGTGAGACCCAAACAAGTAGGGTCTTAGCTTCTTCAGCGCCCAGACCACAGCAAATGCTTCTCGCTCAATTGCACTCCACCTACTTTCCCGTGGAAGTAACCTCCTACTGATGAAGGCTACGGGTTGGTCCCAGCCCTCCTCAGTCATCTGTGAAAGAACAGCCCCTACACCATGCTCTGAAGCGTCTGTCTGCACTAGGAATTCCTTGGAGAAGTCAGGGGCCAAGAGCACGGGCGCCGTGCACATGGCCGTCTTCAGGGTGTCGAAAGCTTTCTGACAGGTGTCAGTCCAAATCACGTTCCTGGGCTGCTTCTTCGAGGTCAGCTCTGTCAAGGGGGCAACGATCGTTCCATAGCCCTTGACAAACCTCCTGTAGTACCCAGTGAGCCCCAGGAAGGCCCTCACTGCGGTCTGCGTCTTGGGGGGTTCCCAAGCCAGGATGGTTTCAATTTTGGGTTGCAAGGGTGCCACCTTGCCACTCCCCACTTGGTGTCCCAAGTACACCACGGAACCCTGCCCGATCTGGCACTTGCTTGCCTTGATCGTGAGGCCTGCTCGGCGCAGCGCCATCAACACTTCCCAGAGGTGGCGCAGGTGTTCAGGCCAGGTGGCACTGAACACTGCGATGTCATCCAGGTAGGCGGCACTGAACGCATCCAGCCCAACCAGTACCTGGTTGACCAACCTCTGAAAGGTGGCAGGGGCATTCTTCATCCCAAATGGCATGACTCGGAACTGGAAGTGCCCATCTGGTGTAGAGAATGCTGACCTCTCTTTGGCCCCATCGGTCAAGGCGATCTGCCAGTACCCAGACGTTAAATCAAACGTACTGAGGAACCGGGCAGCCCCAGCCGATCAATGAGCTCATCAGCTCTGGGGATGGGGTGCGCGTCAGTCTTCGTGACCGAATTGAGTCCTCTGTAGTCCACACAGAACCGGAGTTCAGGTGTGGCTCCCGGCGCAGCAGCCTTTGGGACCAAGACCACGGGGCTGGACCAAGGACTGCTGGAGGACTCAACCACCCCTAGCGCAAGCATTTTGGAGACCTCTTCCTTGATGCAAGCTCTGACCCTGTCAGTTACCCTGTAAGCCTTGTGCTTCACAGGTAAGCTGTCTCCTGTGTCCACATCATGGACGCACCAATCTGTGACACCAGGAACCAGGGAGAATCGGTCGGAGAATTGTCCCAGCAAGTGGCGGCAATCTTCCTGTTGTTCGGGCGTCAGGGTGGGTGAGAGGTTAACTCCATCCACTGACCCATCGTTCTCAGAGGCCACTAAGAGATCAGGAAGAGGCTCGGTCTCCTCTTCCATTCCATCATCAGTGGCCAGCAGCATGCCCACTTCGGTCCTCTCTAAGTGGGGCTTAAGGCGGTTAACATGTAGGACCCTCAAAGGGTTCCTGGGAGTCTGCATGTCCACCAAGTAGGTGATAGGACTTTTGCGCTCCACAACCTCAAATGGACCTGTCCACTTATCCTGATGTGCACACGGCTCCACTGGGGCCAAGACCCACACCTTTTGTCCAGGTTGAAGCTCTACCAGAGTGGCATTCCGGTCGTACCACCGCTTCATCTCCTCCTGGCTGGCTTCCAGATTTGCCTCAGCAAGTTGCCTGAAACGCCGAGTCTGGTTTCGGAAGGCCAGCATGTAACTATATACATTCTGGGGAGGTTTCCTGGGAGATTGCTCCCAGCCTTCCTTTACCAAACTCAGAGGTCCTCTTACCGGGTGACCATACAGAAGCTCAAAGGGGCTGAATCCTAGAGACTTCTGTGGCACCTCTCGGTAAGCGAAGAGCAGGCATGGCAAGAGGACGTCCCACTTACGCCTCATTGGACCGTCCAGGCCCATGATCATGCCTTTGAGGGTTCGGTTGAATCTCTTAACCAACCCATTTCCTTGGGGGTGGTAAGGAGTGGTGAACTTGTAAGTTACCCCACACTCCTTCCACAGAGATTTCATATATGTGGATATGAAATTGGTCCCCCTGTCGCTCACCACCTCTAGAGGGAATCCCACTCGGGAGAAAATTCCCATCAGTGCTCGTCCCACCACGGGGGCCGTCACTGTCCTCAGAGGGATGGCTTCAGGGTACCGGGTGGCATGGTCCACCAAGACCAGGATGAACCTGTTGCCCAGGGCTGTCTTGGGGTCCAGAGGCCCCACAATGTCAATACCCACTCGTTGGAATGGCGTACCGACCACAGGGAAAGGTTGCAGAGGAGCCTTGTGCTTCCCTCCGCTCTTACCACTTGCCTGGCAAGTCTGACAGGTTCTGCAGTAGGAATCGGAATTCTTGTGCATTTGGGGCCAGTAAAAGTGGGTGACAAGCCTGTCATAGGTCTTGTCCATCCCCAAATGTCCTGCTAACGGCACATCGTGAGCCAGCCCCAGTAGGAAGGTTCTGAACTTCTGGGGTACCACCAGCACACGGGCTGACCCAGGTTCAGCAGCCTTAGGCTCGGAATACAGGAGGTCACTCTCCCAGTACACGTAGTGTGTTTTGGCCTGAACACCATTGGCCTGGTCTGCAGCCTGCTGCCGCATACCCACGAGAGAAGGGCGTTCTTTCTGCTCCCTGCAGAATTCCTCCCTGGAGGGACCTCCTTCCTGCTGCCAATGGGTCAGCTCAGGCAGATCTCCCAGTTCGGCAATCTGTTCCCCGGTAGGCTCCAGAGCATCCCCCTCAGGGTCTACTTCCTCCTGGGCCGTGGGAACTTCGGGGGCCGGTTTCCCGCGCCTCCTGCGCCTTCTCCCTAAGGCCGGTTCCTGGACCTCTCCCTCAGGCTCCAGGACCCTCTCAACACCCCTACTGGCTGCCATGGACCGGGTGGTCATGCACGCCCAGTCGGGTAGACCCACCATCCTCAGATGCGTGGTCTTCTCCACCTTTTCCCAGGGGGAGCTCTCCAGGTCGTTTCCCAGCAGACAGTCTACAGGCATGTCAGTTCTCACAGCGACTTGTAGAGTACCAGAAACCTCCCCCCACTCAAAGGGAACTTGAGCCATTGGACAACGACTCTCTACGTTGTCAGCATTGACAACCCTACAGTAGGCATTGGGTACAATCTGCTCTTGAGACACCAGGTGTTGCCTCACCGAGGTCACGCTGGCTCCTGTATCTCTAAGAGCCTCAACCTTCTTTCCATTGATGGTTACCACCTGCCCATATTTCTTAGTGTTAGAGGGCAGGTAGGTTACAGGGACCATCTCACAGTCTCCTAGCGAGACTAGGGTCATCTGCCCGGGACCCCCACCCTCCTGGACTGCTACTTCCTCCCCAAAGTTAACACTAGCTACTTGCCGGGGTGGAGCACCAGTGGGTGCGGTCTTACCAAACAGGCGACACTTAGGATCAGAGGCAATGTGACCCGGGTCACCACACTTATAACAATTGAAGGGCCCCTTTGGAACAGGTCTACCTGTCGGGGCCCCGTTCTGCTGCGGGGGTGGGGGAGGCTGAGAACCCTTCTGCTGGTTCCCTTGGGAATTACTTTGGGGGCCTTTTTGGAACCCCTTCTGTTTACCCTTGTCCCCCCCACTCTTCTGCTGGGGACCCTGCCCACCTTTGGCGGAGTCTCCCACTTGACCCTTGTGGACCCTGGTGCTGAGCCAGCGGTCCGCCTCCTCAGCAAGCTTCCTCGGGTTGGACAGCTTGCTATCAATCAGGTGCTGGCGTAGCTCAGGAAAACATTGACTGGACAAGTGCTCCCATGCAATTAAATCAAGCAGCCCTTGATAATCATTCACTTTGCTACCCTTCACCCAACCATCCAGCGCTCTGCAGAAAAAGGTCACATACTCCACATACGTACTCTCAGGGATCTTCTTCGTCTCCCTGAACCGCTGTCTATATAGCTCCGGAGTTAACCCATACCTGGTCATTAAAGCTTCCTTCATATGGGGGTATGAGGTTTGGAGATCTAAGGGTAAATCTAACAGGGTGTCGCGCCCTTCAGCAAGGAACCTTCCCCACAACCCCGCTCCCCAGTCTTTCTCAGGGACCCGGTGTGAGGACATGGCCACCTCGTAGGCTCTAAACCACTGCCCTATGTCATCCTTTCTAAAATACTCCTTTACTACATCTTTGGGGATGTACACCTTGGACTCTACCTGCACTGGTGGAGTGCTGCCACCAGAAGGAGCGGTGTCCAAACTTTTCGCCTTCAGCTCCAACTCCTTCAATCTGATATCATGATCCATTTGGCGTTGTTGTGCCTCCAGGGCCAACTTCTGCTTTTCCATTTCCATTTGTCCTGCCAACTTTGCCATCTCCATTGCATGCGCCCTGTCTGCTGCCCTGTCTGCCAGCTCCTCTGGCGACCGGACTCTGCTGGGCTCCTCAAGGTTGTCGGGTGGAACGATGTCCCCCGCATTCCGTGGGTCTCGTGACTCCTTCCAGGCTCTCAGCGCCTTGGTGTACTGGTTCTTCCTCTTGAATCCAGCATGGGGGACTCTGAATTTTACACTGTAGCCTTTCAATTGCTCCATCGTGTAGCCTTCCAGTCTCTCCCAATCCACCTCATCTATTCCAGAAATCACAGAGAGTGCTCTTCCAGCGGAGTGTGAGCCAGGCATGGTTGCAGTAATGGCAGATGTCTCAACAAAGTTCCAAAAATGAAAACCTGTGGCTGCGTTATTTGGTCTGCTCTCACTATCTGGTGATTAATAATTCACTGTATGTAAATTACAAGTGCAAATCCGAAATCCCAACCGCTGCCAACAATGTTAGAGTCGGGGATCTCTGGTTGGCGCAAGGTTGCCCTTGTGTCAAGCAGGAACCCTCTCCTCCACGTCAGGGCGCAGGATAACCCCTTTTGAATGACCCTTGCTCACCCTCTAGGTGCGTGGCGTGAGCAGCCAAGGCGATTCCTCAGGCGTTGTTGGTTAAGCACTTACAATCACACACACAGTAAATACATCAATCCAGCCAGAAACGGACACCAGACTTGGATATATATAAAAATACGATTCTTTATGTAAAAATAGGGCATATATTTCTCAGCAGACTTATCACAAGACCAATAACGTTTTCGCTAGGCCACCAGATTGTAAAGCAGGCAAATGTTCTTGGTTCGTAGTTCCAAATGGATACTTTGTAGTCTCTTTACTTGTAGTTCCGGTACTCACAGAGATCGGCTCCTGCGAACGGGGAAATAAGGCGTTGCGGGCCCCGAGCCCGATACTGGAACTTCTTTCGTGATGGGGAGAGTCGGCACAGGTCGGGGCGACTCTCAGCTTGGGAAGTGTTCTTGGGTCCTCAATCAGCAGGTGTGGGCAAGTAGGCAGGCGCGGCCCGCGACCCGTTAGCACGGCGGTGCAGGAGGGTCTCCACAGCGGGGGCGGCGCGGCCCGAGATGTCCTGGGATAGCGAAGTGGGGTCACAGGGCACAGTCAGTGCAGCTGGGGGACCCGGCGTAGATCACAGTCGTCGGACGGCTTCCGGCGGGAGGGGTGATAGCGCGTTCAGCGCACTCCAATGGCAGGCGGTGACAGGGGTGCAAGCGGCCTGGCCCGGGGACAGAGAGCGGCTCCGGACGGAGCGGGGCTCTCACGGGATTGGGGCAGGCGAGCTCCTGAGTGTCACGGCCCTAGGAGGGGCGATGAGGGGCGCAGTCTCTTTTCCAGCGGGATGCACACACGGCTCGAATTGGAGGACGAGCAAGAAGCACAGAGAACCCACTGGTCCTGGGGTTCAGTTCAGGGGGCAAGCTCAGATCAAGCCCTTGGAGAATGTTCAAGCACAAAGTAGCAAAGTCTTTTCAGTAGTCTCTTCCTCTCCTTTCTCAGCAAGGCAGGCAGCAGGCCAGCTCCTCCAGCGTCTCCTTCTCCTTCTAGTCGGGCAGAGGTTCTTTGTGGTAAACAGGATTCTGATTTCTTAGGAGCCAGGCTCCTACTTTTATACCATGATTCTTTTGTTCTTTAGCGCTAGGGGGCCTTGGCCTGGCTCAGTCCAGTTCTGGAGCACTTTGTTATGGTGACTCTGCTCTTTCCTTTCAGCAGCAGGGCAGAGACATCAGCCGCCCCACAGGGGGTGGCGCCGGCTTTGTGGTGGCAGAGCACAGGTCTATTCAAGAGTCAGGGTGTACTCCTCCCACCCATCCTGGTGTGATCTCTCTACCCACCACCTGGCAGCCAACCTGTCTCTGGGGATCCCCCCAACCCTGCTCCTTACTGTTGCTAGGCAGACACACACACACACAGCAGAGGCGGACTGAGATGGTCAGGTCAGTAAATACTAACTTTCTAAAAGTAGTATTTACAAACCCAGGATACTAAAATAAACTTGACTACAAGAAGTATTTTATCATCCTGAGTTCAGGCATACTAAACTCGACACTCTACCATGCTCTCTGAGTCCACCGGGGTCGCAGCGTTGGCGCGATCCCGGCAGCCCATTCTGGCCTACGGAGAGCAGGTAGCCTTCAATAGTGAAGAACGAAAAGGGCGGTAATTCACTACTAAGACATGCCACACACATCAGGGCATGTCCTACCTTATACCTACAATGCACCCTGCCCTTGGGCCTACCAGAGGGGTGGCTAATATGTAGGTAAGGGAAGGTTTTCGGGACTGGCAAGTGGGGGCACTTGCGCAGTCAGCGCGACGGTCCCGGACCGCGCACAGGGTCTGCGGTGGCAGACCCTAGACACACTTTACACAGCCGCTTCCGTGGGTGGCGCAACCAGCGCTGCAAGCCCACCAGCAGCATTGGTATTCACAAGCCCTGGCACCCCTGGTGCACTTTACTGGGGACTGACAGTGAATCCAATAAACCAATCATGGACATCAATTATGGGTACACTTTACGTAGGGAGCACTTGCACTGCGGCACGGATTAGCCGTGGCGCAGTGCCCTGAGCGGACAACACCAGCAAAACAATCGAGGCACACCATCAAAAAGTGGAAGGGAAACTCACGCCAAGGTGCCAGGTCTAACAATCGGATACCTCTTCGGTGACACAACATCTGCCTTCACTGCCCCGTTATCATCGGATTCCTCTTTGGTGACACAACATCTGCCTTCACTGCTCTGTTATCATCAGATTCCTCTTCGGCGACATAACATCTGCCTTCACTGCCCCGTTATCATCGGATTCCTCTTCGGTGACACATCTGCCTTCACTGCCCCGTTATCATCGGATTCTTCTTCGGTGACACAACATCTGCCTTCACTGCCCTGTTATCATCGGATTCCCCTTCGGTGACACAACATCTGCCTTCACTGCCCTGTTATCATCAGCTACCTCTACGGTGATACAACATCTGCCTTCACTGCCCTGTTATCATCAGATACCTCTTCGGCGACACAACATCTGCCTTCAATTCCCCGTTATCATCGGATTCCTCTTCGGTGACACATCTGCCTTCACTGCCCTGTTATCATCGGATTCCTCTTCGGTGACACCACATCTGCCTTCACTGCCCTGTTATCATCGGATACCTCTTCGGTGACTCAACATCTGCCTTCACTGCCCCATTATCATCGGATACCTCTGCGGTGACTCATCATCTGCCTTCACTTCCCCATTATCATCGGATACCTGTTCGGTGACACAACATCTGCCTCCACTGCCTTGTTATCATCGGATTCCTCTTCGGTGACACAACATCTGCCTTCGCTGCCGGTTATCATCGGATTCCACTTCGGTGACACAACTTCTGCCTTCACTGCCCCGTTATCATCGGATTCCTCTTCGGTGACTCAACATCTGCCTTCACTGCCCTGTTATCATCGGATTCCTCTTTGGTGACACAACATCTGCCTTCACTGCCCTGTTATCATCGGATTCCTCTTCGGTGACACAACATCTGCCTTCACTGCCCCGTTATCATCCGGTGCCTCTTCGGTGACACAACATCTGAATTCATTGCCCCGTTATCATCGGATTCCTCTTCGGTGACACAACATCTGCCTTCACTGCCCTGTTATCATCTGATTCCTCTTCGGTGACACAACATCTGCCTTCACTGCCCCTTTATCATCGATTCCTGTTCGGTGACACATCATCTACCTTCACTGCCCCGTTATCATCGGATTCCTCTTCGGCGCACAACATCTGCCTTCACTGCCCTGTTATCATCGGATTCCTCTTTGGTGACTCAACATCCGCCTTCATTGCATGTTATCATCGGATTCCTCTTCGGTGACACAACATCTGCCTTCACTGCCCTGTTATCATCAGATTCCTCTTCAGTGACACATCAAATGCCTTCACTGCCCCGTTATCATCGGATTCCTCTTCGGCGACACAACATCTGCCTTTACTGCCCTGTTATCATCGGATTCCTCTTTGGTGACTCAACATCCGCCTTCATTTGCGTGTTATTATCGGATTCCTCTTCGGTGACACAACATCTGCCTTCACTGCCCTGTTATCATCAGATTCCTCTTCAGTGACACAACATCTGCCTTCACTGCCCCATTATCATCGGATACCTCTTCGGTGACAAAACATCTGCCTTCACTGCCCCGTTATCATCGGACACCTCTTCGGTGACTCAACATCTGCCTTCACTGCATTGTTATCATCGGATTCCTCTTCGGTGACTCAACATCTGCCTTCACTGCCCTGTTATCATCGGATTCCTCTTCGGTGACTCAACATCTGCCTTCACTGCCCCGTTATCATCGAATTCCTCTCCGGTGACACAACATCTGCCTTCACTGCCCCGTTATCATCGGATACCTCTTCGGTGACACAACATCTGCCTTCATTGCCCTGTTATCATCGGATTCCTCTTCGGCGACACAACATCTGCCTTCACTGCCCTGTTATCATCGGATTCCTCTTCGGTGACACAACATCTGCCTTCACTGCCCTGTTATCATCGGATTCCTCTTCGGCGACATAACATCTGCCTTCACTGCCCCGTTATCATTGGATTCCTCTTCGGTGACGCAACAACTGCCTTCACTGCCCCGTTATCATCGGATTCCTCTTCGGTGAAACAACATCTGCCTTCACTGCCCCGTTATCATCGGATACCTCTTCGGTGACACAACATCTGCCTTCACTGCCCCGTTATCATCGGATTCCTCTTTGGTGACACAACATCTGCCTTCACTGCTCTGTTATCATCAGATTCCTCTTCGGCGACATAACATCTGCCTTCACTGCCCCATTATCATCGGATTCCTCTTCGGTGACACATCTGCCTTCACTGCCCCGTTATCATCGGATTCTTCTTCGGTGACACAACATCTGCCTTCACTGCCCTGTTATCATCGGATTCCCCTTCGGTGACACAACATCTGCCTTCACTGCCCTGTTATCATCAGCTACCTCTACGGTGATACAACATCTGCCTTCACTGCCCTGTTATCATCAGATACCTCTTCGGCGACACAACATCTGCCTTCAATGCCCCGTTATCATCGCATTCCTCTTCGGTGACTCATCTGCCTTCACTGCCCTGTTATCATCGGATTCCTCTTCGGTGACACAACATCTGCCTTCACTGCCCCGTTATCATCGGATTCCTCTTTGGTGACACAACATCTGCCTTCACTGCCCTGTTATCATCGGATTCCTCTTCAGCGACATAACATCTGCCTTCACTGCCCTGTTATCATCGGATTCCTCTTCAGCGACATAACATCTGCCTTCACTGCCCTGTTATCATCGGATTCCTCGTTGGTGACACAACATCTGCCTCTACTGCCTTGTTATCATCGGATTCCTCTTCGGTGACACAACATCTGCCTTCACTGCCCCGTTATCATCGGATTCCTCTTCGGTGACACAACATCTGCCTTCACTGCCCCGGTATCATCGGATTCCTCTTCAGCGACACAACATCTGCCTTCACTGCCCCTTTATCATCGGATTCCTCTTCGGTGACACACCATCTGTCTTCAATGCCCCATTATCATCGGATACTTCTTCGGTGACTCAACATCTGCCTTCACTGCCCCATTATCATCGGATACCTCTACGGTGACACAACATCTGCCTTCACTGCCCTGTTATCATCGGATACCTCTTCGGCGACACAACATCTGCCTTCACTGCCCTGTTATCATGGGAGTCCTCTTCGGCGACACAACATCTGCCTTCACTGCCCTGTTATCATCTGATTCCTCTTCGGTGACACAACATCTGCCTTCACTGCCCTGTTATCATCGGATTTCTCTTCAGTGACACACCATCTGCCTTCACTGCCCTGTTATCATCGGGTACCTCTTCGGCGACACAACATCTGCCTTCACTGCCCTGTTATCATCGGATTCCTCTTCGGCGACACAACATCTGCCTTCACTGCCCTGTTACCATCGGATACCTCTTCGGTGACACAACATCTGCCTTCACTGCCCTGTTATCATCGGATACCTCTATGGTGATACAACATCTGCCTTTACTGCCCTGTTATCATCAGATACCTCTTTGGCGACACACCATCTGCCTTCACTGCCCCGTTATCATCGGATTCCTCTTCAGTGACACATCTGCCTTCACTGCCCTGTTATCATCGGATTCCTCTTCGGTGACACAACATCTGCCTTCACTGCCCCGTTATCATCGGATACCTCTTCGGTGACACAACATCTGCCTTCACTGCCCCGTTATCATCGGATTCCTCTTCAGTGACACAACATCTGCCTTCACTGCCCCTTTATCATCGGATGCCTCTTCAGTGACACATCATCTGCCTTCAATGCCCCATTATCATCGGATTTCTCTTCGGTGACTCAACATCTGCCTTCACTGCCCCATTATCATCGGATACCTCTACGATGATGCAACATCTGCCTTCACTGCCCTGTTATCATCGGATACCTCTTCTGTGACACAAAATCTGCCTTCACTGCCCTGTTATCATCGGATTCCTCTTCGGCGACACAACATCTGCCTTCACTGCCCTGTTATCATCGGATTCCTCTTCGGTGACACAACATCTGCCTTCACTGCCCTGTTATCATCGGATTTCTCTTCAGTGACACACCATCTGCCTTCACTGCCCTGTTCTCATCTGATACCTCTTCGGCGACACAACATCTGCCTTTACTGCCCTGTGATCATCGGAATCCTCTTCGATGACACAACATCTGCCTTCACTGCCCTGTTATCATCGGATTCCTCTTCGGTGACACAACATCTGCCTTCACAGCCCTGTTATCATCGGATTCCTCTTCGGCGACATAACATCTGCCTTCACTGCCCCGTTATCATCGGATTCCTCTTCGGTGACACAACATCTGCCTTCACTGCCCTGTTATCATCGGATACCTCTTCGGTGACTCAACATCTGCCTTCACTGCCCCATTATCATCGGATACCTCTGCGGTGACTCATCATCTGCCTTCACTTCCCCATTATCATCGGATACCTGTTCGGTGACACAACATCTGCCTCCACTGCCTTGTTATCATCGGATTCCTCTTCGGTGACACAACATCTGCCTTCGCTGCCCGTTATCATCGGATTCCACTTCGGTGACACAACTTCTGCCTTCACTGCCCCGTTATCATCGGATTCCTCTTCGGTGACTCAACATCTGCCTTCACTGCCCTGTTATCATCGGATTCCTATTTGGTGACACAACATCTGCCTTCACTGCCCTGTTATCATCGGATTCCTCTTCGGTGACACAACATCTGCCTTCACTGCCCCGTTATCATCCGGTGCCTCTTCGGTGACACAACATCTGAATTCATTGCCCCGTTATCATCGGATTCCTCTTCGGTGACACAACATCTGCCTTCACTGCCCTGTTATCATCTGATTCCTCTTCGGTGACACAACATCTGCCTTCACTGCCCCTTTATCATCGATTCCTGTTCGGTGACACATCATCTACCTTCACTGCCCCGTTATCATCGGATTCCTCTTCGGCGCACAACATCTGCCTTCACTGCCCTGTTATCATCGGATTCCTCTTTGGTGACTCAACATCCGCCTTCATTGCATGTTATCATCGGATTCCTCTTCGGTGACACAACATCTGCCTTCACTGCCCTGTTATCATCAGATTCCTCTTCAGTGACACATCAAATGCCTTCACTGCCCCGTTATCATCGGATTCCTCTTCGGCGACACAACATCTGCCTTCACTGCCCCATTATCATCGGATACCTCTTCGGTGAAAAAGCATCTGCCTTCACTGCCCCCTTATCATCGGATGCCTCTTCGGTGACTCAACATCTGCCTTCACTGCCCTGTTATCATCGGATTCCTCTTCGGTGACTCAACATCTGACTTCACTGCCCCGTTATCATCGAATTCCTCTCCAGTGACACAACATCTGCCTTCACTGCCCCGTTATCATCGGATATCTCTTCGGTGACACCACATCTGCCTTCATTGCCCCGTTATCAGCGGATTCCTCTTCGGCGACACAACATCTGCCTTCACTGCCCTGTTATCATCAGATTCCTCTTCGGTGACACAACATCTGCCTTCACTGCCCTGTTATCATCGGATTCCTCTTCGGCGACATAACATCTGCCTTCACTGCCCCGTTATCATCGGATTCCTCTTCGGTGACACATCTGCCTTCACTGCCCCGTTATCATCGGATTCCTCTTCGGTGACACAACATCTGCCTTCACTGCCCCGTTATCATCGGATTCCTCTTCGGTGACACAACATCTGCCTTCACTGCCCTGTTATCATCAGATTCCTCTTCGGCGACATAACATCTGCCTTCACTGCCCCGTTATCATCGGATTCCTCTTCGGTGACACAACATCTGCCTTCACTGCCCCGTTATCATCGGATTCCTCTTCGGTGACACAACATCTGCCTTCACTGCCCTGTTATCATCGGATTCCTCTTCGATGACTCAACATCTGCCTTCACTGCCCTGTTATCATCGGATTCCACTTCGATGACTCAACATCTGCCTTCCCTGCCCTGTTATCATCGGATACCTCTTTGGTGACTCAACATCTGCCTTCACTTCCCCATTATCATTGGATACCTCTTCAGTGACACAACATATGCCTCCACTGCCCCGTTATCATCGGATTCCTCTTCAGTGACACAACATGTGCCTTCACTGCCCCGTTATCATCGGATACCTCTTCGGTGACACCACATCTGCCTTCACTGCCCTGTTATCATCGGATTCCTCTTCGGCGACATAACATCTGCCTTCACTGCCCCGTTATCATCGGATTCCTCTTCGGTGACTCAACATCCGCCTTCACTGCCCCGTTATCATCGGATTCCTCTTCGGTGACACAACATCTGCCTTCACTGCCCCGTTATCATCGGATTCCTCTTCGGTGACACTATATCTGCCTTCGGATTCCTCTTCGGTGACTCAACATCTGCCTTCACTGCCCTGTTATCATCGGATACTTCTTCGGTGACTAAACATCTGCCTTCACTGCCCCGTTATCATCGGATTCCTCTTCGGTGACACAACATCTGCCTTCACTGCCCCGTTATCATCAGATACCTCTTCGGTGACACAACATCTGCCTTCACTGCCCCGTTATCATCGGATTCCTCTTCGGTGACACAACATCTGCCTTCACTGCCCTGTTATCGTTGGATTCCTCTTCGGGGACATAACATCTGCCTTCACTGCCCCGTTATCATCGGATTCCTCTTTAGTGACACAACATGCGCCTTCACTGCCCTGTTATCATCGGATTCCTCTTCAGTGACTCAACATCTACCTTCACTGCCCTGCTCTCATCGGATACCTCTTCGGTGACTCAACATCTGCCTTCACTTCCCCATTATCATCGGATACCTCTTCGGTGACACAACATCTGCCTCCACTGTCTTGTTATCATCGGATTCCTCTTCGGTGACACAACATCTGCCTTCACTGCCCCTTTATCATCGGATTCCTCTTCGGAGACACAACATCTGCCTTCACTGCCCTGTTGTCGTACTTTGGTATTTGGGACCACGTAGGAGACAGGGCCCTACCCCTGTTTATTCATGTATTAGCAAACCGCAAATGGTTAATGCGGTATTTACAAGCGCTTTGCATAACGTCCCATTGCCAAATGCACTATGTATACGTTATTATACATTGACTCCGTGGGTTCCATCTTGGAGTGGTGGCCATCTTATAAGTTGCCCTCACATAGACAAACACATTATAAAGCAAGTACGGGCCTTTAGAATACATGTACTTTCTGCTTGACTTCTCCATGACCTGGGCAGCTGGTCTCCGCTGCCCCAGGTCAGTCCGGTCTCACGAGCTCCCCTTCCTCCGGCCACCTGTGATTAGCATCAGGGCTTGACACACCATAAAGTCCTTTCATCGCACACAAGCCTCCGGCTAATCACTTTCGCACCTGCTTGTTCCTGCTTATGGCCTGTTTCTCAAAACAGGAGATGCTCATGTTTATTGGGGTCAGATGTGGGATCTGAGCCTTGCTCGGTAAATAATTGCGGGCTGGCTGAACTGAAATGTGAGATTGCAATCATGACTCTGTTTGTTCTTTGAAGTAAAATATGTGAATGACCAACTGCAAGAGAAGGGCGGTGTTGCCCAGAGCATAATATGCATTATAAAAGAGAACACTGGTTTTCGTTCTGCAGACTGCCTCATTCAGTTGCTAAGGCTTCTGTGCGACGTAGTCTCACTCATTTAATGTTTAATAAAGATGTCTTCTTCATATTTCAGCTTCTTCTGCCAGTTTCTTTGTTGCATTACCATGAGAGCGTCTTTTATAATACTACAGCAACAGGATAACCCGAAGTCATAGGGTGCTATCCCTGGCACCGCTGGGGTCCTAAAATCCCCGGTACTTCACTGTTATCATCGGATTCCTGATCGGGGACATAACATCTGCCTTCACTGCCCCGTTATCATCGGATTCCTCTTCAGTGACACAACATCTGCCTTCACTGCCCTGTTATCATCGGATTCCTCTTCGGTGACTCAACATCTGCCTTCACTGCCCTGCTATCATCGGATACCTCTTCGGTGACACAACATCTGCCTCCACTGCCCTGTTATCATCGGATTCCTCTTCGGCGACACAACATCTGCCTTCACTGCCCTGTTATCATCGGATTCCTCTTCGGTGACACAACATCTGACTTCACTGCCCTGTTATCATCGGATTCCTCTTCGGTGACACAACATCTGCCTTCACTGCCCCTTTATCATCGGATTCCTCTTCGGAGACACAACATCTGCCTTCACTTCCCTGTTATCATCGGATTCCTGATCGGGGACATAACATCTGCCTTCACTGCCCCGTTATCATCGGATTCCTCTTCAGTGACACAACATCTGCCTTCACTGCCCTGTTATCATCAGATTCCTCTTCGGCGACATAACATCTGCCTTCACTGCCCCGTTATCATCGGATTCCTCTTCGGTGACACAACATCTGCCTTCACTGCCCCGTTATCATCGGATTCCTCTTCGGTGACACAACATCTGCCTTCACTGCCCTGTTATCATCAGATTCCTCTTCGGCGACATAACATCTGCCTTCACTGCCCCGTTATCATCGGATTCCTCTTCGGTGACACAACATCTGCCTTCACTGCCCCGTTATCATCGGATTCCTCTTCGGTGACACAACATCTGCCTTCACTGCCCTGTTATCATCGGATTCCTCTTCGATGACTCAACATCTGCCTTCACTGCCCTGTTATCATCGGATTCCTCTTCGATGACTCAACATCTGCCTTCACTGCCCTGTTATCATCGGATACCTCTTTGGTGACTCAACATCTGCCTTCACTTCCCCATTATCATTGGATACCTCTTCAGTGACACAACATTTGCCTCCACTGCCCCGTTATCATCGGATTCCTCTTCAGTGACACAACATGTGCCTTCACTGCCCCGTTATCATCGGATACCTCTTCGGTGACACCACATCTGCCTTCACTGCCCTGTTATCATCGGATTCCTCTTCGGCGACATAACATCTGCCTTCACTGCCCCGTTATCATCGGATTCCTCTTCGGTGACTCAACATCCGCCTTCACTGCCCCGTTATCATCGGATTCCTCTTCGGTGACACAACATCTGCCTTCACTGCCCCGTTATCATCGGATTCCTCTTCGGTGACACTATATCTGCCTTCGGATTCCTCTTCGGTGACTCAACATCTGCCTTCACTGCCCTGTTATCATCGGATACTTCTTCGGTGACTAAACATCTGCCTTCACTGCCCCGTTATCATCGGATTCCTCTTCGGTGACACAACATCTGCCTTCACTGCCCCGTTATCATCAGATACCTCTTCGGTGACACAACATCTGCCTTCACTGCCCCGTTATCATCGGATTCCTCTTCGGTGACACAACATCTGCCTTCACTGCCCTGTTATCATTGGATTCCTCTTCGGGGACATAACATCTGCCTTCACTGCCCCGTTATCATCGGATTCCTCTTTAGTGACACAACATGCGCCTTCACTGCCCTGTTATCATCGGATTCCTCTTCAGTGACTCAACATCTACCTTCACTGCCCTGCTCTCATCGGATACCTCTTCGGTGACTCAACATCTGCCTTCACTTCCCCATTATCATCGGATACCTCTTCGGTGACACAACATCTGCCTCCACTGTCTTGTTATCATCGGATTCCTCTTCGGTGACACAACATCTGCCTTCACTGCCCCTTTATCATCGGATTCCTCTTCGGAGACACAACATCTGCCTTCACTGCCCTGTTATCATCGGATTCCTGATCGGGGACATAACATCTGCCTTCACTGCCCCGTTATCATCGGATTCCTCTTCAGTGACACAACATCTGCCTTCACTGCCCTGTTATCATCGGATTCCTCTTCGGTGACTCAACATCTGCCTTCACTGCCCTGCTATCATCGGATACCTCTTCGGTGACACAACATCTGCCTCCACTGCCCTGTTATCATCGGATTCCTCTTCGGCGACACAACATCTGCCTTCACTGCCCTGTTATCATCGGATTCCTCTTCGGTGACACAACATCTGACTTCACTGCCCTGTTATCATCGGATTCCTCTTCGGTGACACAACATCTGCCTTCACTGCCCCTTTATCATCGGATTCCTCTTCGGAGACACAACATCTGCCTTCACTTCCCTGTTATCATCGGATTCCTGATCGGGGACATAACATCTGCCTTCACTGCCCCGTTATCATCGGATTCCTCTTCAGTGACACAACATCTGCCTTCACTGCCCTGTTATCATCGGATTCCTCTTCGGTGACTCAACATCTGCCTTCACTGCCCTGCTATCATCGGATACCTCTTCGGTGACACAACATCTGCCTCCACTGCCCTGTTATCATCGGATTCCTCTTCGGCGACACAACATCTGCCTTCACTGCCCTGTTATCATCGGATTCCTCTTCGGTGACACAACATCTGCCTTCTCTGCCCCGTTATCATCGGATACCTCTTCGGTGACACAACATCTGCCTTCATTGCCCCGTAATCATCGGATTCCTCTTCGGAGACACAACATCTGCCTTCACTGCCCTGTTATCATCGGATACCTCTTTGGTGACTCAACATCTGCCTTCACTGCCCCATTATCATCGGATACCTCTTCGGTGACTCAACATCTGCCTTCACTGCCCTGTTATCATCGGATACCTCTTCGGTAACACAACATCTGCCTCCACTGCCTTGTTATCATCGGATTCCTCTTCAGTGACACAACATCTGTCTTCACTGCCCTGTTATCATCGGATTCCTCTTCGGTGACGTAACTTCTGCCTTCACTGCCCTGTTATCATCGGATTCCTCTTCGGTGACTAAACATCTGCCTTCACTGCCCTGTTATCGTCGGATTCCTCTTCGGTGACACAACATCTGCCTTCACTGCCCCGTTATCATCGAATTCCTCTCCGGTGACACAACATCTGCCTTCACTGCCCCATTATCATCGGATACCTCTTCGGTGACACCACATCTGCCTTCATTGCCCCGTTATCATCGGATTCTTCTTCGGCGACACAACATCTGCCTTCACTGCCCTGTTATCATGGGATTCCTCTTCGGTGACACAACATCTGCATTCACTGCCCTGTTATCATCGGATTCCTCTTCGGTGACACAACATCTGCCTTCACTGCCCCTTTATCATCGGATTCCTCTTCAGTGACGCACCATCTGCCTTCAATGCCCCATTATCATCGGATACTTTTTCGGTGACTCAAAATCTTCCTTCACTGCCCCATTATCATCGGATACCTCTACGATGATACAACATCTGCCTTCACTGCCCTGTTATCATTGGATTCCTCTTCAGTGACACAACATCTGCCTTCACTGCCCTGTTATCATCGGATTCCTCTTCGGTGACACAACTTCTGCCTTCACTGCCCCGTTATCATCGGATTTCTCTTCGGTGACTCAACATCTGCCTTCACTGCCCTGTTATAATCGGATTCCTCTTTAGTGACACAACATCTGCCTTCACTGCCCCGTTATCATCGGATTCCTCTTCGGTGACACAACATCTGCCTTCACTGCCCCGTTATCATCCGGTACCTCTTCGGTGACACAACATCTGCCTTCATTGCCCCGTTATCATCGGATTCCTCTTCGGTGACACAACATCGGCCTTCTCTGCCCTGTTATCATCTGATTCCTCTTCGGTGACACAACATCTGCCTTCACTGCCCCGTTATCATCGGATTCCTCTTCGGCGACACAACATCTGCCTTCACTGCCCCATTATCATCGGATACCTCTTCGGTGACACAACATCTGCCTTCACTGCCCCGTTATCATCGGACACCTCTTCGGTGACTCAACATCTGCCTTCACTGCCCTGTTATCATCGGATTCCTCTTCGGTGACTCAACATCTGCCTTCATTACCCTGTTATCATCGGACACCTCTTCGGTGACTCAACATCTGCCTTCACTGCCCCGTTATCATCGAATTCCTCTCCGGTGACACAACATCTGCCTTCACTGCCCCGTTATCATCGGATACCTCTTCGGTGACACCACATCTGCCTTCATTGCCCCGTTATCATCGGATTCCTCTTCGGCGACACAACATCTGCCTTCACTGCCCTGTTATCATCGGATTCCTCTTCGGTGACACAACATCTGCCTTCACTGCCCTGTTATCATCGGATTCCTCTTCGGCGACATAACATCTGCCTTCACTGCCCCGTTATCATCGGATTCCTCTTCGGTGACACATCTGCCTTCACTGCCCCGTTATCATCGGATTCCTCTTCGGTGACACAACATCTGCCTTCACTGCCCTGTTATCATCGGATACCTCTTCGGTGGCACAACATCTGCCTTCACTGCCCCGTTATCATCGGATTCCTCTTCGGTGACACAACATCTGCCTTCACTGCCCTGTTATCATCGGATTCCTCTTCGGCGACATAACATCTGCCTTCACTGCCCCGTTATCATCGGATTCCTCTTCGGTGACACAACATCTGCCTTCACTGCCCCGTTATCATCGGATTCCTCTTCGGTGACACAACATCTGCCTTCACTGCCCTGTTATCATCGGATTCCTCTTCGATGACTCAACATCTGCCTTCACTGCCCTGTTATCATCAGATACCTCTTTGGTGACTCAACATCTGCCTTCACTTCCCCATTATCATTGGATACCTCTTCAGTGACACAACATCTGCCTCCACTGCCCCGTTATCATCGGATTCCTCTTTAGTGACACAACATCTGCCTTCACTGCCCCGTTATCATCGAATACCTCTTCGGTGACACAACAACTGCCTTCACTGCCCCGTTATCATCGGATTCCTATTCGGTGACACCACATCTGCCTTCACTGCCCTGTTATCATCGGATTCCTCTTCGGCGACATAACATCTGCCTTCACTGCCCCGTTATCATCGGATTCCTCTTCGGTGACTCAACATCCGCCTTCACTGCCCCGTTATCATCGGATTCCTCTTCGGTGACACAACATCTGCCTTCACTGCCCCGTTATCATCGGATTCCTCTTCGGTGACACAACATCTGCCTTCGGATTCCTCTTCGGTGACTCAACATCTGCCTTCACTGCCCTGTTATCATCAGATACCTCTTCGGTGACTCAACATCTGCCTTCACTGCCCCGTTATCATCGGATTCCTCTTCGGTGACACAACATCTGCCTTCACTGCCCCGTTATCATCAGATACCTCTTCGGTGACACAACATCTGCCTTCACTGCCCTGCTCTCATCGGATACCTCTTTGGTGACTCAACATCTGCCTTCACTGCCCTAGTCTCATCGGATACCTCTTCGGTGACTCAACATCTGCCTTCACTTCCCCATTATCATCGGATACCTCTTCGGTGACACAACATCTGCCTCCACTGCCTTGTTATCATCGGATTCCTCTTCGGTGACACAACATCTGCCTTCACTGCCCCGTTATCATCGGATTCCTCTTCGGTGACACAACATCTGCCTTCACTGCCCCATTATCATCGGATACCTCTACGGTGATACAACATCTGCCTTCACTGCCCTCTTATCATCGGATACCTCTTCGGTGACACAACATCTGCCTTCACTGCCCTGTTATCATCGGATTCCTCTTCGGTGACTCAACATCTGCCTTCACTTCCCCATTATCATCGGATACCTCTTCGGTGACACAACATCTGCCTCCACTGCCTTGTTATCATCGGATTCCTCTTCGGTGACACAACATCTGCCTCCACTGCCCCGTTATCATCGGATTCCTCTTCGGTGACACAACTTCTGCCTTCACTGCCCCGTTATCATCGGATTCCTGTTCGGTGACACATCATCTGCCTTCAGTGCCCTGTTATCATCGGATTTGTTAGAGTCGGGGATCTCTGGTTGGCGCAAGGTTGCCCTTGTGTCAAGCAGGAACCCTCTCCTCCACGTCAGGGCGCAGGATAACCCCTTTTGAATGACCCTTGCTCACCCTCTAGGTGCGTGGCGTGAGCAGCCAAGGCGATTCCTCAGGCGTTGTTGGTTAAGCACTTACAATCATACACACAGTAAATACATTAATCCCCCCAGAAACGGACACCAGACTTGGATATATATAAAAATACGTTTCTTTATGTAAAAATAAGGTATATATATCTCAGCAGACTTATCACAAGACCAATAACGTTTTCGCTAGGCCACCAGGTTATACAGCAGGCAAATGTTCTTGGTTCGTAGTTTCAAATGGATAGTTTGTAGTCTCTTTACTTGTAGTTCCAGTACTCACAGAGATCGGTTCCTGCGAACGGGGAAATAAGGCGTTGCGGGCCCCGAGCCCGATACTGGACTTCTTTCGTGAGTCGGCACAGGTCGGTGCGACTCTCAACTTCGGGAAGTGTTCTTGGGTCCTCAATCAGCAGGTGTGGGCAAGTAGGCAGGCGCGGCCCGCGACCCTTTGGCACGGCGGTGCAGGAGGGTCTCCACAGCGGGGGCGGCGCGGCCTGAAATGTCCGGGGATAGCGAAGCGGGGTCACAGGGCACAGTCAGTGCAGCTGGATGACCCGGCATAGATCACAGTCGTCGGACGGCTTCCGGCGGGAGGGGTGATAGCGCGTTCAGCGCGCTCCAATGGCAGGCGGTGACAGGGGTGCAGGCGGCCTAGCCCGGGGACAGAGAGCGGCTCCGGACGGAGCGGGGCTCTCACGGGATTGCGGCAGGCGAGCTCCTGAGTGTCACGACCCTAGGAGGGGCGATGAGGGGCGCAGTCTCTTTTCCAGCGGGATGCACACACGGCTCGAATTGCAGGACGAGCAAGAAGCACAGAGAACCCACTGGTCCTGGGGTTCAGTTCAGGGGGCAAGCTCAGATCAAGCCCTTGGAGAATGTTCAAGCACAAAGTAGCAAAGTCTTTTCAATAGTCTCTTCCTCTCCTTTCTCAGCAAGGCAGGCAGCAGGCCAGCTCCTCCAGCGTCTCCTTCTCCTTCTAGTCGGGCAGAGGTTCTTTGTGGTAAACAGGATTCTGATTTCTTAGGAGCCAGGCTCCTACTTTTATACCATGATTCTTTTGTTCTTTAGCGCCAGGGGGCCTAGGCCTGGCTCAGTCCAGTTCTGGAGCACTTTGTTATGGTGACTCTGCTCTTTCCTTTCAGCAGCAGGGCAGAGACATCAGCCGCCCCACAGGGGGCGGCGCCGGCTTTGTGGTGGCAGAGCACAGGTCTATTCAAGAGTCAAGGTGTACTCCTCCCACCCATCCTGGTGTAATCTCTCTACCCACCACCTGGCAGCCAACCTGTCTCTGGGGATCCCCCCACCCTGCTCCTTACTGTTGCTAGTCAGAACACACACACACACACAGCAGAGGCGGACTGAGATGGTCAGGTCAGTAAATACTAACTTTCTAAAAGTAGTATTTACAAACCCAGGATATTAAAATAAACTTGACTACAAGAAGTATTTTATTATTCTGAGTTCAGGCATACCAAACTTGACACTCTACCGTGCTCTCTGAGTCCACTGGGGTCACAGCGTTGGCGTGATCCCAGCAGCCCATTCTGGCCTATGGAGAGCAGGTAGCCTTCAATAGTGAAGAACGGAAAGGGCGGTAATTCACTACTAAGACATGCCACACACACCAGGGCATGTCTTACCTTATGCCTACAATGCACCCTGCCCTTGGGCCTACCAGAGGGGTGGCTAATATGTAGGTAAGGGAAGGTTTAGGGACTGGCAAGTGGGGGCACTTGCGCAGTCAGCGCGACGGTCCCGGACCGCGCACAGGGTCTGCGGTGGCAGACCCTAGACACATTTTACAAGGCCGCTTCTGTGGGTGGCGCAACCAGCGCTGCAAGCCCACCAGCGGCATTGGCATTCACGAGCCCTGGCACCCCTGGTGCACTTTACTGGGGACTGACAGTGAATCCAATAAACCAATCGTGAACATCAATTACAGGTACACTTTACCTAGGGAGCACTTGCACTGCGGCACGGATTAGCCGTGGCGCAGTGCCCTGAGCGGACAACACCAGCAAAACAATCGAGGCACACCATCAAAAAGTGGAAGGGAAACTCACGCCAAGGTGCCAGGTCTAACACGTGTCCCCTCCAGCTGAAATGTGGGGAGAACTACCCTTGCCCAGGGGGTTCCTCGTCACTAAGGCGGAAATACCTGGACAGACCATCAGCGTTGGCGTGATCTGTACCAGGACAGTGTTCCACCGTAAAGTCCATACCCTGTAGGGAGATGGACCACCTCAACAGCTTCGGGTTTTCACCCCTCATTTGCATCAACCATCTGAGGGGCCTGTGGTCCGTCTGAACCCGGAAGTGAGACCCAAACAAGTAGGGTCTTAGCTTCTTCAGCGCCCAGACCACAGCAAATGCTTCTCGCTTAATTGCACTCCACCTACTTTCCTGTGGAAGTAACCTCCTACTGATGAAGGCTACGGGTTGGTCCCAGCCCTCCTCAGTCATCTGTGAAAGAACAGCCCCTACACCATGCTCTGAAGCGTCTGTCTGCACTAGGAATTCCTTGGAGAAGTCAGGGGCCAAGAGCACGGGCGCCGTGCACATGGCAGTCTTCAGGGTGTCGAAAGCTTTCTGACAGGTGTCAGTCCAAATCACGTTCCTGGGCTGCTTCTTAGAAGTCAGCTCTGTCAAGGGGGCAACGATCGTTCCATAGCCCTTGACAAACCTCCTGTAGTACCCAGTGAGCCCCAGGAAGGCCCTCACTGCGGTCTGCGTCTTGGGGGGTTCCCAAGCCAGGATGGTCTCAATTTTGGGTTGCAAGGGTGCCACCTTGCCACTCCCCACTTGGTGTCCCAAGTACACCACGGAACCCTGCCCGATCTGGCTCTTGCTTGCCTTGATCGTGAGGCCTGCTCGGCGCAGCGCCATCAACACTTCCCAGAGGTGGCGCAGGTGTTCAGGCCAGGTGGCACTGAACACTGCGATGTCATCCAGGTAGGCGGCACTGAACGCATCCAGCCCAACCAGTACCTGGTTGACCAACCTCTGAAAGGTGGCAGGGGCATTCTTCATCCCAAATGGCATGACTCGGAACTGGAAGTGCCCATCTGGTGTAGAGAATGCTGACCTCTCTTTGGCCCCATCGGTCAAGGCGATCTGCCAGTACCCAGACGTTAAATCAAACGTACTGAGGAACCGGGCAGCCCCCAGCCGATCAATGAGCTCATCAGCTCTGGGGATGGGGTGCGCGTCAGTCTTCGTGACTGAATTGAGTCCTCTGTAGTCCACACAGAACCGGAGTTCAGGTGTGGCTCCCGGCGCAGCAGCCTTTGGGACCAAGACCACGGGGCTGGACCAAGGACTGCTGGAGGACTCAACCACCCCTAGCGCAAGCATTTTGGAGACCTCCTCCTTGATGCAAGCTCTGACCCTGTCAGTTACCCTGTAAGCCTTGTGCTTCACAGGTAAGCTGTCTCCTGTGTCCACATCATGGACGCACCAATCTGTGACACCAGGAACCAGGGAGAATCGGTCGGAAAATTGTCCCAGCAAGTGGCGGCAATCTTCCTGTTGTTCGGGCGTCAGGGTGGGTGAGAGGTTAACTCCATCCACTGACCCATCTTTCTCAGAGGCCACTAAGAGGTCAGGAAGAGGCTCGGTCTCCTCTTCCATTCCATCATCAGTGGCCAGCAGCATGCCCACTTCGGTCCTCTCTAAGTGGGGCTTAAGGCGGTTAACATGTAGGACCCTCAAAGGGTTCCTGGGAGTCTGCATGTCCACCAAGTAGGTGATAGGACTTTTGCGCTCCACAACCTCAAATGGACCTGTCCACTTATCCTGAAGTGCACAAGGCTCCACTGGGGCCAAGACCCACACCTTTTGTCCAGGTTGAAGCTCTACCAGAGTGGCATTCCGGTCGTACCACCGCTTCATCTCCTCCTGGCTGGCTTCCAGATTTGCCTCAGCAAGTTGCCTGAAACGCCGAGTCTGGTTTCGGAAGGCCAGCATGTAACTATATACATTCTGGGGAGGTTTCCTGGGAGATTGCTCCCAGCCTTCCTTCACCAAACTCAGAGGTCCTCTTACCGGGTGACCATACAGAAGCTCAAAGGGGCTGAATCCTAGAGACTTCTGTGGCACCTCTCGGTAAGCGAAGAGCAGGCATGGCAAGAGGACGTCCCACTTACGCCTCATTGGACCGTCCAGGCCCATGATCATGCCTTTGAGGGTTCGGTTGAATCTCTCAACCAACCCGTTTCCTTGGGGGTGGTAAGGAGTGGTGAACTTGTAAGTTACCCCACACTCCTTCCACAGGGATTTCATATATGTGGATATGAAATTGGCCCCCCTGTCGCTCACCCCCTCTAGAGGGAATCCCACTCGGGAGAAAATTCCCATCAGTGCCCGTCCCACCACGGGGGCCGTCACTGTCCTCAGAGGGATGGCTTCAGGGTACCGGGTGGCATGGTCCACCAAGACCAGGATGAACCTGTTGCCCAGGGCTGTCTTGGGGTCCAGAGGCCCCACAATGTCAATACCCACTCGTTGGAATGGCGTACCGACCACAGGGAAAGGTTGCAGAGGAGCCTTGTGCTTCCCTCCGCTCTTGCCACTTGCCTGGCAAGTCTGACAGGTTCTGCAGTAGGAATCTGAATTCTTGTGCATTTGGGGCCAGTAAAAGTGGGTGACAAGCCTGTCATAGGTCTTGTCCATCCCCAAATGTCCTGCTAACGGCACATCATGAGCCAGCCCCAGTAGGAAGGTTCTGAACTTCTGGGGTACCACCAGCACACGGGCTGACCCAGGTTCAGCAGCCTTAGGCTCGGAATACAGGAGGTCACTCTCCCAGTACACGTAGTGTGTTTTGGCCTGAACACCATTGGCCTGGTCTGCAGCCTGTTGCCGCATACCCACGAGAGAAGGGCATTCTTTATGCTCCCTGCAGAATTCCTCCCTGGAGGGACCTCCTTCTTGCTGCCAATGGGTCAGCTCAGGCAAGTCTCCCAGTTCGGCAATCTGTTCCCCGGTAGGCTCCAGAGCATCCCCCTCAGGGTCTACTTCCTCCTGGGCCGTGGGAACTTTGGGGGCCGGTTTCACGCGCCTCCTGCGCCTTCTCCCTAAGGCCGGTTCCTGGACCTCTCCCTCAGGCTCCAGGACCCTCTCAACACCCCTACCGGCTGCCATGGACCGGGTGGTCATGCACGCCCAGTCGGGTAGACCCACCATCCTCAGATGCGTGGTCTTCTCCACCTTTTCCCAAGGGGAGCTCTCCAGGTCGTTCCCTAGCAGACAATCTACAGGCATGTCAGTTCTCACAGCGACTTGTAGAGTACCAGAGACCTCCTCCCACTCAAAGGGAACTTGAGCCATTGGACAACGACTCTCTACGTTGTCAGCATTGACAACCCTACAGTAGGCATTGGGTACAATCTGCTCTTGAGACACCAGGTGTTGCCTCACCGAGGTCACGCTGGCTCCTGTATCTCTAAGAGCCTCCACCTTCCTTCCATTGATGGTCACCACTTGCCCATATTTCTTAGTGTTAGAGGGCAGGTAAGTTACAGGGACCATCTCACTGTCTCCTAGCGAGACCAGGGTCATCTGCCCGGGACCCCCACCCTCCTGGACTGCTACTTCCTCCCCAAAGTTAACACTAGCTACTTGCCGGGGGGGAGCACCAGTGGGTGCGGTCTTACCAAACAGGCGACACTTAGGATCAGAGGCAATGTGACCCGGGTCACCACACTTGTAACAATTGAAGGGCCCCTTTGGAACAGGTCTACCTGTCGGGGCCCCGTTCTGCTGCGGGGGTGGGGGAGGCTGAGAACCCTTCTGCTGGTTCCCTTGGGAATTACTTTGGGGGCCTTTTTGGAACCCCTTCTGTTTACCCTTGTCCCCCCCACTCTTCTGCTGGGGACCCTGCCCACCCTTGGCGGAGTCTCCCACTTGACCCTTGTGGACCCTGGTGCTGAGCCAGCGGTCCGCCTCCTCAGCAAGCTTCCTCGGGTTGGACAGCTTGCTATCAATCAGGTGCTGGCGTAGCTCAGGAAAACATTGACTGGACAAGTGCTCCCATGCAATTAAATCAAGCAGCCCTTGATAATCATTCACTTTGCTACCCTTCACCCAACCATCCAGCGCTCTGCAGAAAAAGGTCACATACTCCACATACGTACTCTCAGGGATCTTCTTCGTCTCCCTGAACCGCTGTCTATATAGTTCCGGAGTTAACCCATACCTGGTCATTAAAGCTTCCTTCATATGGGGGTATGAGGTTTGGAGATCTAAGGGTAAATCTAACAGTGTGTCACGCCCTTCAGCAAGGAACCTTCCCCACAACCCCGCTCCCCAGTCTTTCTCAGGGACCCGGTGGGAGGACATGGCCACCTCGTAGGCCCTAAACCACTGCCCTATGTCATCCTTTCTAAAATACTCCTTTACTACATCTTTGGGGATGTACACCTTGGACTCTACCTGCACTGGTGGAGTGCTGCCACCAGAAGGAGCGGTGTCCAAACTTTTCGCCTTCAGCTCCAACTCCTTCAATCTGATATCATGATCCATTTGGCGTTGTTGTGCCTCCAGGGCCAACTTCCGCTTTTCCATTTCCATTTGTCCTGCCAACTTTGCCATCTCCATTGCATGCGCCCTGTCTGCTGCCCTGTCTGCCAGCTCCTCTGGCGACCGGACTCTGTTGAGCTCCTCAAGGTTGTCGGGCGGAACGATGTCCCCCGCATTCCGTGGGTCTCGTGACTCCTTCCAGGCTCTCAACGCCTTGGTGTACTGGGGCTTCCTCTTGAATCCAGCATGGGGAACTCGGAATTTTACACTGTAGCCTTTCAATTGCTCCATCGTGTAGCCTTCCAGTCTCTCCCAATCCACCTCATCTATTCCGGAAATCACAGAGAGTGCTCTTCCAGCGGAGTGTGAGCCAGGCATGGTTGCAGTAATGGCAGATGTCTCAACAAAGTTCCAAAAATGAAAACCTGTGGCTGCGTTATTTGGTCTGCTCTCACTATCTGGTGATTAATAATTCACTGTATGCAAATTACAAGTGCAAATCCGAAATCCCACCGCTGCCACCAATGTTAGAGTCGGGGATCTCTGGTTGGCGCAAGGTTGCCCTTGTGTCAAGCAGGAACCCTCTCCTCCACGTCAGGGCGCAGGATAACCCCTTTTGAATGACCCTTGCTCACCCTCTAGGTGCGTGGCGTGAGCAGCCAAGGCGATTCCTCAGGCGTTGTTGGTTAAGCACTTACAATCATACACACAGTAAATACATTAATCCCCCCAGAAACGGACACCAGACTTGGATATATATAAAAATACGTTTCTTTATGTAAAAATAAGGTATATATATCTCAGCAGACTTATCACAAGACCAATAACGTTTTCGCTAGGCCACCAGGTTATACAGCAGGCAAATGTTCTTGGTTCGTAGTTTCAAATGGATAGTTTGTAGTCTCTTTACTTGTAGTTCCAGTACTCACAGAGATCGGTTCCTGCGAACGGGGAAATAAGGCGTTGCGGGCCCCGAGCCCGATACTGGACTTCTTTCGTGATTAGGAGAGTCGGCACAGGTCGGTGCGACTCTCAACTTCGGGAAGTGTTCTTGGGTCCTCAATCAGCAGGTGTGGGCAAGTAGGCAGGCGCGGCCCGCGACCCTTTGGCACGGCGGTGCAGGAGGGTCTCCACAGCGGGGGCGGCGCGGCCTGAAATGTCCGGGGATAGCGAAGCGGGGTCACAGGGCACAGTCAGTGCAGCTGGATGACCCGGCGTAGATCACAGTCGTCGGACGGCTTCCGGCGGGAGGGGTGATAGCGCGTTCAGCGCGCTCCAATGGCAGGCGGTGACAGGGGTGCAGGCGGCCTAGCCCGGGGAAAGAGAGCGGCTCCGGACGGAGCGGGGCTCTCACGGGATTGCGGCAGGCGAGCTCCTGAGTGTCACGACCCTAGGAGGGGCAATGAGGGGCGCAGTCTCTTTTCCAGCGGGATGCACACACGGCTCGAATTGGAGGACGAGCAAGAAGCACAGAGAACCCACTGGTCCTGGGGTTCAGTTCAGGGGGCAAGCTCAGATCAAGCCCTTGGAGAATGTTCAAGCACAAAGTAGCAAAGTCTTTTCAATAGTCTCTTCCTCTCCTTTCTCAGCAAGGCAGGCAGCAGGCCAGCTCCTCCAGCGTCTCCTTCTCCTTCTAGTCGGGCAGAGGTTCTTTGTGGTAAACAGGATTCTGATTTCTTAGGAGCCAGGCTCCTACTTTTATACCATGATTCTTTTGTTCTTTAGCGCCAGGGGGCCTAGGTCTGGCTCAGTCCAGTTCTGGAGCACTTTGTTATGGTGACTCTGCTCTTTCCTTTCAGCAGCAGGGCAGAGACATCAGCCGCCCCACAGGGGGCGGCGCCGGCTTTGTGGTGGCAGAGCACAGGTCTATTCAAGATTCAAGGTGTACTCCTCCCACCCATCCTGGTGTAATCTCTCTACCCACCACCTGGCAGCCAACCTGTCTCTGGGGATCCCCCCACCCTGCTCCTTACTGTTGCTAGGCAGAACACACACACACACACAGCAGAGGCGGACTGAGATGGTCAGGTCAGTAAATACTAACTTTCTAAAAGTAGTATTTACAAACCCAGGATATTAAAATAAACTTGACTACAAGAAGTATTTTATTATTCTGAGTTCAGGCATACCAAACTTGACACTCTACCATGCTCTCTGAGTCCACTGGGGTCACAGCGTTGGCGTGATCCCAGCAGCCCATTCTGGCCTATGGAGAGCAGGTAGCCTTCAATAGTGAAGAACGGAAAGGGCGGTAATTCACTACTAAGACATGCCACACACACCAGGGCATGTCTTACCTTATGCCTACAATGCACCCTGCCCTTGGGCCTACCAGAGGGGTGGCTAATATGTAGGTAAGGGAAGGTTTAGGGACTGGCAAGTGGGGGCACTTGCGCAGTCAGCGCGACGGTCCCGGACCGCGCACAGGGTCTGCGGTGGCAGACCCTAGACACATTTTACAAGGCCGCTTCTGTGGGTGGCGCAACCAGCGCTGCAAGCCCACCAGCGGCATTGGCATTCACGAGCCCTGGCACCCCTGGTGCACTTTACTGGGGACTGACAGTGAATCCAATAAACCAATCGTGAACATCAATTACAGGTACACTTTACCTAGGGAGCACTTGCACTGCGGCACGGATTAGCCGTGGCGCAGTGCCCTGAGCGGACAACACCAGCAAAACAATCGAGGCACACCATCAAAAAGTGGAAGGGAAACTCACGCCAAGGTGCCAGGTCTAACAGGATTCCTCTTCGGCGACACAACATCTGCCTTCACTGCCCTGTTATCATCGGATTCCTCTTCGGAGACTCAACATCCGCCTTCACTTGAGTGTTATCATCGGATTCCTCTTCGGTGACACAACATCTGCCTTCACTGCCCTGTTATCATCAGATTCCTCTTCGGTGACACAACATCTGCCTTCACTGCCCCATTATCATCGGATACCTCTTCGGTGACACAACATCTGCCTTCACTGCCCCGTTATCATCGGACACCTCTTCGGTGACACAACATCTGCCTTCACTTCCCTGTTATCATCGGATTTCTCTTCAGTGACACACCATCTGCCTTCACTGCCCTGTTTTCATCGGATTCCTCTTCGGTGACTCAACATCTGCCTTCACTGCCCTGTTATCATCGGAATCCTCTTCGGTGACACAACATCTGCCTTCACTGCCCCGTTATCATCGAATTCCTCTCCGGTGACACAACATCTGCCTTCACTGGCCCGTTATCATCGGATACCTCTTCGGTGACACCACATCTGCCTTCATTGCCCCGTTATCATCGGATTCCTCTTCGGTGACTCAACATCTGCCTTCACTTCCCCATTATCATCGGATACCTCTTCGGTGACACAACATCTGCCTCCACTGCCTTGTTATCATTGGATTCCTCTTCGGTGACACAACATCTGCCTTCACTGCCCCGTTATCATCGGATTCCTCTTCGGTGACACAACATCTGCCTTCACTGCCCCTTTATCATTCGATTCCTCTTCCGTGACACACCATCTGCCTTCAATGCCCCATTATCATCGGATACCTCTTCGGTGACTCAACAGCTGCCTTCACTGCCCCATTATCATCGGATACCTCTACGGTGATACAACATCTGCCTTCACTGCCCTTGTATCATCGGATATCTCTTCGGCGACACAACATCTGACTTCACTGCCGTGTTATCATCGGATTCTTTTTTGGCGACACAACATCTGCCTTCACTGCCCTGTTATCATCGGATACCTCTTCAGGGACTCAACATCTGCCTTCACTGCCCCATTATCATCGGATACCTCTTCGGTGACTCAACATCTGCCTTCACTTCCCCATTATCATCGGATACCTCTTCGGTGACACAACATCTGCCTCCACTGCCTTGTTATCATCGGATTCCTCTTCGGTGACACAACATCTGCCTTCACTGCCCTGTTATCGTCGGATTCCTCTTCAGTGACACAACATCTGGTTTCACTGTCCCGTTAACATCGAATTCCTCTCCGGTGACACAACATCTGCCTTCACTGCCCCGTTATCATCGGATACCTCTTCGGTGACACCACATCTGCCATCATTGCCCCGTTATCATCGGATTCCTCTTCGGCGACACAACATCTGCCTTCACTGCCCTGTTATCATGGGATTCCTCTTCAGTGACACAACATATGCCTTCACTGCCCCGTTATCATCGGATTCCTCTTCGGTGACTCAACATCTGCCTTCACTTGCCCATTATCATCGGATACCTCTTCGGTGACACAACATCTGCCTCCACTGCCTTGTTATCATCGGATTCCTCTTCGGTGACACAACATCTGCCTTCACTGCCCCATTATCTTCGGATTCCTCTTCGGTGACACAACATCTGCCTTCAATGCCCCATTATCATCGGATACCTCTTCGGTGACTCAACAGCTGCCTTCACTGCCCCATTATCATTGGATACCTCTACAGTGATACAACATCTGCCTGCACTGCCCTGTTATCATCGGATACCTCTTCGGCGACACAACATCTGCCTTCACTGCCCTGTTATCATCGGATTCCTCTTCGGCGACACAACATCTACCTTCACTTCCCTGTTATCATCGGATACCTCTTCGGTGACTCAACATCTGCCTTCACTGCCCCATTATCATCGGATACCTCTTCGGTGACTCAACATCTGCCTTCACTTCCCCATTATCATCGGATACCTCTTCGGTGACACAACATCTGCCTCCACTGCCCAGTTATCATTGGATTCCTGTTCGGTGACACATCATCTGCCTTCAGTGCCCCGTTATCATCGGATTCCTCTTCGGCGACACAACATCTGCCTTCACTGCCCCGTTATCATCGGATTCCTCTTCGGTGACACAACATCTGCCTTCACTGCCCCTTTATCATTCGATTCCTCTTCCGTGACACACCATCTGCCTTCAATGCCCCATTATCATCGGATACCTCTTCGGTGACTCAACAGCTGCCTTCACTGCCCCATTATCATCGGATACCTCTACGGTGATACAACATCTGCCTTCACTGCCCTTGTATCATCGGATACCTCTTCGGCGACACAACATCTGACTTCACTGCCGTGTTATCATCGGATTCTTTTTTGGCGACACAACATCTGCCTTCACTGCCCTGTTATCATCGGATACCTCTTCAGGGACTCAACATCTGCCTTCACTGCCCCATTATCATCGGATACCTCTTCGGTGACTCAACATCTGCCTTCACTTCCCCATTATCATCGGATACCTCTTCGGTGACACAACATCTGCCTCCACTGCCTTGTTATCATCGGATTCCTCTTCGGTGACACAACATCTGCCTTCACTGCCCTGTTATCGTCGGATTCCTCTTCAGTGACACAACATCTGGTTTCAGTGTCCCGTTAACATCGAATTCCTCTCCGGTGACACAACATCTGCCTTCACTGCCCCGTTATCATCGGATACCTCTTCGGTGACACCACATCTGCCATCATTGCCCCGTTATCATCGGATTCCTCTTCGGCGACACAACATCTGCCTTCACTGCCCTGTTATCATGGGATTCCTCTTCAGTGACACAACATATGCCTTCACTGCCCCGTTATCATCGGATTCCTCTTCGGTGACTCAACATCTGCCTTCACTTGCCCATTATCATCGGATACCTCTTCGGTGACACAACATCTGCCTCCACTGCCTTGTTATCATCGGATTGCTCTTCGGTGACACAACATCTGCCTTCACTGCCCCATTATCTTCGGATTCCTCTTCGGTGACACAACATCTGCCTTCAATGCCCCATTATCATCGGATACCTCTTCGGTGACTCAACAGCTGCCTTCACTGCCCCATTATCATTGGATACCTCTACAGTGATACAACATCTGCCTTCACTGCCCTGTTATCATCGGATACCTCTTCGGCGACACAACATCTGCCTTCACTGCCCTGTTATCATCGGATTCCTCTTCAGCGACACAACATCTACCTTCACTTCCCTGTTATCATCGGATACCTCTTCGGTGACTCAACATCTGCCTTCACTGCCCCATTATCATCGGATACCTCTTCGGTGACTCAACATCTGCCTTCACTTCCCCATTATCATCGGATACCTCTTCGGTGACACAACATCTGCCTCCACTGCCCAGTTATCATTGGATTCCTGTTCGGTGACACATCATCTGCCTTCAGTGCCCCGTTATCATCGGATTCCTCTTCGGCGACACAACATCTGCCTTCACTGCCCTGTTATCATCGGATTCCTCTTCGGTGACTCAACATCCGCCTTCACTTGCGTGTTATCATCGGATTCCTTTTCGGTGACACAACATCTGCCTTCACTGCCCTGTTATCATCAGATTCCTCTTCGGTGACACAACATCTGCCTTCACTGCCCCATTATCATCGGATACCTCTTCCGTGACACAACATCTGCCTTCACCGCCCCGTTATCATCGGACACCTCTTCGGTGACACAACATCTGCCTTCAATGCCCCAGTATCATCGGATTCCTCTTCGGTGACTCAACATCTGCCTTCACTGCCCTGTTATCATTGGATTTCTCTTCAGTGACACACCATCTGCCTTCACTGCCCTGTTATCATCGGATACCTCTGCGGCGACACAACATCTGCCTTCACTGCCCTGTTATCATCGCATTCCTCTTCGGCGAAACAACATCTGCCTTCACTGCCCTGTTATCATCGGATTCCTCTTCGGTGACACAACATCTGCCTTCACTGCCCTGTTATCATCAGCTACCTCTACGGTGATACAACATCTGCCTTCACTGCCCTGTTATCATCAGATACCTCTTCGGCGACACAACATCTGCCTTCAATGCCCCGTTATCATCGGATTCCTCTTCGGTGACACATCTGCCTTCACTGCCCTGTTATCATCGGATTCCTCTTCGGTGACACAACATCTGCCTTCACTGCCCCGTTATCATCGGATTCCTCTTTGGTGACACAACATCTGCCTTCATTGCCCTGTTATCATCGGATTCCTCTTCAGCGACATAACATCTGCCTTCACTGCCCTGTTATCATCGGATTCCTCGTTGGTGACACAACATCTGCCTCCACTGCCTTGTTATCATCGGATTCCTCTTCGGTGACACAACATCTGCCTTCACTGCCCCGTTATCATCGGATTCCTCTTCGGTGACACAACATCTGCCTTCACTGCCCCGGTATCATCGGATTCCTCTTCAGCGACACAACATCTGCCTTCACTGCCCCTTTATCATCGGATTCCTCTTCGGTGACACACCATCTGTCTTCAAAGCCCCATTATCATCGGATACTTCTTCGGTGACTCAACATCTGCCTTCACTGCCCCATTATCATCGGATACCTCTACGGTGATACAACATCTGCCTTCACTGCCCTGTTATCATCGGATACCTCTTCGGCGACACAACATCTGCCTTCACTGCCCTGTTATCATGGGAGTCCTCTTCGGCGACACAACATCTGCCTTCACTGCCCTGTTATCATCTGATTCCTCTTCGGTGACACAACATCTGCCTTCACTGCCCTGTTATCATCGGATTTCTCTTCAGTGACACACCATCTGCCTTCACTGCCCTGTTATCATCGGGTACCTCTTCGGCGACACAACATCTGCCTTCACTGCCCTGTTATCATCGGATTCCTCTTCGGCGACACAACATCTGCCTTCACTGCCCTGTTACCATCGGATACCTCTTCGGTGACACAACATCTGCCTTCACTGCCCTGTTATCATCGGATACCTCTATGGTGATACAACGTCTGCCTTTACTGCCCTGTTATCATCAGATACCTCTTTGGCGACACACCATCTGCCTTCACTGCCCCGTTATCATCGGATTCCTCTTCAGTGACACATCTGCCTTCACTGCCCTGTTATCATCGGATTCCTCTTCGGTGACACAACATCTGCCTTCACTGCCCCGTTATCATCGGATACCTCTTCAGTGACACAACATCTGCCTTCACTGCCCCGTTATCATCGGATTCCTCTTCAGTGACACAACATCTGCCTTCACTGCCCCTTTATCATCGGATGCCTCTTCAGTGACACATCATCTGCCTTCAATGCCCCATTATCATCGGATTTCTCTTCGGTGACTCAACATCTGCCTTCACTGCCCCATTATCATCGGATACCTCTACGATGATACAACATCTGCCTTCACTGCCCTGTTATCATCAGATACCTCTTCTGTGACACAAAATCTGCCTTCACTGCCCTGTTATCATCGGATTCCTCTTCGGCGACACAACATCTGCCTTCACTGCCCTGTTATCATCAGATTCCTCTTAGGTGACACAACATCTGCCTTCACTGCCCTGTTATCATCGGATTTCTCTTCAGTGACACACCATCTGCCTTCACTGCCCTGTTCTCATCTGATACCTCTTCGGCGACACAACATCTGCCTTTACTGCCCTGTGATCATCGGAATCCTCTTCGGTGACACAACATCTGCCTTCACTGCCCTGTTATCATCGGATTCCTCTTCGGTGACACAACATCTGCCTTCACAGCCCTGTTATCATCGGATTCCTCTTCGGCGACATAACATCTGCCTTCACTGCCCCGTTATCATCGGATTCCTCTTCGGTGACACAACATCTGCCTTCACTGCCCTGTTATCATCGGATACCTCTTCGGTGACTCAACATCTGCCTTCACTGCCCCATTATCATCGGATACCTCTGTGGTGACTCATCATCTGCCTTCACTTCCCCATTATCATCGGATACCTGTTCGGTGACACAACATCTGCCTCCACTGCCTTGTTATCATCGGATTCCTCTTCGGTGACACAACATCTGCCTTCGCTGCCCGTTATCATCGGATTCCACTTCGGTGACACAACTTCTGCCTTCACTGCCCCGTTATCATCGGATTCCTCTTCGGTGACTCAACATCTGCCTTCACTGCCCTGTTATCATCGGATTCCTCTTTGGTGACACAACATCTGCCTTCACTGCCCTGTTATCATCGGATTCCTCTTCGGTGACACAACATCTGCCTTCACTGCCCCGTTATCATCCGGTGCCTCTTCGGTGACACAACATCTGAATTCATTGCCCCGTTATCATCGGATTCCTCTTCGGTGACACAACATCTGCCTTCACTGCCCTGTTATCATCTGATTCCTCTTCGGTGACACAACATCTGCCTTCACTGCCCCTTTATCATCGATTCCTGTTCGGTGACACATCATCTACCTTCACTGCCCCGTTATCATCGGATTCCTCTTCGGCGCACAAAATCTGCCTTCACTGCCCTGTTATCATCGGATTCCTCTTTGGTGACTCAACATCCGCCTTCATTGCATGTTATCATCGGATTCCTCTTCGGTGACACAACATCTGCCTTCACTGCCCTGTTATCATCAGATTCCTCTTCAGTGACACATCAAATGCCTTCACTGCCCCGTTATCATCGGATTCCTCTTCGGCGACACAACATCTGCCTTTACTGCCCTGTTATCATCGGATTCCTCTTTGGTGACTCAACATCCGCCTTCATTTGCGTGTTATTATCGGATTCCTCTTCGGTGACACAACATCTGCCTTCACTGCCCCATTATCATCGGATACCTCTTCGGTGACAAAACATCTGCCTTCACTGCCCCGTTATCATCGGACACCTCTTCGGTGACTCAACATCTGCCTTCACTGCATTGTTATCATCGGATTCCTCTTCGGTGACTCAACATCTGCCTTCACTGCCCTGTTATCATCGGATTCCTCTTCGGTGACTCAACATCTGCCTTCACTGCCCCGTTATCATCGAATTCCTCTCCGGTGACACAACATCTGCCTTCACTGCCCCGTTATCATCGGATACCTCTTCGGTGACACCACATCTGCCTTCATTGCCCTGTTATCATCGGATTCCTCTTCGGCGACACAACATCTGCCTTCACTGCCCTGTTATCATCAAATTCCTCTTCGGTGACACAACATCTGCCTTCACTGCCCTGTTATCATCGGATTCCTCTTCGGCGACATAACATCTGCCTTCACTGCCCCGTTATCATTGGATTCCTCTTCGGTGACGCAACAACTGCCTTCACTGCCCCGTTATCATCGGATTCCTCTTCGGTGACACAACATCTGCCTTCACTGCCCCGTTATCATCGGATACCTCTTCGGTGACACAACATCTGCCTTCACTGCCCCGTTATCATCGGATTCCTCTTTGGTGACACAACATCTGCCTTCACTGCCCTGTTATCATCAGATTCCTCTTCGGCGACATAACATCTGCCTTCACTGCCCCGTTATCATCGGATTCCTCTTCGGTGACACATCTGCCTTCACTGCCCCGTTATCATCGGATTCCTCTTCGGTGACACAACATCTGCCTTCACTGCCCTGTTATCATCGGATTCCCCTTCGGTGACACAACATCTGCCTTCTCTGCCCTGTTATCATCAGCTACCTCTACGGTGATACAACATCTGCCTTCACTGCCCTGTTATCATCAGATACCTCTTCGGCGACACAACATCTGCCTTCAATGCCCCGTTATCATCGGATTCCTCTTCGGTGACACATCTGCCTTCACTGCCCTGTTATCATCGGATTCCTCTTCGGTGACACAACATCTGCCTTCACTGCCCCGTTATCATCGGATTCCCCTTTGGTGACACAACATCTGCCCTCACTGCCCTGTTATCATCGGATTCCTCTTCAGCGACATAACATCTGCCTTCACTGCCCTGTTATCATCGGATTCCTCGTTGGTGACACAACATCTGCCTCCACTGCCTTGTTATCATCGGATTCCTCTTCGGTGACACAACATCTGCCTTCACTGCCCCGTTATCATCGGATTCCTCTTCGGTGACACAACATCTGCCTTCACTGCCCCGGTATCATCGGATTCCTCTTCAGCGACACAACATCTGCCTTCACTGCCCCTTTATCATCGGATTTCTCTTCGGTGACACACCATCTGTCTTCAATGCCCCATTATCATCGGACACTTCTTCGGTGACTCAACATCTGCCTTCACTGCCCCATTATCATCGGATACCTCTACGGTGATACAACATCTGCCTTCACTGCCCTGTTATCATTGGATACCTCTTCGGCGACACAACATCTGCCTTCACTGCCCTGTTATCATGGGAGTCCTCTTCGGCGACACAACATCTGCCTTCACTGCCCTGGTATCATCTGATTCCTCTTCGGTGACACAACATCTGCCTTCACTGCCCTGTTATCATCGGATTTCTCTTCAGTGACACACCATCTGCCTTCACTGCCCTGTTATCATCGGGTACCTCTTCGGCGACACAACATCTGCCTTCACTGCCCTGTTATCATCGGATTCCTCTTCGGCGACACAACATCTGCCTTCACTGCCCTGTTACCATCGGATACCTCTTCGGTGACACAACATCTGCCTTCACTGCCCTGTTATCATCGGATACCTCTATGGTGATACAACATCTGCCTTTACTGCCCTTTTATCATCAGATACCTCTTTGGCGACACACCATCTGCCTTCACTGCCCCGTTATCATCGGATTCCTCTTCAGTGACACATCTGCCTTCACTGCCCTGTTATCATCGGATTCCTCTTCGGTGACACAACATCTGCCTTCACTGCCCCGTTATCATCGGATACCTCTTCGGTGACACAACATCTGCCTTCACTGCCCCGTTATCATCGGATTCCTCTTCAGTGACACAACATCTGCCTTCACTGCCCCTTTATCATCGGATGCCTCTTCAGTGACACATCATCTGCCTTCAATGCCCCATTATCATCGGATTTCTCTTCGGGGACTCAACATCTGCCTTCACTGCCCCATTATCATCGGATACCTCTACGATGATACAACATCTGCCTTCACTGCCCTGTTATCATCGGATACCTCTTCTGTGACACAAAATCTGCCTTCACTGCCCTGTTATCATCGGATTCCTCTTCGGCGACACAACATCTGCCTTCACTGCCCTGTTATCATCGGATTCCTCTTCGGTGACACAACATCTGCCTTCACTGCCCTGTTATCATCGGATTTCTCTTCAGTGACACACCATCTGCCTTCACTGCCCTGTTCTCATCTGATACCTCTTCGGCGACACAACATCTGCCTTTACTGCCCTGTGATCATCGGAATCCTCTTCGGTGACACAACATCTGCCTTCACTGCCCTGTTATCATCGGATTCCTCTTCGGTGACACAACATCTGCCTTCACAGCCCTGTTATCATCGGATTCCTCTTCGGCGACATAACATCTGCCTTCACTGCCCCGTTATCATCGGATTCCTCTTCGGTGACACAACATCTGCCTTCACTGCCCTGTTATCATCGGATACCTCTTCGGTGACTCAACATCTGCCTTCACTGCCCCATTATCATCGGATACCTCTGCGGTGACTCATCATCTGCCTTCACTTCCCCATTATCATCGGATACCTGTTCGGTGACACAACATCTGCCTCCACTGCCTTGTTATCATCGGATTCCTCTTCGGTGACACAACATCTGCCTTCGCTGCCCGTTATCATCGGATTCCACTTCGGTGACACAACTTCTGCCTTCACTGCCCCGTTATCATCGGATTCCTCTTCGGTGACTCAACATCTGCCTTCACTGCCCTGTTATCATCGGATTCCTCTTTGGTGACACAACATCTGCCTTCACTGCCCTGTTATCATCGGATTCCTCTTCGGTGACACAACATCTGCCTTCACTGCCCCGTTATCATCCGGTGCCTCTTCGGTGACACAACATCTGAATTCATTGCCCCGTTATCATCGGATTCCTCTTCGGTGACACAACATCTGCCTTCACTGCCCTGTTATCATCTGATTCCTCTTCGGTGACACAACATCTGCCTTCACTGCCCCTTTATCATCGATTCCTGTTCGGTGACACATCATCTACCTTCACTGCCCCGTTATCATCGGATTCCTCTTCGGCGCACAACATCTGCCTTCACTGCCCTGTTATCATCGGATTCCTCTTTGGTGACTCAACATCCGCCTTCATTGCATGTTATCATCGGATTCCTCTTCGGTGACACAACATCTGCCTTCACTGCCCTGTTATCATCAGATTCCTCTTCAGTGACACATCAAATGCCTTCACTGCCCCGTTATCATCGGATTCCTCTTCGGCGACACAACATCTGCCTTTACTGCCCTGTTATCATCGGATTCCTTTTTGGTGACTCAACATCCGCCTTCATTTGCGTGTTATTATCGGATTCCTCTTCAGTGACACAACATCTGCCTTCACTGCCCTGTTATCATCAGATTCCTCTTCAGTGACACAACATCTGCCTTCACTGCCCCATTATCATCGGATACCTCTTCGGTGACAAAACATCTGCCTTCACTGCCCCATTATCATCGGACACCTCTTCGGTGACTCAACATCTGCCTTCACTGCATTGTTATCATCGGATTCCTCTTCGGTGACTCAACATCTGCCTTCACTGCCCTGTTATCATCGGATTCCTCTTCGGTGACTCAACATCTGCCTTCACTGCCCCGTTATCATCGAATTCCTCTCCGGTGACACAACATCTGCCTTCACTGCCCCGTTATCATCGGATACCTCTTCGGTGACACCACATCTGCCTTCATTGCCCTGTTATCATCGGATTCCTCTTCGGCGACACAACATCTGCCTTCACTGCCCTGTTATCATCGGATTCCTCTTCGGTGACACAACATCTGCCTTCACTGCCCTGTTATCATCGAATTCCTCTTCGGCGACATAACATCTGCCTTCACTGCCCCGTTATCATTGGATTCCTCTTCGGTGACGCAACAACTGCCTTCACTGCCCCGTTATCATCGGATTCCTCTTCGGTGACACAACATCTGCCTTCACTGCCCCGTTATCATCAGATACCTCTTCGGTGACACAACATCTGCCTTCACTGCCCCGTTATCATCGGATTCCTCTTTGGTGACACAACATCTGCCTTCACTGCCCTGTTATCATCAGATTCCTCTTCGGCGAAATAACATCTGCCTTCACTGCCCCGTTATCATCGGATTCCTCTTCGGTGACACATCTGCCTTCACTGCCCCGTTATCATCGGATTCCTCTTCGGTGACACAACATCTGCCTTCACTGCCCCTTTATCATCGGATTTCTCTTCGGTGACACACCATCTGTCTTCAATGCCCCATTATCATCGGACACTTCTTCGGTGACTCAACATCTGCCTTCACTGCCCCATTATCATCGGATACCTCTACGGTGATACAACATCTGCCTTCACTGCCCTGTTATCATTGGATACCTCTTCGGCGACACAACATCTGCCTTCACTGCCCTGTTATCATGGGAGTCCTCTTCGGCGACACAACATCTGCCTTCACTGCCCTGGTATCATCTGATTCCTCTTCGGTGACACAACATCTGCCTTCACTGCCCTGTTATCATCGGATTTCTCTTCAGTGACACACCATCTGCCTTCACTGCCCTGTTATCATCGGGTACCTCTTCGGCGACACAACATCTGCCTTCACTGCCCTGTTATCATCGGATTCCTCTTCGGCGACACAACATCTGCCTTCACTGCCCTGTTACCATCGGATACCTCTTCGGTGACACAACATCTGCCTTCACTGCCCTGTTATCATCGGATACCTCTATGGTGATACAACATCTGCCTTTACTGCCCTTTTATCATCAGATACCTCTTTGGCGACACACCATCTGCCTTCACTGCCCCGTTATCATCGGATTCCTCTTCAGTGACACATCTGCCTTCACTGCCCTGTTATCATCGGATTCCTCTTCGGTGACACAACATCTGCCTTCACTGCCCCGTTATCATCGGATACCTCTTCGGTGACACAACATCTGCCTTCACTGCCCCGTTATCATCGGATTCCTCTTCAGTGACACAACATCTGCCTTCACTGCCCCTTTATCATCGGATGCCTCTTCAGTGACACATCATCTGCCTTCAATGCCCCATTATCATCGGATTTCTCTTCGGTGACTCAACATCTGCCTTCACTGCCCCATTATCATCGGATACCTCTACGATGATACAACATCTGCCTTCACTGCCCTGTTATCATCAGATACCTCTTCTGTGACACAAAATCTGCCTTCACTGCCCTGTTATCATCGGATTCCTCTTCGGCGACACAACATCTGCCTTCACTGCCCTGTTATCATCAGATTCCTCTTAGGTGACACAACATCTGCCTTCACTGCCCTGTTATCATCGGATTTCTCTTCAGTGACACACCATCTGCCTTCACTGCCCTGTTCTCATCTGATACCTCTTCGGCGACACAACATCTGCCTTTACTGCCCTGTGATCATCGGAATCCTCTTCGGTGACACAACATCTGCCTTCACTGCCCTGTTATCATCGGATTCCTCTTCGGTGACACAACATCTGCCTTCACAGCCCTGTTATCATCGGATTCCTCTTCGGCGACATAACATCTGCCTTCACTGCCCCGTTATCATCGGATTCCTCTTCGGTGACACAACATCTGCCTTCACTGCCCTGTTATCATCGGATACCTCTTCGGTGACTCAACATCTGCCTTCACTGCCCCATTATCATCGGATACCTCTGTGGTGACTCATCATCTGCCTTCACTTCCCCATTATCATCGGATACCTGTTCGGTGACACAACATCTGCCTCCACTGCCTTGTTATCATCGGATTCCTCTTCGGTGACACAACATCTGCCTTCGCTGCCCGTTATCATTGGATTCCACTTCGGTGACACAACTTCTGCCTTCACTGCCCCGTTATCATCGGATTCCTCTTCGGTGACTCAACATCTGCCTTCACTGCCCTGTTATCATCGGATTCCTCTTTGGTGACACAACATCTGCCTTCACTGCCCTGTTATCATCGGATTCCTCTTCGGTGACACAACATCTGCCTTCACTGCCCCGTTATCATCCGGTGCCTCTTCGGTGACACAACATCTGAATTCATTGCCCCGTTATCATCGGATTCCTCTTCGGTGACACAACATCTGCCTTCACTGCCCTGTTATCATCTGATTCCTCTTCGGTGACACAACATCTGCCTTCACTGCCCCTTTATCATCGATTCCTGTTCGGTGACACATCATCTACCTTCACTGCCCCGTTATCATCGGATTCCTCTTCGGCGCACAAAATCTGCCTTCACTGCCCTGTTATCATCGGATTCCTCTTTGGTGACTCAACATCCGCCTTCATTGCATGTTATCATCGGATTCCTCTTCGGTGACACAACATCTGCCTTCACTGCCTGTTATCATCAGATTCCTCTTCAGTGACACATCAAATGCCTTCACTGCCCCGTTATCATCGGATTCCTCTTCGGCGACACAACATCTGCCTTTACTGCCCTGTTATCATCGGATTCCTCTTTGGTGACTCAACATCCGCCTTCATTTGCGTGTTATTATCGGATTCCTCTTCGGTGACACAACATCTGCCTTCACTGCCCCATTATCATCGGATACCTCTTCGGTGACAAAACATCTGCCTTCACTGCCCCGTTATCATCGGACACCTCTTCGGTGACTCAACATCTGCCTTCACTGCATTGTTATCATCGGATTCCTCTTCGGTGACTCAACATCTGCCTTCACTGCCCTGTTATCATCGGATTCCTCTTCGGTGACTCAACATCTGCCTTCACTGCCCCGTTATCATCGAATTCCTCTCCGGTGACACAACATCTGCCTTCACTGCCCCGTTATCATCGGATACCACTTCGGTGACACCACATCTGCCTTCATTGCCCTGTTATCATCGGATTCCTCTTCGGCGACACAACATCTGCCTTCACTGCCCTGTTATCATCGGATTCCTCTTCGGTGACACAACATCTGCCTTCACTGCCCTGTTATCATCGGATTCCTCTTCGGCGACATAACATCTGCCTTCACTGCCCCGTTATCATTGGATTCCTCTTCGGTGACGCAACAACTGCCTTCACTGCCCCGTTATCATCGGATTCCTCTTCGGTGACACAACATCTGCCTTCACTGCCCCGTTATCATCGGATACCTCTTCGGTGACACAACATCTGCCTTCACTGCCCCGTTATCATCGGATTCCTCTTTGGTGACACAACATCTGCCTTCACTGCCCTGTTATCATCAGATTCCTCTTCGGCGACATAACATCTGCCTTCACTGCCCCGTTATCATCGGATTCCTCTTCGGTGACACATCTGCCTTCACTGCCCCGTTATCATCGGATTCCTCTTCGGTGACACAACATCTGCCTTCACTGCCCTGTTATCATCGGATTCCCCTTCGGTGACACAACATCTGCCTTCTCTGCCCTGTTATCATCAGCTACCTCTACGGTGATACAACATCTGCCTTCACTGCCCTGTTATCATCAGATACCTCTTCGGCGACACAACATCTGCCTTCAATGCCCCGTTATCATCGGATTCCTCTTCGGTGACACATCTGCCTTCACTGCCCTGTTATCATCGGATTCCTCTTCGGTGACACAACATCTGCCTTCACTGCCCCGTTATCATCGGATTCCCCTTTGGTGACACAACATCTGCCCTCACTGCCCTGTTATCATCGGATTCCTCTTCAGCGACATAACATCTGCCTTCACTGCCCTGTTATCATCGGATTCCTCGTTGGTGACACAACATCTGCCTCCACTGCCTTGTTATCATCGGATTCCTCTTCGGTGACACAACATCTGCCTTCACTGCCCCGTTATCATCGGATTCCTCTTCGGTGACACAACATCTGCCTTCACTGCCCCGGTATCATCGGATTCCTCTTCAGCGACACAACATCTGCCTTCACTGCCCCTTTATCATCGGATTTCTCTTCGGTGACACACCATCTGTCTTCAATGCCCCATTATCATCGGACACTTCTTCGGTGACTCAACATCTGCCTTCACTGCCCCATTATCATCGGATACCTCTACGGTGATACAACATCTGCCTTCACTGCCCTGTTATCATTGGATACCTCTTCGGCGACACAACATCTGCCTTCACTGCCCTGTTATCATGGGAGTCCTCTTCGGCGACACAACATCTGCCTTCACTGCCCTGGTATCATCTGATTCCTCTTCGGTGACACAACATCTGCCTTCACTGCCCTGTTATCATCGGATTTCTCTTCAGTGACACACCATCTGCCTTCACTGCCCTGTTATCATCGGGTACCTCTTCGGCGACACAACATCTGCCTTCACTGCCCTGTTATCATCGGATTCCTCTTCGGCGACACAACATCTGCCTTCACTGCCCTGTTACCATCGGATACCTCTTCGGTGACACAACATCTGCCTTCACTGCCCTGTTATCATCGGATACCTCTATGGTGATACAACATCTGCCTTTACTGCCCTTTTATCATCAGATACCTCTTTGGCGACACACCATCTGCCTTCACTGCCCCGTTATCATCGGATTCCTCTTCAGTGACACATCTGCCTTCACTGCCCTGTTATCATCGGATTCCTCTTCGGTGACACAACATCTGCCTTCACTGCCCCGTTATCATCGGATACCTCTTCGGTGACACAACATCTGCCTTCACTGCCCCGTTATCATCGGATTCCTCTTCAGTGACACAACATCTGCCTTCACTGCCCCTTTATCATCGGATGCCTCTTCAGTGACACATCATCTGTCTTCAATGCCCCATTATCATCGGATTTCTCTTCGGTGACTCAACATCTGCCTTCACTGCCCCATTATCATCCGATACCTCTACGATGATACAACATCTGCCTTCACTGCCCTGTTATCATCGGATACCTCTTCTGTGACACAAAATCTGCCTTCACTGCCCTGTTATCATCGGATTCCTCTTCGGCGACACAACATCTGCCTTCACTGCCCTGTTATCATCGGATTCCTCTTCGGTGACACAACATCTGCCTTCACTGCCCTGTTATCATCGGATTTCTCTTCAGTGACACACCATCTGCCTTCACTGCCCTGTTCTCATCTGATACCTCTTCGGCGACACAACATCTGCCTTTACTGCCCTGTGATCATCGGAATCCTCTTCGGTGACACAACATCTGCCTTCACTGCCCTGTTATCATCGGATTCCTCTTCGGTGACACAACATCTGCCTTCACAGCCCTGTTATCATCGGATTCCTCTTCGGCGACATAACATCTGCCTTCACTGCCCCGTTATCATCGGATTCCTCTTCGGTGACACAACATCTGCCTTCACTGCCCTGTTATCATCGGATACCTCTTCGGTGACTCAACATCTGCCTTCACTGCCCCATTATCATCGGATACCTCTGCGGTGACTCATCATCTGCCTTCACTTCCCCATTATCATCGGATACCTGTTCGGTGACACAACATCTGCCTCCACTGCCTTGTTATCATCGGATTCCTCTTCGGTGACACAACATCTGCCTTCGCTGCCCGTTATCATCGGATTGCACTTCGGTGACACAACTTCTGCCTTCACTGCCCCGTTATCATCGGATTCCTCTTCGGTGACTCAACATCTGCCTTCACTGCCCTGTTATCATCGGATTCCTCTTTGGTGACACAACATCTGCCTTCACTGCCCTGTTATCATCGGATTCCTCTTCGGTGACACAACATCTGCCTTCACTGCCCCGTTATCATCCGGTGCCTCTTCGGTGACACAACATCTGAATTCATTGCCCCGTTATCATCGGATTCCTCTTCGGTGACACAACATCTGCCTTCACTGCCCTGTTATCATCTGATTCCTCTTCGGTGACACAACATCTGCCTTCACTGCCCCTTTATCATCGATTCCTGTTCGGTGACACATCATCTACCTTCACTGCCCCGTTATCATCGGATTCCTCTTCGGCGCACAACATCTGCCTTCACTGCCCTGTTATCATCGGATTCCTCTTTGGTGACTCAACATCCGCCTTCATTGCATGTTATCATCGGATTCCTCTTCGGTGACACAACATCTGCCTTCACTGCCCTGTTATCATCAGATTCCTCTTCAGTGACACATCAAATGCCTTCACTGCCCCGTTATCATCGGATTCCTCTTCGGCGACACAACATCTGCCTTTACTGCCCTGTTATCATCGGATTCCTTTTTGGTGACTCAACATCCGCCTTCATTTGCGTGTTATTATCGGATTCCTCTTCGGTGACACAACATCTGCCTTCACTGCCCTGTTATCATCAGATTCCTCTTCAGTGACACAACATCTGCCTTCACTGCCCCATTATCATCGGATACCTCTTCGGTGACAAAACATCTGCCTTCACTGCCCCGTTATCATCGGACACCTCTTCGGTGACTCAACATCTGCCTTCACTGCATTGTTATCATCGGATTCCTCTTCGGTGACTCAACATCTGCCTTCACTGCCCTGTTATCATCGGATTCCTCTTCGGTGACTCAACATCTGCCTTCACTGCCCCGTTATCATCGAATTCCTCTCCGGTGACACAACATCTGCCTTCACTGCCCCGTTATCATCGGATACATCTTCGGTGACACCACATCTGCCTTCATTGCCCTGTTATCATCGGATTCCTCTTCGGCGACACAACATCTGCCTTCACTGCCCTGTTATCATCGGATTCCTCTTCGGTGACACAACATCTGCCTTCACTGCCCTGTTATCATCGAATTCCTCTTCGGCGACATAACATCTGCCTTCACTGCCCCGTTATCATTGGATTCCTCTTCGGTGACGCAACAACTGCCTTCACTGCCCCGTTATCATCGGATTCCTCTTCGGTGACACAACATCTGCCTTCACTGCCCCGTTATCATCAGATACCTCTTCGGTGACACAACATCTGCCTTCACTGCCCCGTTATCATTGGATTCCTCTTTGGTGACACAACATCTGCCTTCACTGCCCTGTTATCATCAAATTCCTCTTCGGCGAAATAACATCTGCCTTCACTGCCCCGTTATCATCGGATTCCTCTTCGGTGACACATCTGCCTTCACTGCCCCGTTATCATCGGATTCCTCTTCGGTGACACAACATCTGCCTTCACTGCCCCTTTATCATCGGATTTCTCTTCGGTGACACACCATCTGTCTTCAATGCCCCATTATCATCGGACACTTCTTCGGTGACTCAACATCTGCCTTCACTGCCCCATTATCATCGGATACCTCTACGGTGATACAACATCTGCCTTCACTGCCCTGTTATCATTGGATACCTCTTCGGCGACACAACATCTGCCTTCACTGCCCTGTTATCATGGGAGTCCTCTTCGGCGACACAACATCTGCCTTCACTGCCCCTTTATCATCGGATTTCTCTTCGGTGACACACCATCTGTCTTCAATGCCCCATTATCATCGGACACTTCTTCGGTAACTCAACATCTGCCTTCACTGCCCCATTATCATCGGATACCTCTACGGTGATACAACATCTGCCTTCACTGCCCTGTTATCATTGGATACCTCTTCGGCGACACAACATCTGCCTTCACTGCCCTGTTATCATGGGAGTCCTCTTCGGCGACACAACATCTGCCTTCACTGCCCTGGTATCATCTGATTCCTCTTCGGTGACACAACATCTGCCTTCACTGCCCTGTTATCATCGGATTTCTCTTCAGTGACACACCATCTGCCTTCACTGCCCTGTTATCATCGGGTACCTCTTCGGCGACACAACATCTGCCTTCACTGCCCTGTTATCATCGGATTCCTCTTCGGCGACACAACATCTGCCTTCACTGCCCTGTTACCATCGGATACCTCTTCGGTGACACAACATCTGCCTTCACTGCCCTGTTATCATCGGATACCTCTATGGTGATACAACATCTGCCTTTACTGCCCTTTTATCATCAGATACCTCTTTGGCGACACACCATCTGCCTTCACTGCCCCGTTATCATCGGATTCCTCTTCAGTGACACATCTGCCTTCACTGCCCTGTTATCATCGGATTCCTCTTCGGTGACACAACATCTGCCTTCACTGCCCCGTTATCATCGGATACCTCTTCGGTGACACAACATCTGCCTTCACTGCCCCGTTATCATCGGATTCCTCTTCAGTGACACAACATCTGCCTTCACTGCCCCTTTATCATCGGATGCCTCTTCAGTGACACATCATCTGCCTTCAATGCCCCATTATCATCGGATTTCTCTTCGGTGACTCAACATCTGCCTTCACTGCCCCATTATCATCGGATACCTCTACGATGATACAACATCTGCCTTCACTGCCCTGTTATCATCGGATACCTCTTCTGTGACACAAAATCTGCCTTCACTGCCCTGTTATCATCGGATTCCTCTTCGGCGACACAACATCTGCCTTCACTGCCCTGTTATCATCGGATTCCTCTTCGGTGACACAACATCTGCCTTCACTGCCCTGTTATCATCGGATTTCTCTTCAGTGACACACCATCTGCCTTCACTGCCCTGTTCTCATCTGATACCTCTTCGGCGACACAACATCTGCCTTTACTGCCCTGTGATCATCGGAATCCTCTTCGGTGACACAACATCTGCCTTCACTGCCCTGTTATCATCGGATTCCTCTTCGGTGACACAACATCTGCCTTCACAGCCCTGTTATCATCGGATTCCTCTTCGGTGACATAACATCTGCCTTCACTGCCCCGTTATCATCGGATTCCTCTTCGGTGACACAACATCTGCCTTCACTGCCCTGTTATCATCGGATACCTCTTCGGTGACTCAACATCTGCCTTCACTGCCCCATTATCATCGGATACCTCTGCGGTGACTCATCATCTGCCTTCACTTCCCCATTATCATCGGATACCTGTTCGGTGACACAACATCTGCCTCCACTGCCTTGTTATCATCGGATTCCTCTTCGGTGACACAACATCTGCCTTCGCTGCCCGTTATCATCGGATTCCACTTCGGTGACACAACTTCTGCCTTCACTGCCCCGTTATCATCGGATTCCTCTTCGGTGACTCAACATCTGCCTTCACTGCCCTGTTATCATCGGATTCCTCTTTGGTGACACAACATCTGCCTTCACTGCCCTGTTATCATCGGATTCCTCTTCGGTGACACAACATCTGCCTTCACTGCCCCGTTATCATCCGGTGCCTCTTCGGTGACACAACATCTGAATTCATTGCCCCGTTATCATCGGATTCCTCTTCGGTGACACAACATCTGCCTTCACTGCCCTGTTATCATCTGATTCCTCTTCGGTGACACAACATCTGCCTTCACTGCCCCTTTATCATCGATTCCTGTTCGGTGACACATCATCTACCTTCACTGCCCCGTTATCATCGGATTCCTCTTCGGCGCACAACATCTGCCTTCACTGCCCTGTTATCATCGGATTCCTCTTGACACAACATCTGCCTTCACTGCCCTGTTATCATCAGATTCCTCTTCAGTGACACATCAAATGCCTTCACTGCCCCGTTATCATCGGATTCCTCTTCGGCGACACAACATCTGCCTTTACTGCCCTGTTATCATCGGATTCCTTTTTGGTGACTCAACATCCGCCTTCATTTGCGTGTTATTATCGGATTCCTCTTCGGTGACACAACATCTGCCTTCACTGCCCTGTTATCATCAGATTCCTCTTCAGTGACACAACATCTGCCTTCACTGCCCCATTATCATCGGATACCTCTTCGGTGACAAAACATCTGCCTTCACTGCCCCGTTATCATCGGACACCTCTTCGGTGACTCAACATCTGCCTTCACTGCATTGTTATCATCGGATTCCTCTTCGGTGACTCAACATCTGCCTTCACTGCCCTGTTATCATCGGATTCCTCTTCGGTGACTCAACATCTGCCTTCACTGCCCCGTTATCATCGAATTCCTCTCCGGTGACACAACATCTGCCTTCACTGCCCCGTTATCATCGGATACCTCTTCGGTGACACCACATCTGCCTTCATTGCCCTGTTATCATCGGATTCCTCTTCGGCGACACAACATCTGCCTTCACTGCCCTGTTATCATCGGATTCCTCTTCGGTGACACAACATCTGCCTTCACTGCCCTGTTATCATCGAATTCCTCTTCGGCGACATAACATCTGCCTTCACTGCCCCGTTATCATTGGATTCCTCTTCGGTGACGCAACAACTGCCTTCACTGCCCCGTTATCATCGGATTCCTCTTCGGTGACACAACATCTGCCTTCACTGCCCCGTTATCATCGGATACCTCTTCGGTGACACAACATCTGCCTTCACTGCCCCGTTATCATCGGATTCCTCTTTGGTGACACAACATCTGCCTTCACTGCCCTGTTATCATCAGATTCCTCTTCGGCGAAATAACATCTGCCTTCACTGCCCCGTTATCATCGGATTCCTCTTCGGTGACACATCTGCCTTCACTGCCCCGTTATCATCGGATTCCTCTTCGGTGACACAACATCTGCCTTCACTGCCCTGTTATCATCGGATTCCCCTTCGATGACTCAACATCTGCCTTCACTGCCCTGTTATCATCGGATACCTCTTTGGTGACTCAACATCTGCCTTCACTTCCCCATTATCATTGGATACCTCTTCAGTGACACAACATATGCCTCCACTGCCCCGTTATCATCGGATTCCTCTTCAGTGACACAACATGTGCCTTCACTGCCCCGTTATCATCGGATATCTCTTCGGTGACACAACAACTGCTTTCACTGCCCCGTTATCATCGGATTCCTCTTTGGTGACACCACATCTGCCTTCACTGCCCTGTTATCATCGGATTCCTCTTCGGCGACATAACATCTGCCTTCACTGCCCCGTTATCATTGGATTCCTCTTCGGTGACTCAACATCCGCCTTCACTGCCCCGTTATCATCGAATTCCTCTTCGGTGACACAACATCTACCTTCACTGCCCTGTTATCATCGGATACCTCTTCGGTGACTCAACATCTGCCTTCACTGCCCATTATCATCGGATACCTCTTCGGTGACTCAACATCTGCCTTCACTTCCCCATTATCATCGGATACCTCTTCGGTGACACAACATCTGCCTCCACTGCCCAGTTATCATTGGATTCTTGTGCGGTGACACAACATCTGCCTTCACTGCCCTGTTATCATCGGATTCCTCTTCGGTGACTCAACATCCGCCTTCACTTGCGTGTTATCATCGGATTCCTCTTCGGTGACACAACATCTGCCTTCACTGCCCTGTTATCATCAGATTCCTCTTCGGTGACACAACATCTGCCTTCACTGCCCCATTATCATCGGATACCTCTTCCGTGACACAACATCTGCCTTCACCGCCCCGTTATCATCGGACACCTCTTCGGTGACACAACATCTGCCTTCAATGCCCCAGTATCATCGGATTCCTCTTCGGTGACTCAACATCTGCCTTCACTGCCCTGTTATCATTGGATTTCTCTTCAGTGACACACCATCTGCCTTCACTGCCCTGTTATCATCGGATACCTCTGCGGCGACACAACATCTGCCTTCACTGCCCTGTTATCATCGCATTCCTCTTCGGCGAAACAACATCTGCCTTCACTGCCCTGTTATCATCGGATTCCTCTTCAGTGACACAACATTTGCCTTCACTGCCCTGTTATCATCAGCTACCTCTACGGTGATACAACATCTGCCTTCACTGCCCTGTTATCATCAGATACCTCTTCGGCGACACAACATCTGCCTTCACTGCCCCGTTATCATCGGATTCCTCTTCGGTGACACATCTGCCTTCACTGCCCTGTTATCATCGGATTCCTCTTCGGTGACACAACATCTGCCTTCACTGCCCCGTTATCATCGGATTCCTCTTCGGTGACTCAACATCTGCCTTCACTGCCCCGTTATCATCGAATTCCTCTCCGGTGACACAACATCTGCCTTCACTGCCCCGTTATCATCGGATACCTCTTCGGTGACACCACATCTGCCTTCATTGCCCCGTTATCATCGGATTCCTCTTCGGCGACACAACATCTGCCTTCACTGCCCTGTTATCATCGGATTCCTCTTCGGTGACACAACATCTGCCTTCACTGCCCTGTTATCATCGGATTCCTCTTCGGCGACATAACATCTGCCTTCACTGCCCCGTTATCATCGGATTCCTCTTCGGTGACACATCTGCCTTCACTGCCCCGTTATCATCGGATTCCTCTTCGGTGACACAACATCTGCCTTCACTGCCCTGTTATCATCGGATACCTCTTCGGTGACACAACATCTGCCTCCACTGCCCAGTTATCATTGGATTCTTGTTCGGTGACACAACATCTGCCTTCACTGCCCTGTTATCATCGGATTCCTCTTCGGTGACTCAACATCCGCCTTCACTTGCGTGTTATCATCGGATTCCTCTTCGGTGACACAACATCTGCCTTCACTGCCCTGTTATCATCAGATTCCTCTTCGGTGACACAACATCTGCCTTCACTGCCCCATTATCATCGGATACCTCTTCCGTGACACAACATCTGCCTTCACCGCCCCGTTATCATCGGACACCTCTTCGGTGACACAACATCTGCCTTCAATGCCCCAGTATCATCGGATTCCTCTTCGGTGACTCAACATCTGCCTTCACTGCCCTGTTATCATTGGATTTCTCTTCAGTGACACACCATCTGCCTTCACTGCCCTGTTATCATCGGATACCTCTGCGGCGACACAATATCTGCCTTCACTGCCCTGTTATCATCGCATTCCTCTTCGGCGAAACAACATCTGCCTTCACTGCCCTGTTATCATCGGATTCCTCTTCAGTGACACAACATCTGCCTTCACTGCCCTGTTATCATCAGCTACCTCTACGGTGATACAACATCTGCCTTCACTGCCCTGTTATCATCAGATACCTCTTCGGCGACACAACATCTGCCTTCACTGCCCCGTTATCATCGGATTCCTCTTCGGTGACACATCTGCCTTCACTGCCCTGTTATCATCGGATTCCTCTTCGGTGACACAACATCTGCCTTCACTGCCCCGTTATCATCGGATTCCTCTTTGGTGACACAACATCTGCCTTCACTGCCCTGTTATCATCGGATTCCTCTTCAGCGACATAACATCTGCCTTCACTGCCCTGTTATCATCGGATTCCTCGTTGGTGACACAACATCTGCCTTCACTGCTCTGTTATCATCGGATACCTCTTCGGTGACTAAACATCTGCCTTCACTGCCCCATTATCATCGGATACCTCTTCGGTGACTCAACATCTGCCTTCACTTCCCCATTATCATCGGATACCTCTTCAGTGACACAACATCTGCCTCCACTGCCTTGTTATCATCGGATTCCTCTTCGGTGACACAACATCTGCCTTCACTGCCCCGTTATCATCGGATTCCTCTTCGGTGACACAACATCTGCCTTCACTGCCCCGGTATCATCGGATTCCTCTTCAGCGACACAACATCTGCCTTCACTGCCCCTTTATCATCGGATTCCTCTTCGGTGACACACCATCTGCCTTCAATGCCCCATTATCATCGGACACCTCTTCGGTGACTCAACATCTGCCTTCACTGCCCCATTATCATCGGATACCTCTACGGTGATACAACATCTGCCTTCACTGCCCTGTTATCATCGGATACCTCTTCGGCGACACAACATCTGCCTTCACTGCCCTGTTATCATGGGAGTCCTCTTCGGCGACACAACATCTGCCTTCACTGCCCTGTTATCATCTGATTCCTCTTCGGTGACACAACATCTGCCTTCACTGCCCTGTTATCATCGGATTTCTCTTCAGTGACACACCATCTGCCTTCACTGCCCTGTTATCATCGGGTACCTCTTCGGCGACACAACATCTGCCTTCACTGCCCTGTTATCATCGGATTCCTCTTCGGCGACACAACATCTGCCTTCACTACCCTGTTACCATCGGATACCTCTTCGGTGACACAACATCTGCCTTCACTGCCCTGTTATCATCGGATACCTCTATGGTGATACAACATCTGCCCTCACTGCCCTGTTATCATCAGATACCTCTTTGGCGACACACCATCTGCCTTCACTGCCCTGTTATCATCGGATTCCTCTTCAGTGACACATCTGCCTTCACTGCCCTGTTATCATCGGATTCCTCTTCGGTGACACAACATCTGCCTTCACTGCCCCGTTATCATCGGATACCTCTTCGGTGACACAACATCTGCCTTCACTGCCCCGTTATCATCGGATTCCTCTTCAGTGACACAACATCTGCCTTCACTGCCCCTTTATCATCGGATGCCTCTTCAGTGACACATCATCTGCCTTCAATGCCCCATTATCATCGGATTTCTCTTCGGTGACTCAACATCTGCCTTCACTGCCCCATTATCATCGGATACCTCTACGATGATACAACATCTGCCTTCACTGCCCTGTTATCATCGGATACCTCTTCTGTGACACAAAATCTGCCTTCACTGCCCTGTTATCATCGGATTCCTCTTCGGCGACACAACATCTGCCTTTACTGCCCTGTGATCATCGGAATCCTCTTCGGTGACACAACATCTGCCTTCACTGCCCTGTTATCATCGGATTCCTCTTCGGTGACACAACATCTGCCTTCACAGCCCTGTTATCATCGGATTCCTCTTCGGCGACATAACATCTGCCTTCACTGCCCCGTTATCATCGGATTCCTCTTCGGTGACACAACATCTGCCTTCACTGCCCTGTTATCATCGGATACCTCTTCGGTGACTCAACATCTGCCTTCACTGCCCCATTATCATCGGATACCTCTGCGGTGACTCAACATCTGCCTTCACTTCCCCATTATCATCGGATACCTGTTCGGTGACACAACATCTGCCTCCACTGCCTTGTTATCATCGGATTCCTCTTCGGTGACACAACATCTGCCTTCGCTGCCCGTTATCATCGGATTGCACTTCGGTGACACAACTTCTGCCTTCACTGCCCCGTTATCATCGGATTCCTCTTCGGTGACTCAACATCTGCCTTCACTGCCCTGTTATCATCGGATTCCTCTTTGGTGACACAACATCTGCCTTCACTGCCCTGTTATCATCGGATTCCTCTTCGGTGACACAACATCTGCCTTCACTGCCCCGTTATCATCCGGTGCCTCTTCGGTGACACAACATCTGAATTCATTGCCCCGTTATCATCGGATTCCTCTTCGGTGACACAACATCTGCCTTCACTGCCCTGTTATCATCTGATTCCTCTTCGGTGACACAACATCTGCCTTCACTGCCCCTTTATCATCGATTCCTGTTCGGTGACACATCATCTACCTTCACTGCCCCGTTATCATCGGATTCCTCTTCGGCGCACAACATCTGCCTTCACTGCCCTGTTATCATCGGATTCCTCTTTGGTGACTCAACATCCGCCTTCATTGCATGTTATCATCGGATTCCTCTTCGGTGACACAACATCTGCCTTCACTGCCCTGTTATCATCAGATTCCTCTTCAGTGACACATCAAATGCCTTCACTGCCCCGTTATCATCGGATTCCTCTTCGGCGACACAACATCTGCCTTTACTGCCCTGTTATCATCGGATTCCTTTTTGGTGACTCAACATCCGCCTTCATTTGCGTGTTATTATCGGATTCCTCTTCGGTGACACAACATCTGCCTTCACTGCCCTGTTATCATCAGATTCCTCTTCAGTGACACAACATCTGCCTTCACTGCCCCATTATCATCGGATACCTCTTCGGTGACAAAACATCTGCCTTCACTGCCCCGTTATCATCGGACACCTCTTCGGTGACTCAACATCTGCCTTCACTGCATTGTTATCATCGGATTCCTCTTCGGTGACTCAACATCTGCCTTCACTGCCCTGTTATCATCGGATTCCTCTTCGGTGACTCAACATCTGCCTTCACTGCCCCGTTATCATCGAATTCCTCTCCGGTGACACAACATCTGCCTTCACTGCCCCGTTATCATCGGATACATCTTCGGTGACACCACATCTGCCTTCATTGCCCTGTTATCATCGGATTCCTCTTCGGCGACACAACATCTGCCTTCACTGCCCTGTTATCATCGGATTCCTCTTCGGTGACACAACATCTGCCTTCACTGCCCTGTTATCATCGAATTCCTCTTCGGCGACATAACATCTGCCTTCACTGCCCCGTTATCATTGGATTCCTCTTCGGTGACGCAACAACTGCCTTCACTGCCCCGTTATCATCGGATTCCTCTTCGGTGACACAACATCTGCCTTCACTGCCCCGTTATCATCAGATACCTCTTCGGTGACACAACATCTGCCTTCACTGCCCCGTTATCATTGGATTCCTCTTTGGTGACACAACATCTGCCTTCACTGCCCTGTTATCATCAAATTCCTCTTCGGCGAAATAACATCTGCCTTCACTGCCCCGTTATCATCGGATTCCTCTTCGGTGACACATCTGCCTTCACTGCCCCGTTATCATCGGATTCCTCTTCGGTGACACAACATCTGCCTTCACTGCCCCTTTATCATCGGATTTCTCTTCGGTGACACACCATCTGTCTTCAATGCCCCATTATCATCGGACACTTCTTCGGTGACTCAACATCTGCCTTCACTGCCCCATTATCATCGGATACCTCTACGGTGATACAACATCTGCCTTCACTGCCCTGTTATCATTGGATACCTCTTCGGCGACACAACATCTGCCTTCACTGCCCTGTTATCATGGGAGTCCTCTTCGGCGACACAACATCTGCCTTCACTGCCCCTTTATCATCGGATTTCTCTTCGGTGACACACCATCTGTCTTCAATGCCCCATTATCATCGGACACTTCTTCGGTAACTCAACATCTGCCTTCACTGCCCCATTATCATCGGATACCTCTACGGTTATACAACATCTGCCTTCACTGCCCTGTTATCATTGGATCCCTCTTCGGCGACACAACATCTGCCTTCACTGCCCTGTTATCATGGGAGTCCTCTTCGGCGACACAACATCTGCCTTCACTGCCCTGGTATCATCTGATTCCTCTTCGGTGACACAACATCTGCCTTCACTGCCCTGTTATCATCGGATTTCTCTTCAGTGACACACCATCTGCCTTCACTGCCCTGTTATCATCGGGTACCTCTTCGGCGACACAACATCTGCCTTCACTGCCCTGTTATCATCGGATTCCTCTTCGGCGACACAACATCTGCCTTCACTGCCCTGTTACCATCGGATACCTCTTCGGTGACACAACATCTGCCTTCACTGCCCTGTTATCATCGGATACCTCTATGGTGATACAACATCTGCCTTTACTGCCCTTTTATCATCAGATACCTCTTTGGCGACACACCATCTGCCTTCACTGCCCCGTTATCATCGGATTCCTCTTCAGTGACACATCTGCCTTCACTGCCCTGTTATCATCGGATTCCTCTTCGGTGACACAACATCTGCCTTCACTGCCCCGTTATCATCGGATACCTCTTCGGTGACACAACATCTGCCTTCACTGCCCCGTTATCATCGGATTCCTCTTCAGTGACACAACATCTGCCTTCACTGCCCCTTTATCATCGGATGCCTCTTCAGTGACACATCATCTGCCTTCAATGCCCCATTATCATCGGATTTCTCTTCGGTGACTCAACATCTGCCTTCACTGCCCCATTATCATCGGATACCTCTACGATGATACAACATCTGCCTTCACTGCCCTGTTATCATCGGATACCTCTTCTGTGACACAAAATCTGCCTTCACTGCCCTGTTATCATCGGATTCCTCTTCGGCGACACAACATCTGCCTTCACTGCCCTGTTATCATCGGATTCCTCTTCGGTGACACAACATCTGCCTTCACTGCCCTGTTATCATCGGATTTCTCTTCAGTGACACACCATCTGCCTTCACTGCCCTGTTCTCATCTGATACCTCTTCGGCGACACAACATCTGCCTTTACTGCCCTGTGATCATCGGAATCCTCTTCGGTGACACAACATCTGCCTTCACTGCCCTGTTATCATCGGATTCCTCTTCGGTGACACAACATCTGCCTTCACAGCCCTGTTATCATCGGATTCCTCTTCGGTGACATAACATCTGCCTTCACTGCCCCGTTATCATCGGATTCCTCTTCGGTGACACAACATCTGCCTTCACTGCCCTGTTATCATCGGATACCTCTTCGGTGACTCAACATCTGCCTTCACTGCCCCATTATCATCGGATACCTCTGCGGTGACTCATCATCTGCCTTCACTTCCCCATTATCATCGGATACCTGTTCGGTGACACAACATCTGCCTCCACTGCCTTGTTATCATCGGATTCCTCTTCGGTGACACAACATCTGCCTTCGCTGCCCGTTATCATCGGATTCCACTTCGGTGACACAACTTCTGCCTTCACTGCCCCGTTATCATCGGATTCCTCTTCGGTGACTCAACATCTGCCTTCACTGCCCTGTTATCATCGGATTCCTCTTTGGTGACACAACATCTGCCTTCACTGCCCTGTTATCATCGGATTCCTCTTCGGTGACACAACATCTGCCTTCACTGCCCCGTTATCATCCGGTGCCTCTTCGGTGACACAACATCTGAATTCATTGCCCCGTTATCATCGGATTCCTCTTCGGTGACACAACATCTGCCTTCACTGCCCTGTTATCATCTGATTCCTCTTCGGTGACACAACATCTGCCTTCACTGCCCCTTTATCATCGATTCCTGTTCGGTGACACATCATCTACCTTCACTGCCCCGTTATCATCGGATTCCTCTTCGGCGCACAACATCTGCCTTCACTGCCCTGTTATCATCGGATTCCTCTTGACACAACATCTGCCTTCACTGCCCTGTTATCATCAGATTCCTCTTCAGTGACACATCAAATGCCTTCACTGCCCCGTTATCATCGGATTCCTCTTCGGCGACACAACATCTGCCTTTACTGCCCTGTTATCATCGGATTCCTTTTTGGTGACTCAACATCCGCCTTCATTTGCGTGTTATTATCGGATTCCTCTTCGGTGACACAACATCTGCCTTCACTGCCCTGTTATCATCAGATTCCTCTTCAGTGACACAACATCTGCCTTCACTGCCCCATTATCATCGGATACCTCTTCGGTGACAAAACATCTGCCTTCACTGCCCCGTTATCATCGGACACCTCTTCGGTGACTCAACATCTGCCTTCACTGCATTGTTATCATCGGATTCCTCTTCGGTGACTCAACATCTGCCTTCACTGCCCTGTTATCATCGGATTCCTCTTCGGTGACTCAACATCTGCCTTCACTGCCCCGTTATCATCGAATTCCTCTCCGGTGACACAACATCTGCCTTCACTGCCCCGTTATCATCGGATACCTCTTCGGTGACACCACATCTGCCTTCATTGCCCTGTTATCATCGGATTCCTCTTCGGCGACACAACATCTGCCTTCACTGCCCTGTTATCATCGGATTCCTCTTCGGTGACACAACATCTGCCTTCACTGCCCTGTTATCATTGAATTCCTCTTCGGCGACATAACATCTGCCTTCACTGCCCCGTTATCATTGGATTCCTCTTCGGTGACGCAACAACTGCCTTCACTGCCCCGTTATCATCGGATTCCTCTTCGGTGACACAACATCTGCCTTCACTGCCCCGTTATCATCGGATACCTCTTCGGTGACACAACATCTGCCTTCACTGCCCCGTTATCATCGGATTCCTCTTTGGTGACACAACATCTGCCTTCACTGCCCTGTTATCATCAGATTCCTCTTCGGCGAAATAACATCTGCCTTCACTGCCCCGTTATCATCGGATTCCTCTTCGGTGACACATCTGCCTTCACTGCCCCGTTATCATCGGATTCCTCTTCGGTGACACAACATCTGCCTTCACTGCCCTGTTATCATCGGATTCCCCTTCGATGACTCAACATCTGCCTTCACTGCCCTGTTATCATCGGATACCTCTTTGGTGACTCAACATCTGCCTTCACTTCCCCATTATCATTGGATACCTCTTCAGTGACACAACATATGCCTCCACTGCCCCGTTATCATCGGATTCCTCTTCAGTGACACAACATGTGCCTTCACTGCCCCGTTATCATCGGATATCTCTTCGGTGACACAACAACTGCTTTCACTGCCCCGTTATCATCGGATTCCTCTTTGGTGACACCACATCTGCCTTCACTGCCCTGTTATCATCGGATTCCTCTTCGGCGACATAACATCTGCCTTCACTGCCCCGTTATCATTGGATTCCTCTTCGGTGACTCAACATCCGCCTTCACTGCCCCGTTATCATCGGATTCCTCTTCGGTGACACAACATCTACCTTCACTGCCCTGTTATCATCGGATACCTCTTCGGTGACTCAACATCTGCCTTCACTGCCCATTATCATCGGATACCTCTTCGGTGACTCAACATCTGCCTTCACTTCCCCATTATCATCGGATACCTCTTCGGTGACACAACATCTGCCTCCACTGCCCAGTTATCATTGGATTCTTGTGCGGTGACACAACATCTGCCTTCACTGCCCTGTTATCATCGGATTCCTCTTCGGTGACTCAACATCCGCCTTCACTTGCGTGTTATCATCGGATTCCTCTTCGGTGACACAACATCTGCCTTCACTGCCCTGTTATCATCAGATTCCTCTTCGGTGACACAACATCTGCCTTCACTGCCCCATTATCATCGGATACCTCTTCCGTGACACAACATCTGCCTTCACCGCCCCGTTATCATCGGACACCTCTTCGGTGACACAACATCTGCCTTCAATGCCCCAGTATCATCGGATTCCTCTTCGGTGACTCAACATCTGCCTTCACTGCCCTGTTATCATTGGATTTCTCTTCAGTGACACACCATCTGCCTTCACTGCCCTGTTATCATCGGATACCTCTGCGGCGACACAACATCTGCCTTCACTGCCCTGTTATCATCGCATTCCTCTTCGGCGAAACAACATCTGCCTTCACTGCCCTGTTATCATCGGATTCCTCTTCAGTGACACAACATTTGCCTTCACTGCCCTGTTATCATCAGCTACCTCTACGGTGATACAACATCTGCCTTCACTGCCCTGTTATCATCAGATACCTCTTCGGCGACACAACATCTGCCTTCACTGCCCCGTTATCATCGGATTCCTCTTCGGTGACACATCTGCCTTCACTGCCCTGTTATCATCGGATTCCTCTTCGGTGACACAACATCTGCCTTCACTGCCCCGTTATCATCGGATTCCTCTTCGGTGACTCAACATCTGCCTTCACTGCCCCGTTATCATCGAATTCCTCTCCGGTGACACAACATCTGCCTTCACTGCCCCGTTATCATCGGATACCTCTTCGGTGACACCACATCTGCCTTCATTGCCCCGTTATCATCGGATTCCTCTTCGGCGACACAACATCTGCCTTCACTGCCCTGTTATCATCGGATTCCTCTTCGGTGACACAACATCTGCCTTCACTGCCCTGTTATCATCGGATTCCTCTTCGGCGACATAACATCTGCCTTCACTGCCCCGTTATCATCGGATTCCTCTTCGGTGACACATCTGCCTTCACTGCCCCGTTATCATCGGATTCCTCTTCGGTGACACAACATCTGCCTTCACTGCCCTGTTATCATCGGATACCTCTTCGGTGACACAACATCTGCCTCCACTGCCCAGTTATCATTGGATTCTTGTTCGGTGACACAACATCTGCCTTCACTGCCCTGTTATCATCGGATTCCTCTTCGGTGACTCAACATCCGCCTTCACTTGCGTGTTATCATCGGATTCCTCTTCGGTGACACAACATCTGCCTTCACTGCCCTGTTATCATCAGATTCCTCTTCGGTGACACAACATCTGCCTTCACTGCCCCATTATCATCGGATACCTCTTCCGTGACACAACATCTGCCTTCACCGCCCCGTTATCATCGGACACCTCTTCGGTGACACAACATCTGCCTTCAATGCCCCAGTATCATCGGATTCCTCTTCGGTGACTCAACATCTGCCTTCACTGCCCTGTTATCATTGGATTTCTCTTCAGTGACACACCATCTGCCTTCACTGCCCTGTTATCATCGGATACCTCTGCGGCGACACAATATCTGCCTTCACTGCCCTGTTATCATCGCATTCCTCTTCGGCGAAACAACATCTGCCTTCACTGCCCTGTTATCATCGGATTCCTCTTCAGTGACACAACATCTGCCTTCACTGCCCTGTTATCATCAGCTACCTCTACGGTGATACAACATCTGCCTTCACTGCCCTGTTATCATCAGATACCTCTTCGGCGACACAACATCTGCCTTCACTGCCCCGTTATCATCGGATTCCTCTTCGGTGACACATCTGCCTTCACTGCCCTGTTATCATCGGATTCCTCTTCGGTGACACAACATCTGCCTTCACTGCCCCGTTATCATCGGATTCCTCTTTGGTGACACAACATCTGCCTTCACTGCCCTGTTATCATCGGATTCCTCTTCAGCGACATAACATCTGCCTTCACTGCCCTGTTATCATCGGATTCCTCGTTGGTGACACAACATCTGCCTTCACTGCTCTGTTATCATCGGATACCTCTTCGGTGACTAAACATCTGCCTTCACTGCCCCATTATCATCGGATACCTCTTCGGTGACTCAACATCTGCCTTCACTTCCCCATTATCATCGGATACCTCTTCAGTGACACAACATCTGCCTCCACTGCCTTGTTATCATCGGATTCCTCTTCGGTGACACAACATCTGCCTTCACTGCCCCGTTATCATCGGATTCCTCTTCGGTGACACAACATCTGCCTTCACTGCCCCGGTATCATCGGATTCCTCTTCAGCGACACAACATCTGCCTTCACTGCCCCTTTATCATCGGATTCCTCTTCGGTGACACACCATCTGCCTTCAATGCCCCATTATCATCGGACACCTCTTCGGTGACTCAACATCTGCCTTCACTGCCCCATTATCATCGGATACCTCTACGGTGATACAACATCTGCCTTCACTGCCCTGTTATCATCGGATACCTCTTCGGCGACACAACATCTGCCTTCACTGCCCTGTTATCATGGGAGTCCTCTTCGGCGACACAACATCTGCCTTCACTGCCCTGTTATCATCTGATTCCTCTTCGGTGACACAACATCTGCCTTCACTGCCCTGTTATCATCGGATTTCTCTTCAGTGACACACCATCTGCCTTCACTGCCCTGTTATCATCGGGTACCTCTTCGGCGACACAACATCTGCCTTCACTGCCCTGTTATCATCGGATTCCTCTTCGGCGACACAACATCTGCCTTCACTACCCTGTTACCATCGGATACCTCTTCGGTGACACAACATCTGCCTTCACTGCCCTGTTATCATCGGATACCTCTATGGTGATACAACATCTGCCCTCACTGCCCTGTTATCATCAGATACCTCTTTGGCGACACACCATCTGCCTTCACTGCCCTGTTATCATCGGATTCCTCTTCAGTGACACATCTGCCTTCACTGCCCTGTTATCATCGGATTCCTCTTCGGTGACACAACATCTGCCTTCACTGCCCCGTTATCATCGGATACCTCTTCGGTGACACAACATCTGCCTTCACTGCCCCGTTATCATCGGATTCCTCTTCAGTGACACAACATCTGCCTTCACTGCCCCTTTATCATCGGATGCCTCTTCAGTGACACATCATCTGCCTTCAATGCCCCATTATCATCGGATTTCTCTTCGGTGACTCAACATCTGCCTTCACTGCCCCATTATCATCGGATACCTCTACGATGATACAACATCTGCCTTCACTGCCCTGTTATCATCGGATACCTCTTCTGTGACACAAAATCTGCCTTCACTGCCCTGTTATCATCGGATTCCTCTTCGGCGACACAACATCTGCCTTTACTGCCCTGTGATCATCGGAATCCTCTTCGGTGACACAACATCTGCCTTCACTGCCCTGTTATCATCGGATTCCTCTTCGGTGACACAACATCTGCCTTCACAGCCCTGTTATCATCGGATTCCTCTTCGGCGACATAACATCTGCCTTCACTGCCCCGTTATCATCGGATTCCTCTTCGGTGACACAACATCTGCCTTCACTGCCCTGTTATCATCGGATACCTCTTCGGTGACTCAACATCTGCCTTCACTGCCCCATTATCATCGGATACCTCTGCGGTGACTCAACATCTGCCTTCACTTCCCCATTATCATCGGATACCTGTTCGGTGACACAACATCTGCCTCCACTGCCTTGTTATCATCGGATTCCTCTTCGGTGACACAACATCTGCCTTCGCTGCCCGTTATCATCGGATTCCACTTCGATGACACAACTTCTGCCTTCACTGCCCCGTTATCATCGGATTCCTCTTCGGTGACTCAACATCTGCCTTCACTGCCCTGTTATCATCGGATTCCTCTTTGGTGACACAACATCTGCCTTCACTGCCCTGTTATCATCGGATTCCTCTTCGGTGACACAACATCTGCCTTCACTGCCCCGTTATCATCCGGTGCCTCTTCGGTGACACAACATCTGAATTCATTGCCCCGTTATCATCGGATTCCTCTTCGGTGACACAACATCTGCCTTCACTGCCCTGTTATCATCTGATTCCTCTTCGGTGACACAACATCTGCCTTCACTGCCCCTTTATCATCGATTCCTGTTCGGTGACACATCATCTACCTTCACTGCCCCGTTATCATCGGATTCCTCTTCGGCGACACAACATCTGCCTTCACTGCCCTGTTATCATCGGATTCCTCTTTGGTGACTCAACATCCGCCTTCATTGCATGTTATCATCGGATTCCTCTTCGGTGACACAACATCTGCCTTCACTGCCCTGTTATCATCAGATTCCTCTTCAGTGATACATCAAATGCCTTCACTGCCCCGTTATCATCGGATTCCTCTTCGGCGACACAACATCCGCCTTTACTGCCCTGTTATCATCGGATTCCTCTTTGGTGACTCAACATCCGCCTTCATTTGCGTGTTATTATCGGATTCCTCTTCGGTGACACAACATCTGCCTTCACTGCCCTGTTATCATCAGATTCCTCTTCAGTGACACAACATCTGCCTTCACTGCCCCATTATCATCGGATACCTCTTCGGTGACAAAACATCTGCCTTCACTGCCCCGTTATCATCGGACACCTCTTCGGTGACTCAACATCTGCCTTCACTGCATTGTTATCATCGGATTCCTCTTCGGTGACTCAACATCTGCCTTCACTGCCCTGTTATCATCGGATTCCTCTTCGGTGACTCAACATCTGCCTTCACTGCCCCGTTATCATCGAATTCCTCTCCGGTGACACAACATCTGCCTTCACTGCCCTGTTATCATCGGATACCTCTTCGGTGACACCACATCTGCCTTCATTGCCCTGTTATTATCGAATTCCTCTTCGGCGACACAACATCTGCCTTCACTGCCCTGTTATCATCGGATTCCTCTTCGGTGACACAACATCTGCCTTCACTGCCCTATTATCATCGGATTCCTCTTCGGCGACATAACATCTGCCTTCACTGCCCCGTTATCATCGGATTCCTCTTCGGTGACACATCTGCCTTCACTGCCCCGTTATCATCGGATTCCTCTTCGGTGACACAACATCTGCCTTCACTGCCCCGTTATCATCGGATACCTCTTCGGTGACACAACATCTGCCTTCACTGCCCCATTATCATCGGATTCCTCTTCGGTGACACAACATCTGCCTTCACTGCCCTGTTATCATCAGATTCCTCTTCGGCGACATAACATCTGCCTTCACTGCCCCGTTATCATCGGATTCCTCTTCGGTGACACAACATCTGCCTTCACTGCCCCGTTATCATCGGATTCCTCTTCGGTGACACAACATCTGCCTTCACTGCCCTGTTATCATCGGATTCCTCTTCGATGACTCAACATCTGCCTTCACTGCCCTGTTATCATCGGATACCTCTTTGGTGACTCAACATCTGCCTTCACTTCCCCATTATCATTGGATACCTCTTCAGTGACACAACATATGCCTCCACTGCCCCGTTATCATCGGATTCCTCTTCAGTGACACAACATGTGCCTTCACTGCCCCGTTATCATCGGATACCTCTTCGGTGACACAACAACTGCTTTCACTGCCCCGTTATCATCGGATTCCTCTTCGGTGACACCACATCTGCCTTCACTGCCCTGTTATCATCGGATTCCTCTTCGGCGACATAACATCTGCCTTCACTGCCCCGTTATCATCGGATTCCTCTTCGGTGACTCAACATCCGCCTTCACTGCCCCGTTATCATCGGATTCCTCTTCGGTGACACAACATCTGCCTTCACTGCCCCGTTATCATCGGATTCCTCTTCGGTGACACTATATCTGCCTTCGGATTCCTCTTCGGTGACTCAGCATCTGCCTTCACTGCCCTGTTATCATCGGATACCTCTTCGGTGACTCAACATCTGCCTTCACTGCCCCGTTATCATCGGATTCCTCTTCGGTGACACAACATCTGCCTTCACTGCCCCGTTATCATCAGATACCTCTTCGGTGACACAACATCTGCCTTCACTGCCCCGTTATCATCGGATTCCTCTTCGGTGACACAACATCTGCCTTCACTGCCCTGTTATCGTTGGATTCCTCTTCGGGGACATAACATCTGCCTTCACTGCCCCGTTATCATCGGATTCCTCTTTAGTGACACAACATGCGCCTTCACTGCCCTGTTATCATCGGATTCCTCTTCAGTGACTCAACATCTGCCTTCACTGCCCTGCTCTCATCGAATACCTCTTCGGTGACTCAACATCTGCCTTCACTTCCCCATTATCATCGGATACCTCTTCGGTGACACAACATCTGCCTCCACTGTCTTGTTATCATCGGATTCCTCTTCTGTGACACAACATCTGCCTTCACTGCCCCGTTATCATCGGATTGCTCTTCGGTGACACAACATCTGCCTTCACTCCCCCTTTATCATCCGATTCCTCTTCGGTGACACACCATCTGCCTTCAATGCCCCATTATCATCGGATACCTCTTCTGTGACTCAACAGCTGCCTTCACTGCCCCATTATCATCGGATACCTCTGCGGTGATACAACATCTGCATTCACTGCCCTGTTATCATCGGATACCTCTTCGGCGATGTTGGACTTGGCCCTTCTGGCAGGTTCACCCCTGAACTTTTTTGCTTTTTACTGGTGACATGGTGTGGTGATTTGTTTGGTTTCTGCGCACTTTCCCTGTGTCCCAGGGTAAAGTGCGTGCACACTCTGAGTGCATGTGGTGAGATAGGCCTGCCCTCCCATAGGAATGCATGGGGAATGTATGTGTCCCTAGTAGTTCCTGATGCGTGGGGTGTGCAGGCCCGAGTTTGGTATGTGCGGACTCGTGGGAGTGAATGCTGCGCGATGATGTGTGCGGCGTGCATGTACCTAGTGTGGAAGTGCCACTTCTAGAGGTGGGCACTTCTGTGTGCAGTGTGTCTGTCGCGTGATTGGCTGGTCATGTCATGTGACGGGCTAGGGATTCCCCAGAGTCAGGATGAGTCACCCAGTGGTGAATGGGGAGATCAGCAGCTAGATGGGTGGGAGGAGTACACCTGGGTCCTGAATAGGACAGGGTTTTCCACACACAATGCTGGCCCCGCCCCCTGTGGTGCGACTGACGACCCTAGCCCTGCCAGTGAATAGAGTGAGGGGCTGAGCACATCAAGGGTGCTCCCCAACCAGCTGCGACTGGTTTTCCCCCTCACCCTGAACCCAGAACAAAAGGGTTTGTCTGTATAAAAATGGGGCTGTGTCCCCACAGAAAGGGTTCTTTGCCAGGATCCTGCCTGAGGGGGGCTGCTGCTGCTGCTGGACCAGAGGACCGCCACCTGGACTACCTCCCTGCCTGGAGGCCCAGTGAGCTGGCTCTGGGTCCAGCCTTGCCCCCACCCCTGCCCTGCTGCATGCAGGGGAGAACTTTACTGGACTTTGTGCTACTGGCACCCTTAACGCGCTGGGAGCGCTTTTTTTGGATCTCTAAGCGCCTGGAAGCGCTGAACTGGCCGTGAGCACTGGGAGCGCTCTCCCTTGTTTTCCTTAGCGCTTGGAGCGCGCTATTTCGAAAAGCCGGTGCCCACCCGGCGTGTGCCCCGTCCTTGCCGATTCTAGAGTCTCCTGGCAGGTGCCCACCCTGCCAGGGACATTGCCGTAACTGGTTGGCGGGTGCCCACCCCGCTTATTTATTTGCTTCCCTACGGCGGGTGCCCACCCCGCCGTATATTGCTAAAGAGGGAGCCTACCCCTCGTTGCTGCTGAAAGAAGATCCCCCTGCTTCCGCGATCCACGGCCGCCTGGTTGTGGGCGGGGCCGGTGGACGGAAGCAGAGGAGGTCAGGTTAGCCGGAGATCTTCGAAAACCCGGGCGGGAGCCTACCCCGCGCCGGGACGTACGGAGGACGACGGGAGCCTACCCCGCCTCCCCGCGCTCGAGAAAGAAAGTGAGGGGGCCCAGGTGAAGAGGCACACCTGATCAGAAAACCGGGAGAGTGAGGACGGCGACGGCGGCTCCCCGCGCAGGGCCCCCGTGTGTGGAGGGAGCCCTGCAGGTCTTCAAGGAGGGAGAAGACTTCACTCGGAGGAGCCTCGCGTCAGTCCGGTAAGTGGGGGTGTCCCCTCCCGGTTCTCCGCGCTGTGCTGGGGTTTGGAGCCCCGAGAGGCTCCTGCTGCGGGTTGCATTTCTGTTGTGCCTGAGTGAGGCACCCGGGCATTTCAGGATCGGGCGGCCCCAGAAGGCAGCGGGCCGCCCCAACGTTGTTTGGGCCGATATTTGTAACAGAGCCCCCGAGGCTCCAACGTGGGGCACATCATTCTAGAGCGCTGGGGGCGCTCCAACAACGTGGGACATTATCTGCTAAAGCCTTGAAGGGCTACCGCCTTCAAGGGGGGCATTAGTGTTGCTCCGAGTCCAGAGGGACTCCCACGACGGCGCATTGGTTGCTTAGAGCCCCCGAGGCTCCCACCACGTTTTTGGGGCATTGTCTTGTGGAGCTTGCACGCTCCCACGGGTGGCCTAGTTCATTTTCCCAGCTGCCCAGCACTTAGTGGGCAGCTGCAACGTTTAGGTTGTGCCTTGTGCACCTGGTTTGCGCAGCCTGCGCAGGCGCGCCCTGACTCTGCTGGACACAGGGTGTCCTAGCCCCGACAAGGCCAGTTGGCCTAGGGACTGCCACAGGTGGTGGCTTATGTGAGTTTTTGCGCTGTTGTTCCTACCTGCACCTCTGAATGTATGTTTATGCATCATGTGCCTTGCTTTACACCGCTGAATGTATCTTATGCATCATTTGTTTTCCTTCCCTACACCTCTGAATGTTTTAGGCATCATGTGTAATGTGCGTTTACCCCTACAGGTATTGTGATACTTAGAGGGTTGTTTGTTTTCTCCTAGTACAGGTGGTGCTAGTGAGGTCCTAGTTCCCTGCGTGACATTCTCCTAAGGTGGTTAGGGTTGCGTAGGTGGTACTTACCTGATACCAGTAGTTACTGGTTGTGTGCTACATATGCTATTTTGTACTACAGTATTATTCCTATGTTCTAAAAAGTGCTAATTCCTGACAGTGGTCCAGGTGGCCCTGTCCCCTGTACATATAATCCCTTGTAAATTCTGCCCGTGCCTGCTGGCACATTGTAGAGTGTGTGTTTTTATCTAATGTGTTGTGTTTAATACAAAGGCTATTTTTATAGAATACCTTGTGTGGAGTTTCCTTTGTGGTGGGCCTTGGGTGTTGTTGCTGGGTGCGCGCGCAAACGCTTTACACATCACCTCAGAGATAAGCCTGACTGCTCGTGCCAAGCTACCAAGGGGGTGAGCAGGGGTTATCTTTGTCGTGTAACTTCCTTGCCCTGACTAGAGTGGTGGTTTCTGCCTGACTTTGGCGCAAGCCTTAGCCAACCAGAAATCCCATTTCTAACAGGCGACACAACATCTGCCTTCACTGCCCTGTTATTATCGGATTCCTCTTCGGCGACACAACATCTGCCTTCACTGCCCTGTTATCATCGGATACCTCTTCGGTGACGCAACATCTGCCTTCACTGCCCCATTATCATTGGATACCTCTTCGGTGACTCAACATCTGTCTTCACTTCCCCATTATCATCGTATACCTCCTCGGTGACACAACATCTGCCTCCACTGCCTTGTTATCATCGGATTCCTCTTCGGCGACACAACATCTGCCTTCACTGCCCCATTATCATCGGATACCTCTTCGGTGACACAACATCTGCCTTCACTGCCCCGTTATCATCGGACACCTCTTCGGTGACTCAACATCTGCCTTCACTGCCCTGTTATCATCAGATTCCTCTTCGGTGACTCAACATCTGCCTTCATTGCCCTGTTATCATCGGATTCCTCTTCGGCGACATAACATTTGCCTTCACTGCCCCGTTATCATCGGATTCCTCTTCGGTGACACATCTGCCTTCACTGCCCCGTTATCATCGGATTCCTCTTCGGTGACACAACATCTGCCTTCACTGCCCTGTTATCATCGGATACCTCTTCGGTGACACAACATCTGCCTTCACTGCCCCGTTATCATCGGATTCCTCTTCGGTGACACAACATCTGCCTTCACTGCCCTGTTATCATCGGATTCCTCTTCGGCGACATAACATCTGCCTTCACTGCCCCGTTATCATCGGATTCCTCTTCGGTGACACAACATCTGCCTTCACTGCCCCGTTATCATCGGATTCCTCTTCGGTGACACAACATCTACCTTCACTGCTCTGTTATCATCGGATTCCTCTTCGATGACTCAACATCTGCCTTCACTGCCCTGTTATCATCAGATACCTCTTTGGTGACTCAACATCTGCCTTCACTTCCCCATTATCATTGGATACCTCTTCGGTGACACAACATCTGCCTCCACTGCCCCGTTATCATCGGATTCCTCTTCAGTGACACAACATCTGCCTTCACTGCCCCATTATCATCGGATACCTCTTCGGTGACTCAACATCTGCCTTCACTGCCCTGTTATCATCGGATACCTCTTCGGTAACACAACATCTGCCTCCACTGCCTTGTTGTCATCGGATTCCTCTTCAGTGACACAACATCTGCCTTCACTGCCCTGTTATCATCGGATTCCTCTTTGGTGACACAACTTCTGCCTTCACTGCCCCGTTATCATCGGATTTCTCTTCGGTGACTCAACATCTGCCTTCACTGCCCTGTTATCATCGGATTCCTCTTTGGTGACACAACATCTGCCTTCACTGCCCCATTATCATCGGATTCCTCTTCGGTGACACAACATCTGCCTTCACTGCCCCGTTATCATCCGGTACCTCTTCGGTGACACAACATCTGCCTTCATTGCCCCGTTATCATCGGATTCCTCTTCGGTGACACAACATCGGCCTTCACTGCCCTGTTATCATCTGATTCCTCTTCGGTGACACAACATCTGCCTTCACTGCCCCGTTATCATCGATTCCTGTTCGGTGACACATCATCTGCCTTCACTGCCCCGTTATCATCGGATTCCTCTTCGGCGACACAACATCTGCCTTCACTGCCCCATTATCATCGGATACCTCTTCGGTGACACAACATCTGCCTTCACTGCCCCGTTATCATCGGACACCTCTTCGGTGACTCAACATCTGCCTTCACTGCCCTGTTATCATCAGATTCCTCTTCGGTGAATCAACATCTGCCTTCATTGCCCTGTTATCATCGGACACCTCTTCGGTGACTCAACATCTGCCTTCACTGCCCCGTTATCATCGAATTCCTCTCCGGTGACACAACATCTGCCTTCACTGCCCCGTTATCATCGGATACCTCTTCGGTGACACCACATCTGCCTTCATTGCCCCGTTATCATCGGATTCCTCTTCGGCGACACAACATCTGCCTTCACTGCCCTGTTATCATCGGATTCCTCTTCGGTGACACAACATCTGCCTTCACTGCCCTGTTATCATCGGATTCCTCTTCGGCGACATAACATTTGCCTTCACTGCCCCGTTATCATCGGATTCCTCTTCGGTGACACATCTGCCTTCACTGCCCCGTTATCATCGGATTCCTCTTCGGTGACACAACATCTGCCTTCACTGCCCTGTTATCATCGGATTCCTCTTCGGTGACACAACATCTGCCTTCACTGACCCGTTATCATCGGATTCCTCTTCGGTGACACAACATCTACCTTCACTGCTCTGTTATCATCGGATTCCTCTTCGATGACTCAACATCTGCCTTCACTGCCCTGTTATCATCAGATACCTCTTTGGTGACTCAACATCTGCCTTCACTTCCCCATTATCATTGGATACCTCTTCGGTGACACAACATCTGCCTCCACTGCCCCGTTATCATCGGATTCCTCTTCAGTGACACAACATCTGCCTTCACTGCCCCGTTATCATCGGATTCCTCTTCGGTGACTCAACATCTGCCTTCACTGCCCTGTTATCATCGGATTCCTCTTTGGTGACACAACATCTGCCTTCACTGCCCCATTATCATCGGATTCCTCTTCGGTGACACAACATCTGCCTTCACTGCCCCGTTATCATCCGGTACCTCTTCGGTGACACAACATCTGCCTTCATTGCCCCGTTATCATCGGATTCCTCTTCGGTGACACAACATCGGCCTTCACTGCCCTGTTATCATCTGATTCCTCTTCGGTGACACAACATCTGCCTTCACTGCCCCGTTATCATCGATTCCTGTTCGGTGACACATCATCTGCCTTCACTGCCCCGTTATCATCGGATTCCTCTTCGGCGACACAACATCTGCCTTCACTGCCCCATTATCATCGGATACCTCTTCGGCGACACAACATTTGCCTTCACTGCCCCGTTATCATCGGATTCCTCTTCGGTGACACATCTGCCTTTACTGCCCCGTTATCATCGGATTCCTCTTCGGTGACACAATATCTGCCTTCACTGCCCTGTTATCATCGGATACCTCTTCGGTGACACAACATCTGCCTTCACTGCCCCGTTATCATCGGATTCCTCTTCGGTGACACAACATCTGCCTTCACTGCCCTGTTATCATCGGATTCCTCTTCGGCGACATAACATCTGCCTTCACTGCCCCGTTATCATCGGATTCCTCTTCAGTGACACAACATCTGCCTTCACTGCCCCGTTATCATCGGATTCCTCTTCGGTGACACAACATCTGCCTTCACTGCTCTGTTATCATCGGATTCCTCTTCGGTGACTCAACATCGGCCTTCACTGCCCTGTTATCATCGGATTCCTCTTCGGCGACACAACATCTGCCTTCACTGCCCCATTATCATCGGATACCTCTTCGGTGACACAACATCTGCCTTCACTGCCCCGTTATCATCGGACACCTCTTCGGTGACTCAACATCTGCCTTCACTGCCCTGTTATCATCAGATTCCTCTTCGGTGACTCAACATCTGCCTTCATTGCCCTGTTATCATCGGACACCTCTTCAGTGACTCAACATCTGCCTTCACTGCCCCGTTATCATCGAATTCCTCTCCGTTGACACAACATCTGCCTTCACTGCCCCGTTATCATCGGATACCTCTTCGGTGACACCACATCTGCCTTCATTGCCCCGTTATCATCGGATTCCTCTTCGGCGACACAACATCTGCCTTCACTGCCCTGTTATCATCGGATTCCTCTTCGGCGACATAACATCTGCCTTCACTGCCCCGTTATCATCGGATTCCTCTTCGGTGACACATCTGCCTTCACTGCCCCGTTATCATCGGATTCCTCTTCGGTGACACAACATCTGCCTTCACTGCCCTGTTATCATCGGATACCTCTTCGGTGACACAACATCTGCCTTCACTGCCCCGTTATCATCGGATTCCTCTTCGGTGACACAACATCTGCCTTCACTGCCCTGTTATCATCGGATTCCTCTTCGGCGACATAACATCTGCCTTCACTGCCCCGTTATCATCGGATTCCTCTTCTGTGACACAACATCTGCCTTCACTGCCCCGTTATCATCGGATTCCTCTTCGGTGACACAACATCTGCCTTCACTGCCCTGTTATCATCGGATTCCTCTTCGATGACTCAACATCTGCCTTCACTGCCCTGTTATCATCAGATACCTCTTTGGTGACTCAACATCTGCCTTCACTTTCCCATTATCATTGGATACCTCTTCGGTGACACAACATCTGCCTCCACTGCCCCGTTATCATCGGATTCCTCTTCAGTGACACAACATCTGCCTTCACTGCCCCGTTATCATCGAATACCTCTTCGGTGACACAACAACTGCCTTCACTGCCCCGTTATCATCGGATTCCTCTTCGGTGACACCACATCTGCCTTCACTGCCCTGTTATCATCGGATTCCTCTTCGGCGACATAACATCTGCCTTCACTGCCCCGTTATCATCGGATTCCTCTTCGGTGACTCAACATCCGCCTTCACTGCCCCGTTATCATCGGATTCCTCTTCGGTGACACAACATCTGCCTTCACTGCCCCGTTATCATCGGATTCCTCTTCGGTGACACAACATCTGCCTTCGGATTCCTCTTCGGTGACTCAACATCTGCCTTCACTGCCCTGTTATCATCGGATACCTCTTCGGTGACTCAACATCTGCCTTCACTGCCCCGTTATCATCGGATTCCTCTTCGGTGACACAACATCTGCCTTCACTGCCCCGTTATCATCAGATACCTCTTCGGTGACACAACATCTGCCTTCACTGCCCTGCTCTCATCGGATACCTCTTCGGTGACTCAACATCTGCCTTCACTGCCCCGTTATCATCGGATTCCTCTTCGGTGACACAACATCTGCCTTCACTGCCCTGTTATCATTGGATTCCTCTTCGGGGACATAACATCTGCCTTCACTGCCCCGTTATCATCGGATTCCTCTTCAGTGACACAACATCTGCCTTCACTGCCCTGTTATCATCGGATTCCTCTTTGGTGACTCAACATCTGCCTTCACTGCCCTGCTCTCATCGGATACCTCTTCGGTGACTCAACATCTGCCTTCACTTCCCCATTATCATCGGATACCTCTTCGGAGACACAACATCTGCCTCCACTGACTTGTTATCATCGGATTCCTCTTCGGTGACACAACATCTGCCTTCACTGCCCCGTTATCATCGGATTCCTCTTCGGTGACACAACATCTGCCTTCACTGCCCCATTATCATCGGATACCTCTTCGGTGACTCAACAGCTGCCTTCACTGCCCTGTTATCATCGGATACCTCTTCGGTGACGCAACATCTGCCTTCACTGCCCTGTTATCATCGGATACCTCTTCGGTGACGCAACATCTGCCTTCACTGCCCCATTATCATCGGATACCTCTTCAGTGACTCAACATCTGCCTTCACTTCCCAATTATTATCGTATACCTCTTAGGTGACACAACATCTGCCTCCACTGCCTTGTTATCATCGGATACCTCTTCGGTGACACCACATCTGCCTTCATTGCCCCGTTATCATCGGATTCCTCTTCGGCGACACAACATCTGCCTTCACTGCCCTGTTATCGTGGGATTCCTCTTAGGTGACCCAACATCTGCCTTCACTGCCCTGTTATCATTGGATTCCTCTTCGGTGACTCAACATCTGCCTTCACTTCCCCATTATCATCGGATACCTCTTCGGTGACACAACATCTGCCTCCACTGCCTTGTTATCATCGGATTCCTCTTCGGTGACTCAACATCCGCCTTCACTTGAGTGTTATCATCGGATTCCTCTTCGGTGACACAACATCTGCCTTCACTGCCCTGTTATCATCAGATTCCTCTTCGGTGACACAACATCTGCCTTCACTGCCCCATTATCATCGGATACCTCTTCGGTGACACAACATCTGCCTTCACTGCCCCGTTATCATCGGACACCTCTTCGGTGACACAACATCTGCCTTCACTTCCCTGTTATCATCGGATTTCTCTTCAGTGACACACCATCTGCCTTCACTGCCCTGTTATCATCGGATTCCTCTTCGGTGACTCAACATCTGCCTTCACTGCCCTGTTATCATCGGACACCTCTTCGGTGACTCAACATCTGCCTTCACTGCCCCGTTATCATCGAATTCCTCTCCGGTGACACAACATCTGCCTTCACTGCCCCGTTATCATCGGATTCCTCTTCGGTGACACATCTGCCTTCACTGCCCCGTTATCATCGGATTCCTCTTCGGTGACACAACATCTGCCTTCACTGCCCTGTTATCATCGGATACCTCTTCGGTGACACAACATCTGCCTTCACTGCCCCGTTATCATCGGATTCCTCTTCGGTGACACAACATCTGCCTTCACTGCCCTGTTATCATCGGATTCCTCTTCGGCGACATAACATCTGCCTTCACTGCCCCGTTATCATCGGATTCCTGTTCGGTGACACAACATCTGCCTTCACTGCCCCGTTATCATCGGATTCCTCTTCGGTGACACAACATCTACCTTCACTGCTCTGTTATCATCGGATTCCTCTTCGATGACTCAACATCTGCCTTCACTGCCCTGTTATCATCAGATACCTCTTTGGTGACTCAACATCTGCCTTCACTTCCCCATTATCATTGGATACCTCTTCGGTGACACAACATCTGCCTCCACTGCCCCGTTATCATCGGATTCCTCTTCAGTGACACAACATCTGCCTTCACTGCCCCATTATCATCGGATACCTCTTCGGTGACTCAACATCTGCCTTCACTGCCCTGTTATCATCGGATACCTCTTCGGTAACACAACATCTGCCTCCACTGCCTTGTTATCATCGGATTCCTCTTCAGTGACACAACATCTGCCTTCACTGCCCTGTTATCATCGGATTCCTCTTTGGTGACACAACTTCTGCCTTCACTGCCCCGTTATCATCGGATTTCTCTTCGGTGACTCAACATCTGCCTTCACTGCCCTGTTATCATCGGATTCCTCTTTGGTGACACAACATCTGCCTTCACTGCCCCATTATCATCGGATTCCTCTTCGGTGACACAACATCTGCCTTCACTGCCCCGTTATCATCCGGTACCTCTTCGGTGACACAACATCTGCCTTCATTGCCCCGTTATCATCGGATTCCTCTTCGGTGACACAACATCGGCCTTCACTGCCCTGTTATCATCTGATTCCTCTTCGGTGACACAACATCTGCCTTCACTGCCCCGTTATCATCGATTCCTGTTCGGTGACACATCATCTGCCTTCACTGCCCCGTTATCATCGGATTCCTCTTCGGCGACACAACATCTGCCTTCACTGCCCCATTATCATCGGATACCTCTTCGGTGACACAACATCTGCCTTCACTGCCCCGTTATCATCGGACACCTCTTCGGTGACTCAACATCTGCCTTCACTGCCCTGTTATCATCAGATTCCTCTTCGGTGAATCAACATCTGCCTTCATTGCCCTGTTATCATCGGACACCTCTTCGGTGACTCAACATCTGCCTTCACTGCCCCGTTATCATCGAATTCCTCTCCGGTGACACAACATCTGCCTTCACTGCCCCGTTATCATCGGATACCTCTTCGGTGACACCACATCTGCCTTCATTGCCCCGTTATCATCGGATTCCTCTTCGGCGACACAACATCTGCCTTCACTGCCCTGTTATCATCGGATTCCTCTTCGGTGACACAACATCTGCCTTCACTGCCCTGTTATCATCGGATTCCTCTTCAGCGACATAACATTTGCCTTCACTGCCCCGTTATCATCGGATTCCTCTTCGGTGACACATCTGCCTTCACTGCCCCGTTATCATCGGATTCCTCTTCGGTGACACAACATCTGCCTTCACTGCCCTGTTATCATCGGATTCCTCTTCGGTGACACAACATCTGCCTTCACTGACCCGTTATCATCGGATTCCTCTTCGGTGACACAACATCTACCTTCACTGCTCTGTTATCATCGGATTCCTCTTCGATGACTCAACATCTGCCTTCACTGCCCTGTTATCATCAGATACCTCTTTGGTGACTCAACATCTGCCTTCACTTCCCCATTATCATTGGATACCTCTTCGGTGACACAACATCTGCCTCCACTGCCCCGTTATCATCGGATTCCTCTTCAGTGACACAACATCTGCCTTCACTGCCCCGTTATCATCGGATTCCTCTTCGGTGACTCAACATCTGCCTTCACTGCCCTGTTATCATCGGATTCCTCTTTGGTGACACAACATCTGCCTTCACTGCCCCATTATCATCGGATTCCTCTTCGGTGACACAACATCTGCCTTCACTGCCCCGTTATCATCCGGTACCTCTTCGGTGACACAACATCTGCCTTCATTGCCCCGTTATCATCGGATTCCTCTTCGGTGACACAACATCGGCCTTCACTGCCCTGTTATCATCTGATTCCTCTTCGGTGACACAACATCTGCCTTCACTGCCCCGTTATCATCGATTCCTGTTCGGTGACACATCATCTGCCTTCACTGCCCCGTTATCATCGGATTCCTCTTCGGCGACACAACATCTGCCTTCACTGCCCCATTATCATCGGATACCTCTTCGGCGACACAACATTTGCCTTCACTGCCCCGTTATCATCGGATTCCTCTTCGGTGACACATCTGCCTTTACTGCCCCGTTATCATCGGATTCCTCTTCGGTGACACAATATCTGCCTTCACTGCCCTGTTATCATCGGATACCTCTTCGGTGACACAACATCTGCCTTCACTGCCCCGTTATCATCGGATTCCTCTTCGGTGACACAACATCTGCCTTCACTGCCCTGTTATCATCGGATTCCTCTTCGGCGACATAACATCTGCCTTCACTGCCCCGTTATCATCGGATTCCTCTTCGGTGACACAACATCTGCCTTCACTGCCCCGTTATCATCGGATTCCTCTTCGGTGACACAACATCTGCCTTCACTGCTCTGTTATCATCGGATTCCTCTTCGGTGACTCAACATCGGCCTTCACTGCCCTGTTATCATCGGATTCCTCTTCGGCGACACAACATCTGCCTTCACTGCCCCATTATCATCGGATACCTCTTCGGTGACACAACATCTGCCTTCACTGCCCCGTTATCATCGGACACCTCTTCGGTGACTCAACATCTGCCTTCACTGCCCTGTTATCATCAGATTCCTCTTCGGTGACTCAACATCTGCCTTCATTGCCCTGTTATCATCGGACACCTCTTCAGTGACTCAACATCTGCCTTCACTGCCCCGTTATCATCGAATTCCTCTCCGGTGACACAACATCTGCCTTCACTGCCCCGTTATCATCGGATACCTCTTCGGTGACACCACATCTGCCTTCATTGCCCCGTTATCATCGGATTCCTCTTCGGCGACACAACATCTGCCTTCACTGCCCTGTTATCATCGGATTCCTCTTCGGCGACATAACATCTGCCTTCACTGCCCCGTTATCATCGGATTCCTCTTCGGTGACACATCTGCCTTCACTGCCCCGTTATCATCGGATTCCTCTTCGGTGACACAACATCTGCCTTCACTGCCCTGTTATCATCGGATACCTCTTCGGTGACACAACATCTGCCTTCACTGCCCCGTTATCATCGGATTCCTCTTCGGTGACACAACATCTGCCTTCACTGCCCTGTTATCATCGGATTCCTCTTCGGCGACATAACATCTGCCTTCACTGCCCCGTTATCATCGGATTCCTCTTCTGTGACACAACATCTGCCTTCACTGCCCCGTTATCATCGGATTCCTCTTCGGTGACACAACATCTGCCTTCACTGCCCTGTTATCATCGGATTCCTCTTCGATGACTCAACATCTGCCTTCACTGCCCTGTTATCATCAGATACCTCTTTGGTGACTCAACATCTGCCTTCACTTTCCCATTATCATTGGATACCTCTTCGGTGACACAACATCTGCCTCCACTGCCCCGTTATCATCGGATTCCTCTTCAGTGACACAACATCTGCCTTCACTGCCCCGTTATCATCGAATACCTCTTCGGTGACACAACAACTGCCTTCACTGCCCCGTTATCATCGGATTCCTCTTTGGTGACACCACATCTGCCTTCACTGCCCTGTTATCATCGGATTCCTCTTCGGCGACATAACATCTGCCTTCACTGCCCTGTTATCATCGGATTCCTCTTCGGGGACATAACATCTGCCTTCACTGCCCCGTTATCATCGGATTCCTCTTCAGTGACACAACATCTGCCTTCACTGCCCTGTTATCATCGGATTCCTCTTTGGTGACTCAACATCTGCCTTCACTGCCCTGCTCTCATCGGATACCTCTTCGGTGACTCAACATCTGCCTTCACTTCCCCATTATCATCGGATACCTCTTCGGAGACACAACATCTGCCTCCACTGACTTGTTATCATCGGATTCCTCTTCGGTGACACAACATCTGCCTTCACTGCCCCGTTATCATCGGATTCCTCTTCGGTGACACAACATCTGCCTTCACTGCCCCATTATCATCGGATACCTCTTCGGTGACTCAACAGCTGCATTCACTGCCCCATTATCATCGGATACCTCTACGGTGAAACAACATCTGCCTTCACTGCCCTCTTATCATCGGATACCTCTTCGGTGACACAACATCTGCCTTCACTGCCCTGTTATCATCGGATACCTCTTCGGTGACGCAACATCTGCCTTCACTGCCCCATTATCATCGGATACCTCTTCAGTGACTCAACATCTGCCTTCACTTCCCAATTATTATCGTATACCTCTTAGGTGACACAACATCTGCCTCCACTGCCTTGTTATCATCGGATACCTCTTCGGTGACACCACATCTGCCTTCATTGCCCCGTTATCATCGGATTCCTCTTCGGCGACACAACATCTGCCTTCACTGCCCTGTTATCATGGGATTCCTCTTAGGTGACCCAACATCTGCCTTCACTGCCCTGTTATCATTGGATTCCTCTTCGGTGACTCAACATCTGCCTTCACTTCCCCATTATCATCGGATACCTCTTCGGTGACACAACATCTGCCTCCACTGCCTTGTTATCATCGGATTCCTCTTCGGTGACTCAACATCCGCCTTCACTTGAGTGTTATCATCGGATTCCTCTTCGGTGACACAACATCTGCCTTCACTGCCCTGTTATCATCAGATTCCTCTTCGGTGACACAACATCTGCCTTCACTGCCCCATTATCATCGGATACCTCTTCGGTGACACAACATCTGCCTTCACTGCCCCGTTATCATCGGACACCTCTTCGGTGACACAACATCTGCCTTCACTTCCCTGTTATCATCGGATTTCTCTTCAGTGACACACCATCTGCCTTCACTGCCCTGTTATCATCGGATTCCTCTTCGGTGACTCAACATCTGCCTTCACTGCCCTGTTATCATCGGACACCTCTTCGGTGACTCAACATCTGCCTTCACTGCCCCGTTATCATCGAATTCCTCTCCGGTGACACAACATCTGCCTTCACTGCCCCGTTATCATCGGATACCTCTTCGGTGACACCACATCTGCCTTCATTGCCCCGTTATTATCGGATTCCTCTTCGGCGACACAACATCTGCCTTCACTGCCCTGTTATCATCGGATTCCTCTTCGGTGACACAACATCTGCCTTCACTGCCCTGTTATCATCGGATTCCTCTTCGGCGACATAACATTTGCCTTCACTGCCCCGTTATCATCGGATGCCTCTTCGGTGACACATCTGCCTTCACTGCCCCGTTATCATCGGATTCCTCTTCAGTGACACAACATCTGCCTTCACTGCCCTGTTATCATCGGATACCTCTTCGGTGACACAACATCTGCCTTCACTGCCCCGTTATCATCGGATTCCTCTTCGGTGACACAACATCTGCCTTCACTTCTCCATTATCATTGGATACCTCTTCGGTGACACATCTGCCTCCACTGCCCCGTTATCATCGGATTCCTCTTCAGTGACACAACATCTGCCTTCACTGCCCCGTTATCATCGGATTCCTCTTCGGTGACTCAACATCTGCCTTCACTGCCCTGTTATCACCGGATTCCTCTTCGATGACTCAACATCTGCCTTCACTGCCCTGTTATCATCAGATACCTCTTTGGTGACTCAACATCTGCCTTCACTGCCCCGTTATCATCCGGTACCTCTTCGGTGACACAACATCTGCCTTCATTGCCCCGTTATCATCGGATTCCTCTTCGGTGACACAACATCGGCCTTCACTGCCCTGTTATTATCTGATTCCTCTTCGGTGACACAACATCTGCCTTCACTGCCCCGTTATCATCGATTCCTGTTCGGGGACACATCATCTGCCTTCACTGCCCCGTTATCATCGGATTCCTCTTCGGCGACACAACATCTGCCTTCACTGCCCCATTATCATCGGATACCTCTTCGGTGACACAACATCTGCCTTCACTGCCCCGTTATCATCGGACACCTCTTCGGTGACTCAACATCTGCCTTCACTGCCCTGTTATCATCAGATTCCTCTTCGGTGATTCAACATCTGCCTTCATTGCCCTGTTATCATCGGACACCTCTTCGGTGACTCAACATCTGCCTTCACTGCCCCGTTATCATCGAATTCCTCTCCGGTGACACAACATCTGCCTTCACTGCCCCGTTATCATCGGATACCTCTTCGGTGACACCACATCTGCCTTCATTGCCCCGTTATCATCGGATTCCTCTTCGGCGACACAACATCTGCCTTCACTGCCCTGTTATCATCGGATTCCTCTTTGGTGACACAACATCTGCCTTCACTGCCCTGTTATCATCGGATTCCTCTTCGGCGACATAACATCTGCCTTCACTGCCCCGTTATCATCGGATTCCTCTTCGGTGACACATCTGCCTTCACTGCCCCGTTATCATCGAATTCCTCTCCGGTGACACAACATCTGCCTTCACTGCCCCGTTATCATCGGATACCTCTTCGGTGACACCACATCTGCCTTCATTGCCCCGTTATCATCGGATTCCTCTTCGGCGACACAACATCTGCCTTCACTGCCCTGTTATCATCGGATTCCTCTTCGGCGACATAACATCTGCCTTCACTGCCCCGTTATCATCGGATTCCTCTTCGGTGACACATCTGCCTTCACTGCCCCGTTATCATCGGATTCCTCTTCGGTGACACAACATCTGCCTTCACTGCCCTGTTATCATCGGATACCTCTTCGGTGACACAACATCTGCCTTCACTGCCCCGTTATCATCGGATTCCTCTTCGGTGACACAACATCTGCCTTCACTGCCCTGTTATCATCGGATTCCTCTTCGGCGACATAACATCTGCCTTCACTGCCCCGTTATCATCGGATTCCTCTTCTGTGACACAACATCTGCCTTCACTGCCCCGTTATCATCGGATTCCTCTTCGGTGACACAACATCTGCCTTCACTGCCCTGTTATCATCGGATTCCTCTTCGATGACTCAACATCTGCCTTCACTGCCCTGTTATCATCAGATACCTCTTTGGTGACTCAACATCTGCCTTCACTTTCCCATTATCATTGGATACCTCTTCGGTGACACAACATCTGCCTCCACTGCCCCGTTATCATCGGATTCCTCTTCAGTGACACAACATCTGCCTTCACTGCCCCGTTATCATCGAATACCTCTTCGGTGACACAACAACTGCCTTCACTGCCCCGTTATCATCGGATTCCTCTTTGGTGACACCACATCTGCCTTCACTGCCCTGTTATCATCGGATTCCTCTTCGGCGACATAACATCTGCCTTCACTGCCCTGTTATCATCGGATTCCTCTTCGGGGACATAACATCTGCCTTCACTGCCCCGTTATCATCGGATTCCTCTTCAGTGACACAACATCTGCCTTCACTGCCCTGTTATCATCGGATTCCTCTTTGGTGACTCAACATCTGCCTTCACTGCCCTGCTCTCATCGGATACCTCTTCGGTGACTCAACATCTGCCTTCACTTCCCCATTATCATCGGATACCTCTTCGGAGACACAACATCTGCCTCCACTGACTTGTTATCATCGGATTCCTCTTCGGTGACACAACATCTGCCTTCACTGCCCCGTTATCATCGGATTCCTCTTCGGTGACACAACATCTGCCTTCACTGCCCCATTATCATCGGATACCTCTTCGGTGACTCAACAGCTGCCTTCACTGCCCCATTATCATCGGATACCTCTACGGTGAAACAACATCTGCCTTCACTGCCCTCTTATCATCGGATACCTCTTCGGTGACACAACATCTGCCTTCACTGCCCTGTTATCATCGGATACCTCTTCGGTGACGCAACATCTGCCTTCACTGCCCCATTATCATCGGATACCTCTTCAGTGACTCAACATCTGCCTTCACTTCCCAATTATTATCGTATACCTCTTAGGTGACACAACATCTGCCTCCACTGCCTTGTTATCATCGGATACCTCTTCGGTGACACCACATCTGCCTTCATTGCCCCGTTATCATCGGATTCCTCTTCGGCGACACAACATCTGCCTTCACTGCCCTGTTATCATGGGATTCCTCTTAGGTGACCCAACATCTGCCTTCACTGCCCTGTTATCATTGGATTCCTCTTCGGTGACTCAACATCTGCCTTCACTTCCCCATTATCATCGGATACCTCTTCAGTGACACAACATCTGCCTCCACTGCCTTGTTATCATCGGATTCCTCTTCGGTGACTCAACATCCGCCTTCACTTGAGTGTTATCATCGGATTCCTCTTCGGTGACACAACATCTGCCTTCACTGCCCTGTTATCATCAGATTCCTCTTCGGTGACACAACATCTGCCTTCACTGCCCCATTATCATCGGATACCTCTTCGGTGACACAACATCTGCCTTCACTGCCCCGTTATCATCGGACACCTCTTCGGTGACACAACATCTGCCTTCACTTCCCTGTTATCATCGGATTTCTCTTCAGTGACACACCATCTGCCTTCACTGCCCTGTTATCATCGGATTCCTCTTCGGTGACTCAACATCTGCCTTCACTGCCCTGTTATCATCGGACACCTCTTCGGTGACTCAACATCTGCCTTCACTGCCCCGTTATCATCGAATTCCTCTCCGGTGACACAACATCTGCCTTCACTGCCCCGTTATCATCGGATACCTCTTCGGTGACACCACATCTGCCTTCATTGCCCCGTTATTATCGGATTCCTCTTCGGCGACACAACATCTGCCTTCACTGCCCTGTTATCATCGGATTCCTCTTCGGTGACACAACATCTGCCTTCACTGCCCTGTTATCATCGGATTCCTCTTCGGCGACATAACATTTGCCTTCACTGCCCCGTTATCATCGGATGCCTCTTCGGTGACACATCTGCCTTCACTGCCCCGTTATCATCGGATTCCTCTTCAGTGACACAACATCTGCCTTCACTGCCCTGTTATCATCGGATACCTCTTCGGTGACACAACATCTGCCTTCACTGCCCCGTTATCATCGGATTCCTCTTCGGTGACACAACATCTGCCTTCACTTCTCCATTATCATTGGATACCTCTTCGGTGACACATCTGCCTCCACTGCCCCGTTATCATCGGATTCCTCTTCAGTGACACAACATCTGCCTTCACTGCCCCGTTATCATCGGATTCCTCTTCGGTGACTCAACATCTGCCTTCACTGCCCTGTTATCATCGGATTCCTCTTCGATGACTCAACATCTGCCTTCACTGCCCTGTTATCATCAGATACCTCTTTGGTGACTCAACATCTGCCTTCACTGCCCCGTTATCATCCGGTACCTCTTCGGTGACACAACATCTGCCTTCATTGCCCCGTTATCATCGGATTCCTCTTCGGTGACACAACATCGGCCTTCACTGCCCTGTTATTATCTGATTCCTCTTCGGTGACACAACATCTGCCTTCACTGCCCCGTTATCATCGATTCCTGTTCGGGGACACATCATCTGCCTTCACTGCCCCGTTATCATCGGATTCCTCTTCGGCGACACAACATCTGCCTTCACTGCCCCATTATCATCGGATACCTCTTCGGTGACACAACATCTGCCTTCACTGCCCCGTTATCATCGGACACCTCTTCGGTGACTCAACATCTGCCTTCACTGCCCTGTTATCATCAGATTCCTCTTCGGTGATTCAACATCTGCCTTCATTGCCCTGTTATCATCGGACACCTCTTCGGTGACTCAACATCTGCCTTCACTGCCCCGTTATCATCAAATTCCTCTCCGGTGACACAACATCTGCCTTCACTGCCCCGTTATCATCGGATACCTCTTCGGTGACACCACATCTGCCTTCATTGCCCCGTTATCATCGGATTCCTCTTCGGCGACACAACATCTGCCTTCACTGCCCTGTTATCATCGGATTCCTCTTTGGTGACACAACATCTGCCTTCACTGCCCTGTTATCATCGGATTCCTCTTCGGCGACATAACATCTGCCTTCACTGCCCCGTTATCATCGGATTCCTCTTCGGTGACACATCTGCCTTCACTGCCCCGTTATCATCGGATTCCTCTTCGGTGACACAACATCTGCCTTCACTGCCCTGTTATCATCGGATACCTCTTCGGTGACACAACATCTGCCTTCACTGCCCCGTTATCATCGGATTCCTCTTCGGTGACACAACATCTGCCTTCACTGGCCTGTTATCATCGGATTCCTCTTCGGCGACATAACATCTGCCTTCACTGCCCCGTTATCATCGGATTCCTCTTCGGTGACACAACATCTGCCTTCACTGCCCCGTTATCATCGGATTCCTCTTCGGTGACACAACATCTGCCTTCACTGCTCTGTTATCATCGGATTCCTCTTCGATGACTCAACATCTGCCTTCACTGCCCTGTTATCATCAGATACCTCTTTGGTGACTCAACATCTGCCTTCACTTCCCCATTATCATTGGATACCTCTTCGGTGACACAACATCTGCCTCCACTGCCCCGTTATCATCGGATTCCTCTTCAGTGACACAACATCTGCCTTCACTGCCCCGTTATCATCGAATACCTTTTCGGTGACACAACAACTGCCTTCACTGCCCCGTTATCATCGGATTCCTCTTCGGTGACACCACATCTGCCTTCACTGCCCTGTTATCATCGGATTCCTCTTCGGCGACAGAACATCTGCCTTCACTGCCCCGTTATCATCGGATTCCTCTTCGGTGACTCAACATCGGCCTTCACTGCCCTGTTATCATCTGATTCCTCTTCGGTGACACAACATCTGCCTTCACTGCCCCGTTATCATCGATTCCTGTTCGGTGACACATCATCTGCCTTCACTGCCCCGTTATCATCGGATTCCTCTTCGGCGACACAACATCTGCCTTCACTGCCCCATTATCATCGGATACCTCTTCGGTGACACAACATCTGCCTTCACTGCCCCGTTATCATCGGACACCTCTTCGGTGACTCAACATCTGCCTTCACTGCCCTGTTATCATCAGATTCCTCTTCGGTGACTCAACATCTGCCTTCATTGCCCTGTTATCATCGGACACCTCTTCAGTGACTCAACATCTGCCTTCACTGCCCCGTTATCATCGAATTCCTCTCCGGTGACACAACATCTGCCTTCACTGCCCCGTTATCATCGGATACCTCTTCGGTGACACCACATCTGCCTTCATTGCCCCGTTATCATCGGATTCCTCTTCGGCGACACAACATCTGCCTTCACTGCCCTGTTATCATCGGATTCCTCTTCGGTGACACAACATCTGCCTTCACTGCCCTGTTATCATCGGATTCCTCTTCGGTGACATAACATCTGCCTTCACTGCCCCGTTATCATCGGATTCCTCTTCGGTGACACAACATCTGCCTACACTGCCCTGTTATCATCGGATTCCTCTTCGATGACTCAACATCTGCCTTCACTGCCCTGTTATCATCAGATACCTCTTTGGTGACTCAACATCTGCCTTCACTTCCCCATTATCATTGGATACCTCTCCGGTGACACAACATCTGCCTCCACTGCCCCATTATCATCGGACACCTCTTCGGTGACTCAACATCTGCCTTCACTGCCCTGTTATCATCAGATTCCTCTTCGGTGATTCAACATCTGCCTTCATTGCCCTGTTATCATCGGACACCTCTTCGGTGACTCAACATCTGCCTTCACTGCCCCGTTATCATCGAATTCCTCTCCGGTGACACAACATCTGCCTTCACTGCCCCGTTATCATCGGATACCTCTTCGGTGACACCACATCTGCCTTCATTGCCCCGTTATCATCGGATTCCTCTTCGGCGACACAACATCTGCCTTCACTGCCCTGTTATCATCGGATTCCTCTTTGGTGACACAACATCTGCCTTCACTGCCCTGTTATCATCGGATTCCTCTTCGGCGACATAACATCTGCCTTCACTGCCCCGTTATCATCGGATTCCTCTTCGGTGACACATCTGCCTTCACTGCCCCGTTATCATCGGATTCCTCTTCGGTGACACAACATCTGCCTTCACTGCCCTGTTATCATCGGATACCTCTTCGGTGACACAACATCTGCCTTCACTGCCCCGTTATCATCGGATTCCTCTTCGGTGACACAACATCTGCCTTCACTGGCCTGTTATCATCGGATTCCTCTTCGGCGACATAACATCTGCCTTCACTGCCCCGTTATCATCGGATTCCTCTTCGGTGACACAACATCTGCCTTCACTGCCCCGTTATCATCGGATTCCTCTTCGGTGACACAACATCTGCCTTCACTGCTCTGTTATCATCGGATTCCTCTTCGATGACTCAACATCTGCCTTCACTGCCCTGTTATCATCAGATACCTCTTTGGTGACTCAACATCTGCCTTCACTTCCCCATTATCATTGGATACCTCTTCGGTGACACAACATCTGCCTCCACTGCCCCGTTATCATCGGATTCCTCTTCAGTGACACAACATCTGCCTTCACTGCCCCGTTATCATCGAATACCTTTTCGGTGACACAACAACTGCCTTCACTGCCCCGTTATCATCGGATTCCTCTTCGGTGACACCACATCTGCCTTCACTGCCCTGTTATCATCGGATTCCTCTTCGGCGACATAACATCTGCCTTCACTGCCCCGTTATCATCGGATTCCTCTTCGGTGACTCAACATCGGCCTTCACTGCCCTGTTATCATCTGATTCCTCTTCGGTGACACAACATCTGCCTTCACTGCCCCGTTATCATCGATTCCTGTTCGGTGACACATCATCTGCCTTCACTGCCCCGTTATCATCGGATTCCTCTTCGGCGACACAACATCTGCCTTCACTGCCCCATTATCATCGGATACCTCTTCGGTGACACAACATCTGCCTTCACTGCCCCGTTATCATCGGACACCTCTTCGGTGACTCAACATCTGCCTTCACTGCCCTGTTATCATCAGATTCCTCTTCGGTGACTCAACATCTGCCTTCATTGCCCTGTTATCATCGGACACCTCTTCAGTGACTCAACATCTGCCTTCACTGCCCCGTTATCATCGAATTCCTCTCCGGTGACACAACATCTGCCTTCACTGCCCCGTTATCATCGGATACCTCTTCGGTGACACCACATCTGCCTTCATTGCCCCGTTATCATCGGATTCCTCTTCGGCGACACAACATCTGCCTTCACTGCCCTGTTATCATCGGATTCCTCTTCGGTGACACAACATCTGCCTTCACTGCCCTGTTATCATCGGATTCCTCTTCGGTGACATAACATCTGCCTTCACTGCCCCGTTATCATCGGATTCCTCTTCGGTGACACAACATCTGCCTACACTGCCCTGTTATCATCGGATTCCTCTTCGATGACTCAACATCTGCCTTCACTGCCCTGTTATCATCAGATACCTCTTTGGTGACTCAACATCTGCCTTCACTTCCCCATTATCATTGGATACCTCTCCGGTGACACAACATCTGCCTCCACTGCCCCGTTATCATCGGATTCCTCTTTAGTGACACAACATCTGCCTTCACTGCCCCGTTATCATCGGATACCTCTTCGGTGACACAACATCTGCCTTCACTGCCCCGTTATCATCGGATTCCTCTTCGGTGACACAACATCTGCCTTCACTGCCCTGTTATCATCGGATTCCTCTTCGGCGACATAACATCTGCCTTCACTGCCTCGTTATCATCGGATTCCTCTTCGGTGACACAACATCTGCCTTCACTGCCCCGTTATCATCGGATTCCTCTTCGGTGACACAACATCTGCCTACACTGCCCTGTTATCATCGGATTCCTCTTCGATGACTCAACATCTGCCTTCACTGCCCTGTTATCATCAGATACCTCTTTGGTGACTCAACATCTGCCTTCACTTCCCCATTATCATTGGATACCTCTCCGGTGACACAACATCTGCCTCCACTGCCCCGTTATCATCGGATTCCTCTTCAGTGACACAACATCTGCCTTCACTGCCCCGTTATCATCGAATACCTCTTCGGTGACACAACAACTGCCTTCACTGCCCCGTTATCATCGGATTCCTCTTCGGTGACACCACATCTGCCTTCACTGCCCTGTTATCATCGGATTCCTCTTCGGCGACATAACATCTGCCTTCACTGCCCCGTTATCATCGGATTCCTCTTCCGTGACTCAACATCCGCCTTCACTGCCCCGTTATCATCGGATTCCTCTTCGGTGACACAACATCTGCCTTCACTGCCCCGTTATCATCGGATTCCTCTTCGGTGACACAACATCTGCCTTCAGAATCCTCTTCGGTGACTCAACATCTGCCTTCACTGCCCTGTTATCATCGGATACCTCTTCGGTGACTCAACATCTGCCTTCACTGCCCCGTTATCATCGGATTCCTCTTCGGTGACACAACATCTGCCTTCACTGCCCCGTTATCATCAGATACCTCTTCGGTGACACAACATCTGCCTTCACTGCCCTGCTCTCATCGGATACCTCTTCGGTGACTCAACATCTGCCTTCACTGCCCCGTTATCATCGGATTCCTCTTCGGTGACACAACATCTGCCTTCACTGCCCTGTTATCATTGGATTCCTCTTCGGGGACATAACATCTGCCTTCACTGCCCCGTTATCATCGGATTCCTCTTCAGTGACACAACATCTGCCTTCACTGCCCTGTTATCATCGGATTCCTCTTTGGTGACTCAACATCTGCCTTCACTGCCCTGCTCTCATCGGATACCTCTTCGGTGACTCAACATCTGCCTTCACTTCCCCATTATCATCGGATACCTCTTCGGAGACACAACATCTGCCTCCACTGCCTTGTTATCATCGGATTCCTCTTCGGTGACACAACATCTGCCTTCACTGCCCCGTTATCATCGGATTCCTCTTCGGTGACACAACATCTGCCTTCACTGCCCCATTATCATCGGATACCTCTTCGGTGACTCAACAGCTGCCTTCACTGCCCCATTATCATCGGATACCTCTACGGTGATACAACATCTGCCTTCACTGCCCTCTTATCATCCGATACCTCTTCGGTGACACAACATCTGCCTTCACTGCCCTGTTATCATCGGATACCTCTTCGGTGACGCAACATCTGCCTTCACTGCCCCATTATCATCGGATACCTCTTCGGTGACTCAACATCTGCCTTCACTTCCCAATTATCATCGTATACCTCTTAGGTGACACAACATCTGCCTCCACTGCCTTGTTATCATCGGATACCTCTTCGGTGACACCACATCTGCCTTCATTGCCCCGTTATCATCGGATTCCTCTTCGGCGACACAACATCTGCCTTCACTGCCCTGTTATCATGGGATTCCTCTTAGGTGACCCAACATCTGCCTTCACTGCCCTGTTATCATCGGATTCCTCTTCGGTGACTCAACATCTGCCTTCACTTCCCCATTATCATCGGATACCTCTTCGGTGACACAACATCTGCCTCCACTGCCTTGTTATCATCGGATTCCTCTTCGGTGACTCAACATCCGCCTTCACTTGAGTGTTATCATCGGATTCCTCTTCGGTGACACAACATCTGCCTTCACTGCCCTGTTATCATCAGATTCCTCTTCGGTGACACAACATCTGCCTTCACTGCCCCATTATCATCGGATACCTCTTCGGTGACACAACATCTGCCTTCACTGCCCCGTTATCATCGGACACCTCTTCGGTGACACAACATCTGCCTTCACTTCCCTGTTATCATCGGATTTCTCTTCAGTGACACACCATCTGCCTTCACTGCCCTGTTATCATCGGATTCCTCTTCGGTGACTCAACATCTGCCTTCACTGCCCTGTTATCATCGGAATCCTCTTCGGTGACACAACATCTGCCTTCACTGCCCCGTTATCATCGAATTCCTCTCCGGTGACACAACATCTGCCTTCACTGGCCCGTTATCATCGGATACCTCTTCGGTGACACCACATCTGCCTTCATTGCCCCGTTATCATCGGATTCCTCTTCGGTGACTCAACATCTGCCTTCACTTCCCCATTATCATCGGATACCTCTTCGGTGACACAACATCTGCCTCCACTGCCTTGTTATCATCGGATTCCTCTTCGGTGACACAACATCTGCCTTCACTGCCCCGTTATCATCGGATTCCTCTTCGGTGACACAACATCTGCCTTCACTGCCCCTTTATCATTCGATTCCTCTTCCGTGACACACCATCTGCCTTCAATGCCCCATTATCATTGGATACCTGTTCGGTGACTCAACAGCTGCCTTCACTGCCCCATTATCATCAGATACCTCTACGGTGATACAACATCTGCCTTCACTGCCCTTGTATCATCGGATACCTCTTCGGCGACACAACATCTGCCTTCACTGCCGTCTTATCATCGGATTCTTTTTCGGTGACACAACATCTGCCTTCACTGCCCTGTTATCATCGGATACCTCTTCAGGGACTCAACATCTGCCTTCACTGCCCCATTATCATCGGATACCTCTTCGGTGACTCAACATCTGCCTTCACTTCCCCATTATCATCGGATACCTCTTCGGTGACACAACATCTGCCTCCACTGCCTTGTTATCATCGGATTCCTCTTCGGTGACACAACATCTGCCTTCACTGCCCTGTTATCGTCGGATTCCTCTTCAGTGACACAACATCTGGTTTCAGTGTCCCGTTAACATCGAATTCCTCTCCGGTGACACAACATCTGCCTTCACTGCCCCGTTATCATCGGATACTTCTTCGGTGACACCACATCTGCCATCATTGCCCCGTTATCATCGGATTCCTCTTCGGCGACACAACATCTGCCTTCACTGCCATGTTATCATGGGATTCCTCTTCAGTGACACAACATCTGCCTTCACTGCCCCGTTATCATCGGATTCCTCTTTGGTGACTCAACATCTGCCTTCACTTGCCCATTATCATCGGATACCTCTTCGGTGACACAACATCTGCCTCCACTGCCTTGTTATCATCGGATTCCTCTTCGGTGACACAACATCTGCCTTGACTGCCCCATTATCTTCGGATTCCTCTTCGGTGACACAACATCTGCCTTCAATGCCCCATTATCATCTGATTCCTCTTCGGCGACACAACATCTGCCTTCAATGCCCTGTTATCATGGGATTCCTCTTCAGTGACACAACATCTGCCTTCACTGCCCCGTTATCATCGGATTCCTCTTCGGTGACTCAACATCTGCCTTCACTTCCCCACTATCATCGGATACCTCTTCGGTGACACAACATCTGCCTCCACTGCCTTGTTATCATCGGATTCCTCTTCGGTGACTCAACATCTGCCTTTACTGCCCCGTTATCATCGGATTCCTCTTCGGTGACACAACATCTACCTTCACTGCCCTGTTATCATCAGATTCCTCTTCGGTGACACAACATTTGCCTTCACTGCCCCATTATCATCGGATACCTCTTCGGTGACACAACATCTGCCTTCACTGCCCCGTTATCATCGGACACCTCTTTGGGTAAACAACATCTGCCTTCACTGCCCCAGTATCATCGGATTCCTCTTCGGCGACACAACATCTGCCTTCACTGCCCCGTTATCATCGGATTCCTCTTCGGCGACACAGCATCTGCCTTCACTGCCCCGTTATCATCGGACACCTCTTTGGGTAAACAACATCTGCCTTCACTGCCCCAGTATCATCGGATTCCTCTTCGGCGACACAACATCTGCCTTCACTGCCCCGTTATCATCGGATTCCTCTTCGGCGACACAGCATCTGCCTTCACTGCCCTGTTATCATCGGATACCTCTTCGGTGACACAACATCTGCCTTCACTGCCCCGTTATCATCGGATTCCTCTTCGGTGACACAAAATCTGCCTTCACTCCCCCGTTATCATCGGATTCCTCTTCGGCGACACAACATCTGCCTTCACTGCCCCGTTATCATCGGATTCCTCTTCGGCGACACAGCATCTGCCTTCACTGCCCTGTTATCATCGGATACCTCTTCGGTGACACAACATCTGCCTTCACTGCCCCGTTATCATTGGATTCCTCTTTGGAGACACAACACCTGCCTTCACTGCCCCGATATCATCGGATTCCTCTTCGGCAACACAACATCTGCCTTCACTGCCCTGTTATCAACGGATACCTCTTCGGCGACTCAACATCTGCCTTCACTGCTCTGTTATCATCGGATTCTTCTTCGGCGACACAACATCTGCCTTCACTGCCCCGTTATCATCGGATTCCTCTTCGGCGACACAACATCTGCCTTCACTGCCCCGTTATCATCGGATTCCTCTTCGGCTTGATGCCCTTGAGAGCTCATCCCTCGAGTCACGAGGCTGTTATCTATTGCGGCCCTGCTGTCCAAGGATACCTTTGAAATACAGTCCATCCAGGCGACGAGGGTGGCATTTGGAATGGGTGTCTTTTCCTGGCATCGAGATGTGAATTAACAATTAACCGCTTTTTAATTTCAATCTGCACTTGCACGGTGATTGGTATCCTTTTAAAAGTTTGTAAGACGCAGGTCATAGTGTCTGTTTTATTCTATTTCTAATTTCCATACAAAAGGTTAGTCTTGAAAACCGACATAAGAGAGAGACCATGGGCCCGATTCACAGAACTAACTTAAGACAAAATCCTAAACTTACTACCATTTTGGTATTCACAGAAGGCACTTACTCATTTTGGTATTCACAGAAGGCACTTACTCATTTCGGTATTCACAGAAGTTAGGACTCCTAACTTTAGGACTTTCGGTATTCACTGAAGGCATTTAGGAGTAAGATTATTTGCACAAGGATTTTCCTTTCAGGTTGATTACTCTCTGCTCTTAGACAATTATGGCTCACACGACCAGTAATTTGAATTTTATATAAAGTTTTAACCATGCAGCCACGTGTAATTTTAGGAACAACTATTTACTGTTGTTTTGTTATGTATTGTATGTTGCTTTTTAGATTCTGGGGATCAATATTAAAATGCCGGCCTACATTGTTTAAAATGTAAAGATTTTAGTAAAGGTATAATAGATGATCCCCTCAAGTCCATTTAAAATTTACAAAAAACACTTTGTGCAAGGTTGATTGGTTCGACACATTATCACAAGGGCGAAGCAGTAGATCCTTAGACCAGTTATTAATGGTTGTGAAGCTTATATATATTTTGAGTTTTACATAGCGCAAACTCGACCTGAAGGTATCAAGGGGATTCACATGAGCACCAGTTGAGTTACAGATGGACACATTCATTTTGTTAGGCACAGGGAGATTTTCCCAGGATCACAGGATGTTGAGTGTCCCTGCCGAGACTCGAACCCGGTTCCCCAGGTTTGAGGTCGACCCTCTAGCCATTAGGCCTTAAAGATAATATAATTAATTAATATCCAAATTATTAAAAACAATTAATGAACACAATAAATTATGTAATTAATCAATTAAGAAACACAAACATATGACCATATTTTTCAAAAAAGACATACGATAAAACAAACTCGAACTATATTACCAAATCAAAAAACACACTAAAAATAACTAAATAAATTTACGATTAAATTATAAGTTATAACACAAAATTGAATAAACGATTTTGAAAAACAACATTCTTGCCTTATATAGCCTGGGGCACGATATTTTGGTGTCATATTATAGAAACATTACTTTCACTGAACTCCTGGACACAGATGTTTCAGACTGATATTTCAATGAGCAACTGAGATGTCATCATCAATGATGGGGGACTAATGTATCGGGGTGTCCCACCTTGTACTCAGTGAGCTCTACCTAAACTTGTTCTTTCTTCCACTTTTGAACTTTCCTTTCCTTCTCTACCCTGCTCTGTAGTGGCCTCAAGAAGACATGTTGACATTTGAAAATTGCATCTATTTAGCCACATCTATCAAGGTAGTTGTGACTTCAGGAAATAAAACAACTCTACAATGGAATCTGATTTACTCTAGCTTCAACATAAGCATATCTATAGACTGTAACTTCATGTCTCTTATGATGCTAGATGGTTTCATCTCAGTTTAGTAGAAAACTCCTGTTACCACTAAACGTACAAAGTCATCAGCACCTCTTACCTGTGGATACTTGTAGATTCCCACAAGGTCAGCCATCGCTAAGGATGTTGCCGAAGAGAAGTCTCCGATGATCCCACACAGTATGTCCTTCTTCTGACAGCCATAGTTTGGAACTGCTTCTGTTTTACCTGATAATATATTTATAGTGCTGTGAAGTGCTTTCATCTCACTGGTGCAAGAGTCATAAATCTGGTAGCCCAGTGTGAGGTTTGGTAAGAGTTCGGGGTTTCTATTAATTTCTTCTACGGCAAAGATAAGAGCCATGGCGTGTCGGAGAAAGCGGAATGCAGGTCTGAAAGAGAGACAGTCAGAAACTTAGTTTCACAAGATGAAGGCACCTGTATGACAAACACATTAATCTCGCTGGTATTTCATGTACTTCTTTAATGTTGGTGGATAGGATGGTGACAAAGAACATCATTTCAACCACACCACAGCAGCCTGAACCATGCTGCAGCGGTCTGAAGAATACCACAGCAGACCCACCACCACCAGAACCAACTTCCACAGATGCATGACAAACGTTGCCCACTGGATGAAGAACAACTGCCTGCGGCTGAACATTGACAAGAAGGAAGTACTGATCTTTGGCAACAGCAGCAACACATGGAACAACTCCTGGTGGCCATCAGACCTAGGACCCACACCCCCTCCCTCCGACCAAGCCATAAACCTCGGAATCATCATTGACAACATGCTCACCATAAAATCACAGATCAACGCCACCTCCTCTGCCTGCTTCCTCACTCTGCGCATGCTACGCAAGATCTTCAAGTGGATACCCCTACACATGAGATGCACCGTGACACAGGCCCTCGTCACCAGCCGAATGGACTACGGCAACATCCTCTAAGTAGGAATCCCTGCACATCTCCTACAGAGACTTCAGACCATTCAGAATGCCACAGCCAGACTCATCCTCGCACGAACCCACATTACACCCAATCTGAGGCACCTCCACTGGTTCTGCATACAGAAGAGATTCCAATTTAAGCTGCCGACCCACTCACACAATTCTCTGCACAACCATGGACCAGGAATACATTAACCACCACCTGAACTTCCATCAATCGTCAAGAAGACTACGCACCCCTTCTTTTTCACTTGCCCATACTCCCCGCATCGACCAAAGCAGAAGTGGAGGATGCGCCTTCTCTCACATTGCAGCAAAGACCTGAAACAGCCTCCCAATGCACCTCCGGACCATCACCTCACTTCCGAAATTCTGAATGGCCCTCAAGACTCGGCTGTTAGAATAAGCCTCCGGGACCTGCAAGCGCCTGGGTACCCTTTTGGGTGATTAACCTAACTTCATAAATCCTGATTGATTGAGTAATTTATTGATTGACAACACTACTGCAGACTGAACCATGTCATTTTATATTGGACTACACGTCAGCAGGGTGAATAATGCCACAGCAGACTGAACCAAACCACTGCAAACTGAACCATGCCAAGGCAGTTTGAATATTGCCAGAGCAGAGTGAACCATATCAGAGCAGACTGAAACACATCCCAGCATAGTGAGCTACACCACTGCTGACTGAACTACACCACAGCAGACTGAACCATACCAGAGCAGACTGAAACACATCCCAGCATAGTGAGCTACACCACTGCAGACTGAACCACCCCACAGCAGACTGAACCATACCAGAGCAGACTGAAACACATCCCAGCATAGTGAGCTACACCACTGCAGACTGAGCCAACCCACAGCAGACTGAACCATACCAGAGCAGACTGAAACACATCCCAGCATAGTGAGCTAAACCACTGCAGACTGAACCACCCCACAGCAGACTGAACCATACCAGAGCAGACTGAAACACATCCCAGCATAGTGAGCTACACCACTGCAGACTGAACCACCCCACAGCAGACTGAACCATACCAGAGGAGACTGAAACACATCCCAGCATAATGAGATACGCCACTGCAGACTGTACCACCCCACAGCAGACTGAACCATACCAGAGCAGACTGAAACACATCCCAGCATAGTGAGGTACACCACTGCAGACTGAACCACCCCACAGCAGACTGAACCATACCAGAGCAGACTGAAACACATCCCAGCATAGTGAGCTACACCACTGCAGACTGAACCAACCCACAGCAGACTGAACCATACCAGAGCAGACTGAACCATACCAGAGCAGACTGAAACACATCCCAGCATAGTGAGCTAAACCACTGCAGACTGAACCACCCCACAGCAGACTGAACCATACCAGAGCAGAATGAAACACATCCCAGCATAGTGAGCTACACCACTGCAGACTGAACCACACCACAGCAGACTGAACCATACCAGAGGAGACTGAAACACATCCCAGCATAGTGAGCTACACCACTGCAGACTGAACCACCCCACAGCAGACTGAACCATACCAGAGCAGACTGAAACACATCGCAGCATAGTGAGCTACACCACTGCAGACTGAACCACACCACAGCAGACTGAACCATACCAGAGGAGACTGAAACACATCCCAGCATAGTGAGCTACGCCACTGCAGACTGAACCACCCCAAAGCAGACTGAACCATACCAGAGCAGACTGAAACACATCGCAGCATAGTGAGATACACCACTGCAGACTGAACCACACCACAGCAGACTGAACCATACCAGAGGAGACTGAAACACATCCCAGCATAGTGAGCTACACCACTGCAGACTGAACCACCCCACAGCAGACTGAACCATACCAGAGCAGACTGAAACACAACCCAGCATAGTGAGCTACACCACTGCAGACTGAACCACCCCACAAACAGCGCTGCCGGGACTGAGGAGCAGCAGATGAGAGGACTATTCTCCTCAGAGGGGAACGGTCGGATTGCGAGTGACGTCAGACGCCAAACTCAGTGCGCCGTGCTCTGGAGGCGAAAGCTGCCGCGGGGGATCCATAGCTCTCCCCGTCAACCGCTGCTGCCATTGACAGGTGCCAACCACCGCTTGCTGCCACAACGTGCTGCAACTCGCTGCCTCAGGGGCCCTGACATCCGAGGCATCCACCCCACATAGCGGACCGAGGTGAGCTGCGGTGGGGACAACGGGGATGACATACTGCAGCACAAGCTTTCGCTCTCATTCCCGGCCCGCATCCTCGGTGAGAGACGCTGCGGGGTAAATCGGGTGAGAGAACTACCACGAGCGGCCGGAGTCTGCCGTTCTTCCTGACGTTTCCTTTCTCCCGCTCCCTACTCGCTCTCTACCTCTTTCTACGGACACTCGCCAAGAGCCTCAGCTCATTCCGAGCACGACCGGAGCAGTCTTCAAGCACAGGAGCAGCCTCTCGAGGCTAATTAGCACCGCTGTCCGGCTAGGAAGCCCCAGGACATCCCGCAGCCGCAGAGGAGGGAGAGGCGCTGGCCCCGGGACTGCGAGGACCAGCACACAACAGCTCCAGCTGGTCCTCTTCCCGTGCGAGCCGCGCCCCCTCCCAGTGCCACGCCCCTATTTACAAACCACAGCATAAAGGCAATCCCTGTAACGCGTATCGCGGGACGCGTGCGGGGCGCAGTCCGGGACGAAGACCGGACAAAGAGCGGGCCGTTCGAGGACATAGAGGACTGGCCTGGCCCCCCTTTTTCGGTTCCTGCTTATTGTTTCGTCCCTTCTTCATCAGTAAGTACATTGTGGGCATTGTAATTGACATATTATGAGCACACGGGGCAGTCGCAGTAAAACTGCAATGGGGCTGAGCAAGCCCACCGGGACACTAGATGAGTTCCTTGTTAAGACCAACTTAGCAATTGATGCTGAAATCACCAAAATGCAAAAGAGGGTGTCAGACGAGCTTGATGCGGCACGTAGGCTTTCCCAGTCTTTTGCTAACTCTAAAAAATCTTCCCTAGGGAAAATAGCGTTTGCTGCATCTCCACAACATGCTTCTTGTCCTTCCCCATTGATAATTTTGGCAGATGTTCATCATGCTTCCCCACCATCTTCCCTTCCATTGGACGCAATATCTACAACATCAACAACTGGCCTCTCAAAAACTCTCGAGGGAGTTACTCCCATTGGACCTGGAACCGTCATGGTTTTGGCGGATAGTCCTCACCACCCTGACCCCTCTCCCCCAGCAGCTCAAAACAAAAACAAAATTGGTTTAACTCTTAAAAAGAAAAATAATGCAAGATCTGCCTATGCCCGCAAAAAACAAAAAATTGCAAGGTCACAGTTTTTTAATAATAGGCGTACACGACCCACCACTGGGGGGATCACACAAGCCCCAAATTTGGTTAATCAATTAACAGGGGTGGATAGCGAACATAGCAACCTTAACGCAGTCCTTGACCCTATCCAAGGGCCTTTCCCCACATATGGTGAGAATCCTATTCAGGGAGGGCAAAGTGAGTTAGGGAGGGACAGAGACAAGGGGGGTGACGACGAAGACTTTCTTAAGATAGTCTGGGGTACATTAAAACAACTACTGTCACCTCTGGAACTTAGGCTTTCTCGTATAGAGAACAATCTCCTCGAGATGGACAAGACCTTAGTCTCCCTGGCCACTCTTAGCCTAAAACAACTGGAAGCAATTTATCCTCATATTGCTGAGAGTACTTCTCAGGAGAATGACAATGCCATTCACCCGCTACCAGAAACTAATGCTAATGCTAGTTCCCTTGCTCCTGAAATTCCAGCTTCGGCCTTGTCCCCACCCCTACCAAAGCCAATCACAATATCCAAACCCTGTTTTAAGCCAACTGTTCCCTTTCCCCCATTACCAAAAACCCCAATATCAGTGGTAACAGGCTCTGAGAATCAGCCCTTATCCAACCCTATCCCTAAGGCCGTATATAAGTCCAATAAGACTAATGTTCCCCCTACTGCGTGCATAACTAATCAGTACCATGGCCGCCAGAATTTTCGTGGGGGTTACATTGATCTTCCTCCTGATGCCGGGCCTTACGTCGTTATACTGGCTGGTGTACCACCACTTGACCCACCTTCTAGGGAGACCCAGTGGTCCCTAAAGAATAAGGTGATCCACTGGCTTAATACCAACAGGCAGCTCCCCAACACCGTCAGGACGAGGGTTCTAATGGTCAGGAGAGTGCCTTGGGTGGGGCGTACCCATAAATCTATCCCAGGTGACTGCATAGTGGTCTCATTTGCAGACCCTCATACAGCCCAGTATATCACTACCTGGGATTTACAGGACACTGACCAATCTATTGTCACCAGACCCCTTACCTTTTTCTATCCCCCAAAACAGACGGTTGAGTTACCTGGGGCCTGGTCAATAGTCCATAATCGCAGACGGAAAGGACATGGGGACGGTTGGCAACCTTTTAATAACTGGTGGGAAGGAGCATCCACCATGAACAGGTTCGAATGTCTGGATCAGGTGGATTGACTGGGAATTAGTGCTGCTATAATCCCTACCAACCCTAAAAATCCCCTAATGGAAACCGCTCCGAGAGAAAAAACAATGTCCACACCCCTAGTCCCAACTCATATTGGGATAGATCTAAACCCCCCTGTACAGCGCCCTCTTGTACCACAGGGCAAACTACCGGCAGACTCTGTACATCTGCAAGCTCGGATAGGCATTACTGGGAACGCGGGCCGTCATCCACAGGAAATTAGTAATTCAATGCATTCTCTCCTTTCTTGGAATGTCGCAGGCCTCGATAGTAAGATCACCCACAAGCCTTGGTTGGAGATTGTGCAGAAGTATGGCATCCTATGCCTACAAGAAACTTGGCTTATAGAGGAAGCGCATATGTTGGGCTATCGAACCTTGCATACCCCAGCGGCGCCATCAGCCAAGGGTCGCAACAAGGGGGGTTTGTGTACATATATATCCAATGTAGGGGACGTAAAAGTTTACGATTTTCAATCTAATCAGTACTTCCAAATTATATCATTTAAATGGGGCACTTCGCAAAAGGTGATTCTTGTGAATTTTTATAATAATTTACTAATTGGTGAGGTGGAACCAACTTTGAACGTTATGATCCATCACATTCACAAGTTGAGAGATCAAGCCTTGGGGGATCTCATAGTGCTGTGGGTGGGTGACTTCAATTGCCCCGTCTGTCCGTCTTCTGAGTTAGGTTTGTGCGGCCTTGCAGATCCCGGGGAGGACGGGCCCCTGCACTTTTCCCACACCAATATGGGGTCTCTCCTTAACAATGTTATATTTACCTTTGACCTCACCTTTATTAACCAGGTATGCTTGCCCCCGGTTCCCTTTGCCCCAACGTACCATGGAAGAGGTTGTAAATCTACAATTGATTTCGCCTTGATATCACCCACCTATCCTGATTTTATAACATTCTGGGAAACGGGTGATGACCCCACGAGCGATCATTACCCTATTATCTTCGGGGTAAATCTCATGGAGGGCAAAGTAAAGGAACCTAGTAGGGCTTTATATCCATTTGAGGTTACCCTATCTAAGACCAACGGGTATGTAATTAAATGGGAGAAAATAAATGCAACATCTTTTTTTCAAAACTTTTTATCCTCCTGCTCCACGGATATACTTGCCTGCTTAGAGGAAGATACTGATCCAAAGAGCATCATGGTAGCTTTTTCCAATATTCAGTGCCACATAAAAAATGCACTGACTAGGAACTCCAAAGACCAGGGGAGGCATACTCGGGGCTGGTTTGACTCTAGATGTACATCAACATTGAAAACCTTAAAGAAAGCTTTGTCTGCCGACCCTAAAGATAGAGTTCAAATTCGTCGAGCGAGACATGATTATAAGCTGGCAATTAAACAGCGGAGGGCGAAATTGAAGCAAGAGGCCTGGGAAGCCCTGGGGGAAGCTGCTGGGAATAAGGACAGTAATGCCTTTTGGAAAGTTATAAGGTCTGTTTATAACTTAAAAGACAGAGATAACTCTGTAGAAGTGGCCATAACGGCTGAGCTCTGGGCAGAACATTTTGGTAACCTCTATTCCAGCAACATACAGGGTAATGCCTCGAACCCAGGCAATGTGAATTTACCACCAGATGGCATTACTCAGGATAGCAATCTTACTGTTTCCCCAGCACCTCCCTACCCTATTGAACTGGTATTCACCACACTAGAAGTGGAAGATGCCCTTAGAGAAAGTCCCTTAGGCAAAGCTCCCGGCCCTGACCACACCCCAGTGGACCTCTATAAATCAGAACCGGACTTCTGGGTTCCCTTGTTAACCAACGTACTTAACATGGGAAATAAATGCGGTTTTATCACCACCTGGTCGGATGCAATTGTAGTCCCCATTTTTAAAAAAGGAAATAGGGACGACCCTGCTTGTTACCGTCCTATATCGTTATTGGACGGTCTCATGAAAGTCGCTGGCAGGATCGTCCTCAAGAGGATACAATACTGGGAAAAAGAGAAGAAGGTTATCTCGGAGTTCCAATATGGGTTTCGAAAGAGACTAGGGACATTGGAGCAATCTTTAAATTTGTCCCTATTAGTCTCCAAATATACACAGGCCAAAAAAGGGGATCTATTTGTCACCTTTGTCGACCTCAGCTCCGCATTTGATTGTGTGGATCATGCGATGCTCTGGTCGACACTGGAAGATATCGGGGTGGACACAGCTATCCTTATATTTATTAAAGAATTATATAGAGAAGCGGGGGCCAGAGTAAGATTTGGGACCCAGGGGCAATGCTCACAAAAATTTGCTATAAACAGAGGGGTGAGGCAAGGATGCATACTTGCACCCTTGCTCTTCTCATTTTACATAAATTCTATCGCGGAAAGCTTAATAACATTGGCAAGCGATTATCCGGCTGTTAAGGGTAGCCCTGTACCCATCCTTTTATATGCTGACGACGCGGCAATCATGTCTAGGACAAAAATAGGTTTGCAGAGAGCAGTAAATGAATTTTCATCCTACATGCATAAAAGAAATTTAAAGGTGAATATTTCCAAAACTTTCTCCATGCCCTGCTCTCAAAAGAACAATAGACCATCATGCTCAATATACTTAGATCAGCAAAAGATTGCTATTACAGACACCTTTTGCTATTTGGGCATTGTGTTTGACAGGTGGGGAAGATGGAAACACGCAGTGTCAGCTAGGAAACTCGCCTTTAGCCGTGCCATAGGTGCTTTAAGAACCTTTGCAGCTAAAATTGGGGGTAAACCCATTCAAGAAATGCTACAGGTCTACCGCGCAAAGTGTATAGCAACGGCCACATATGGCGCAGGTCTCTGGGGTTTTGAGAATGTGTCCGTATTACAAACCTGTGAGAACATCTTCATTTGTTACTTACTAGGTGTGCCCAAAACCACGTCGACTTTTATGACTCACATTGAGACCGGCGTCAAATACCTCAGCGACATTATAAAAATATCACCTTGTCTGCTTTGGTATAAGATCTGGACCACAGAGGAGTGCTATCTGAATAGAAATCTCATAGAAGACTGCATGGGTTTGGACGGTGTTGCAAAAATTAAGTGGCTGCGACACGTACAAGCGATGTTTACTAACATTGGACACCCTGAATTTTACAACGAGCCAGAGACCCTACAAACCTTGACTAGACCGGCCCTCAAAAAGCTATTATCTACACACCTAGAGAGCGCTAGATGGGATACCGAGAAACTCAAAGGCACAACCCTGAACTATCAGCAAATTACCCCTACTGAAGGCCTACAATTTTATCTTGGAACTGAAAAGGCACCCTATGCCCGCATGCTCCTAACTAGGCTGCGCCTAGGGAATTTCTTCCGCTTGGTTGCTTTCCCGAAACAGAATGACTGGGCCTCATTGAAATTAATATGTCCATGCGATGACCATTCCACACAAAGTAACATTCACATCATGTTCTTTTGTAATTTGTACACCAGTCCGAGGAAATTATTCCTCTTACCCCTTCTCAAACGCTGGGGGATAAAAACATGTAAATCGGCATACCTAAAAATTTTGCTTTTAGAAGATGTGGATGTTATTTGGGTTGTTTCTCGCTTTTTAATGTCTGTGATGAAATTTAGAAACTCTATGAGGTAACTAACACATGTCAATCTTGACTGATTAATTCAAATCACTGTTGTACTTTTTTTTTAACCCTTGCGAGTAATGTTTTTTATCCATTTTGGTAATTTGTTTATATGGAAAATGTTTTTTAACTGTCTGCATAAATTGTATCTGTATGCTTTTATGATTTTTAGATAAATCGAATAAAGCTATTATTACATTACGTTACGTTACGTTACGACTGAACCATACCAGAGCAGACTGAAACACATCCCAGCATAGTGAGCTACACCACTGCAGACTGAACCACCCCACAGCAGACTGAACCATACCAGAGCAGACTGAAACAAATCCCAGCATAGTGAGCTACACCACTGCAGACTGAACCACCCCACAACAGACTAAACCATACCAGAGCAGACTGAAACACATCCCAGCATAGTGAGCTACACCACTGCAGACTGAACCACCCCACAGCAGACTGCACCATACCAGAGCAGACTGAAACACATCCCAGTATAGTGAGCTAAACCACTGCAGACTGAACCACCCCACAACAGACTGAACCAAACCAGAGCAGACTGAAACACATCCCAGCATAGTGAGCTACACCACTGCAGACTGAACCACCCCACAGCAGACTGCACCATACCAGAGCAGACTGCAACACATCCCAGTATAGTGAGCTACACTACTGCAGACTGAACCACCCCACAGCAGACTGAACCATACCAGAGCAGACTGAAACACATCCCAGCATAGTGAGCTACACCACTGCAGCCTGAACCACCCCACAGCAGACTGAACCATACCAGAGCAGACTGAAACACATCGCAGCATAGTGAGGTACACCACTGCAGACTGAACCACCCCACAGCAGACTAAACCATACCAGAGCAGACTGAAACACATCCCAGCATAGTGAGGTACACCACTGCAGAATGAACCACCCCACAGCAGACTGAACCATACCAGAGCAGACTGAAACACATCCTAGCATAATGAGCTACACCACTGCAGCCTGAACCACCCCACAGCAGACTGAACCATACCAGAGCAGACTGAAACATATCCCAGCATAGTGAGCTACACCACTGCAGACTGAACCACCCCACAGCAGACTGAACCATACCAGAGCAGACTGAAACACATCCCAGCATAGTGAGCTACACCACTGCAGACTGAACCACACCACAGCAGACTGCAACATGCTGCAGCAGACTGAATAATTCCATAGCAGACTGAATCTCTCAACTAAACCATTGCATTGTGGGTGATGAGGTGTGGTGAATTTTGTAATTCACTCCACACTCCTTCCACATAGTAGTTAAGTAACTTGACATAACGTTTGCATCTCTGTCAGATACTACCTCCTAAGGAAAGCCTGCTCTTGAGAACACACTCAAGAGAGCTCTTGCCACTACAGGTGCTGTAGTGGTCCTTAGGGGAATTGCTTCTGGATACCTGGTGGCATGATCCAGTTCCACCAGTATAAATCTGTGCCCATATGCTGTTTGGGGATCCATGGGACCAACTATGTCAATCCCTACCCTTTCAAAGGGCACCCCCACCACAGGTAGTGGTATCAGGGGGGCCTTTGTAGTGCCACCTGCTTTGCCACTGGATTGGCACGTTACACAGGAGCGACAAAACTCCTTTGTGTCTTTAGACATGTGGGGCCAGTGAAAGTGAGGAACAATTCTGTCCCAAGTCTTGTTCTGGCCTAAGTGTCCTGCTAGGGGAATATCATGGTCTAGTGTCAATAGGAAACACCAAAACTTCAGAGGTATAACCAACCTCCTGGATGCACCAGGCTTGGGGTCTCTACTCTTTAAGTATAGGAGTCCATCATCCCAATAAACTTTATGGGTGCCACTAGCATTCCCAGCAGCCTCATCAGCAGCTTGCTGTCTGAGGGTTTCAAGAGAGGGGGAGGTTTTCTGCTCCTGGCTCAGATCAGGCCTGGAAGGGCCCCCTGTCCCCAGTAACTCAACCTGGTCAGGTTCAAGCTCCTCTGGGACAGTTCCTTCTTCAGGCTCAACATCATCTCCCTGAGGAGACTGATCAGCATTCTGAGTCAGGCTCTGCCTTAACCCTACTACTACTCCTCGTGTGAGGCACCTGGTCCATTATTCCAGAATCCAGGGCCTGGACAGCTTTAGACATTTTTGCCTGTGACCTGGTCACAGCAAAGACATGTGCAGGGATCCCTAACATTTCTGCATGTGTCCTGAGCTCCACTTCAGCCCAAGCTGAAGTCTCTAAATCATTGCCAAGCAAGCACTGTACTGGTAGGTCTGCACTTACCACAACCTTCTTAGGGCCAGTTACCCCTCCCTAGGAGAAGTTAACAACTGCCAGAGAATGGTCTGTTCTGACATTGCTAGCATTGCCGAAGTTACTGGGGCTCACAAAGGAGGACATATCCATGCCCCCATCACTGACAAGCACAGCCTGAGTTGGAACTCTGACTTGGCCAGAGTCCATCTCAGAACTCAGGGTCAACCCTACTACACCCTTAATCTGTGTATTCCCACCACCAATTGTAACTGCACTATGGGGAAGCAGGTGCCTTAGGGGCATTGGTGGGGGATGGAGTATTTTCTTTGGCCTTGGTGCAGTCACTAGTCCAGTGAGTTTTCTGTTTACATATTTTGCACCAAGGTTTCTTTTAGCCTTTACCCTTTCCTGACTGTGAATCACCACTTGAACAAAACAACTACAAATGGGGTCTGAGGGAGAATCTTTAAAGACCTAGACGGATTTATAATCCCCCTTTCTTAACATTGAATTAAAAAGAAAATCCGAGGTCTATACTTCTGCAACTCTAGATACAATTCAAAAAAGTTGCCACTTAGCAATTGCTCCAAAAACTGAAAAGTGAATAAGCATACAGAATACCAAGTACAAAAGGTGAAGAACAAAAGGGTGAAAGAAAAGACTCAATAGGGATAGTTAGCATCCCATCATTACACTCTCAAAGTGCCCAGTGTCATCATCTGGGGTACCAACCAACTCTTCTCAAGACCTCTTTTAGCATAGAGGAGATATGAATGAGTCGTATCCTCTTATCAAGTGTCAATCAAGAAAAAAGAGGAAAAGATCTTGCTGCCAAGATACAGTTCAAGATACAAAGAGAATTTTATGAGTGTTTTTTTAAAATAGAATAAGCCAAAGACAAACAACAAGTTATATATTTCTTGCTGGTATCTAGTCAATCGCATTCCTATCTAAAAGCTGTGTATGAAAAAATGAAAAAGGAGGAGCAGTTATAGATAGTTACTGCTCCTGTTTCTGGTCGACATGTTTCAGTCTTCAGGATGAATATCCCTGGCTTTCTTCTGGACCTCATTATCAAAGCTTCTAATAGTAGGCTTCGCAAGGAATAATGGGTTACTACTGTACTCTCAATAGCTGTCTTCAATTCCTCAATGTAAGCTTGATGTATTCAAACATCTAAAAACAACAAAAAAGTGTGTTCAGAATTAATTTATGAAATTTATCACTTGACATTTTGTACTTTCACCTTTCGGCCCCACTTATGACGGTATTTTAAAAAACAATAATGCTTACCAATGCATTCTGAGGAAAAGACCTCACCTCGCTTGGCACCAGCTCAAGTCAAGAGAAAGGCCCCGCTCTGAAAATAAACGTGAGCCAATGAAGAAAATTTGAAAACTTTGAAACTGCTTCCTCTAGATAGCAGAGAACTAAAATGCTTAGACAAGTCCATTTTATTATTTAAATATAAGGACTATCAAGAATTCAACAAATGGCATTTAAGGTCAAAAGACCGCGTTTAGGCACAAGAGACAACACAACATCTCAAAACTCCAAGACCACATCCAGAAATGGAGAAAGAGGAAGCGCTTATCTAGCACATGATGTCCAAAAATTGGGCCCTTCAACTTTACAACCAACAATCATGTCGCTACTATTTCTGAATAGAACAACCAAATAGCTGCATCTTACCTATCTTAGCAGCCTCGTGAAGCAAATATTTGATCTCTTTTACTCGTTCAATAGACGCTATAGTGACAAAGACAAATATATTGAATTTCAAACTCTAGGGGGCGTCTTAAATGGCACAGTGAATGTAATTCAAAAAGCGTCTTAAATGGCACAATGAATATTATTTAAGAACAATAGACATTGTTTGAAAAACATCCGTATTTAAAAAACGCCAAGAATTAAGTGCGTTCGATCTTGTAGGAAACCACAGAGGATTGCCATGCTAAACGGAAAAAATGTAAAAAAGTAAAACATGTCAGTACCTGTCCGTCGGTACCTCCGACAGGGACTCGTGCTGGGATGGAGGTAACGGACGTGACGGGTCAGCATTCATTTATATCGTTACAAAGTAACACCAGCTGTAAATGATCAAAAAGCCGGTAGAACTTCTGGCACTCGAAGATTACGTGTGTAAAAACTACAAAGTGACATCATCGAAGCTGGTATTTGTAGTTTTCTTGTCTAAATGCGTATTTAGTCTAAACAGAAATGTATATTATTTTTTTATATATTTTTTATACAGGGCTACAGTCCTGTTGTATCAATGTGTTCACCGTGCACCAATCGGGGATTTATTTAGTTTAACGGCTATCGTGCTGAACATTCTGTGAAAGCCGTAAATTTAAGGAAAAAGAGTAAGTGTATTTCCACTTCAACATTTCTACACATCTTTGACAACAAGAGGTCTGGTGGAAGCACTATTGAACACCAATCACAGCTCCCAGGTCCTGATGAGAGCCCCAGTTGTAGAAGGGGCTTGAAACGCGTCGACCCTAAACCTTTGGCCTAAAGGACTCAAAGAACCACTTGAAATCTTTGTGTTGTTTTCTATAGAGTGTAACACTTCCCTATGGCCCTATTCTAATTCATGCCTCTGAAGTGAATATTGAATGTATTAGTTGAGAGTATGTTTGTTTCTGGACTGTCCAGTTTGGTATGGGAGTGAATGTTGATACGAATGTGTTGTAATATATACAGTATGTAAATATGTCTATATATGTACAGCTATTAATTTGTGTTATTTGCCCAATCTAAATCGTGGAAATACACCATGAGTATATGGCAAATTGAAAGCAAAATATTCAAAATAGATTGATTAAATCGACTGAATAAAAGGTCTTTGTTCATTTTGTTTCCTTTCAAAATGTCCCCACATAAAAAAAGTGGAGTAAAAGTGTAATATCAGTATTGGTATTTTTGTTGTTACTTTACATACTGAAGTTGGCACGGGCACATAATAAGGTATATCAGGTTTTCACTGTTGCAATTCGTGAAATTCTTCTGTACCCACGGTTTTGAAGTGCCGATGTCAACAGTTGTGTCTGGGCACAGATAGCACAGGAGCCACAGGGATAGTGGCCCTGTACTGGTGGTAGGCCCCATAGAGTATCTTCTGTTGTGTGTTTCTGATATCTTGGTCGAGTGTGGACCAATATATCTTTTAGATTGGTACTTCTTTTCAAAGAACAATGGTAATGGTATCTTATCTGTGTAGCTATTCAGAATGCGCCACTGTTTCCGAACACTTTTCTGAATAACATTTGTCAGAGTACAAAAGGTAGTTACAAAGGTCAGACGTCCTAGTGGAGGTTTCATCACTGGGGGTTCTAAAAGAGCCTCACGATTGTTATTAGAGGCTCTTTTATATACTCGTTTGATCAATTTGTTTGGATACTCTTTCTCTCTTAGTTGTTCTTTGAGACTTTTGGAATGTGCCTCAAAATTATCACGAGTGGAACAATTCCTTCAAATACGAAGGAACTGCCCATAGGGTAAATTCTCCCGAAGTGATTTGGGATGTTGTGCCTGCCATAGGAGTGACTTACAGGTTTATATGTGTCTGTATATATATGTGGATATAGGTAGCCTATTCCACAGTAAGGGGTGCAAGCACACCCTTACCCAGGCTGTAGTAGCAGACCTGTGGAGCCATTTTGGAGTGCTTCCCAGGGGTGGCATAATACACTCTGCAGCCCTTGGTTAGCCTCAGAGGTACCTATGCCCTAGGTACATAGTATACCACATACTAGGGGCTTTTAAGGAACTCCAGAGTCCAATTAGATATGTACCTAATGTACATGCAAACCATTTTAGAGAGGAAGCAGCTAGGCTGGGGTCCTGATTAGCAGGGCCACAGCCAGACTAAGGTCGAAAAACAGTGAAGCACCAGCAAAAAGTGGGGGTACCCATGTGAAGCAGATCCTACTCTCCTACAGTTAGTATATGTGTTAAAAGTATATAATATTTTTTTAATGTATGTTACCATTTTTTTAAGATAAAGGCAAGGAAATCAAACTCTGCTTCTTGGTACATGAGACAATATTTCTCTCTAATTCTATGAAACTAGTCCTCAGCCCTGAATTCTGCCCTTAGCCTGGTACTCTCTCTTCATGGACATGCAGAGCTCCTGTGCGTGGAAAGGTTTGAATTGGACGGGCAAGAGGGCTCACTTGCATCCAGCTCTGGGCAGAGCCGGCTCCTCCCAATGTTCAATTGAAGCCAAAGTTGATAATGATGATAAAATTATTTATTGAGCGCAAGTTCTCCAGTGGTTTCTTGGCACTTAAACGGAGATGCATAGACAGATGCAGTGAGAGTTAATTAATTATAGGCCTGGGAAAAGAGCCAAGTCTTAGGGGATTTCCTAAACTGAGGGTAGGAGGGAACTTGGCGCAATTCGGGGGGGGGGAGGGGAATCCAGAATTGAGGCGCCAAGGTCGAGAATCTTAGGCCACCTTTTTTTTCGTTTGAATGAGCAAGGGGTCTGTAGACTCAGGCTAGAAGAACGTAACACAGGAGAGGGGCTTATCGCTGATTTCTGGTAGCAATGAAAACAGGTCCATGGGACGACAAGGCTCTGTGGATCAGGCAGCCAAGTTTGAAGAGACAGCGCTGGGTCACTGTGAGCCAATGGAGACTCTTAAGCAGGGGTTTCGCGTTGTGAGATTTTGGCTGGCTGTAAACAAGCCTGGAGGCTTGATTCTGTACCATTTGTAAACGGTGTGATTGGTATGCAGGTATTCCGGTGTACAGTGAGTTGGCGTAGTCGATATGTGACATTACTAAGGCCAGGGTAACTTGGGTAAGAGCCTCAAAGAAGAGGAATCTGCTAATTTTCCGAAATCTTCGCAGGAGGAAGAAGCAGACAGAGACCACCGGATTAATCTGGGCCTTCATGGTGAGGTCACTACTAATTGTGACACCTAGGCTTTTGAACCAAGCTGACTGGGGAGGGTGGGCATCCCAAAGAATGGGGCCAAAGGTTAGAGTTCCAAGGGTTGGCTGAGGTCCCTGTGAGAACCAGCTCCGTCTTATCAGGATTGAGCTTTAACTGGTTTAAGTTCATCCAGTTGCTGATGAAATTCATGGTCGATTGAAAATCCTCCATGGAGGAGGGTGACGAGTCTATGGTGAAGATAAGCTGGAGGTCATCAGCGTAATTAAAAGTAACTACTTCTCTCTTCTGAAGATCTAAAATCAGGGGAAAAATATACAGATTAAAAAGAAGAGGGGAAAGAGAAGAGCCCTGGGGGATTCCACAGGTCAGTCTTTTTTTCTCAGAGGAGAAATTGGAAAGACGAACCGCTTGGTAGCAATCGTTGAGGGAGGAGATGATCCATTTTAGCGGGAGCCCCCGGATGCCGGCACTCTAGACCCGATCAACCAATAAATTGTGGTTGACGGTGTCGAAAGCTGCCGACAAGTCCAGGAGCACTAGTTCCTGCGCGATGTTCTGATCAGCCCCCTTCCTGAGTTCATCGTGAACCGCCAGAACAATAGACTCGGCAGAATGTTCAGGCCCGAAGCCCGCTTGATGTGAGTCTAAATAGTGGGAGTGTTCCACAAATGTGCTCAGGCAGTTTGCTACATGGGCCTCTAAAATATTACCCAGGAAGGGCAGCAGCGATATTGGGTGGAAGTTGCTGAGTACAAGAGGGTCAGAGCCTACTTTTTTTTAGGATGGGTGCAACTTCCGCAGTCTTGAAGAGGTTAGGGACAATGCCCATGGAGAGGGAGTTATTGAGGAGCGATAGGGGAGGTTCAGGAAGATAGAAAATAAAAAGTTCACCTTCCTTTCCCATAGCCACTTATACATGGCAAGCATTTGAGGGGAAACCTTGACTTGCTCCTTGTGTTCTATAGGGAGAGAGTGTCTGCCTCTATCACACAGTACCAGTTGTACGGGTGGAGCATCTGCCCAGTCTTTTGTATGACACATGTGGTATGTTGGTCAGGCCACCTGGGCCAATGTCTTTACTCTTCCAATGAGGTTCGGATCCAGATGCAGCAGTCAATAGTGTCATAACCCTGGCAGGGGGATGGTGGAACCCAAACCCTAAGACAACTGTGCATCCTCTACTGAGCAACACCATAATCATACTAAGCACTAATCAGGAAACCTGTGACTCGTGTCTCTTTCAACACAAAACATACAGAGCTTACCAGAAGAAATGAAATGACTGCAAGCAGTTTGGCACGTGGACTTTGCACCAGTGACATTCAATTTTAGAGAACTCAAAATGTACGCAGGTGGAAGCCGTAAAACAGGATCAGACTAGCAAGTGATTGGCATCAGTGTTTGGAGATAGCCCAGTGAGCTGATCACTAAGTGGTTTTGTGAGCTCAAACCTCACTGCTAACTCATGTGGTGATCAACTGCACACACATTTTAGTTCCTGCAAGGTCACCTCAGGATTCTTTTCTTCTACAGTCAGAAAACTGATTATCAGTTACTTGAGTAAAAATAGCAACTGCTGTAAGTGCTGATATAAGGCAGAAGGATGCTATGAGCAACTGTACAATAACAAATGATACTATTATTCGAGAATGTCTCTGGCTTAGTCCTGTAATGGTTCTCTCTCTATCTGACCAACTACCATCAACTCATGCAAGATCCAAGAAACTTCCTGCCTCCTGCAGGAGAACCTCAGTGTTCCTTCCTCTCACCTGTGATCTCCAAACATTACATGGAGCCCCTCGGATCCAGACTCATAGACAGCAACAGCAAGATCCATAACCACATCAACAAAACTGAACTCCACCTCATTGGTGGAAGTCATTTAGTGACAGCAACATCACCCTGCCCCCATCTATTGCATGTGTTTATTTTTATGTAAGTACTTATTTGGTAAACAATCATCTGGCTCACACATAAACCATGTAAACATGCACATATACATAAAAACTCTTCACAGGACCACGGTGGTGAATGCATGATTAGTGCTCTTATATAGGACTTACTCTGCACAGTACCAGGGTGGATAGTAAAACCCTGAGCGGGCGTCCCCCACATATACATTGAGTGTGTTTATCTGTATGACTCCTCCCACCATGAGATCTCCCTCCTTGTAGTAGGCTGGTTTATCACTGCTTGTCAAGGTACAGCCGGGAGTGTAAGGTGAAACATCACAAGAAGCGCACATGAAGGCGATGGAGTAAAAGGCAAACCACAGGCACATTGTGACTTTAACAAGGGTGTGCTCAGATCATTGTTTGCTGGTAGTTGTTTCAGTCATGATTTAGCAGCAGGAAATCTGAGCTGGTATCTTCTGTTTCTGGTGAATGATCAATGTCTCCTGACTGAACCTCTGCCCAGTGTTAGCAGGAGTGCTCTCACCAACATCCTCGGAGCTGGAAAGACAAAGAGACATGTGGGTGACTCACACAAAGGCACATATAGGAAGGAGAGTGCCACATTCTACTGTGGTACTCTATTCTATGGTTAGCTAAAGTCCAACAAAGTCCTAAAATGTGACGCACAATCATTGTTATATTGCTAACCAGACATTCTTCAGCCATATCATTGACTTGTGTCTCAAACCAGACGTGTCTTAACACTATCATTAATCTCCTGTTGGTACCCAGCCTCCTTTAGTGCTCCATTGTATCATAATGTTTTAACCAGCTGTCTTCTATAACTGGACTTCCTAACCCTATCATTGAACTCTCCTGTCTCTAACCAGACCTCCTGTAGAACCATCATTTAAGTCTTGTCTCTCTAACCAGGCCTCCTGTAGCCCTATCATTGAACTCTCATGTCTCTAACCAGGCCTCCTGTAGACCTATCATTGAACTCTTGTGTCTCTAACCAGACCTCCTGTAGCCCTATCATTTAAGTCTTGTCTCTCTAACCAGGCCTCCTGTAGCCCTATCATTGAACTCTCATGTCTCTAACCAGGCCTCCTGTAGACCTATCATTGAAGTCTTCTGTCTCTAACCAGGCCTCCTGTAGTCCTATCATTGAACTCCTGTGTCTCTAACCAGACCTCCTGTAGAACCATCATTGAACCCTCATGTCTCTAACCAGAGCTCCTGTAGATGTATAATTGAACTCCTGTGTCTCTAACCAGACCTCCTGTAGAACCATCATTGAACCCTCATGTCTCTAAGGAGACCTCCTGTAGATGTATCATTGAACTCTCGTTTCTCTAACCAGACCTCCTTCATCCCTGTCATCTTACCAGACCTCCGGTAGTCTTATCAAGGAAGATTGTGTGAAGTGCAGCAGGGTAGAGACAGTGTTGACATTGATAGCCTTGTGATTGATGTATCTAATTTTGAATTGAATTATTTTATAGATAAGACGCCCTAGTACAGAAAGTGCCACAGGAGTGCAACAGGCATTTGCGCCCACTTTACGCGCCCCTGGGGCATAATGGTATCACAGAAGAGGCTGCAGACGTGTGCAGCCCATCTGTAATGCGATAGCGCTGGTGCACATAAAGCGTCAGTGCTACCTTTAGGAGGCATTTCCTCATTTGCATGGGGTGTGCCCCATGCAAATGAGGGAATCCCTAGGCCTCTGCGCCTGCGCTGTATTACAGATGTGGGTGCCGAGGCAAAGGAGCTCAAGCAAGGTGCACTGACAGTGCACCCCCTGATGGCAGTTCTCTGGAGGGGGAAAGGGAGTCCCACGGACCCCCCAGACATTCCCTTGTAGGCGGGTGCAGTCACTCACTGATCTCTATTCCCCCTTCAAACCCACCTGCAGTGTGAAAACACAAAGCGGCTTCAAAGCAGCCGCTCTGTATGAATGCGCTGCCCAGGGGGCAGCACGAGTTCACGGCTGCCCTGGGGGCAGTGCATTCACTCTATTACGGCCCATTTTCATTGTTTGCACAGGGCGCACCTCTTGTTTGGAGAGTCCGGCACAAACAATGAAAATGCGCCTTTAGTGTAATTCAGCCCGAGTCATATAATCAAATTTCATTATCAAAGAGCTCCTGGCTTCCGTTTGTTGCTCGCACTTTTGTTTATGTCAATATGAGGAAAAGCTATTTGTCTCTGTCTCTTCTTAGCCTTTTTTCCTTCTTTAATGAAATCTTCCTCCACAGCTCATGAATAACCCACCTAATTTAACCCACCTTCTATCTTGCTCTAGGTTTCTATCCTGTTATTGGCTCTCTCAGCCTGCCTCCTGTACCATCTCTCCTTCCTTTTAGTCACTTAACAAAGTTCTCGTATCATTATTTAGGCATCCTATAAATGTAACAGCTGTGGTTCCTTCGACTCTGAAGGGAGAAAATTTAGGCAGAAACCTTTCAGCAGGAATAGTGGAAGACGCCACTCTTTCATTCCTGTGTCCTTACGGATGGTGCAGACAGCGCTTTGCGCAGGTGGTCTTCATATACCTTAGTATAGGGGAGCCTTCAGCGCCTTCTTGAAGGCTGGCGCAGACAGCCCTTGGAGCAGGTGGTCTTTACCACCTTAGTATAGGGGAGCCTTCAGCGCCTTCTTGAGGGCTGGTGCAGACAGCGCTTGGAGCAGGTGGTCTTCATACACCTTAGTATAGGGGAGCCTTCAGCGCCTTCTTGAAGGCTGGCATAGACAGCGCTTGGAGCAGGTGGTCATCATACACCTTAGTATAGGTGAGTCTTCAGCGCCTTCTTGAAGGCTGGCGCAGACAGCGCGTGGAGCAGTTTTACAAGAAGTGATTCCGAAGCTGAGGAGTCCGGAGTAGAAGCAGCCCTGCCTCCTTTTGAGATGAGCTGACCCTCAGGCACTATGGGGAGCTCAGTCCAATGATCCCTGCTTAGTATTGTGCAGTATATTTGTACCCTTGTAAGTGTAGTTTAAATTGACGCCACCTCTCCTGACAGGGCCTTCTTCATGGAAACCTGGACCATCCCGACACTTCCAAAATCATCCTCAAGGACGGCCCAACCGCCTAGAAGGAGGCATTGCCATTGTCCACAAAAGTCCACTCAGACAGACCACGCACTCTAACAACCCAACGGCAACCATGGAACACCTCCACTTCCAGATCCAGACCAACCCAAACACCACCCTCCATGTCACCCTGGTCTATAGGCCCCCCAGCCCGAACCCCCTTCAGCTCACCCCAGGTTCTCGCATCCACCGACTACATCCCACTCAGACACCTCACCTTCCACCTGGACAACCCTAGTGACCAGAACACCACCTCCCTCCTGGAGAAACTCGCCAACATCGGACTTAAGCAGCTAGTCACCGCACTGACCCACACAGCCAACACATGCTCAACCCCATCATCTCCACCAGCAGGGACATCAACTACAGCCACACCACTATAGGCTCCTGGACCGGCCATCATTGCATACATCTCGCCTTTACCATGCCCACAGTACACCACCGCCAACACCGCCTCCCCGGTCGCAGCTGGATCAAGGCCACCAAAAAACTTCTAGTCAACTCCCTCAGCACAACCACTTCACATGCCCATGGACGCCAACCTACACCTATGGATCTCCAACTGCACCGACACCCTGGCACCCCTCACAAAAATACCAGGCAAATAACACTCCAAGAAGGCCGACTGGTTCAATCCCTCCTTCCACGAGTCCAGACACACCTGCAGACGTCTCGAGAAGAGATGGAGGCAAAACAAAACCCCGGAAACTTATGCAACCTTCAAATCCGCCATCAATGCACACCTCTGCATGATGAAAACTACTAAGAAGATGTCCCTCTAAGACAGATCAATGCCAAGGCACACAACAGCAAATAACTCTTTGCCATCGACAAGGAGTTCACCAGGCTCAACAGTAAGACCACAGATGGGCCCCCCTCCCAAGTCCTTTGCAAGAAACCCAGCACCTTCTTTCACCACAAGATCAGGAGATCTACCACAGCTTCGACACAACAGACCTGGACACCACACCCTCCACCATCACACACAACCAAGCCACACCCTAACACACCGTGCTCTGCTGGACCACGCTCACAACAGAGGACACGCTCAAGACCATTAAGAGCATCAACTCAGGTGCCCCGACGGATCCCTGCCTGTATCACATCTTCCACAGAGCAGCTGCCGCCATCTCCGCCCAACTTTTCCGGACCATTTACTGCTCCAAAGAAACTAATGCCTTCTCCAACAACTGGAAACTCGCTGAGGTCAACTCCCTGCTGAAGAAACCATCTCAGACCTGACAGACCTCAAGAACTTCAGACCGATCTTACTTCTCCCATTCCTAGCCAAGGTCATCGAGAAGGCCATCAACGCCCAACTCTCTGAGTTCATCTAAGTGAACTACATCCTGGACACTTCCCAATCCGGCTTCTGAGGCAAACATAGCACAAAGACTGCACTCCTCGCAGCCACAGATGACATTATGCTCCATCATTGACCGGTGTAAGACCGCAGCCCTTCAACACCATCTCCCTGTGCACACTATTCACAAGACTCGATGACGTCGGCATCTGCTACAAGGCTTTGGACTGGTCCACTCCTTCCACACCAGCCGGACCCAGCGAGTCAGACTACCTTCATTCCTCTCAGAACCCACAGTGATCAGCTATGGAGTTTCACCCTCTTCAACATGTACATGGCCCCCCTCGCAGCCATCTCTAGAAGCCAGGGACTCAACATCATCTCCTACGTCAATGATGCCCAGCATTCCCTCACCAATGATACACAACTGCCAGAACCAACCTCCACAGAGGAATGAAGGCTGCTGCTACCTGATTGAAAGACAGCGTCCTCAAGCTCAAATCAGACAAGACCGAAGTACTCCTCCTGAGACCCCCCCTTCAGCCTGGAATGACTCATGGTGGCCAGCCGCTCGGGGATCTCCCCCCACCCCGACAAATTACGCATTCAACATCAGCATCGTACTAGACTCATCACTCACAATGAACCACCAAATCAACGCAGAGTCCTCGGCCTGCTTCCACACTCTCAGTCTGCTTTGAAAGAAATTCAGATGGATCCCCCCAGAATCCAGAAAAATGGTCACCCATGTAACCATCACCAGCAGACTCGACTACAGCAATTCACTCTACGCCGGCATCACACAGAAACAGCCCTAGAAACTACAGACTATCCAAAATGCCACAGCTGGGCTGGTATTCGACATCCTGGACCTTTGGCTCTTTGAATGATTCTCCGCCCAGTCCGACAAGCAGCCCCCCTACTCCAGCACCTTGAGCCCCTCACCGGTGAGTAGCCACACTTTACAAGTCCCTGATTGATTGATTGTGCCTGCTGTGCTCTCAAAGCCAGTGTAGGCTTCTTCTGGCAGAAGTGATGTGGTGTTTAATTCCCAAAGGAACAATATTGTGCTAATCAATTTTCACTCACCTTACATCAAGCAGATCATAGACCCAGCTCCTTCTGTATTGCCGCCCCTGCTCTTAGGTTTTAAAAGTCTGTTGCCTTCCAGCAGAACACATGTGTTCAACATAAGCAGTAAAAAAGCGCCAGGCACGGCATTATCTGCGGTGAGTTCTTATAGAAAAAAGAAAGTGATTGTTTTGATCTGGGGCAGCATAATAACAGTCTTGGAGCACAACTTATATATAGATCCGAAGCTCAGGGGTCTGGGACGAGTCTATAATTTTACATTCAGGAGAAACAGATTCTGTTTGTCTTTCTTCTGAATTCTGAAGGGAAAGATCCATAAAAACGTGTTTATAGTCGGTGTTCCAAACCTCAGAGGTGTTCAAAGTAAGACTGATGTGAAAACACTATAATGGGCCTGGCAGACTCACCGTCTCCGATCTCAAACCTAAAATGATGTTGGTCTCGTAAACATCAAACAGAAGATCAATAAGATTATCTCAAGATAGCTTCAAAGTAGAGTCAGACGCCTTCTCTGGGGCCAGCAATTCAACCTGTCAATAGATCTTCTAGGTCTCAGCTGCAGACAACTTTCACCAGCTGTTGACAGACCTCTTGTTTCCAACACATCTCATGTACTTACGCTGGGCTTTGGGTGACCCCTTGCTCATGATTGGTTAGCTAAATTGTCTATCTGAGTTGTATACTCTTGATTCAATGTCTTTCCTCCCTAGTCATTTGTTGGTCCCATCCTCTCCTAAAGACGGGTTTAGTCGTCTGTCTACAGACCTAGGTTTCCAATACATATTGTTAGACCTGGCACCTTGGCGTGAGTCTCCCTTCCACTTTTTGTCGCTGTGCCTCATGTGTTTTTATGGTGTTGGCCGCTCAGTGCACTGTGCCACTGCCAAACAGGTGCCACAGTGCAAGTGCTCCCTATGTAAAATGTATATGTTGGTTGGATTCCATGATTGGCTTATTTGGTTTACTATCAGAACCCAGTAAAGTGCACCAGGAGTGCCAGGGCGTGTAAATACAAATGCCCGCTGGTGGGGTCGCAGCACTGGTTGTGCCACCCACAGAAGCGGCCTGGTAAAATATGTCTAAGGTCTGCCATTGCAGAACCTGCGTGCAGCCTGGTACTGTCATGCTGACTGCGCAAGTGCACACAGTTGCCAGTCCCTAAACCTTCCCTTAACTTCATATCAGTCACCCCTATGGTAGGCCCAAGGGCAGGGTGCATTGTAAGCATAAGGTAGGACAAGCCCTGATGTGTGTGGCATGTCCTAATAGTGAATTACAGCCATTTTCGTTTTTCACTATTGTAAGGCTACCTGTTCTCCATAGGCCAGAATGGGCTGTTAGAATTGTTACATTCTATGATCTTAACAGACCCAGGGAACATGGTAGAAATTCGAGTTTAGTATGCCTGAACTCAGAATAATAAAATACATCTTTTAGTAAAGTTTATTTTAATATTCTGTGTTTGCAAATACCAATTTTAGAAAGTTGGTATTTGCTTGCCTGACCATTTCAGCCCGCCTCTGCTATGATGTGTATCTGCCTGTCTGGTTTGTGTGAGTGACAGGGCTGGGGAAACCCAGAGGGGCAGGGCTAGGCAGCCTGGTGGTGAATAGGAAGATTGGCAGTCAGATGGGTGGGAGGAGTGCACCTGGACTCTGAAGAGGGCTGTGCTCTGCCACCACAATGCTGGCTCCACCTCCTGTGGAGCGGCTGATGTCTCTGCCCTGCAACCTGAATAGAAAGTCAGAGTCATGTCAACAAAGTGCTCAGGAACTGGTTTGAACTGGGCAAAGGCCCCTCTACCCCAGAGGATCAAAGGAATTAGGGGTATAAGTATTTTGACCCGCTCCCAAGAAATTAGATCCTGCTTGACAAGAACAACCTCTGCCTGAGGAGAAGGAACTGGGAAAGCTGTAAGGAGGAGTACTGTCCCTGACCTGGGGGATTGTCCTGCAGTGGTTGCCTTGCTTCTGAAAGGAGAGGAGAAAGACTACAAAGACTTTATTTCAACTTGTGCTTTAAAAGATCTCCAAGGGCTTGTGCTGAGCTTGTCTTGTGCTCAGATTGCCCCATGAACGAAGTCCCAGGACCAGTGGACTTCACCCCCAGCTCCCCAGAGTTCTTTGGAAGTGCCTGCTGCTGTTGTTGGGCCTTCTGAGGGACTGCGTGTCGCAAGGAGCTTGAAGCACGACTCAAGAAGGAGAAGCGTGCCGCCGTCGGAACTGCTGTCGTCGCATCGCGTAAAGGTTGTCGCCGCTGCAGCATCGCATCGAGCGGAAGCGTCTCGCATCATCCAAGAAGTGTCTCGCAACACCAAATAAGCGCGGCGCCATCGTAGCTGGCGCATTGCACCGCATCAAGAGAAGAGTCTCGCATCGAGGAAGAAGCGTGCAGCCGTCGGAGCTGCTGTCATCGCATCGCGTAAAGGGTGACGCCACTGCAGCCGACGCATCGAGTCGAGTCTTCTCGCAACATCAGAGAAGCGTAACGCATCTGGAAGATCTTCACGTCTTTATTTCTTTGCACCAAAAACTTTATTGCATCAACATCATTGCAACACTTTCGTTGCCCTGCGTGTCGCATCTAAAAGGTACATTGACTTAAAGTGTCGTATTTAAGAACTTAAGAGAACTAAGCAAACTTCTACCATCTAAATTAACAGTATTGTGTATTTTTGTCGTTTAATGGTCTTGTGGTAACTCTATATAAAGAATCCTTATTTTTAATAAAAAACCTGTGTGATGTCCATTTGTAGTGTTGTCACTTGGTTACTGTATGTGTTCACAAATGCTTAACCTATAACGCTCTGAGATAAGCCTTGTCTGCCTGCGCCAAGCTACCTAGAGGGTGAGCAGGGGTTGTTTTAGTAGTGTAACCCCTTACCCTGACTAGAGGAAAAGTTCCCTGCTTGTCACAAGTACCTACCTGTGCCAACCAGAGAACCCGGATTCTAACACATAATATATACTTACTGTGCGCTTTGGTTCACCTCTGGCTCATGATTGGATAGCTAAGTTATCTATTTGAGTTCAATGTCTTTCCTCCCTATTCTTGTGTTTGTCTTATCCTCTGCTAAAGATGGCTTTAGCTGTCTTTTGACAGACCTAATGATTCCAATGCGTATCATATTCTAACAGTGGCTTCTCTTTCTGTTGATGTCTTTGCCCCACACAGGAGCATTTGGTTCTCACAGTGTTCTAACTGGAGGACTTGTATCATTCCACTTTCAACTATCAGCACTCTTCTCCCCACCTGTCCACACTTATCCTTTCTAATCACCTTCAGTGGCCCTGGCAGTGGCCACTGAAGAGAAGACTGGACCCTGAGTTAGAGGAATGGGTAACCCCCCTGAAGGGGGCAGAGCTCCAGCGCATCATCAGAGGGACAGACCCTAAAGCCCCTCAAGCAGTTCCACACACAAGGCACGGTGGAGGGTTCAACAGGTGGTCCCCCCAGGCAAAGTATCCAAAGCCCACACGAGCAAGATCGATTGAAACTGAAGGAGACGGCAAAGGTGAGACTGGGGCCCTAGTCAGGGAGTCACTGCTGACCTGAGGCTCGGCGGGAGTCTCCTATTGGGGAGTCATTCAGCTCAGGAGGCTGGAACAAATGTAGACTATCAACAGCAATGTGCCCCCCAGGCCGTGGATGTACATAAGACAATAAGTCCCTTCTTTGAACTTGAATAAGGAGACTCGGGGAGATTCTTATTCTCAAATAAATGTAAATCCACGTTCTGGGAGGCGCATTGCTGTGGATAGTGCTGAGGCTCAGCAGCACCACAGTGTTCAAGAAGCAAGTAAAGAGCAGCTTATATCAAGGAGGGAGCAGCTTACAAGATGCCAGCGCCCACACTAGTGTTAATGCAATTGGAGTAGGGGCTGACATCGGAGCTAATGCCACTAACGTGAGACGCAATGAGAGTGATCAAATGGAGATATAGAAGAAGAAGCTGCACAGTGTGGTCATCACAGGGAAGGGCTGAGAGCAAAACAAGTGCCTGAAGCTATCATACATGGGGAGGCAGAGTCTTTAAGGGAGCACTTTCTGCAGAGTAATAAAAAATGGGAACAAATAAATATATAGATATATACAACTTGCTACACACAGGGAAGATGTAAGAATGAATGTAAGGCAGAGAAGAGGGTGCTGGCCTTGAGTCCTAGTGTTTTGACCAATATTGATACATGGCCTGCAGCTTTTACTATTTTACCAGTATCTTTCGAAAACAGTTGTCCACTCTCTCTCGCATAAATGTCTTGCACACGCAAAAACACAACAGGAGGCCTAACCTCCGACCCCACACCGACAATGTAGAACTTCCTCCATCTACACATTGAGGGCCTCCTCCTCACTTCTGGAATTCCTCAAGAAGACCTGGCTTTTCATTTAACCCCCATCAGATAACCTTCACACCTGCTCCAGTGCCCTGATAAACCTCCGACGATAAGTCGCGCTTTCAAGATCCGTGTAACTTAATATACCAATGGGTAAGCGTGTATGGTTTCCGAGCACATGCTGAACTCATAGGTGGCATCATACTTAACATAGGCTCAGTTGTTCTATGATCTTGATCCCTCTTGTTCTTTGTGTGTCGTCTTTCTCACTCTAGTTTTCTCTCATTTCCTTTATAGCATGCATCATCATACGTCTTCTTCTTTTGATTACGAGGGGTTGTTCTCTCAAGATGCTCAGACTTTCCTGAGCTTCTTCTACTATAAGCACAGTTTGTGATTTTGTGTCTAATTGCAAATGGAAAGCCCTACCTATATTGGATTTACGTCCTAACTAGCTCTGCAGTCAGCGGTGTTAATGATCTTCGCTTGCTCAAATTGGCCGAGGAACATTCCTAAAACAAGTCAAAAGACTGTTCCTGAAGCGTCTTCTTTATCTTGTCTTTTGCTGGGAGGAGACCAGCTTGGCTATTACGTGTCTTGGTTGTGTCCATAGCACATTCCTTGGTGCACCAACCCTAATCCCGTGGGTAATAGGGATCTCATACATCTGGACATCTTTAAGCATGAAGTGGCACAAGGTCTGAGGATACTTGACCACCTCACCTTCAGGTCTGAGGATACTTGACCACCTCACCCTCAGGTTTGAGGATACTTGACCACCTCACCTTCAGGTCTGAGGATACTTGACCACCTCACCTTCAGGTCTGAGAATACTTGACCACCTCACCTTCAGGTCTAAGGATACTTGACCACCTCCCCTTCAGGTCTGAGGATACGTGACCACCTCACCTTCAGGTCTGAGGATACTTGACCTCCTCACCTTCAGGTCTGAGGATACTTGACCATCTCACCTTCAGGTCTGAGGATACATGACCACCTCACCTTCAGGTCTGAGAATACATGACCACCTCACCTTCAGGTCTGAGAATACTTGACTACCTCACCTTCAGGTCTGAGGATACTTGACCACCTCACCTTCAGGTCTGAGGATACTTGACCACCTCACCTTCAAGTCTGAGAATACTTGACCACCTCACCTTCAGGTCTGAGGATACTTGACCACCTCACCTTCAGGTCTGAGGATACTTGACCACCTCACCTTCAGGTCTGAGGATACTTGACCTCCTCACCTTCAGGTCTGAGGTTACTTGACCACCTCACCTTCATGATGTTCTCTCACATTTAGAATATGAATATTATCACGTCTTGATTTACCCTCCAGTTTTATTCATTTCTCCCAGAGCACCTTGATCTCCGCTTCTAATGGCAAGCTGGACATGTGAACAATCTGAAAATGTAATCAGTCAGTCAGTCAACGATATACAGACTGCCAACATTATCTGGCCCCTTTGGGTGCTTAGGCGAGAGCAGATTGAATTCCACGACGTCGAGATGAAGGCCATCTCTAGTTTGTATGATTTTAGCAAAGGAATTGAGTTTCGTAAAACCGTAAAACCTGCCGTAGGAGGATGAGGAGGGTGTTCCAGGTCTTGCAGGCGAGGTGGGAGAACGATCTGCCACCAGAGGTCGCTCTTCGAATGCGGGGGACTGTGGTGAGGGCGAGGTCGGTTGAGCAGAGCTGGTGGTTGGGGGTGTAGAAGCTGAGTCCTCTGTTAAGGTATGCTGGTCCGGTGTTGTGGAGTGCCTTGTGTGCGTGGGTGAGGAGCTTGAAGGTGATCCTCTTGTGGACAGGGAGCCAGTGCAGGTCTTTCAGGTGGGGTGTGATGTGGCTGCGGTGAGGGATGTCGAGGATCAGGCATGCAGAGGTGTTTTGAATGCGTTTAAGTCGTTTCAGGAGTTTGGCCGAGACTTCTGCGTAGAGGGCGTCTTCAATTTCATGAAGTAAATAAGTAGATTTGTATGAAAGTCTCTTGTTAGATGAAAGGAGAGAACCAGAAACTGTTGAAGTGGTCCAGCTCCCTACAGTAAATGGACTTTACAGTGGAACATAGACCTCAAAATGGCCATGCCAATGCAGATGGCCTTTCCTGGTTTCTCCACAAAGATGATGATAACCACCAGGATAAGTGGTAAGTTTCTCTTCACCTTTCCTCTGGAGGGGGGGCATGTAATGAAATTCCTCTTTTTGTATGTTCACCTCCACATTTTTGGACTGAAGCTGCTGTTTTTTTTTTAAATGTTCTGAGTGCTACTAACTAAACATCAGTGTAAGTGTTTCAACCCTATACAACTTGCATGTTGAATTGGACACATCTAATTGGGAAGGCCTGACTTACTTATAAGTCCCTAGTATATGGTACCCAGGGCATGTAAGACACAGGCCCTGATTGGCAGAGGGGTTACTCCAGCACAACTCTGACGGATATCCCGTCCACTGAAATATAAATCCTATAGGATGTAGTGGGATTTATATTTTAGCAGACAGGATATCCATCACCGATGTGATCGAGTAACCCCTCCACCAAGCTCTAAATCAGCCCCGAGAGTGTTCAACTTTCTCATTTAAACTAATGAAAAAGCCAACTTATCCCTTAACACTACATGTAGTCTCCCCTTAGGAAGGCGTATAAAGTCCTATTGCAGGGAGATATATTTTGTTAAGTGAGACATATGTTTTACAATAAAAAATAGTACATTTGCTGTGGGTAAAGTTGGTAGCCCCATTGGCTAATCAGGAGTTAACAAATGGCATCACAACCCGATAATTTTTGACTGGGACTGCCAAACTGGGCCAAGTGAGGTATCAACTTAATCATGGCATTAAATGCGACCTGATGCCAACGCACGATATTATGTCACTATTAAACGTGGGCAACATTTAGAAAATGTCCACTCTGTGCTCTGCTCATCCAGCAGCCTCAGAAAGTAGACACCCACAGACAGCTTTCTGAACGCCTCTGGAGATGAGTGAATGACTCCCGGGCTCAGGACCAAAGGCAGCGCTGCAGCAGCGAGGCGTCACCTCCTTTGCTAGGTTGGCCACTCAGGGGTTAGCCCAGACGTGTGTTTCAAAGGGGAAGCTGCCTTTGATGGGCCGCCTGGCACAATACCCCTCAGCAGGATGCCATTTGATCCTTTAGACAGCATGGAGAGGGCCAGAAAGGGGAATCTTGCCTCAAACTGGTTTTACCATGGGCGTGTTGCCCTCAGATAGATGCTTCTCTAGGGTGGGCAACCTTGCTCCTCATGACTGAGGAAGGCTCATGCTATCTTGAAGGGCCAAGAATGTAGCACTCTGAGATAGCTAGATGCCACACATCACAGGAACTTTGTCACTAGGTAGGAGGGGACCCAGTGGCCCATTGGCTAGTGACTGCATGGTCGATTGAGGGCACTTTCCTGGGATAAATATGGCACCCCTGGCATGTTGACCCTCTGCACTCACTGGACTTGAAAGGAGGACAAGAAGAAGCCCACTTTGCACCCATGGGAAGCACACAGAGAGGCTGTGACTCTGGAGCGAATGCACAAGATGCACTTTGGGCTCGGAGAATGTGACCCTCCTTCTGAATGTCTTGCTCAGGGAAAATCTGATTACTGGTCCCAGTCTAAAGCAGAGGCTCCAATGGTCAGTTGGCTGACCTCCCAGACGAGCACTGGGGACATTTAAGCTGGAAGAGCCCAAGCCGCATCTCTTGTAGCCACTGCAGAGGTTCTGCCTCTACTGGATGCAGGGCAACCCAAAGGACAATTCGAGATAGCCTAATGGTGCACCAGTGTCTGCTGGACCCATGGATTTGGTTGTGACCGGATTCATTGACCAAGAGGAACACGTCTGCACCAAAGATTTGCAATGTGACTGCTGTTTTGCAAAAGTGCAAAGCCTGCATCAACAGCCCTTGAAACATGCAAAGAGGACTAATTAATTAAACTACGAACTGTTGATTTGGGTCTGAATTTAGATAGGGAGCTTCATGTGTTTCTGAAAGATTGATTTGTTCAACAACGTGATTTATAACTCCTTATACTGAATCTTTAAAATGTTGCTGTATATTCCTATGCTTGAATCGTGTTAACCATGTTTCTTTCTAATGTTGTCTATTCTGTTTGATCACGGATGTGAATCATGCTTCCATTCCATATTGCACTGTATTTGAATGTATTCTGTGACGGGCAGATTATTGTCTGTTCATATGGATCAATTGATGTAGAGGACAATGAGTAGGAGGCTTTAGATAGTACAATATACCTACAAATTGATGTATAAGATTAATGTGCATTGCATATTGTCTTATGTATGTGAGGAGCACTCATCTATCTGGCATGTTTATTCATTGCTTTACTAACACTCTGGCATCTGCGGTTGCGGATGTTTTTCTCTTGATACCTGTATGTTTTGTTGTTTTCTTTTCTCTTTTTTCTCTGTTGCCGTCTGTGGTATTTTTAACTTATGACTATTGGGGTTACAGTAGCGACATGTTTTTATCTCTGATTTATTTGTAGTGGAATTATTACTTTCCCTTGGATTTTGAATTCTTCAATTAGTTGATAACAGAGAATGCAATAATATGCGTTCCATATGGGGAGATATTAAATCTCCAAATTATGCATCCCGCATTGTATGCGGATTGATATATTGTTCACGCTCTACCCGACTTGTTCACACCTTTAGAGTTATTTTATGATACGAGGCAGTGAATTATTATTATTCTTATTTAGAATAATTATTTATCTATTGGGCAGACGTGCGTTTTGTGAAGAACAATACTAAAGTTGTATTTACAGTCTGGTAAGCGCTGGTATTATTAGTATTATTATTATTATTATTTCGTTTTATCTTACTTTTGGTTATATTCAGTTCATCTTTTGAAGTTACTCCTATATCTTATAGAGGACAGTAGACCATTCAAATAAGGCGATTACGAGACTTTTTAAATAATTAATCTCGATTGGTGGAGTACTAATATGGGATTAAACACAGCCACTTTGTACGATTGGATTTAGTTGAACCGAAACAATGTTACGCTGATATTGGGGGATGGATCACCCAAATTTTATTGTAATTACCGACCTTCGAGCGATTGATATTGGCTTGAGGGCAAAAAAAAAAATGTTTTGTGTGTGCTTTTTTATACATTTTGGGAGGTTCTCTATATTTCTTCTCATTTATAATGCCACACACGCAGTATTCCATGATGTTAAATATATGCTATCTGCAGGTGAGGTAACCGTTACAATATGGCGGCCAAATTGCTATGCTGTCTACACCTCCCAATAACACGTGTCACAATCAGGTGACCTCAAACTGACATCACGTGACACTTGTGCCGGGAATGATAAATTCAACATGGGAGGTTCGCGCCGTTTACTTGTTAGTGAGACGGTGCGTATTGCGGTTGTATCTCATTCCTTGTGGAAACAGGTGAGAATTGGAGTGACTTGGATTGGTGACAGTTCACTTTTATGTATTCCCTTGGGGGAGAACCAGGAAAAAATATTTTTTTTGTGTTCTCTCTTTTTTCCCATTCTGGCGGGATTGCAGACAGTGGGTGCACCCTTATCAAGGTTGTTGCACGCCACCAATTACGAGAACGTCACTGAACGGCTTCTACATATCCCATTGGAACGAACTACATTCCACTCCCATTGGTACGTGTATTCACAGTAGAGAGGGGTCAGCTTGGATTTACCACTATACTGCTACGTTATTCTGGCCACAATGTAATTATGTATTACATGTGGTTATTGGATAGTATATGGACTATCTGTGTTTGACTGTACCTAAATCAAGCAGATTACTAGTCCGAATTTACGTGCATGGGGGACCGACCTCGGAGATTGTTTATGGTCACATGTTCATGTCTCATGAGGAGATATGCTGTTTTATGCACACATGTTATATTCTGTGGCACTGTTGTTACTACACGGGTGGTACCGTGTGAGGTTGGGGTGTTAACAGTTACTATGGAGGGACACAGTCTCTGGCATTAAGTGAGAATGATTGAATTTGCGTTATGACCGTCTGGGAGAGCACACGTGATCTAAATCTGGTGTGAATTATTTAAAAAATTCTCTTCTAAAAATTGAGCATTAGGAGGGACACTCCTTGGTAGCTCTTATTCCTGACCTGCTGTTGATCTGTTCTTTTATTGGAGGGTATGATCTACCACACGCTATAGTGACCTTGGATAGTTTGGACGTCGTGTTTTTGAATCTTCACGACATACTACGAATACCATCAATACAACTTTATTACAATTTGTGGTGGGTTGATATGTTCTTTTGCTTTATTTCTGATTGGTAGTTTACTATAGTCATACAAGGTTTGGGCCGTGTCTCTAATCTTTCCTTTGGTCAACACCAATACCTTTTTAGTGTGAACCAAACAACGTATCACAGTGGTGTGATACGATGGTTTTAATATAGGATTTTCATCTTCCTTCTTGTCTCATTATACTAATCAGATCTTGGGAACTTTGGGTACCTGTCGGCACTCTGATCTTTGACCATCGCCATTGTGGGTGAGCACATATTTGTCAGTATCTTAACACTGATTCTTTACAATGTTTCTTAAACTTAGTATTGTAGTTTAATGTATTTAGTAAATATGTTTATCTTTCCAGCCTTGAAAAAGTCTTTGTAAGACGAAACACGTGTCGGCTGGTTCGTGTATTGGAATTTGAATCCTAAAAATAAAGATGACAAGCAACTGAATCTCTAAGGGGTCTCGGATTTGTTATCAAACAAGATGACCAACTAATGGGACTGATCCTCTTACCTTCTCCTTTGACAAGTATATGTAACTTGAATATAGCTGGCACTCTACATTAGTGGGGAACTGAACCTCTATATTGTTTGGGTTTGCCATTTAAGTCTTTTTCTTGTGAACAATGGTCAGTTGGCTGACCTCCCAGACAAGCACTGGGGATATTTAAGCTGGAAGAGCCCAAGCCGCATCTCTTGTAGCCACTGCAGAGGTTCTGCCTCTACTGGACGCAGGGCAACCCAAAGGACAATTCGAGATAGCCTAATGGTGCACCAGTGTCTGCTGGACCCATGGATTTGGTTGTGACCGGATTCATTGACCACGAGGAACACGTCTGCACCAAAGATTTGCAATGTGACTGCCGTGTTGCAAAAGTGCAAAGCCTGCATCAACAGCCCTTGAAACATGCAAAGAGGACTAAGTGGGACCACGAGATATGTGGAGAGACCCCACTCACCTGTGGACTGAGGACTTGACCGGTCTTCACCCCCGTCAACAGTGCAGCATCAGGAGCATCCTTGAGCATGTTTAGCCTGCATCCCTCAGAATCAGGACCACGTCATTGCTGTGTAAGGCGGTCATCCTGCAAAGTTTGTATCTTCTTCTAAAAACAGTCTGGTGGCCAAGTAACTGTCCAAAGTATCCTTTCTGGTCCTCTAGACCTCTGTCCTGCTGGACTTGGTCACCCAACTCAGGCCGGATTTGTCAAACAAACTTTTACAAACTTTTCAAAAGATTCCAACCTTTTTTTGTTGGCCAATGCTTGTTTGTGGTTTATATAGAACGTTATGTATTATTTCTAAATTCTGTATTTCCAGATCCATCCAGTGGATTTTAATGGTTAAGTTATCTAAGATTTTACAAAAATCTGCTCTAATTTTATAAATTGATGTCTTGTATCTTTTGGTTCGCACGATTTTCTTATTCTATTGTATGTTGATGTTAAATGCTGAACACATTGTTCCTTCTCTATGCCTTACTGCTCACAATCCTACCCAGGGTTGAGCTTAAGGTTAAGTAAACGTACCTGACTGGACCCAAGACGGTATTTGTGTGTGTTCTACATGTTCGGGCTTTCCAGTCATACCTTATTATATACCCAAATCTTCACAATATGGTTTAGTTTTACTTTGCATTATTTTATCGGTTATGTTGTTCTATGGTAAACACAAATTTAGGTTTTATTAGCAATGTTTGATATACAGTTTGATAGTTTGGAATATAAATTTAGTTATCTATATATATTTATTTATCAGACTTTATGTATATAGTTTATTGGGGTGAATGATAAATTTGTTGATGTAATATTTCCAATAATTGTTTTTTGTATAAAGTGCTTTTTTATATTTATGTATGATTATTTAATTATTTTGGCTACAATATTGTAGTGAATATTGCATGAATCAATATTTTTGACACATTATGGGGCCGATTCCGATTCCGGTCGGAAGGGCTCCGACCAACGGAGCCCTTCCGACCGAATCGGACCATGTCGGCCAGATTCCTTTCCGACCGAGTCATTCAATCAATCAATCAGTGGTTTGGGGATGCAAAGAAACCGGTATTTGCTCACATATTGATTTACAGTGTTAGCTTGGTGCAGAACATGCTTGCTTTGGCTGTAGTTACATACGTTCATAACTGTAATGTCATTGACTTGCTACTCTGAATAAAAAGATTTACAAAAAAAAAAAAAAAAAAAAATCAATCAATCAATGCATTTGTAAAGCGCGCTACTCACCCGGAAGGGTCTCAAGGCGCTGGGGGAAAGGGGGTCCGCTACTGCTCGAATAGCCAGGTCTTGAGTTGCTTTCTGAACGAGAGGTGGTCCTGGATCGTTCGAAGGCGGATGGGGAGGGAGTTCCATGTCTTGGCGGCCAGGTAGGAGAAGGATCTTCCTCCGGCGGTGGCTCTGTGAATGCGTGGTACGGCGGCGAGGGCGAGGCTGGACGAACATAGCTGGCGGGTGGGTGTTTAGAAAGTCAGGCGGTTGTTGAGGTACTTGGGGCCCAAGTCGTGGAGGGCCTTGTGTGCGTAGGTGAGGAGTCTGAACATGATCCTCTTGCTGACGGGGAGCCAGTGCAGGTCTCTCAGGTGGCCGGAGATGTGGTTGTGTCGGGGGATGTCCAGGATGAGTCGTGCGGAGGCGTTCTGTATTCGCTGGAGTCTTTTCTGTAGTTTGGCTGTGGTTCCGGCGTAGAGGGTGTTTCCGTAGTCCAGACGGCTTGGGAGTGATGCCCAGGGCGGGGGGCCACCAGGAGTCGTCCCAGGCGGAGGGGGCTGATCCTAGGATGATGACTTCCGTCTTGTCTGACGGCTGTCAGACAAGACGGAAGTCCACTCGCTGAGTGGATGAAGAGCGGCTGCTCTTCATCCACTCAGCGACGTCTTTTATCCCTTCGTGTAGGCTGGCTCTGGCGGTGGCGGGGTCGTTGGTGAGGGAGAGGATCAGCTGGGTGTCGTTGGCGTAGGAGATGATGTTGAGGTTGTGTTGGCGTGCGATGGCAGCGAGAGGGCTCGTGTAGACGTTGGAGAGGGTCGGGCTGAGTGATGATCCTTGTGGTACGCCGCAGATGACTTCAGTGGCCTTGGATCTGAACGGGGGGAGGCGGACTCTTTGGGTTCTGCCGGCGAGGAACGAGATGATCCACTCCAGTGCCTTCTCTCGGATGCCGACGTCGCTGAGGCGCTGTACTAGGGTGCGGTGGCAGACAGTGTCAAATGCCGCGGAGAGGTCCAGGAGGATGAGGGCCGCTGTTTCCCCGTTGTCGAGCAGGGATCTGATGTCATCGGTGGCTGCGATCAGGGCGGTCTCAGTGCTGTGGTTGGCCCGGAAACCGGACTGCGAGGGGTCGAGGGAGCCGTACGTCTCGAGGAAGGCGGCGAGCTGTCTGTTGACTGTCTTCTCAATGACTTTGGCTGGGAAAGGGAGGAGCGAGATGGGGCGGACGTTCTTGAGGTCGGTGGGGTCCGCTGTTGGTTTCTTCAGTAGGGCGCTGAGCTCTGCGTGCTTCCAGCTCTCCGGGAAGGTGGCGGAGGTGAAGGAGACGTTGATGATGTCCCGAAGTTGGGGTGCGATGATGGAGTCGGCCTTGTTGAATACGTGGTGGGGGCAGGGGTCGGTTGGTGATCCGGAGTGGATGGTGTTCATCGTGCGGGTGGTGTCTTCGGTGCTGACCGGGGTCCAGTTGCAGATGGTGGTGGTGGGGGGTGTGGGTTCGGTGGTTGGTTGCGCGGTTGGTGCGCCGAAGCTGTTGTGAATGTCGGCGATCTTGCGGTGGAAGAATGTGGCGAGTGAGTCGCAGAGGTCTTGCGAGGGGGTGATGTCGTTGTTTCCAGAGCTGGGGTTGGAGAGCTCTTTGACGATGCTGAAGAGCTCCTTGCTGTTGTGGGTGTTGTTTTCCAGTCGTTCTTTGAATGTTGATCTTTTGGTGGTGCGGATCAGCTGGTGGTGTGTGCGGGTGGCGTTCTTGAAGGCCGTCATGTTTTCTGTGGTTTGGTCGTGGTGCCAGGCTTTCTCGAGGGTGTGGCAGATCTTCTTGGAGTTTTTGAGTTTGTCGGTAAACCAAGAGGTTTTCTTGCTGCCGGGTCTGCAGGAGGGGGTCTTCAGTGGTGCGAGGTCATCGGCGCAGTCGGTGAGCCACTGTGTGAAGCTGCGGGCTGCTACGTGGGGGTCCGTTGCGCTGGCGGGAGGGTTCCATCTGAGGGAGGTGGTGAGCTGGTCGGCGGTGATCCTGCTCCAACTTCTGCGGGGAGCCTGTTGAGGGTGGTTGTGGGTCGTGGTTCTCTCGAAGTTGGTCTGTCCAGTGCAGTCCGGTGGCGTGGCTGAAGGAGATGTGTTTGCTGGAGGAGAAGATGGAATCAAGCGTGTGGCTGGCATTGTGGGTGGGGGTGTTCACCAGTTGCTTGAGTCCAAGGTTGGTGAGGTTGTCTAGCAGGGAGGCGGCATTGCTGTCGTTGTTGTCCTCTAGGTGGAAGTTGAGGTCCCCTAGAAGGATGTAGTCTGAGGAGGTAAGGGCGTGCGGGCTGACGAAGTCTGCAATGGTTTCGCTGAATTGTGTGCGTTGTCCCGGGGGTCTGTAGACGAGGGTGCCTCTGAGGGTGGTCTTGGGGTCGGTGTGTATCTGGAAGTGAAGGTGTTCGGCGGTGGTGAGGGTGTCGTCGGAGTTGGTCGTGATTCGGATGGTGTTTCTGTGGACGATGGCGATGCCTCCTCCTACTTGGTTGGCGCGGTCCTTCCGGGTGATCTTGTAGCCATCCGGGATGGCTATGGCGATGTCGGGAGCTGAGGAGGCGTTCATCCAGGTTTCTGTGAGGAAGGCGACGTCTTGTGATGTTGTGTCGAGGAGGTTCCAGAGTTCAACGGCGTGCCTGTGGACGGAGCGGGTGTTGAGCAAGATGCACTTGAGGGGATCGTTGCTGAGGTCTGGCTTGGTGGATGCGGTATCGGAACGGGTGCAGATGAAGTTGCAGGCGTGGCAGGTGAATGCTCCGTGGGTGCGTTTTGGGTTGGCTTGGTAGCAGGCTGGCTGTCGGCCGGTGTTGAACACGTGGAGGGTGGCAGTGTCGTTTCTCTGTCGGGTTGGCTCGCTCCGGCGAGATCCAGGGGTCCTGGCGCTGGGCCCGGGCCGGCCGCGGACGGGCGCACACGGGCTTGCCTTAGGCGCGCCTATGGCGCACCAGCGGCGCGTCCGCTGCACGGTCTCTATATGAGGGGGAGAGGGAGGGAGGAGCAGCTGGGAGGTGGGAGCAGGGCGGCCAATGGGATGCAAGGGGGCGTGGCAACCGGGACGCGGCAGCGGGAAATGGGTGGCGAGGAGGGAAGGCGAGGTGAAAAACGAGGGTGCAAAGGTAAAAGGGAGCACAAATCAGGGCACACAATACTAAAAGGACACTGGCACTCGGGGCACAGAATGTAAAAAGGGCACTGGCACTCGGGTCACAAAAGGCAGAAGGCAACGGCAGTCAGGGCACAGAATGTAAAAGGACACTGGCACTCGGGTCACAAAAGGCAAAAGGCACAGGCAGTCAGGGCACAGCAGCGAGAATGCAGGTCACACTGGGGGCTGCGTGGCGGTGAGGGGAGCGACCTGCCTGGGAAGCAGGGTCGGAGGTCGCTCTCTCTACCGCCGCGCGGTCTCCATATGAGGGGGAGAGGGAGGGAGGAGCAGCTGGGAGGTGGGAGCGGGGCGGCCAATGGGATGCAAGGGGGCGTGGCAACCGGGACGCGGCGGCGGGAAACGGGTGGCGAGGAGGGAAGACGAGGCGAAGAACGAGGGTGCAAAGGTAAAAGGGAGCACAAATCAGGGCACACAATACTAAAAGGACACTTGCACTCGGGGCACAGAATGTAAAAAGGGCACTGGCACTCGGGTCACAAAAGGCAGAAGGCAACGGCAGTAAGGGCACAGAATGTAAAAGGACACTGGCACTCGGGTCACAAAAGGCAGAAGGCACAGGCAGTCAGGGCATGGCAGCGAGAATGCAGGTCACACTGGGGGCTGCGTGGCGGTGAGGGGAGCGACCTGCCTGGGAAGCAGGGTCAGAGGTCGCTCTCTCTACCGCCGCGCGGCCTCCATATGAGGGGGAGAGGGAGGGAAGAGCAGCTGGGAGGTGGGAGCGGGGCTGCCAATGGAATGCAAGGGGGCGTGGCAACCGGGACGTGGCGGCGGGAAACGGGTGGCGAGGAGGGAAGACGAGGTGAAAAACGAGGGTGCAAAGGTAAAGGGAGCACAAATCAGGGCACACAATACACTGGGGGCTGCGTGGCAGTGAGGGGAGCAACCTGCCTGCAGGGTCAGAGGTCATTCCGATGGGCTCGTGTCACAGTGCAAGTGGGTCTGCATTGTAGTTGACCAAAAGATCTTTCTAAAATTTTGCACCTTTCCTAAGCCAAGCATGTAAAGCATGTACAGCAAAGGCATACTCCTCTATAACCTTGAATAATGCTCACAAAAAAGAGCGAAGTGAGTCCTTATCCTTGGGTGGAGGGGCTTCCTGAATGGCCTGTATTTGGGTTTGAAATCCTCACATGAAAATTGATGCCCTGAATAATCCAATTCCTGGACCAATACTCTTGTCAGACCTAAGGGTAACTCCTGTTTTTTTGAAAATGTGTAATATTTTTTCGGAACTAGAGTCTGCAATCATTAATACATCATCCTGAAAAGCCTGAGCCCTAACTACATAACTCATGATAACATCCATAAATCTTTGAAATACACTGTCAGCCGAGATTAGACCAAAAGGAAGATGTGGTAATATAAATGACTCAAATGGCGTGGAAATATGGTCAGTTCTTGGGACTCCTCTGTTAGAGAAATCTGGTGGTAGGCTGAGTGCAGATCAATGAAAGTAAAATATTTCACTTTCCCTATATTTGCTAACATGGCCTAAACATTGGGGATGGCATGGCAATCAACTTAAAATGTTTTGTCCAACTTGCAAAGGTCCACACACATCCGAATCTCCCCAGATTACATCTGCACAATAACAATCAGGCTCATCCAATGTGCAGACTCGGCGGGCTTCTTGTAAAGAAGGTATTTTCTCTAATTGCGTCTTAAGATCTTCCCTTATGCCAAAAGGAACTGGCCTCACTTTATGAACAATAGAAACAGCATTGGTTTTAAGCTTGATCTTGTGCTTAGAATTATTGATGGACACTATCTCATTGCTAATAACGTTTGGAAATTTCCTGATAAAATCTGTGATTTTCGTGTCATAGTATCATTGACAGACCTAACCTCATTACGAGCAACTTCCGAACATTTCCTAACAACATCAGTTGAGTGCATAGAATTGGATTCAATCAAAGAATGAAGAGCAGTGGCTATACAATTATTTACAGAGCACAACTTTTTTTGTACATTTGTAACAAATGTATCAATGGATACTAGTTTCTGACCCAGGGATCCACATAAGTCTTAATTTGGCTAGGTCAAGTCAACCCACCAAATTTCAGCCTTTCACAGCAACATGCCTTTTTGTAGCAGTTGTTCTACCTAAGCACGTCAATAAATCGTCAAAAAAATACAATGAGTCAATAGGTTGCTCCCCAAAAGCTTTGGGAGAGATATCTGGCTGTTCTAGAACAAACAATGACGAAAGCAACTTTCACCACACAATATGGTTATTGGGGTATCTGAATTAGCGATCATTTATACTGAAATCTCCAATGCAAATTTCCCATAATGAACTCTTAAGTCTGCCAAATGTGGTGGACACGGAGGACATATTTTTAGGCAATCTCCCTTAATGTTAAGAACTTTTGACAGATCTGAAACACAATCATCCATAGAGACATCCACATTGCTATTGTTGACTGATGGTTTTCCTCCTTTACAGACTCTTTGGAAATGGCCTAAATGGTTACACTGATGCACTGTTTGCCCAGTGCTAGACAATTTGTATGATTACTTATGTGGGATTTAGATCCACATCTAAAACAGAATTCCTGATTTTTCTTTTGTATATTTCTGTCAAACTTATTTTTGGTAGAGTTAACACCTCCAAGCAAGAATACACTTTACTGTGCGAGGTGGAAGTATGCTCAATAGTCTGGAACCTGTACCCCCCCCAGGGCCTTGAGACCTTCACGGGTGAGTAGTCATGCTTAACAAACACCTGATTGATTGATTGATTGATTGATTGATTGATTGATTAAACATGGAGCCTTTCAATGGCTTTGGCCACATCAAAAACCTCAGCTACAGAATGATCCCTACCGCTCATCAATCGTTCCTGAATTTTCTTTGAGCAGCCAAAAAAGCAAATTGATCTTTCAAGTAAGTGTCTGAAGATTCACCAAAATTGCAAGTTGATCCCAATAGTCATCAATCAATTGCTTTCTTTTGAAAAAATTGAATATCTCATGGAGATTTCTTGTGTGCAGGTTTTCAAAGGGCTAGTAGAAGTAGTGCTGAGCCACAAAACATTAGCGATGCATGCAACAATGCTATTATCGCAGCATCACATTTACAATGCAAGGCTTCGCAGATTCATGCATGCAGAAAAATAATGTAGTGTTGCACCGCAAAAGGTAGGTGCATCATGCACATCCTAAAAAAAAGCGCGAAACACCGCAAAAGGACGCAATGTATTTTGGAAGTCCAAATGCACACAGAACCTTGCACCACAACACAATCCTGCTATCAATAACTCCCTGGGAGGATCACATTGAGGTTCTGTAGCGATCCGAACCCGTGAAATCGGTATCGTAGTACTGACACGATTTCGGTACCAATGAACCGCAAATGATCCATTACATGCATGACAGTGTTTTCGCTACGCAACTATCATGAATTCACTGAGAAATAGGGCATTCTGTTGTAAAGTCATGGCATCCATTTTAGTTACGGCGTTTATTTTGTTTCTTGCCCTCACATAGTCAATGAACGGGCGATGACCCCGGCAGAGTCACCTTGTTAAGGACACGTAAGCTCGAGCCCCGAGAAAGGCTGACGCTGCATGACTAGGCAGAATCAAGCTGCCTCCCTTGCCTGAGGCCAGTCCTGCTATACTGGTTCTCGTGTCCGTTGTCCTGACTGAAAGGCCAAAGACGGTAGCCATGCCCGTTTATGATCCATAAACACCTATTATCCTACTTTTCAATCCTTTGCACCTGGCTCTGCTCCTCTCCTTCTGGGCTTTTACAATGGGGAGGTTACGATTTTTATGATGGGAAGGATCGGGCAAAGAATGGAAAACTGACAAGGAGACCTGATCGAATACCGAAAACCTACGACTAATTATTGTTTGATGTCTATTTACTGTTTGTTTGGGATTCCGGGTTGGGCATGAGAAATATTCGTGTAATGTTGCCTAAAGACATTTTGCGTGTATTTAAAGAACAACCCACTTAATGCAATTCGAACAGTCTCGTAGATTCTGCCTCTGTGTGGTTCCTATGACTTCTGTGTCCCTGCAGTAAATAAACCTTGGTCTTTGACGCCACCATCGAGAAGCCCGTGTCTCTGTTTATTTGTGCACCGAGACAGGAGGAACTCAGGGGTCTTTGGGTGTTGTTTCCCTGACACCTCTGGACTCTTAAAAGTCCAGAACCTCAAATTGGCGCCCAACGTGGGGCGACGTCATCCGGTACCGGTCCAAAGCCTGAAAAGTTCGAGAAGTTTCGTGTGAAGATTCCGGAGGGAGGTACCCCGCTTCATCGATCCCTGCATGTCGTAAAAGTGGCCCGACGATCTCTTCCACGAGGGTTCCCGTTCCCAGACGGCTACAGAGGACCGCTGCCCTGACTGTCGCCCTGTCTTGGACCCGAGGTGCAGACCTTAGTACGGCGAGACGTAGACGGGTTCTCCTTGGTGACGTCTTCCACATTTCAGTTAAGTATTAAGTGGGTTACGCTCAGTTTGGTTGTTCTTTGTTGCTCTGGTTTAATTCATAGATTATCATTGGTTGCTCTTGTTTAGATAATCTTTGTTTTGGTATTAGTTCATTTTGGTAGGCCTAAGTTCTTTGCGCATTTTGGTTGAAATTTGTCTTTGTTTGTCATGACTACCAGTAGTAATTGTTTCTTGTCCTGGTTACGTTGCAACGGGGATTCCCGGTTGGAGGATTCGTGTTCGGTTCCTCCGATTGGAACTCCTACATATGAGCTCTATTGTAAACATGGTGTGGGTCCTATTATGTATAATGAAGTATGGGTCCGTTACACCAGAAAAGATGGTGTCCTTAGTTGGCCACCGCATGGTAGCTTCGAAACGGAAATACTAGACAATCTAGAAATTAAGTTGTTTAAGAGAAAAGCCCGGCCGGCAATGTTTGATTCTTTTCGCGTATGGCGCAAAGAAGCCAAACAGAGAGAAATTAGGAAGACGAAGAAAGAACAGAAAGAGAAAGGGTTGACTTTAATGGAGTCTGCTAGGCAGCTGCATGTCAACGAGACTGAGAAAGCAATGGAGATGGCGAATAGAAAATATAATTTGGCAATTGATAAATGTTACCCTGTATTACCATCTTGTCCTACTAAGCCGATGGAGGATCATGAAAAGGATCCTCTGTTGTCTTACCTGTTGAATTCACCTCCACCGTATGCACAGGGTATTACAGTACCACAGTTACTACCTGTTGTACAGCCAGCTGCTGGTCAGCCTGGAATAGTTGCTCCACTTCCTTTGATTCCAGCTCCTGTCCTTCCCGTGGTTAATGTTCCTTCGGCACCCCCTCTTCCTGGGTCGCCTGTTCCGCCTTTGCCTGTCGTTTCGCAAACTGCTTTACCTGCTACTCCCACCCTTACTATTTCATCTGCTTCAGCTGCCCTGTCCCCGAACCCTGTGAACATTCTGACTCCGCTTTCCGTTCGTCGGAAAATAACCGACTCTGTAACTAATATCTTAACTCCTCTCTACAGGTCTTTAATTGGGACCCCCGTTTCTGACTCTATACAGAGACGTAGCCAGCTTCCTGGTCCTCAGGAACGAGACATGTTAGATTCAACAGCTCTTAGGTGGATGTCGAAAGCTGTGAAGTATGATGCACGAAGAGTGTTAGATACTTTTATGCAATGGAATGAACCAACTCAACGTTATGTTTTTGACGTGATGTGTTGTCTTGCGTGAAGAATGGGAAGATGATGACTTAGATTCCGTCCCCTCTGATCTGATAAATATTCAACAGAAATTCGCCGCCGGAATGGTGATAGGTTCAGAAGTAAGGGGAGCGATAGAACTGATTTTAGCTTATAGGGATGATTCCCCTCTTCGAGCGACAAGGGACCCTGATGGTTCACCGATTACTACTAGGAAAAAACGAGGTCAATATCCGATGAGGGAAGTTCCACCGATATGGCGTGATGCAGTTCAAGCTGATGCGGCTCATAATATTGCAGCTGCCCCGGCACAATTCCAGAGAGTGTGGATACACATCCCTTGGAAACGGGCCGAAGTATTAGCAGTAAAACAAGCGTTGCCAGACCCACGTAAAAATCCTGCTGGTTATTACAAAGAGTTAACGCAGACAGTCCAAGCGTGCGTCATGAATTTGGCAGACATTGAAATGTTATTTGGCAATGTAGTGCCACAGCCTATATGGGCCAAGATTCGACAAGAGAACCACCCAGTCGCCTTAGGAGGTGATTGGCCAGCTATTGTAGCAGCAAATGCGCAACAAGTTGGCGGTGCTAAACCTGAACCTCTGATTGCTGCCTTACCTGGCAGAATAATTAATCTGATGAAAACGCTGATGCCAGCGTTACGAGTTAATTGGGATAAAAGAAGGACGAAAGCGTCTCTGACTTTTTCACTAGATTTGAAGAGACCTTCGTAGACCACAGTGGGCAAGATATGAGTACTGAGGGAGGCCAGAGGTTGTTTGTCGACAAGTTTGTGTTTAATTTATTACCTGAGCTTAGTAACAAGTTAAAGGATTCTGAAAGTGCATGGGCAGTGTCGACAACAGCACAGATACTTGCAACTGCTCAGTATTACGAGAATAGAGAGAAAGAAGAGAAGGAAAAGTCAGAAAAGAAAACAAAAGATTTAAAGACTAAAGTTCTTTTGCAACAGGCGTATCTGCCTCGTTCGAATCAGTCAGATTCACAGCAGCGACCCCAGTTTCAGCAACAGCCACAATTCCAGCAAGGGACGTCCCAAAGATTTAATTATGGTTTTTCCCGACAACAGTTAGCATGGAATCAGTGTGCCTATTGTAAAAAAGAGGGTCATTATAAGAATGAGTGTCCGGTACTGCACGCACAGACTAGTGGTGTCCCAGCTCAGAGAGGTACTGTTGGGTTTATGCAAACTCCTAGAGGTAGAGGACGTGGTACAACGACACCACAGGCTGATCGCCAATCGAATTACTTTGATCAGCGAAATGCACAGCCTACGCAACCAGGTAGATCTCCACAGTATCATGTTGAAGATTACTATGAACATAATTCACAGCAGCGACCCCAGTTTCAGCAACAGCCACAATTCCAGCAAGGGACGTCCCAAAGATTTAATTATGGTTTTTCCCGACAACAGTTAGCATGGAATCAGTGTGCCTATTGTAAAAAAGAGGGTCATTATAAGAATGAGTGTCCGGTACTGCACGCACAGACTAGTGGTGTCCCAGCTCAGAGAGGTACTGTTGGGTTTATGCAAACTCCTAGAGGTAGAGGACGTGGTACAACGACACCACAGGCTGATCGCCAATCGAATTACTTTGATCAGCGAAATGCACAGCCTACGCAACCAGGTAGATCTCCACAGTATCATGTTGAAGATTACTATGAACATAATGAAGAGATTCAGAGAAGCGAGTACTAGGACAGCCGCAGGCAAAGAGAGGGAGTAGTATCCGTTCCAGTTGATCAGAGTGGACCTTATGTCGCAGTAGTTACCTCAGGCGTGGTTGAACCGTTTCTGTTGGATACTGGTGCGGCAAAAAGTTCAATTATGCATGCAAAACTCCCTGGCGCACCTTTGTCTGGCTTAACGAACACTTCAGTAGGTTTCTCAGGCGCCCCTGTTCACAATCCTGTTTCTAGTTCTTTATCAATATCTGTTGGGGCATGCGAACTAGAAGCACCCCTTATCCTAACAACCGGTTGTAATGAGAATCTGCTTGGTTTAGATTTGTTGAAACGCCTGCATGCGACACTGTACTGTTCTCCTTCGGGAGTACAGCTCACATTAGGCAAAAGAGTAATCTCTCCAATGTATATGTCGATGGATAAGCTCCCACCGGAGCTGCGTTCTCTCCCTGATACTCTTTGGGCAACTGGTCCTAACGATGTAGGCCTCTTGGAAATTCCCCCTTATGTGGTAAGCCTGAAAGCGAATGTTAAATTCCCACGAATCCCACAGTATCGGATTTCGAATGAAGGTGAACGTGCACTTTTGCTGATTGTGAAAGACTTAATACAGAAAGATGTGATTGAGGAAACTAGAGGAAATGTCTGCAATAGTCCTGTTCTACCGATTTTGAAACGCACTGACCCGTCCAAACCTCCAATCTACAGATTTGTGATTGACCTCAGAGAAGTTAACAAAATAGTGATTCCGCAGTTTCCTGTGGTCCCAGATATCACTGCATTATTGACGTTGATTCCTGCCTCAGCCTCATGGTTTACAGTTATCGACTTGAAAAATGTATTTTTCAGCATTCCGATAGCCGAGGAAAGTAGAGACATTTTTGGTTTCTCCTTAGGAGGTCGCAGTTTCAGATTCAAACGCGCTCCACAAGGTTATTGTGAGAGCCCTTCAATTTACAGCCAAGCATTGAAGAGTCAATTAGATGCTCTTGTACTTCCTCCTGGTGTTGCTCTGATCCAATACGTAGACGATCTTTTACTGGCCGCTGATGACAAGGAAACTTGCAAAGCAGCTACAATTTCGTTATTACGTCATTTGTCAGACTTACATCACAAGGTGTCACCTTCTAAACTGCAATATTGTTGCCAAGAAGTGACCTACTTAGGTCATCTTTTGTCAAAGGAGGGAAGAAGGTTGACCCCAGAGAGAATCAAAGCAATTTCGCAGATGACTGTACCAAGCACACAGAGAGAAGTACGTGCGTTTTTGGGTATTACGTCATACTGCAGGCAATGGATCCCAAATTTTTCTCTCATGGCAAAACCATTGGTAGCCCTGACTGGAAAAGGTGTTCCGAGCCCTTTGCCATGGTCTGATGAATGTCAACAGAGTTTTCCGACTTACGCGATGCACTGTGCTCAGCTCCTGTGTTGGGTACTCCTGACTACAGTAAGCCGTTTACTTTATATGTCCATGAAAGAGAAGGTTGTGCGTTGAGTGTATTAACGCAACAATTTGGTGACAAACAGCGGCCTTGTGCATATTTCTCATCCACATTAGATCCGGTAGCCAGAGCATTGCCAAGTTGTTTGAGAGCTACAGCAGCAGCTGCAGTGTCTATCTGACAGTCTGCTGGACTAGTCATGAACAACATGTTAGTAGTCATGGTTCCACATGCTGTGGATACACTCATGAATCGAACGAAAACTCAGCACCTCACCAGTGCTAGACTATCAGGCTATGAGCTGACGCTTTTGGCAAGTCACATTCAGATCAAGCGATGCAGCATATTGAATCCAGCAACGCTGTTGCCGACTACTCTAGAGTCGAGTGATTCAGAGCCCCATGATTGCTGTTTTAGAACTGAGGAAGAGACAAAAGGTCGCATTGATTTGAAAGATACTCCGTTACTAGATCCAGACGGCAGTTTATATGTCGATGGGTCGTGTTTTAAACTACAGAATAGTGATGTGACGGCCGCGTATGCAGTTACGACTTTGAGTACGATTGTTGAGACTGCAAGAGTAAGTCAGAATTCTGCCCAAGCTGCAGAATTAATTGCATTAACAAGAGCGTGTGTTTTAGCTGAGGGAAAGAGAGTGAATGTGTTTACTGATAGCCAATACGCCTTCGGCGTAGTACATAGTTTTGGACGTCTCTGGAGAGAAAGAGGTTTTCTCACGTCCCATGGGACTAAGATCCAACATGGACAGCTAGTCAGCGATCTATTGGAATCTCTGACCCTACCGAATGAAGTTGCGATTGTGAAGTGCAGTGCACATCGAAAGATTACGGATGATGTTGGCCGTGGGAATGCGTTTGCTGATGAGGTCGCTAAAGAAACGGCCAAGAACATGACGAGCCGAATGTAGGTTGCAACGTCTGCAAGATGGATTGCTGAGTCAGGGATGTGTGAGAATACGATTGAAAGTGTGAAGGCAATCCAGAATGAAGCAACTGAAAACGAGAAGAATGAATGGAAGGAGAAAACGGGTAAAATGGATTCAAGTGGATGTTGGGTTGATTTGTCTGAACAGCAACGTTGGATGTTACCTGATGCGTATGTGCTCGCAGTAGTCACGATGGCGCATGGAGCAGCGCACATCAGTTCGAAAGGGATCTGTAAAATGTTAGCTCCAGTATGGAAGAACGATGGAATTACTAAGTGTGCGGAAAGAGTGGTGAAAAACTGCATGATATGCCTGATGCATAATCCTGGCAAGGGAACCCCAACCCCAACTGGTCATTTTGCTCCCCCTTCTTGTCCCTTTGAAGTGATTCAGTTGGATTTTATCCACATGGACAGGTGTAACAATCTTAAATACGTCCTAGTGGTAGTCTGTGATTTTTCAAGATGGATTGATGCATATCCGTTAAAGGATAACACTGCTATATCCACTGCCAAAATCCTCCTCAAAGAGTACTTCCCCAGGTATGGTATGCCACGGATTGTTTGGTCGGACAATGGAAGTGAGTTTGTAGGGAAAGTTATGAAGAGTGTGTGTACGGGTCTGGGTATTAACCAAAAATTCCACAGTGCGAATCACCCACAGTCAGCGGGTTTGGTTGAAGGGTACAATGGCACCCTAAAGCTGAAACTTGCTAAAATTCAAGCTTCCACTGGTCTATCTTGGCCAGATGCACTGCCTTTAGCTCTACTGTCCACCAGAGCGACTGTACACTCTCGAGTAGGGCTTAGCCCATATGAGATTGTGTTCGGTCGTCCTGCTAATGTTTGGGGAGTCCCTAGGCCAAAGGAATTCAAACAGATTGAATACCCAATGTTGATTGATTATCTTTATGATCTGACTGCTAAATTAGGCCTTATTCATCAACAGGTATTCGAATCCTTGCCTAAACTGCCAGAGAGTCCAGGCCACACGCTAAAACCAGGCGACCAAGTTGTAGTACGGAATTTTGAACGAACTCGGAACCTCCAGCCAGATTCGTGGGTCCGTTCCAGGTACTCCTCACAACAAGAACTGCTGTACGCCTAGCTGGAAGGAAGAATTGGGTGCACGCTAGCCATACGAAGCGTGTCCCTCTCCCACTCCCCTATGATAACTGGGTTAGACAGGGATTTGGCGTATCCGAGACAGAACCTGTTCCTAGGCACATCCCTTTCAGTGATGCAGAGTACATAACGGACCACCCACGAACTGAAACACAGAACTTTGACACCTCAGCAGGAACCGCTCCTTTGAATCCTGGACCGAGTGTTGTACAAAGTGAACATTTGTCACCTGTGGAGTCGAACATTTCCGCATCTGCAGACCAGCTATTTCAAGATGAGACAAGACCCGGAAAGTACAGATATAATCTACGTTCTCATGTTATGAACTAATGACATTGCATAATTACCTTTCTGTTTGAAAACTGTTTTGATCTTATTGCATTCCATTCAGTCAGGAAGTTTGCTCAAATTTTTATCTTTTTGTTTTTGTTGTTTCTCTCACCTTGCCGTCTGGGTTACCGTAGGGTCGTAACGTGTGCCTTGTTTTAATTTGCAGGGAATCAGACACAAGGTTGGTTTCTTCTGTCTATCTTGGGAACTCCCAGGGTAAACAGAGGCAAGTTTTTAACAGGTACAAACCATCCGTTGCGAACGGTTGTAGAAGATGGAGCTTCCTGAACTGCGACGGGTTAACGTCATAAATGTGCACAAGACAAAACTCTATGACATATTATATAGCAAATGTTTTCTAATGCAATGTACTCTGACACTTCTGATCGTTTTGATAACTTTGGTAGGCGGAATTATTTTTGGTATTCAGTTGATCTTTACACCTGTTACATCTACAGTATCTCCCCATGTTCCTGTTTCTCCGACTGTTGTTTCTCTTCACTCTTTCCATCCTTTTCCTGCCCACGAGCAAGCTCGACGCTCTGAGTTTATAAATAACACTTTCATTCAGCTCTTGCACCAACATCAACTAGTGGTTAACACAACAAACTGCTGGGTGTGTGGCTTGATACCACATACCATGGACAAGGGCATCCCTTATCTGGTTCTACCCTTTAGTTATAATGGATCATTCTGGGCATTTCAGACCATGTTTGCTTATGCCCTAGAGACCTATCCTCCACGACCTCCGCGTTCCACTCGGTATAACTCTGCTAATAGAGCCTTGGTAAAAGGAATCACTGACATGGTTAGAGATGTCAATAACACTCCGTTCATTCCCAAGGATGAATTGCGAGTTTACATGGGTTGGAATGTTACGGAATATGGCATTACTCTGGGTGAGAACAAACGTAAAAGCTCGACTCCGATCTGGGTCGTACCCCACCAAGGTCAGGTCTGTTTGCAAGGAAATGGGAGGAATCCGAAAGCTCGACTAGGGAAGAGTGACTGTATCGAAACATATGTTTTCCCATCACAGTCTTCCCCTACATTCTTAGCTGCTAAGGGTACCTATTTTGTTTGCCAAGACAGAGCATACACATGGCTGCCTGCTGACTTCTCAGGCTCATGTTATATCGCTCAACTGTTACCTCCGACATACACTGCTGCACCGGACTATCACAAAACTAGAGTTGTGAGAGGTGTTTTCAGTAAAGAAGATACTGCTGGCCAAGAAGCAGGAGACTTCTTCAAAGGTTTCCTTCCGTTCTGGGGGCCTATGGCCAACAGTAGAAACTTACGTCAACTAACACGGGTAGTTGAATCCACTATCACCGAAACTGCGGGTGCCCTTAGTAACCTGACAGCTGAGCTTCAAGCGGATCGCCTCATGACGTTACAGAACCTTATGGTTCTTGATGTGTTACTTGCAGATCGAGGTGGAGTATGTAAGATGATCCAATCGAGTTGCTGTGTTTTTATCCCAGATAATGCGCCAACGGTATACAAGGCCATCTCTAAGTTACACAAAATCTCTGACTCTATTCATGTAGAGGAAGGTGACTGGTCATTAATGGGATGGTTCTGGAGCCTGTTGTCTGCGTGGGGATGGAAGGTTCTGATAGTCACTGGTGTTGCGTTGGTATTTTTATTTTCGTGCTGTCTCATTGTTCAGTGTGGTCCTGCCTTATGTAATCTCTGCATTTCAACATGCGTAAGAAGACCACCTGTTTTTAGAGATACGCCACGGGATAGAGTAATGCTTCAGCAACATATCAGTGACCTCCTGAACATAGAAATGGACTCTGACATAGAGTAAGTTGTTGCCTATGTAAGGGCAAAAGGACGGTCTGAGGTTCTGTAGCGATCCGAACCCGTGAAATCGGTATCGTAGTACTGACACGATTTCGGTACCAATGAACCGCAAATGATCCATTACATTGTGGTAAATCAAATATTACGCTCTATGTATTTCAGAATATCAATAGGATCATGCATAAAGCAAGAGGCTGAGTCTGTGGTATCAGGTTCTAAAAGGGCTTTATTCCAATAACTCGAGTCAAAGGGAGAATATTACCATCACCACAAAGGATCTGGAAGAGACTAAAAAGTATTCTCAATATTCTCAAAACATTATTCACAGAGTACAGTATATATACATCGGAAACAAAAAGAGCAAAAGAGAGTGAGATAAGAGCATGTGGGCGTGTAAGAGGGTGTGAAGGTGGGCGTCCATGTGGGCGTCCACTTGATGATAATGGGTAATTTGTCATAGTGTGGGTGGATACCTGGAGGGGGTTGCGTGATCTGCTGGAATTGTACTGGAACTTTGCCTTACTTATGCTCAACTCGAGCATGACGTGTAACTGACGTGGGTTGCTATGCAACCTGAAAGTCTGGAAGTGAGGCCTTCAGTGAGTGAGGCCTTCAGTGTCAGGACGACCAGCACATCTTTTCTCTGATATCTGATGTCTGGAGCAGGGACTGATTTGTGACATAGGTTGCTCATCACCAAGAGCCGATGTGGCATCTATTTCTTCATTTACTTCATTTACTGCAGAGGCCTTACATGGGAGCTATGGGCTTTTTACTGACGTGAGCTTTGCAATCTCACAAAGAGAGACAGAAAGGCTAGGCTTTCTCCTTTGCAGATCCCTCCTTCTCCAGGCAGGAATGCGGCTCTGTAGTAGTAAGCAGATAACCGTGCTCAATACTGTCTCGGCACCTTGTAGCAGGGCCCTTTTGGCTGAGGCCCAAGTGTGTAAGGCCAAGGATATGCAGCTGAAGCTTTTCTGAACGTCTGAGGTCTGTTCGAGTCTAGCTGAGCCACAAACACGGGTTTGTATGTGGTGCAGGAAACCATGATGCAAAACGTGTAGGCCTCAATACAGATTTGTCGTTTCTCTCATGGGGAACTGAATGATGACAGGCCACGTTATAGCATAAGTAACATGACAGGAAAGGCCATGGAGGGGAAATGCATAGGTTACATGCATGCGCACATAGGCGATGGGGGGCACATGGGGACATATAGGCCTCATAGATTTTTATTTTCCACATTCCCTCCTTGTACCCTAGTGAACCCCCTATGTAACGTCTATTTTCATGAGACAGTCGATCTGTTCTTGTAGCATTATTTTTTCCATTTTCAATGCTTTGTAAATGGGGATGTGGAACACATGCAGTAGCACACAGGCCACAAATAAAGTAGGTGTGTCGTGATGCTCTGAAATAGGACTTTCCTTTGTCTTTGAATACTATTATAGTATCACACTCACTGTGCCCCAAATGTACTGAGCCTTCTTTTCTGACACACAATTTCCCTTTTACTGGCAGGACTGTAATTGAAGGCGGACCTGACATGTGTTGGGGCTTTACGTTCAACACTATGAAATCGAGGGTCGCATTTCCTTGCAGATACTCTTCATTTTCTAGATCTGTACCTTTCATTTGGGGAAGTCCCTCTTCATCTGGGAAACATGCTTTGTTCATGACTTTATTCAAGTTACCCCATACCCACTCGCCCCTACACTCCTTGTCTTGACATTCTTTGGCATCACCGTTGATGGATGTCATTAAGGCAAACCATGCTCCGCAAGAACCATTATGGGGGAACGGAAAAGGAAAAAGAGGCAAGACTCCCTTTACCTTCTGATACGGGGGAAGTCGGCCACAGACCCAGCAGTCTGTAGCATTGCTAACCTGATGTGAATGGTGCAGCATCTGAATAAAGGTATTGCTGCGTAAGGCAAGTCGATATGATAACTCATGGGATGGCAGATCACTAAATGTGTGCTTTATGGTATCATTAGTGGAGGAGTATAAGAGTGAGGCAATAGGAGGAAAAATAGCATGTAGTATTAAGCTGACACATATTATCGTGATGCACAGAAGAGATAGAAAAATCACAGTCACTATACATCTACCACGTAATATTTTACAGTATTTGCTTCTTATCTTGCTCTTTTTTTTTTTTTTGTTATTGTCCAAGATCTTATGCAAGCCAGAATACATGTTCAACCGCTTCACCACCTAGTGGACTTAATTGATCAAACGGGTTCTGACTTTTTAGATCTAAGTTTAGCTTTGTGGAAACTTCTGGGGAGTCTCCTCTAGAAAATGGTGTTCAAAGTCTTTCCTTTGTAAAAGAGTGGTGAAGGTGCAACCATCCTTTCCGTCCCTCGACTTTAACGGCTTCGGCGCCTTCCACCTCGGCGCAAGAGGGCTTGATCTATCAAAGTTCCTTATTAGCGATGGAGTGTTCCTTGACCTGGGGGTTGTCAGGGAAGGCGGCAGCAACCTGCGAACAACAAGAGAGTAGTGCAGACATCAAGGAAGCCAGGTAATCTGTCAGCATGTTACTATCAACATCAGTAATCTTTTTAGGCATTGGAGTGCCCCACATATTCGGTGGTCTACCAAAGACCACTTCATAGGGAGATAAGCCTGTTCTAGAATGAGCTACCATTCGCATTTAAAAGAGAACCATATATTCTGTAAGCTGTCTAGCATTGCTTTCTCTCCTAAGTGTGCAGGACTATGTGCGGTATTTATGATTATTTGTACCATTGAATCAGGAAGAAACCATGTGGATTTGCCCTTTGTCATCCAACCCTGATCAGTCAGTACCCCTCCTTGTTCCGATCATTTCTTTAATTCGTCTACAGTAGCATGTGTCTGTATGTCTTGTACATCCTTGGAAGGATCCCTAACTGTCATGGCTTTGGACACTTATTGAACCTGTAACTTTGTCATGTCTAGTGGGGTCTGAGCTGTCTGTTTAGCAGTTCGGTCTGCCAGATCATTGCCTTGGGAAATGGGATCTGTGGCTCTAGTATGTGCTTTACATTTTAGGATAGCTATGGCTGTTAGTAAATGTATCACTTCCAGAAGGGCTTGAATATGGGGGCCATGCTGTATCTTGGCCCCATGAGAGGTCAAGAAACCTCTTTCTCCCCAGAGAATCGGTATAAATGTTTACTCTCAGGTGCTTAGCTCTTATGCACGCTTGTGTCAGGGTGATGAGCTCTGCTGCTTGTGCTGACAATATGTCTATTCTTTTAGTCTCTATTATTACAGTATCAGTAGTCACTGCATATGCTGCCACTAATTCTCCCGCCCCTGTCCTCATGCATGAGCCGTCAACATATAGTGTTAGGTCGGGGTCTGGGAGTGCAACGTCTGTCAAGTCTTGTCTTGGTTTAGTCACGGTATGTATTACTTCAACACAGTCGTGTGGTGAAAGGCTTTCTGTACTGGAGGGCAATAGAGTAGCGGGATTCAGTATGTTGCATCGTCTGATCTCTATGTGTGGTTGAAATAACGTTAGCTCATAGCCTGTCAGTCTAGCTACAGTCAGGTGTTGTGTTTGTGTCCGGTTCAAGAGAACCTCTACTGCGTGTGGTACTTGTACTGTCAGAGGGTGGCCCAGCACTATCAAGTCACTTTGTCTTATGGCTAAGGCCGTTGCTGCAACTGATTTTAGGCACGCAGGCAAACCCTGTGCTACGGGGTCTAATGTACTAGAAAAATAAGCACAGGGCTTGTGTTTTCCTGCATGATCTTGTGTTAGGACAGATAGTGCTGTTCCATCCCGCTCTGTCACAAAAAGCATAAACGATTTGTTGTAATCAGGGTTTGCTAAAATTGGTGCTTGACATAAAGCTCTCTTTAATTCTTCAAATGCCACAGTGTGTTCTTGTGTCCAAGGGAGGACTTTTAGTAGAAGCTGCCTCCTTTTGTGTCTTGGGCTGTGAAAAACCAGAAATCAATTGAATACGTTCCGGTGCCCACAACTAATTCCCCTGAAAGATCACAATAAAACATGAGAAAAAGGGGAAAGCACCATACCTATTTCCTCGGCTTAATTTCTAAGGGGGCTAATTTCTAAGGGGCTTAATTTCTAAGGGGCTAGCTCCTTCCCCCCTTTTTGACAGGAGAAAATCTGAAACAGATTCCACTGCTGTCAAACACTATCAAACCCTGCGTGTAGCAACTGGGCGTAAGCAAAATTATAGGAGATGCACAGCGCAGTTGAAATTCAAGAGAAATACCTCCAGCAAATGTACAAACTTCATTGTGTGAGCTCATAGGCTGGCCAAATGACATCTCATATGCAAATGTCCCTATTATGTGAACCTACACCAACCTGAAGTCAATATTAATGCTAGGAGGCCCTAATAGGAATGCTAAACTTCCTAAATATTTGGAAAACCAAGTTTAAGAACAGTTGTTAATGTTGATAATCAATAATTAATAATTTATCTGCTAAAGAAACCAGTCATTCTGCAATAATTTCCACCTATACAATAAACTGCATCTCTCGCCTTTCATATTCAAACGTCTCCCTTCAGAAACCCAAACCCAATAGCCTAATTTAAAAACAAGTCAACTTTTGGGGCCACCACTTACAAGAATGAGCTTACTATAGCAAACTTTAAAAAGGAAATCCTGTCAGATATTCTCTCATTACCCTAAATACCGAGCCTCATTCGTCACTCTGGGGTGGCAGTCCTTATCTAAAACAGGCTCTTCAAGAGTTAAGATGCGAGTGTACAGATCATAATTGTTCCTTAATGTCCAATCTGGAAACATATGACCGAGGCTGCCTGTCTATAAGAGAAAGGCAGTTATGTGAAAAATATTTTAGTCTTGCATAGCCTTTTTCTTTTGTTTTATTCATCCCCAATACCAATTAGACATACACCGATAACGTGTTGTCTCCTATTTTGACAGCATGATAATGGTAATATCATGTCTGTGAAATTTAGTAATTGTGAACAAGTTCCAGCCAAGCGCTGTGCAAAGATCGCCGTCATCACGACCATCTCTGTACTGAACAGGAGAACTTTGTATTAAACGCTAAACAGACTGGTCAATACAACACAAAAACAAAACATATACAAAATACATATGCCAAGCCATCAGTATACCAAGCACAGAAAGCATAGACAAATTGCGACCAGCGGTCAGCTGAAATCACCGTGTCAAGTCTGACACACAGGATCAGCAAGAATAATCAAAAACGAAGAACACACAAACCTGTTTGTTTTTTCATAAAAATGAGCTATGCATCTTCGTCAACACAATGTACCCTAATGTCCCAGATGAAGACGCACCTCTCATCTCTCCTCACAGACTTTTAACCACCGGATCAGTCATTCAATTCAACTGGTGGCAGCATGTGGCCACAATTTAAAAATGTCTGAATTAGAAAATCGTTTTTATATAGGCATATAGCCCTTAAAATTCCAAGCAAGAGCAACATTTTACTTTCTGGCCAGAAGCAATATAACATTTGCTAAAAAATAAAACAAATCTTCTCCATAGACATTTCCTCGGGGCACTGGTTTTGCACAGAATAGAACAAGGGAATCCTTCTCGACTTACATTTCTCAGCTGCCCTGTCTTATCAGAGAAGCTAAAAATAGCCCCTCAGCGCGGCTTGAGCCTGGGCTGCCAGCCATCTTTTTTTTTTTTCTTACTCCTGGCCCCCAAGGCTCTCCGGCTGCAGGCATTACACAGATGCGATGTCAGAGAAGCTTTCTAAGCAGTGCCTCTGTTCTGCTCCTCTCACCGGCCCCCACCTACACTGGCTACAAGGTCAGAATCTGTCTCCGATTTCTGTATCACATTCTGCTCTACACAGCCCCCACCTTCTCCTCACTCTGAAGCTGTCAAAGACAAAAAGACTACTCGATTCCATAAAAACTGCAATAATTCGCCCAATTGAAAAATTATTTTTATATACAATTTGCTCTCAGGGGGTCATAATCTTACCGTCTTGACCCAGCACATTGGCTCACTGGACCACCAAGAACACAAACCTGTATTCTTGAACAATTTGCAAATTCGAAATACCCACAATTTTTTCTCAAGCTAAACCCTTAATGGATCACTAATTATTTTTCGTTAACACTTCGTACATTAGGGGTGTCATCAAATCACAGGTGGTGCTCTTTCTCTAGCTACACCCCTCTCAATTCCCTTTTAACAACGTAAACAAATGTTGGACCATGAAAACACCAGCCATGCGCTGATCTTTTGGCGGGAGGCTCAAGAACACTTGAGCTACTATATCATTATCATATGTATCGGGGTACTTGCGGTGGCACTCCAACTGGTCTTTCTACTGGGGCCACTCTTGCTAGGTCCTCTGAAAGGACGGGATAAATACCAGCAACGTCAGTATTTCTTTCTCTGTCAGCCTGCACTCATTTTACCTGCTCCACTTCCTCCTGTAACATCTTTTCCTTGGCTTTTCCAGACTCCTGTCTACTTCTCTCTGCTTCGTGAAACACTTACTCTGTCCTCCTATGTGACTCCTTGCGCCAAAACTCAATGGCATCTTTCTGTGACTGTCTGGCTTTCTTTTTCCATAATTCTTCTTCTACTCTCATGATGCAATCTGCATCCCATGTCCCAACTGCGGGCCACCTCTGACTTTCGGCTAGATCCTTGGTGTAGTCCACCCATAAATCAAGAAATAATACGGCATCTAGGCCATGCTTATGGTACATAAAGTACCCTGGGGTGTCCCTAGGTGGAATGGGAACAGCTTCCTCGAGTACCCCTTTTCTAGTTTTGATCTGTCTTAATTTTGAAAAGAACGGCATCTTTAAACTTTGCTACTTGATTTTGAACACAATAAATTACAATAAACACAATAATGAACACTCATTCATACCACAATTTTTAAAACATATTAAAACATTTAACATTTAACATTTAACGAACAATGATAATTAGAAAAAAACTAGTTACTGACATAACACTAATACTAGAGAATACTGTATTATACACAAGACTTACTAGATATACTGCTAAACAGTACAGATACACTGCTGAAACAGTGCAGACCGGATCTGTGTACCCAAACCCGTCTTGACCGGCACAAACTAATGTGCACGTCTAAACGCCTCCCCAGCAACGGTACTCACCGGGTAGCACGGAACGGAACAGAAGGCCTCGGAAACTCTGGACTGGACTGGACCGGACTGGTGACGTAGGTACTTCGGAACTTTGGAACCTGGTGGGCCTCTGTATACCTCGGACACAGCTCTCTCGCAGGTGGGCTCTGGGTAGGACAATCTGCGTTCCTCACCGCCTCGTATGGATGCCTGGTCGCAGTCTGTCCCCTTCGTTGGCCTGAGGGAGTTGGCGGGAAGACCCGCGACGTGCGCGCTTGAAGTCCGTCACGGCTATGGAAGGGGGCAAAACTGGACCTTCATCTCCGGCGTGTGGGAAAAGAGATTAAACTGTTCGGGCGCCATTATGTGGTAAATAAAATATTACGCTCTATGTATTTCAGAATATCAATAGGATCATGCATAAAGCAAGAGGCTGAGTCTGTGGTATCAGGTTCTAAAAGGGCTTTATTCCAATAACTCGAGTCAAAGGGAGAATATTACCATCACCACAAAGGATCTGGAAGAGACAAAAAAGTATTCTCAATATTCTCAAAACATTATTCACAGAGTACAGTATATATACATCGGAAACAAAAAGAGCAAAAGAGAGTGAGATAAGAGCATGTGGGCGTGTAAGAGGGTGTGAAGGTGGGCGTCCATGTGGGCGTCCACTTGATGATAATGGGTAATTTGTCATAGTGTGGGTGGATACCTGGAGGGGGTTGCGTGATCTGCTGGAATTGTACTGGAACTTTGCCTTACTTGTGCTCAACTCGAGCATGACGTGTAACTGACGTGGGTTGCTATGCAACCTGGAAGTCTGGAAGTGAGGCCTTCAGTGAGTGAGGCCTTCAGTGTCAGGACGACCAGCACATCTTTTCTCTGATATCTGATGTCTGGAGCAGGGACTGATTTGTGACATAGGTTGCTCATCACCAAGAGCCGATGTGGCATCTATTTCTTCATTTACTTCATTTACTGCAGAGGCCTTACATGGGAGCTATGGGCTTTTTACTGACGTGAGCTTTGCAATCTCACAAAGAGAGACAGAAAGGCTAGGCTTTCTCCTTTGCTGATCCCTCCTTCTCCAGGCAGGAATGCGGCTCTGTAGTAGTAAGCAGATAACCGTGCTCAATACTGTCTCGGCACCTTGTAGCAGGGCCCTTTTGGCTGAGGCCCAAGTGTGTAAGGCCAAGGATATGCAGCTGAAGCTTTTCTGAACGTCTGAGGTCTGTTCGAGTCTAGCTGAGCCACAAACACGGGTTTGTATGTGGTGCAGGAAACCATGATGCAAAACGTGTAGGCCTCAATACAGATTTGTCGTTTCTCTCATGGGGAACTGAATGATGACAGGCCACGTTATAGCATAAGTAACATGACAGGAAAGGCCATGGAGGGGAAATGCATAGGTTACATGCATGCGCACATAGGCGTTGGGGGGCACATGGGGACATATAGGCCTCATAGATTTTTATTTTCCACAACATGCATGACAGTGTTTTCGCTACGCAACTATCATGAATTCACTGAGAAATAGGGCATTCTGTTGTAAAGTCATGGCATCCATTTTAGTTACGGCGTCCATTTTGTTTCTTGCCCTCACATAGTCAATGAACGGGCGATGACCCCGGCAGAGTCACCTTGTTAAGGACACGTAAGTTCGAGCCCCGAGAAAGGCTGACGCTGCATGACTAGGCAGAATCAAGCTGCCTCCCTTGCCTGAGGCCAGTCCTGCTATACTGGTTCTCGTGTCCGTTGTCCTGACTGAAAGGCCAAAGACGGTAGCCATGCCCGTTTATGATCCATAAACACCTCTTATCCTACTTTTCAATCCTTTGCACCTGGCTCTGCTCCTCTCCTTCTGGGCTTTTACAATGGGGAGGTTACGATTTTTATGATGGGGAGGATCGGGCAAAGAATGGAAAACTGACAAGGAGACCTGATCGAATACCGAAAACCTACGACTAATTATTGTTTGATGTCTATTTACTGTTTGTTTGGGATTCCAGGTTGGGCATGAGAAATATTTGGGTAATGTTGCCTAAAGACATTTTGCGTGTATTTAAAGAACAACCCACTTAATGCAATTCGAACAGTCTCGTAGATTCTGCCTCTGTGTGGTTCCTATGACTTCTGTGTCCCTGCAGTAAATAAACCTTGGTCTTTGACGCCACCATCGAGAAGCCCGTGTCTCTGTTTATTTGTGCACCGAGACAGGAGGAACTCAGGGGTCTTTGGGTGTTGTTTCCCTGACACCTCTGGACTCTTAAAAGTCCAGAACCTCAACATGATAGAGTAAGGAAAAGACAAATTAAGTTCACACCGGAGGAGGTAGAAATATTAATACCTGAGGTCAGCAAACATGAGCACCAGATATTTATAAATACAAAATACCTCAAGGCAAACAAAACGCATTATGGAAGGCAAAATGAATGTAGTTGCACCCACCTCCAGGATGGATGAATAGTCTAAAAAGAGATGGAATGACATCAATGCCGTAGTAAAGAGAAGTTACCACGTAATCGCTGTGCCGCCGGTACAACTGGAGGCTGACCTGAGAGCAACATTGAGCTCACACCGATGGAGGGACAGGCTTTAACTGTAACGCAACCTGACTTGGTTGGTGGAGTACAAGGTCCTGCTGAGCTTGAGGAAAACAAAGTTCATGGCAAAGTATAATATTACCCACATTTCTATTGATTATAAAAAGGTCGCGGGCCATGTAGTCATATTATAAATGTCTATTGATCATGGTAGTAGTTGTGTATGTGTATGGTATATGTGTGTTGGATAAGATAATAAGGGGCAGATTATCAAACATCTAGCTCTGGGTTAGTGTCACAAACGTGTGCTAACCAGCACAACATGTATTTGTTACTAATTCACTTTACTGTGCAAAACCTGTTCTGCGCTGGTAAGTACCCTTAGCAGTGCTTAGCATTACTTAGCGCAAAGGGGCATCACATGGGTGGTACATAGTGATCCCATGCTACCACCCTCGCCTCTTGACTCAAAACCCCATCTATAAACTAATGGTTGATAGGGTTTAGTGTGAAAAGTCGATGCCTTGTCTGACTTTGCATGTGTGCTGCACTGTGCAGCACACCTAAAATATAGGGAACGTTTTCTGTACAGGTAGGGTACCTTTCCAGTACACAACCGATGGTAGACTCAGGAACACACCCTTAAGCTATGCCGCTAAAGTGTGTGCCTGTTACACGGTAGCTAAAATCAGCACCAGCCCCAGGGAGATATCTGTGTAAACATGCGGTCTCCTGCTTCCCTCCCTGTCACGCAATGCAGTGCAGCGGAAGTTGGCATTTGTGCTGTGCATCTTCACTGTTTGGAAAATCTGGACCTAGGAATCTAAGATGCACCTGTTGGAACGGATAAATACGATGTCAATGTGTACCATGATGTGGGTAGGCCAGACAGCGACAATGCTAATAAATGCAATTTTCATAAATACAATGTCAATTTATGTCATAATCTATGCCTTCACAACAGCGATGCTATCGGTAGTAGCAATTATTATTATTAATATTATTAATCTTATAAGGTGCATAGCTACCAAAAAGGTTTCCCAGCGCCACTGTACAGGAAAAAGTACACATAGTCAAACTGTCACGAACCTATTGATTGAATAACCAAGCCTTTAGGTGTCTACGAAAGTTACTGAAAACAGTTTGTTTCCTAAGGAATAAAGGAAGAGAATTCCAGAGAAGGGGACCTAGATAAGCAAAGGATCGACCACCCAAACGGGAACGTTTGATCCTAGGTACTACAAACTTGGCCTGGGTAGCAGAACGGAGGGACCGGGAAGGAAGATACGAGTAAACAATGGCCTCTAGATATTGAGGGGCACTACCAGACCTTACCTTGTACATATAGCTCAGGGTCTTGAACTTTACACGGCTCTCGACCCTGAGCCAATGGAGTTCACGAAGAGAGCTGGAGACAGGAGTCATTCGCGGAATCTGGCATAGCAGCCTAGCCGCTGCAATCTGTACCAATTGCAGTCTGCGATTCACCTCCTTAATGGCACCCAAATATAGGATGTTGCCATAGTCCAATCTAGATGTAATAAGTGCTTGAATTACTGTTTTTTGAGTGGGACTAGGCAACATCCAAAGGATCTTCCTGAGCCATTTCAGGATTGTGAAGCAGACCGAAGCTACCTTTGCCACTTGCTGCTTCATTGAGAGCTGATTATCAATAATCACACCCAGATTGCGAGCTTGGGAGGCAGGTGTAGGGGGAGTCCCCATTTCAGGTGGCCAGTGCTGGGGGCCCCAGAGGTCTACATTCTTACCCAAGATAAGAACCTCAGTCTTCTCTCCATTGAGTTTCAGTGAGTTGGCCTCCATGCAATCAGCAATTTTCCTAAGCCCATTCTGAAGAGAAGATGATTCTGAAGACCTATTTGCCGACAAAGAAAAAATTAATTGGGTATCGTTTGCATAGGAAAAGATAGACAGCCCTACTTCTTCTGCGATCACTGCTAGTGGCTTAACATAAATATTAAATATTAAAGGATTCAAAATAGAGCCCTGGGGAACACCATAGGGAGATAAATGAATTTTAGACGCTGCCTCAGATGAAAAAACCTGAAAGGTGTGGTTGGTCAGGAAATCACTGAGCCAGCTAAGTGCTGGGCCAGCAATCCCAAATGAACGCAAAGCCGTCAATAACACCGGATGAGACACTGTGTCAAAGGCAGCACTTAAGTCAAGCAGAATAAGCGCCACTGTCTCCCCAGCGTCCAGATGACCACGTAACTTCTCTGTGACCCCAAACAGCGCTGTCTCGGTCGAGAAACCTTCTCGATAACCTGACTGCGAAGGATGTAAGAATTTTTGGGTGGCAACAAATTTAGTTAACTGAATGTTGATGTGTTTTTACAAGGTTTTGGAGTATACTGGAAGCAGAGAGATAGGGCGGAAGTTAGATAACTGCTCTGGATCAGCAGTAGCTTTTTTTAAAAGCGGGAGAACCATGGCATGCTTCCACTCAGCAGGTATAGTAAATTCACAAATGGAAGCATTCAGTAGCTCCATAATCACGCTCAGTGTAGGTGCATCTAGTTTTTGCATCACTGGAACAGGAAATAAGTCGTTTGGTGAACCAGATCTGAGACTGTTTAAAATTTGCTTAAAAGTGATAACATCAAGAGGTGCCCAATTTTCAAGCAGAGGGCTAGAGTGTCCATGGTTCTCCTTCAGCTGCTCGGCAGTATTAGATGTCAGGAAAGCGTAATTATCTGACACTGGAGAAATGTCTTGTTTCGTCTTAAAAGCAGCGTCAATTTTTTCTATTTTGTCAAGAAAAAAGACGGCCAGATTCTCACATTGAGTCTCAGTAAGAGTAGGAGGGCTGGGAAGGTTAACAGTGCCAGACAGATTTCTGACAACTTTAAATAAAGTTTTGGAATTATTTTGTGCATTTATTATAGTATTGTTCACAAATTCTTCTTTGGCAGTATTACACAGAGAGTGATAGGCTCGTATTGCTGTTTTATAGACGGTCTTAGAGTTGTCAGAGTAGTCCTTCCTCCAACGCCTTTCAAGGACTTTACATTTACTTTTTTCTTGCTTTAATTCCTCTGAAAACCAGGGGGCAGTTGGGCGATGCTTGTTTAATCAATCAATCAATCAATCAATCAATCAATCAATGAATTTGTAAAGCGCGCTACTCACCCGTAGTGTCTCAAGGAGCTGGGGGGAGGGGGATACGCTACTGCTCGAAGAGCCAGGTCTTGAGCTGTTTCCTGAAGGAGAGATGGTTCTGGGTCAGTCGTAGGTGGATGGGGAGGGAGTTCCATGTCTTGGCCGCCAGGTGGGAGAAGGATCTTCCTCCGGCGGTGGTCTTGAGGATGCGCGGGACGGTGGCGAGGGCGAGGCTGGCAGAGCGGAGGTGGCGGGTGGGTGTGTAGAATGTGAGGCGGTTGTTGAGGAATGTGGGTCCCATGTCGTGGAGAGCCTTGTGTGCGTGGGTGAGGAGTCTGAACGTGATCCTCTTGCTGATGGGGAGCCAGTGCAGGTCTCTCAGCTGGGGAGAGATATGGCTGAAGCGGGGGGGTGACCAGGATAAGTCGTGCAGAGGCGTTCTGTATGCGCTGGAGTCTTTTCTCTAGTTTGGCTGTGGTTCCAGTGTAGAGGGTGTTTCCTTAGTCCAGTCGGCTGGTGACGAGGGCCTGGGTGACCGTCTTCCTGGTGTCAGTTGGGATCCACCGGAAGATCTTTCGGAGCATGCGCAGGGTGTTGAAGCAGGATGACGAGACGGCATTGACTTGCTTGGTCATCGTGAGGGAGGAGTCCAGGATGAAACCCAGGTTGCGAGCATGGTCCGTTGGCTTTGGAGCGGAGCCCAGGGCAGGGGGCCACCAGGAGTCGTCCCAGGCAGAGGGGGATGTTCCCAGGATGAGGACTTCCGTCTTATCTGAGTTCAGTTTCAGCCGGCTGAGCTTCATCCATTCCGCGACGTCTTTCATTCCTTCCTGGAGGGTTGGCTCTGGCTGTGGCGGGGTCGTTGGTGAGGGAGAGGATCAGCTGGGTATCGTCAGCGTAGGAGATGATGTTGAGGTTGTGTTGGCGTGCGATGGCTGCGAGGGGGCTCATGTAGACGTTGAGGGTGGGGCTGAGCGAGGATCCTTGCGGGACGCCGCAGATGACTTCGGTTGCCACGGACCAGAACGGGGGAAGGCGGACTCTCTGGGTTCTGCCGGCCAGGAACGAGATGATCCATTCCAAGGCCTTTCCTTGGATTCCGATGTTGCTGAGGCGCTACATCAGGGTGCGGTGGCATACGGTGTCGAAGGCTGCCGAGAGGTCCAGGAGGATGAGGGCAGCTGTTCCCCCGTTGTCAAGCAGGGACCTGATGTCATTGGTGGCTGCGATGAGGGCGGTCTCGGTGCTGTGGTTTGCTCGGAACCCGGACTGAGAGGGGTCGAGGGATCCGTTGGTCGCGAGTAAGGCGGAGAGTTGTTTGTTGACGATCTTCTCAATGACTTTGGCCGGAAAGGGGAGGAGCGAGATGAGGCGGAAGTTCTTGAGATCCGTGGGGTCCGCGGTGGGTTTCTTCAGGAGGGCGCTGAGCTCGGCGTGTTTCCAGTTCTCTGGGAAGGTGGCGGATGCGAAGGAGCTGTTGATGATGTTCCGGAGTTGGGGTGCGATGATGGAGTCGGCTTTGTTGATGTTGTTTAATGTTTTTGGAGAAAGAGGAAGACATATATCGATAGATTTCTCAAGCCAGTGTTGAATATTTTGCATTTCGGCCAAGGAAATCTGACTAATGTCAGGCATATTTTTTGCTAAAACCTGATTAAGATCTTCCAGATTCAGCTTCCCCCAATTTCTACCTTTTGTTTTGCCGCTCAAAACAAACGTCGAAGGGTGAGACAAAGTTTGCTTAAAGCTAAAACCCGTTAAATAATGGTCTGACCACGTTAGCGGAAGAGCTGGGGAACACTCAATATTTAAAAGATTAGAGAAAATAGGATCAAGTAAGTGCCCAGCTGAGTGAGTAGCGCCTGAGTTATGAAGTAATATATTCATTGCCGCTAGATCTGAGATCAAGGTAGAACTGACCCCAAAATCAATGTATGCCATAATCCATGTACACACGACAATGTTGTTACCAGTAAAAGCAGTGTCGATGTATGTCATGATCTAGGAAAGCATAAGCATGTCAATATCAGTAAAAACATTAACAATGAAGGCTATGACAAATGTTCACAAGCTATTGAGAATGTCGATAAAAATGACACCAGTGACTGCCCTATTATTTGCTCGTATCATTGATGTCGGATTTACCCAAATGACCTCCCCATCATCCCTGAGTCTGTGAGACGTGGTTGGACAGGCCTCTTCACCCGTCCCAATGCCGATCAAATAACCGGTCACAGGTGGGTCCCTCCTAACCCACAGATAAGTGCATGCCCAGGAATTACCTAGATCAATCTCACAGATAGTTAGTTGCCCTACAAACAGGTCCTCCACAGCTGGCCCCAAAAACATGTTTACCCAAACGCTCACGTTCCCCAAAAATACTGCAAAGCTAGATGCCAAATATAGATAGAAACCCTCAGACAATCAGGATACAACATGCACATCACACGTAGTGATCAGGCGTTCCTCATACCAGACACATGGACACATACAAACGGATCCACACTAGCTCTTTTCAAATTTGAGAGCCATCTGTGTCCTTATCAGACGCCCGAACTTCTTAATGTATGAATGTAATGCCTTTTAAGAATGCAGAAGTCAAGATGTGTATAAAAGCACCCAAAACATTTTACAACAAGAGATTTTCCTCAGATGCATTCTGTCAAGACTCTCTCAGTCGCTGCGTTTAAATAAAACACCTCTTGTCTTTTCATTTCTTTAAGGTAAATTCCTATTTGAGCAACATTTTGATGAGACAGCCAGGAAAGATTGGTTTATCACGCCCAACTGCTGCCAAAAGGACAAGGACCCCTGCCAGAACAGATTCATCTGCATAAACAAAGACCGATGAGCAGACGCCATAATTGATTAGAAATTCTGCTGAATCCGCGGGGCAGAGGTCTAACGGGAGGCAGTCTTTATAAGGTAAGAGACTTAATCTGATCCTTAGTCCCAGTGAGTAGCGTATGGCAAACTAGGAGAAGCGTAGATCAATTTTGCTTTTTCTCTAGTCAGCACGATAGAGAGAGTAAAGGTCGCTACTACTGCTTTGGGGCCACTCTAGGGGACACATGGTGCACCTCATCCCTGAGTGATAGTAAAGGATTGCTTGGACCTTACCTCCCCCTTTCATGCCCCATTTGGCGATAGAAGACGGGTATATGGCCCCCAAACCAAGCACGGCCTACCTGACTGTTCCCAAGCTCCCGCGACACCTTGTGCATACTACCGTTCAGTCCACGGTTAGTGTTTGGCATCTCACAAAGGCAACCAACTGCACCTTACAATACTCCCCGCTTCTGCCCCTCTCTGGACGACAGGACCTCCCGGTTACACGGGAGGGCGGCTGTTGCCAGCTCCTCCGCAAACTCTCTATTCATACTTGGGAGCATCTCCATACAGGAGGAAAGGTTAAGACCAGTGCATATTTCTTTAAAGATATCACTCCCACCCCACTGGAACGCTTTTATTATATCAGACTCCGTCAAGCAATGAAAACTGCCACACCTACGTTCCCTCTTGAGCCTCAGATTATGCTCCCATTACATGTGTTTTTGCAACAGGAGGCCCGTACTCACATGCTCTCGCTTCTGTATCGTACTGTACAAACTAATGGGGATTATGCGGCCCCGCTAGCGCGCACGGAGGAGCAATGGACATTCTGCTGCAAGCAGACCGGGGTGAACTCCGCCAGCAGTAGGTTCAGAATAATACATTACAAATATATTCACAGACTATATTACACGCCAGTGCGACTGTACAGGTTGAAGCTCCGAGATAACGCTTGCTCTGCCAGATGTGGTCGGGAGGGGGCGGACTTTAAGCATCTGGCTTGGGATTGTCTGCCCATACAGAGCTTCTGGGGTGAGGTACTTGCTGCATTAGACCTCATGACAGGACTGCATATTCCCAACGATCCCCTGACTGCCCTGCTGGGCTACACTGCCACTCTAGCTGCTAAAATACACAAATACACCTCCCTTGCGCTGCTTCTTGCCAAAAGGAGAATTGCTTGTAAATGGGGACAGGGTAGAGCGCCGAAGTTTAAGGATTGGATTCAGGATCTTATTTATTGTCAAGAGCAACTTCGCACGTATGCAGATCTTCAACCCCCCTCATCACGTACTGCAGATATCTGGGCTCCCTTGCAAACCTACGTATTGGAACACCCAATTGATACAGACACGGGACCCTCATGAGAACTGCCTACAACCCAGCCGTAGAATTTATTGATTGAGTCTGCACACACCGCACACAGTGGGATTGGGGATGGATGGAGGTAACACTCCTGAAATTAATGGTTAAACAGCCTCGTCGCCTTCGCCATGTTATCTTAGAGCACAGTGCCTTAGTGGAACCAGTTCATGGGTATGTTCTTGTTGACTGTTAGTGCACTTCTTAAATGCATGCTCAGAAGTCATTGCATGGCTGCTTTGGAACCTCCATCAACGCGGCCGGCCCGGAAGGGTTGTAGGTGCCTTGCTGTGTATTTCCCTATCCCTTCCTGCATTGATCATTTATTTGCATTTACGCACTGGAGCATTGGTGGTTGTCGGCAGTATGCTAAAATGTGTATCCTCTTATTTTTCTGAAGTGCAATAAAGGTTGGGAAGAAAAAAAAAGGAATGCTTGGACCATTAGGCATCGATCAGAGGTACGCTTCATCCATGGGTGTCAGTAGGGGATCGCTTGGACTTTTTGGCATCGATCAGAGGTATGCTTCATCCCTGGGTGTCAGTAGGGGATCGCTTGGACCTTTTGGCATCGATCAGAGGTACGCTTCATCCCTGGGTGTCAGTAGGGGATCGCTTGGACCTTTAGGCATCGATCAGAGGTACGCTTCATCCCTGGGTGTCAGTAGGGGATCGCTTGGACCTTTAGGCATCGATCAGAGGTACGCTTCATCCCTGGGTGTCAGTAGGGGATCGCTTGGACCTTTAGGCATCGATCAGAGGTACGCTTCATCCCTGGGTGTCAGTAGGGGATCGCTTGGACCTTTAGGCATCGATCAGAGGTACGCTTCATCCCTGGGTGTCAGTAGGGGATCGCTTGGACCTTTAGGCATCGATCAGAGGTACGCTTCATCCATGGGTGTCAGTAGGGGATCGCTTGGACCTTTTGGCCTGGTACAGAGGTACGCATTGGCCTGAGCGTTATGTGGAGATAATACCTTGATTTTATGTTTTAGGCACTTGGACAGCTGTGGATTAAGAAGTCGGTACACACTTCCCCTGGGAGTGATATAGGGTGTAATTCAGATGTTAGGGAAAAATTGGGACCTTGTTGAATAAGGTATAGCTTGTGTCTGGCCACAGAAGGCCGTTAATTGTCAGATTACTCCTTCTTCTCGACACAAATCATTGCAAATGTTTGTCCTCTGAGGCGAAAGCCACAGACTATCAATATCACTTAACCCTGCGTGTTGTGTGGAGCATCCCCTCTCCCTAGGCTGTAGGTGCTAAGTAAACAACAAGTTTTGAACAAAAATAATCGCTTATTCTGTCAACCATTCTAGATTTGATATTTTTGTGTATTTATCGATATCGTGATGCCGTTATATTTTGTAATATGATGCATGTCTAAACGTTATGTCATGTTTAGTAAGTCTCTGCTATTAATGAAATAGTAACCCATTTGATGGACCAGGATTTAATGTTTGCTAGTTTACTGCTATAGACCAGCTCGTACTGCTCTAAACTAACAATCACAGTCTATTACCGGTCGTTACTGTTTCATTTGCATTTGTCTATCGTTTAATGTTAAATGTCCTTTCAATGCATTGATTGTTTATAGAGCTCGTTACCAGCAGATTGTTTTCAGTACCACCCTATGTACACTGTTTCCCAAAAGTAGAGACGTATTTGTGATGATTTAAAAAATCTCAAGACAATCCAAATATGTAAAATCCTTAAAACAAGTCCCCCAATCCATCATGGCGACCCCATTAAGCCATGTGCAAGTGTGGTTCCCCACCCAGGGTTGGAGGTTTGAGGGACACTGCCACGAGTGGAAGACCTCACCAAAGTGCACGCATTCCCCTGGCCTGAGGGGGAATCTTTGATATCAACATCATAGAATGCACCAGAGCTTACATCTGGGGCAGACAATGGGGCCAAGAGAGAGAAACAAAATTGGCCCTGCTGAATCTATGGGCCGACCCCAGGGTGGCTGAAAAATGCAGAGCACATATCCCCATAATTAGCAATCCCAAGGAACAGAGCTCCAGCTACTCCGAAACCAACAGCAAGGGTGAAAGGACAGGGTGGGTCCAACCAACACAGAAAAAAGATAGAGAGGGCATGCTGGGGACCCTGTGGGTGTGAGGAAATATGAATTTTATGATCAGTTATGTCCCCTATCTTAGACCCCAACGGCTCCATGTACATGCTACAAGTACATGTATGTTCCCTCCAGTTCCAGTTATGAAGACGCAAATACATGTGCGTCCACCGTCAACATGTCCTCTTTCAGATCCGCCATGAATGAGTCGGATATTCCGTTCCTAAGTATGAAAGGCCACCGACTTTATGTGGTTCACTTTCCACGTTTTACAGTTCAGGCGAGTAGGCCCTGAATTCTGCCATCAAGCCTTTTCCTGCCTTCTGTCTCTGAAAGCTCCAGTCTGAGCTCGCATCTATATCCATGAACTTTGTCCTACTCCCTGCGCGGCTAACGGTGCCTGATCCGGCCTGTTGCCTGCCAAAAACTGTATTTCACCTTCAAGATTATCTGCTCCGCTCCTCATCCAATGCATTCCTGTCTAGTAGTTTAGGTAAACATTCTTCCAGCTACCGAGCAAAGGGCCCGGCCTCATTGTCTTCATGCAAGTAATTCATAGCCCCTGTTACCATGGAAGATTCCTGCCCCCTCGCATCTCATGTAGACACTTAGACGCTTGTACACGCACTAACAGTCAGTATAGAATAGATTCCATCCGAGAGACCTTTCCTTTTGGATAATACAGTTCTTTAAACATAAGATATTAGATGTGATTTGGGATTAGGTTGACCTGACCCCCCAGACTTCTGTCTCCACATGTAGAGCTAAATGTCAAGTCCCCTTCACCCTCTAGTTGCACGTCAATCACACGTCATGCGGCTGCGCGCGCATCTCTGCCAAGTATTTCTGCTGACACTGCAGGATTCTCTTATGGATCCACCCACTTGTGACATCATGTTTAATGACGTTTCTAGGATACGCCTATATTTACGCCTCTTTTCATTACGTATGTGTATTCTTATCTGTATTATCAGCTGTTACGCCTCCTGCATCTGTCTTAATGTAATGCTTTTCATATAAATATCTTTACCTGTCAATAATGTATTGCCTATCTCTTCCTGAACCTTCGTGGTGATGGCATTTGATTGCCTGGTTCGAACCATAATTCCTTTGTAAGGAATAAAGCCTTTCAGAACCTCTAATACCACGGATTCTGCCTCTTATTTTTACTGAGTTATTCTTACTAGACTTTACTGCATAAAAAATAGTACAGGTAATTAAAATATTTACCACAGGTGCTTAAAGACGTGCTTATCTCACTGACAGTGCAGGACCACCCTGAGGAAGGCCCCTACGTTAGTAAATGGGACACCATACCACTTTCTAGCGGATACAGGGGAGGCAAGGTCCTGCTTGTGGGAAGGAGCAGCACCTGTGTCCAAGGCCAATTCCACAGTACATGGGGTCCTGGATTCAATGGCAAAGGTCCCCCTCACACAACCTCTTGAACTAGAGCTAGGAGGAAACTAGCTCAAGTGAAAATTCCTATACTGTACGTCCTCCCTGACTAATATATTAGGGCGGAACCTGTTGTCCAAACATAGGATGTCCTTCCAGTTCACCAAGGATGGAACTGTGGCAAGTTCCTCCCTTGGATCTCCTCTAGAAGACAAACCACCAGGGCAATCCCGGATCGTTGAGCCCATGACAAAGGGTTAGTCCAGGATCATATGTGGAAACCTCTTAGAGCTATGTAAAGTAGCTCAGCAGTGGACCGGCGTGCACATCATTTCTTGGCAAGAAGGTAGCATGTAGGGTGCGATGTGAGCCAGAGGCCTAAGACCATGGCACGCACCGACCCACTGCAATCAGAACATGTGGTACCACGGGGTAATAAGTCCAGCCTTTGTCACCACAGGGGATTCTGGGTAGGGAAACGTTGGGGTATCCACACAGCCATATCTCATTGGACTCCCCAGGGTGTCTAGTTTTCAGAAATGTGTTGGTTTGGTAGGTTTCCCTAGATGGTTGCGAGCCCGTGGCTAAAAAAACAGTTGCCCCTCCGCTAAACCAGGTACTTTTGTGATAGGTAATTTTGAAATCTCCACAGTATGATGTGGGCCATCTCCTGTTACAGCCACTATGCCTATCCACACAAGTGAGGTACCATTTTTATCGGGATACTTGGGGAAATGCTGGGTGGTAGGAAATTTGTTCTTTATTTCTGAAGCGTGAATATTTTGGCACAGTAATGCGAGGAAAATGTGACAGTCACATTTTGAGGTTTGCAGGACATTGTGGGTAAGATAACTTATTGGGATCCACAAGAGAGACATCACCGTGTACTCTCATGGGTGTTTTGTTTATGAAAATATCTACAGTTGGTAGGTTTTTCTTAGATGGAATGTACGCCTTGGCAGAGAGACAAAAACAACAAATATTACTGCAAACCATCTATTTCTCAAGCACACACACATACTGGTTGGATTTGGCACGAGGGCGAGTGATGGTTCAGTATATAAAATTTTATTAACAAGAAATTTCACAAAAATGAAATGCACTGTCAATAATTGAAAGGACAAAAAACGGAACCAGTGACGTACAGCTCGTGAGTTGTAAAGCTGCGTCAAGGCCCCAACTGCTTTACAGGCCATTCACATACCTTTCGTACGTGATACACACAAGACCATTCACACCACCAGCCACGGAACCAACACATTACAACATTCTCAAAAAGGGACATGGTACACCCTGCTTGAGAAAGACAGAAAAGACAAATATTACTGCACAACCATCTAGCCCTCAAGCACACACACATACCAGTTGGATTTGGCATGAGGGTGCGTGATGGTTCAGTATAGACTATTGTATTTACAAGAGATTTCACAAAAATGAAATGCACTGTTAATAATTTAATGGGCAAGAAACTGAACCATTGACTCACAGCTCATGAGCTGTAAATCCACAACAAGGCACCAACCTCTCTACAGGCCATTCATACAACTTTCATACATGTAACACATTCGAAACCATTCACACCACCAGCCGTGGGCCCATCGCATTAGAACACTCACACCAGCAGATAGCGCCATTCAAGGGCCCATCACTTATACACACCCACATGCCTGACACAGCAACCACACCAGCTGATGGATTATGTGGACTGGCGTTTGGCTAGCAGTATATGTAATGACCAGTAGCAAGTCCCTACTCACACAACGCCAGCCAAGCACCAGTCCACGCACACCGCCAGCCAAGTACCAGTCCATGCGCACTGCCAGCCAAGCGCCAGTCCGCGTACACCGCCAGCCAAGCGCCAGTGCACGCATACCACCAGCCAAGCACCAGCCTACACACACAGGCAGTCAAGCACCAGTCCATTCACACCACCAGCTGAGCGCCAGTCCATGCACACCGCCAGCCAAGCGCCAGTCCACGCACACCACTAGCAAAGCGCCAGCCTACACACATTGGCAGCCAAGCGCCAGTCCATTCACACTGCCAGCCGAATGCCAGTCCACGCACACTGCCAGCCAAGCGCCAGTCCACGCACACCGCCAGCCAAGTGCCAGTCCACGCACACTGCCAGCCAAGTGCCAATCCACGCACACCAGCCAAGCACCAGCCTGCACACACCGCCATCACATTTAGGGGTTTTTATACAAAAAAGAAAACACAAACAAATTGCAAATAGATACAAATCTACTAACACAAAATCTGAAACTAAATACATTGCACAAATGTCAACCTTGAAACTAAACAAAAAATATAAAATAATACAGACCAGGCAGGTCACTTTACCACTCATGGATGCTCCCAAAAATTCTTATGCGTGTGGTACATTCTAAAACAAGCAGGGAGACACAGCCCAGGGTTAGAAGGACACTCGGGCAGTACATAGGAGTCTCCTTCCGCATACCTCTTTGCCAACAGACTCTACATCTCCTACTGGGAAAGTCTTTGGAGGGTGTGGGAGGAATGTGATCAGGAAAGTGGCGATCTTTCAATCTAGCCATATCCTCCACCACTCCAACTCTAGAAACACTTGCCTGTTCCACTAATACAAGGCTGCCTTTAACAGACTCCTGAAACTTAGTAAAAGTCATCTTTGACTCAGGACAACAATCTTTAAATACAACAAAAGCATTAAAGGTTGCCAAGTGGAAAAGATGGATAGCCAACTTGTTATACAAATGCAAGCCTTACGAAGAGCAGTGTAAGGTTCCAACCGCTGATCTACTCTGTCAACACCACCCATGTGCCTATTATAGTCTAAAATGCACACAGGTTTGCGCGCTTCAGCGACCTGACCCCAAACAGTCACAGGTGCAGTGCTTTCATCATGGATGGTAGTCAGCATGTAGACATCTCTTCTGTCTGAAAACTTCACAGCAAGAAGCTCCTCGCAACGCAACACACTGCACTGTCCCCGCACAAGCTTTTGACAAACAAGTTCTTTCGGGAAACCTTTACGGTTAGAGCGGATTGTGCCACAAGCAACAGTGTCCACTTTGGCCAATTTCTGAACAACCGCACACCAGTGTAGAAGTTATCTACATATAAATGGTGGCCTTTGTTAAACAGTTCTCTACCAAGTTCCCAGACAATTTTCTCAGTCACTCCAAAAGTGGACGGAAAAGCAGGGGGGTCAATCCTTGAATCCTTACCGGTGTACACCCTGAAATTAGAGACATATCCAGACCTACTGTCACACAGCATATACAGCTTAATTCCATGGCGTGCCCTCTTACTAGGAATGTATTGCCTAAAAACCAAGCGGCCCTTGAACAAGACCAAAGACTCAACCACTGCTATTTCTTTCCCTTGAGCATAGATCTCAGAAAATCGATCTAAAAAGTGATCAATGACAGGCCAAATCTTAAAAAGACGGTCACACTCAGGGTGATCTTGTGGCAACGCTAATCCATTATCGACAAAATGCATCATCTGAAGCAGAAGCAAATACCTGTCACGACTCAGAACTGCCGGAAATGTAGCCGTTGCCATGAAGGGACTAGTAGATCAATATGAAGACATTGATGGCTTCCTTAGCGAGCCCATCAAAAAAGTTAAACCCAAAACTTCTTCATCTCTTCCAGATTTGTTGGAGTCCACTGGGTAGCTCTAGAGGCTGGCACTGTTGTCCCTCAAAAACTGTTCGGCATACAAATTAGTCTGCTCAACAATCTCTGCCAAAAACACATCGTCCATAAACAACTGAAGAAAATGTCTAGGCAAAAAGTTTTCAGTATCCACTCTACACCCTGGAACACCAGTAAAGTCTGGCAATGTCGGCTGCACCATGCCTGGGGAACCCAGAGGTCAGCACTTCCAATGGGAGGCTTTGTAGCCCCAGGCTGCAACCCAAATGCCTCTTGCTGCGATATCGGCACATCAATGTCCTCCTCTAAGACAGGCACTTCATCTGCACTAAGAGTGGCTTCATCATCCGATTATTCCTTGCGGACAGAAAAATCACTGCCAGAAACTTCCACTGCCTCAGATGCAGAGTCAGTCTCTGAACCATGGTCAGAGGAAGACTCAAAAAGCAAACCAACAACCTGCTGAGCAGTAATCCTGCAGCTAGCCATAGTCCTTACAAAGAAAGAGACTTCACAAAAAAGTCAACAACAACAAACAGGGCTGGACTGGCCATAGCGGGCACTGGGCGATTCCCCGGTGGGCCGCTAGGGTGGGTGCAGGTTCTGGGCCCCAGGGGGGGCGTTTTTGTTACCGGGGGTCGGCAATATCAGTCCCCTGTAACAAAATCGGCCGAAATCGGCCCTCGCAATCTGCTCGGCTGGACCCCCCCTCATCCCAGGGGGAAGTGGCAACTGAGCAGTTTGCCAGGGCTGGTTTTGGTTCCCAGTCCGGCCCTGACAACAAACACTGCAAAATATGTAATAATCAAAGTGTGGCTTTAGCACAAAGACCTATATACTCAAAAACAATGACTCACTTGCCAAAGATAGCTACAATCACCGGCACCTACTCTGCAGAGACACAGCAAAAAGCAAGACATCCCACTAGAAATAAGAAACAAAACAAATTACTCTCAAGACAACAAAATACACATCGAGCACAAATGCAAAAAGATTTTGACAGAAAAATAAAAACATACTGCTATTATTGCACCATTTGCAAAAAACACATTCATGGAGGGAAATAAACTCATTTACATTGTACAAAAAAAAAATCTCTTACCAAACACATGCAACTACACAAACTGCAGAACCACCAGTAACGAAAAAGCAACCTGGAAATGTCTAAAGAGCAAAAGCCTTGAACTAGAATAAAAAGGGAGAAATAAAGCATTACAATTGCCCCTCCTGGGGCAAAAACACCAAAAAAACAGGCTGATCTGCCTCGGGGGTGGGGGGGAGAAAAAACATACAAAATAATCAGCCCCCTTGGAAGCAACCCTTGCCCAAGGGGTCGCTTCCATTACTGCAAAAGGTAATCCCTGGTGCCTAATGGGGGCATTTCTGCTGCATGATCATGACGCTGTGCACGATCGTGAAGCAGAAATGGCCTGCACAGAGACATCAGGGGAGAGGAAAACTCTTTCCTCTCCCCCCGATGCCTCTGTGCGTGCAGGAAACACCCCCCCAGGAGCAAGGAAACCTACCTGCTCCGTCAGACGCCTGGAAGCAAATGGCTTCCAGGGCGTCCGGGGCTTCATGATGAGGTCAGTGCGCGCTGTGTGCACTGACGTCATGGGATTCCCATGGGGGGTGGGGGGCAGGGGTGGCAGCGGAAATCTCTTCTGCTGCTATCTCCCTTTGTGGCAAGTTGTTGGCTTGCGGAACTCCAAATGGATTGTGGAACGTCGCACTCCTGGTTATGATAGGTAAATGCTGTTGAATTTATTTAGGGTGCCTGGTAAATGACCTCTTGAGCCAAGAGGCGAAAACTAATACTTGTGAAAGCGTTGTCTCCCGTAGGAGTAACGACCTTTACTCAGCACTCCCTTTTATTTGTTGAGTTTCAAATAACGGTGATTCAATTGTTGTAATTTTCTTACATGATTTATTTTCAAATTCAAGTTCTTGATAATTTCATTGACATTCATACAATTTCCGACATGGTATTGTTCAACATGAAATTCAAATTTCAATTTTCACTGTATTTCAGCCCTATGCATTTCGGGCGAACCCTTCTTCAGGGGACTTACATCTCTGAAAGCAGAAAAATAATATTCAAATAACCATATACAACATTTATATCATCAAAACGTTTTACATACGTATTTACACTAGCATCTATTTCGGTGGTTGGAAGAATGGTTTAAAAAATTGTGGACGGAAGAGTACCGGACTGAAATAATTCATGTGGTGAGTCAGCAATTAAAGTTATGTGACACCTGATAACATAAACTGTGATTGAAAGTGGAGCGTGAATGACTGTAGGACGAAAACACAGGTGGATATATGTAAACGCTCTGTCATTAGCAACGGTATTGACCTGTAACTAAGATGGTTAAAGTTCTAGAACTAAACCCCGTTGAGGTAAATTTATCTTCAACAGTAACGGCTCACGGATTTAACGATATCGATAGCTTGAGTGTACTAAGAATCAAAGCTAACCTTTCAGTAAGCAAACAATCTCATCCGCCCGTCTGCCATGGCGAACGGTGTTACTTCCTCTAAAAAGAAAGAGGAATGGTGCGAATAAGTAAAGTTGGATGTACCAGATTTTGCGAACCACTCGTGCAGGTGTAAAGATTTCTTACCTCGTATACGGCTACGGTCGAGTTGAATAGAGGGGTCCTGTTTGCAAAAATGTCGAAAGCGTCTGCTTTCTTATATATTCGCGATATCATGAGTCATTCGTCACGTGACGATAGAAAGTGAAAAAAGACGATTTCTACTTGTACTTTATGCGATTAATTCAAAAGTTGTTGTGATTACAAAGAATGTAATTCAACGAATATAAAAGAGATTGTTTCTCAACCAATATAAAGAGATTGTTTGATAAGCCTGATCAATAACTATGAAAGCCAGTCTTAGGGATGTGTTCTCGAACTCGAGGTGCCGATGTATCGATAAAGTTTCAGGTAAAAAAATGATGTGAAAAAAGGGTTGACAACAGGGTGAAACTTTTAACAACGTGCTTGTCGTGACTCAGTGTATACTCGCTTATATCTCCTAACGGTCAATGTGATATTATAACGAGTATGAACAAATTATAATGGAATTAGAGGTACGTGGGGGGGTTTCCCGTGCTTATGAAAGATAATGTAAATGGTGTGTTCTGATCAATTGGTACTTTTACCAGGAAGAGACAATTCTCAACATCTCTTGAGAAGAGAAATATTTTGGATATCCCATCTTAATACGCTTCAACCAAAAGGTCTAAATGATCGTTTTGAATTACATTGTTTCCTGTAGGAAGATTATGATGTTACGTATTTCATCTACTGTAGCTTGAACTTAAGTACCATTATTACTGTGTATACTAAAAACAATGTTAACAGACGTATATGTTCATTTTGTAATTTTCGTATACTTTTCCACGGTCCCAATACTAAGTCTCATTTAAAGTACCAATTGATCAGAACACACCATTTACATTATCTTTCATAAGCACGGGAAACCCCCCCACGTACCTCTAATTCCATTATAATTTGTTCATACTCGTTATAATATCACATTGACCGTTAGGAGATATAAGCGAGTATACACTGAGTCACGACAAGCACGTTGTTAAAAGTTTCACCCTGTTGTCAACCCTTTTTTCACATCATTTTTTTACCTGAAACTTTATCGATACATCGGCACCTCGAGTTCCAGAACACATCCCTAAGACTGGCTTTCATAGTTATTGATCAGGCTTATCAAACAATCTCTTTATATTGGTTGAGAAACAATCTCTTTTATATTCGTTGAATTACATTCTTTGTAATCACAACAACTTTTGAATTAATCGCATAAAGTACAAGTAGAAATCGTCTTTTTTCACTTTCTATCGTCACGTGACGAATGACTCATGATATCGCGAATATATAAGAAAGCAGACGCTTTCGACATTTTTGCAAACAGGACCCCTCTATTCAACTCGACCGTAGCCGTATACGAGGTAAGAAATCTTTACACCTGCACGAGTGGTTCGCAAAATCTGGTACATCCAACTTTACTTATTCGCACCATTCCTCTTTCTTTTTAGAGGAAGTAACACCGTTCGCCATGGCAGACGGGCGGATGAGATTGTTTGCTTACTGAAAGGTTAGCTTTGATTCTTAGTACACTCAAGCTATCGATATCGTTAAATCCGTGAGCCGTTACTGTTGAAGATAAATTTACCTCAACGGGGTTTAGTTCTAGAACTTTAACCATCTTAGTTACAGGTCAATACCGTTGCTAATGACAGAGCGTTTACACATATCCACCTGTGTTTTCGTCCTACAGTCATTCACGCTCCACTTTCAATCACAGTTTATGTTATCAGGTGTCACATAACTTTAATTGCTGACTCACCACATGAATTATTTCAGTCCGGTACTCTTCCGTCCACAATTTTTTAAACCATTCTTCCAACCACCGAAATAGATGCTAGTGTAAATACGTATGTAAAACGTTTTGATGATATAAATGTTGTATATGGTTATTTGAATATTATTTTTCTGCTTTCAGAGATGTAAGTCCCCTGAAGAAGGGTTCGCCCGAAATGCATAGGGCTGAAATACAGTGAAAATTGAAATTTGAATTTCATGTTGAACAATACCATGTCGGAAATTGTATGAATGTCAATGAAATTATCAAGAACTTGAATTTGAAAATAAATCATGTAAGAAAATTACAACAATTGAATCACCGTTATTTGAAACTCAACAAATAAAAGGGAGTGCTGAGTAAAGGTCGTTACTCCTACGGGAGACAACGCTTTCACAAGTTGTTGGCTTGCCCATGGGGGGAGCGCCAGCGCTTCCCCCATGAGTGGGTGCCATAACTGAGCGGTTTCGTCATCAGCACACGCCCACCATGGCTCATGACGGAACCGCTCTGTGATGAGCACCGAAGGCGTTAACATCCTTTACAAAAATATTGTTTTTAATTATCTTTATGTATTTTAGATTATATTTGAATTGTATATGTTATAAATCATTTGCATATTTGTATTTTTTTTGTTAAATATAGTATGCAATTTGTTATTTCTTAACTTTAATTGATAAGTGCAGTAAATACATAATTTTTCATCATTATTTATTAGTAAATTGATCATTAATTATGTAAATTGTGTAATTAATGTATTTTTAAGTCCTATTTTAGGTGTGGGTTATAGGGTTTGTAGGGGTAAAGGGTGGGAAGTGAAGTATAATTAATTACACAAACTAGGGTGTGAATAGTAAATGTTACCCCTCCAGTGTCCAAAGTTTTCCCTATTGTTGCACAGACTGTGGGAATATTACATTTTACCCCTTCGGTGTTGAAACCTTTCTCAACTGTTACACCCTGACATGGGAAAGATACATTTTACCTTTCTGAAGTGCAACGCTTTCCCTATTGGTGCACAGACTGGAGTAGGGATAGTAAATTTTACCCCTCTGGAATCCTACGCTTTCCCTTCTGTTGTATATATTACAATAGAAATAGTAAATCAAATCGAATTTTCACAGACATTACTACTTTTTTAATATCGTTTAAATTATGTAATATTACTATTTGTTTCATTTTATATTATTTTTTATATTCTTTGTATAAACGTATATGTATTATTTTATATATGTTTTTATTATTTTTGGTAAATGTATTTTTTTGTATTTAATGTGTTAATTATTGTATTCTTTATCTATACATATGTGTTTTATATTAGTAAATTAGAATTATATTATATATAGTATAAAATGTTACTTAAATTATATATTTTACATTATAGTTATGTTATTTTTTAAATATTTGTTGTTTTCTATTCCCTATATATTCCTATTAAAAATCAATATTTTTGTCTTTTTTACCAATATTAGTGGGAAACAATATTTTTTTCAGTATGTTTTTATCATAATATTTCTGGTCTCAATATTATGTTGCTTAACCAGTTCACCAATGGCATTGTTTGCTGTTGGGTGTGTGAGTCATTAATGTTTCTTAATTCATGTTTGAGTCATACCACATTTAAAAATGTCCATCTATTCAGTGATGTGCTTACGTGGAAGGCTTGTGCATGTTAAAGAAATACACCTTTTTTTATTTGAGGAGCCTGCATCACATTTTTACATTAGGTGTGTTGCACGATATGCATGTCAACAGTTTTCATGGCTTGACTCGAATACAGACTCTTACGGACTATTTATGCAATCCCCCCAGTCTTCCATCAGACAACCAGACACCTCCACTCTGAGTCCTTTTCTGCAACCCTCGCCCCCTCTTCACGTAGCAGATTTGGAGGTCGCTCCTACTCCTAACGAGAAGCTTCTTCTCCTCTCTAGCAGATTCTTCTCCTAACTAGCAGCTCTTTATCCTGCCTAGCATTTCCTTCTCCTACCTAGCAGTTCCTTCTCCTAACCAACACCTCCTTCTCCTACCTAGCAGCTCCTTCTCCTACCTAGGAGTTCCTTCTCCTAACAAGCAGCTCTTTTTCCTGCATAGCAGTTCCTTCTCCTAATCAGCACCTCCTTCTCCTACCTAGCAGCTCCTTCTCCTACCTAGCAGCTCCTTCTCCTACCTAGCAGCTCCTTCTCCTATATAGCAGCTCTTTCTCCTGCATAGCAGTTCCTTCTCCTAATCAGCACCTCCTTCTCCTACCTAGCAGCCCCTTCTCCTTCCTAGCAGCTCATTCTCCTTCCTAGCAGTTCCTTCTCCTGCATAGCAGTTGCTTCTCCTACCCAGCAGCTTCTTCTCCTACCTAGCATTTCCTTCTCCTACCTAGCAGCTCCTTCTCCTACCTAGCAGCTCCTTCTCCTACCTAGCAGCTCCTTCTCCTACCTAGCTGTTCATTCTCCTACCTAGCAGCTCATTCTCCTACCAAGCAGCTCCTTCTCCTACCTAGCAGTTATTTCTCCTACTTAGCAGCTCGTTCTCCTACCTAGCATCTCCCTCTCCTACCTAGCAGTTCCTTCAACTACCTATCAGCTCCTTCTGCTACCTAGCAGTTCCTTCTCCTACCTAGCAGCTCCTTCTTCTACCTAGCTGCGAGGACATGGAATGAGCTACCCTTTCATCTACGGACCTATCCATCTCAAGCAGAGTTCCAAAAGTCCCTGAACACCTATCTATTTGGCTTATCAACTGGGCCCTGCCAGCACCTGGACACCCTCACAGGTGACAAGCAGCACTGTTAGAAATGGGGACTCTGGTTGGCAGTGGATGGCCACTGTCCAAGCAGGGACCCTTCTTCCTAAGTCAGAGTGAAGGGCTGCACCCCTTTGACAACACCTGCTCCACCCTGTGGTAACGTAGCACGAGCAGTTAGGCTAATCTCAGAGGCAGTGTGTGAAGGGTTTATGACCATACACATTAACACAGTGAGGAACACAAAGGGACTCAACACAGGTAGGTATCAAAAAATAGTTATCTTTATATATAGTCTTATCACAAAACCAAATAACGAGAAAGCCACAATACTGTGCAAAAATGATTCTCTCTGGATGCTGCAAAAATAGTTCAAATGGGGAATTCAAAGTTCAGTTCAGGGCAATGGTCTCTGCGACCCTTTTTACTCACAGTTCCGGGATGTTGTTGTCAAAATGCCGCTACGGCGAGATAGCGATGTTTTTCCTCACGCTTTTGGTAGCGCCCGCTCGCTAACGGGTGTTAGCGACAATTTTGAGGTCCGCAAACGTGCGGGCGATGATCAGGCCAGCGTGCCCTCAGCGGCAGCGACGTGATGAATTTCTTGACGCTTCGTAACTGTGGCAATACTTTTGAGGCCTGCAAACGTGTGGGGTGATGATCAGGCCAGCGAGCCCTCAGCGGCAGCAGGGCGACGATTTTCCTGATGCTCCGCAGCTGTAGCGATAATTTTTAGGCCCGCAAGCGTGCGGGGCGATGATAAGGCCAGCGAGCTCTCGGCAGCAGCAGGGCGACGATTTTCCTGACGCTCCGCGGCGGTGGCCGCTCGCTAACAGGCGATAGCGATAATTTTGAGGCCCGCAAACGTGCGGGCCGATGGTCAGGCCAGCGAGCTCTCGGCGGCAGCAGTGCGATGATTTTCTTGGCGCTCCTCGGCTGCGGCAGCTCGCTAACGGGCCTTAGCGACAAAAGTGAAGTCTACTGGTATTGAGACTTCAGTCAGGAGGCTAGTTCTCTCTCTAGCCCTTGGGTGATTGCAGGTTCAAGATTAAAAAGTTCTCTTACAGCTCCTTTTCCCTCCTATTTCCAGTCCAATGAAAACTACTGCAGGCCAATCCAGAGAACAGCACAGAACACCAGGACAGTCCTCTACTGCAACTTACTTCAGTTCCACGGACAGAGGTTGGTCTTGAGATCCAGGGGCAATACAATTTGTATGGGTTTCAGCACAGATATTTATACCCCAAAAGTCTTTGTTCTCAGAAGCTACAAGTCACTGAACCCAGCCAGAACCAGTTCTGCCCAGCCCTGGAGCACTTTGTTTACCAGGCTGCATCCTTCCTTTCAGAAAGAGGGGGTCTGGCATCAGACGCACAGTGGGAGGTGGAGCCAGCATTCACCTTGCCAGGCACAGCCCTATTCAGGTCCAGGAGCTACCCCTCCCCACACTCCAATGCAGATCTCTCTATTCAACCCAGGTCTGCGTCAGCCTGCCCTGTCCCTCCAAAACCAGACAGCCAATACACATAACAGCAGAGCACAGGCTTACGCAAGAAAATACCTACTTTCTAAAAGTGGTAGTTTCAAACACAGAATATAAAAATAAAACTCACTAAAATATGTATTTTTAATATTCTGAGCTCAGGCATACTAAATTCGTTTTTCTACCATGTTCTATGGGTCAGTTAGGACTATAGAATGTAATAGCCAAACCTCCCATTCTGGCCTATGGAGAACAGGTAGCCTTACAGTAGTGAAAAAACGAAATCGGGTGTAATTCACTACCAGGATATGCTACACACATCAGAGCATGTCCTACCTTACACATAGAATGCACCCTACCATAGGGCTGGCTTACATGATGCCAAGGGAAGGTTCAGGGGCTGGGAAGTGGGTGCACTTCACAGCCAAGATGGCAGTTCTAGACTGCACACAGACACTGCAGTGGCAGGTCTGAGACACACTTTACAAGCTGCTTCTGTGGGTGGCGCAAATCAGCGCTGCAGGCCCACCAGCAGCATTAGGTTTACCAGCCCTGGGCACACACAGGCCACATCACTAGGGACTAACAGGTAGACCAAATAAGCCAATCAGGGATACATCAATTCATATGTCATCTTTACACAGGGAGCATCCGCGCTGCGGCACTGAATGGCAGTGGCGCAGCGCCCAGAGCATCTATCACCAGAAAAACAGAGGAGGCACAGTGAAAAAATGGATGGGAGACCCACGCCAATGGTGCCAGGTCTAACAAGCGCTGTTCAAATCCACTGATTGATTGATTGATTTAGAGCCAAATCAAAAAACCTTGGCGTAGCTCTAGGTCTGTTTATGCATTTATCCACTGGTGCACCCATCACTATTTGCAACTTTTCAGTCACTTGATAAAAATGATTTGTAAAAGTCGAGAGCTGCCGACATGGAGCCCCGCCTAAATCACCGCTTGCAAACGATACCAACAAGGCTTCTCGTAGCAGAGATGAAGAAGAGTGCGTGCAGCGAAAATGCTTTGACCATGAGCGATCTCTGGTCCGGCACTTCAGGCGTTGTGTTGTACGTGACCACCATGAGTTTCCAGGGAGCACTACCAGGAATGGGCCGAGCAAGGGTGTTCAGGGTGTGACACCCCCAGACGCATTCTTGCCTGGGTGGAAGGGACCCGGTCCCTGAGATGGGCTTGCTCTTTCTGTGTCGGTTTTCTCAGCAGTCTTATTTCACTAAAAGCTTTTAACTTCTTAATTTATTGTAGTGGAAACTTCAACACACACACTCACTGGGTCACCAAAAAAGAAAGAAATCTGCAGCCATGGGAGTGCTCTTCCGATGGGCGCAAATCTACTACTTTTTGGAGTTCACAAACCTCGGCAGCAGTGGGCTTGGAAAGAGCCAGCGGTCCCAGGTCTCCAGGCGTTCTACTGGCGGTCAAACACCCGAAGGTTGATGGGATGAATGTTTGTTGTCATTCGTTTGTTCAGCGTCTTGAGACCCTCACGGGTGAGTAGTCATGCTTTATAAGATCACTCATTGATGGATCGTTGTCTAACCACTGGCAGTCGTTCCGAGTATCATTCCAAACCCTCATTTCTTGCCCATTGCGCCCCTCGAGACAGAGGCGCCCCAATGCAGATCTGCACTGACCCTCGTCCCCTTGGAAAGAGTCGATCCTGAACTGTGACCGTCTTACCCCTTCGCCCTGTGGCCACCGCTTCTTTAGTTGGGAAATCTGAGATGCATATCCACTGAATCTCACTGACTGAGCTACGCCCCGTGGGGAGCATCGTCTTCTGCCCCCTAAAAGTGCTCTCGGGGGGGGGATGCTAGGTCATAGGCTCTGTCATTGGCCAGGCAATGTCCTTTTCCTGTTGATTTTGGGTAAATGAGGGTCAGATGGAGCCCAGTACCTGCTTGGGTCAGTTCTGCCTGTACCACCAGTGTGCCGCAAAGGTCAGACAGTGGGGGGGTTCACTCATGCCCTCAGGCCTGCCCCCGCCTCCACAGTACTTCAGCAGGTGCACAACTGCAGATAGAGAAACCTTTGCCAACGGCAAGAACTATCAGCTCTGGAGTTTGCAGCTCCTGGATTACCAGGCTCAGTGACCCTGACGTGACGCGGACCTACGGCTCAGGAGGGAATACCACCACCCACAGTGGGGTTGTATCAGAAATCCTCAAACTTCTTTAGGGATCTTGGGGCTCCCACCACTCACCATTGAACCAAATGCCAGCCCAGTTTGCAGGGTGACCCAGCAGAACAAGCAAAGGTCACGCGGTTCCAGAGGGCAGGAACACTTTAGGCTGCCAAAGGATGTAGGGGGTCCATACATCAAGCCTTTTCCCATTCCCAAATGACCCGATTCATTTGCGAATGGAAAAAGGCCTTTTCCTATGCATGTAGGTTTTGGCATTCGCCATTTAGATAATCACAATTTTTTGTGATTATCTAAATTATGAATACATTTAGGGAATCGCACTTTTGAATTCCCTAATGCCGACGCATGTAGCCTTTCCTAAATGCGAACTGTGCATTTAGGAAACGCTAATTACCATTAACTTCAAGTTGATGGTACTATGTGCATGCTTTGAAAAATGCACAAAAATGTATTTTTCAAAATGCCTTGTAACGCACACATGCCCTTACGGCATGTGTGTGCTTTACATGTGCACACTTACCTTTTTTTGTGGCGTGCTTGAGGGGGGCCTTAGGCTCCCAGGCACCCTTGGATTTTCATTCGCTATTTGCGATTACCAATTTGGTAATCGCAATTAGCAAATGCCTGTAGGCCCATAGGATTGAATGGCGTTACATTACCAAATAGTGACTCGCAATTTCTGAATCGCTATTAGGTAATGTTAAGGAATCTCAATTTGTTTTGCGATTCCTACATGCATAGCATTTTGCGATTCCCATATAGTGAATCGCGAAAATTCGCTATTTGGGTATCGCAAAATGTGGGCTTGATGCATGTGCCCCTATGTTTCTAAAAATCAGCTCTATGGGGCACATGCATCAAGCCACTCTCTGCACTGTGCATAGATTGCGGCTTGCCACCCGTGCTATGGCCAACCCTTCACTATGCACGGCCAAAGACCAAAGGACATGTCTGCACTACATGGCACTTTGAGAAATGCATTTTTGTGCATTTTTCAAAGCATTCTCATATTACCATCGACTTGTAGTGGATGGTAATCAGCATTTCCTAAATGTACAGTTCACTTTTAGGAAAGGCTACATTCATCGGCATTAGGAAATCGCAAATTGTGATTCCCTTAATGCATTCGCAAAATTGCGAATGCCAAAACCTACAAGCATAGGAAAAGGCCTATTTCCATTTGCAAACGGGACGATTCTGCGAATCAGCCCGTTTGGGAACGGGAAAAGGCTCGATGCATGTGCCCCATACATCTTTTTAAACTAGCATGAAGGACTGTAGATGATTGAAAAGGTGTCAAGATACTACATTGTCTGCTCACATGGCCTCTCCCCCTCCCATCTCCTCTTCAGACCTCAGCTGTGGCCCTCCTTCAGAGGAGGGTCCCCCAGAGGCTGTGTCCCTGGATCCTGTGCCCTGCAGGATGGTCCCTGTTTTCTTCTCTGTTCTGTGCCTGTGGTGACTGCGACAGAGTCCGCGAGGACCGCGCGCTCCTCGCTAAGTACAGGCTGCGGCAGAACAACAAGTGCCACCAAGAGGCGCCTTTAATGGCAGCATCTGTTTTAGAGACAGTCCTTGTCTGAGGTCCCCTGAGTCTGGCTCTCTCCATCCTCAGCGCCTCGAATGCACAAGAATCTGCAGTGAAACTCATATCAACAGAAGATACATGTTATTCAATTTACCATTTATTGATTTCACAAAGTAAAGACATGTGTTCTGCTCTGTGGGACTGAAGAAGGTAGTGGGTCAGTGAATGACAGCCCCTGAGGCACAAGTATTCAGTCACTGATGTACTGAAATAGGGCAGTCATTGGTGGGTTAATCCAGAGAGTCCTCTTTGTGTCTTGTACTGTCACCAAGTCACCTTGCTTCACAAACAGGAGGGGCATTGTGTCAAGCTCTGGTGGGCTGTCTGGATGGAAAGACAGCCTAACTACAAGAGAGAGTCAAAGAGCAGACCACAGATGCATTGAACAGGTGTTAAAAGCCTGTGTCCATAATGTTGAATGTAAAAAGATCTTCTGGGCAAATGCAACAAACGTGTTCCTTGTTCTACTGTCTGAATTACAAGACGTGGATCAGAAACATGGAACTAACCTGCCCCTTTCCTGTTATATATTGGAGGCAGAAACATGCAAGAAACAGATTCAACCAGATTCAAACCAAGACTGAAATATACTCCCAACATTTGAAACAGTCTAACGTGACTTCTCCCATTTGAAATAAACCTGCAGCTCGTGGGTAAGGTTAGAGTGTGTGTTACGCATACTTGACACCATTCGCGGACACTCCGGCCCGGATTGATGCCGCACAGGGCATGGAGCAGTCATTCATCTGCGCCGCATTAAAGGGACGGAGCAGAAATGAGCCCTATGTACACAGCGGCGGCACACATCTGCCCTCTGCCTGCGCTGGTGAACTGCCCATAGCCGTGCACTCTTGTGCCATAGTGCAAGGATGTCTGCATTGCATTTGAAATAAACCTGCAGCTGCTTGTAAGGTTAGAGTGTGTGTTACGCATACTTGACACCATTCGCCGGACTCTCCGGCCCGGATTGATGCCGCACAGGGCATGGAGCAGTTGTTCAGCTGCGCTGCATTAGATGAACAGAGCAGACATGAGCCCTATGTACAAAGCGGCGGCACAGATCTGCCCTCTGCCTGCGCTGGTGATCTGCCCATAGCCGAGCACTCTTGTGCCATAGTGCAAGGATGTCTGCATTGCATTTGAAATAAACCTACAGCTGCTTGTAAGGTTAGAGTGTGTGTTACGCATACTTGACACCATTCGCCGGACTCTCCGGCCCGGATTGATGCCGCACAGGGCATGGAGCAGTCATTCAGCTGCGCCGCATTAAAGGGACAGAGCAGAAATGAGCCATATATACACAGCGGCGGCACAGATCTGCCCTCTGCCTGCGCTGGTGATCTGCCCATAGCTGTGCACTCTTGTGCCATAGTGCAAGGATGTCTGCATTGCATTTGAAATAAACCTGCAGCTGCTTGTAAGGTTAGAGTGTGTGTTACGCATACTTGACACCATTCGCCGGACTCTCCGGCCCGGATTGATGCCGCACAGGGCATGGAGCAGTCATTCAGCTGCGCCGCATTAAAGGGACAGAGCAGAAATGAGCCATATATACACAGCGGCGGCACAGATCTGCCCTCTGCCTGCGCTGGTGATCTGCCCATAGCCGTGCACTCTTGTGCCATAGTGCAAGGATGTCTGCATTGCATTTGAAATAAACCTGCAGCTGCTTGGTAAGGTTAGAGTGTGTGTTACGCATACTTGACACCATTCGCCGGACTCTCCGGCCCGGATTGATGCCGCACAGGGCATGGAGCAGTCGTTCAGCTGCGCCGCATTAAAGGGACAGAGCAGACAGGAGCCATATATACACAGCGGCGGCACAGATCTGCCCTCTGGCTGCGCTGGTGAACTGCCCATAGCCGTGCACTCTTGTGCCATAGTGCAAGGATGTCTGCATTGTGGTCAGCATAGCCTGTGTACAGGAAGGGATGCCTTCGCGCACAAATACAACTCTTTAAGGACAGTCCTCTCCCTATGTGTGCCGCAGGATGAGATAGAAATATTTCTTCTCGCTCCGCCAGCCTCAGGGAGGATCAGGATTTTGGCAATAATCAATGTCTACAATTCTTTGTAGATAAGGGGTTGCTTCAAGATCTATCGGAGGATGTGTGGGAACGCCCATGGAACACACATGGAATGACGTCACTTTGGTGCCCTTTGACGATCTGGAAGCAAGCAGGATAATCTCAGTTCAAAGCAGGGAGGCCGCGCAACCAAACCCCACTATGAACAGCCTGTGTATGGTGCAGAACAGGAACACACTAGGGGAACGAGGCAGAGCAGAAAAAAAGATGGCAATCACTGCAAAGGACACATTAGTTTAGGGAACACAAAAACATCATCTTCAGTACTTCTTCGTTGAGGATAAAAAATAAACAAACATGGATGTCGACAAAGAAAAAAAACATGACAAGGGCCTTTGTTATGATGTGCGTTGTGCGTTGCGAATGCAGGACTTTGGGATTTGTGTAAACTGAATCATAATGCAATTAAAAGGCATGTGTAGAGCGCCCACATACTCCAGGGAGTGCCCCAGCGCTAGAGAGAAAGGTCACCTGCAGAATAAAAGAAAGGCGGTTTCTAGCCTCCTCCTGGGTCCGAAAGCTCAGGGATAACATGCGGTCCCAGAGGGAGTTTGTTTCAGGCCCTTGATCCGAGATAACAAAAGGATCTTCCACCAGTTCTGGCCAGGCAAACTTTAGGAATGCTGGCAAGATGGCCATAGGTTGGCCGTAAAACCCTGGGAGGGGAATATTCATAAATCCTCCTCCTCGGGTACACTGCTCCAATCTCATGCACTCCACTTTTTTTACAGAATCGTATATGGACGCACTTCACAGCTAACGAGATGCGTGGTGACTTTAGATTGATTCAAGCCCAGGATCACAGGTTTAGCTTCATCATTAACCATACCACGCCCCTTTCTGACTTCGGAGTCTGAGGCCCCATCATTTGCCTACTTGCCACCACTTGCACCCGGTGGCCCAATGGTGTCCCACACTTGGTCCTGGTGAAGACCCTACTGTAAGAACTACATTTGTCTGTGTAATGTTGTCTCAATGAACACTCGAGACACGTGTGATCTTTCCGCTATATTTATTTGCATGAGAATGAGCAGTTGCCCCGAGGAGCGCAGGCCAACACAACCGTGCACTGGCTGTGGCGCGCTAACTCTCTCTCCACTGCGCTCTCACTCTGCGCGCGCATCCCGGCGCCAACGTGGCTGCCAGCGTCACGTCAGCGTGACGCGATAACAACTAGACCGCTACATATCTCCCCCTTTTTACCAACCCAAAGATCAGTCACTTACAGTTCGCAGTCCAGTTCAAAGTCTTGGAACCTGGAAGGCCTTACAACTTGTCTTCCGCTCCTGGTCACCTTACCACTGTACCCTCGAGCCACTTGGCTCTGTGTTTCCTCACGTTCTGTTCCTTCAGTCATCGCTCCTCCACTGTTCATAATTCCTCTCGGCCTGTCCATCTCTGCCACTGGGGTCTCACCCCCTTGCTCTCCTACTTGCTCCTCTCCTACACCTGCTTCTTCCCTTTCTTCACTTCCGCTCCCCTTATTCCCTTCGTCCACGTCTTCCGTGCCTTCACCTTCCGGCTCCCACTGTTCCCATCTCAATATCTTGTTGCACCGGGCCATGCGGTCCTGCGACCACACGTTCCCGTCGCTGAGCAGGGCTGCTCTATCATACACTTCCTTGACCTGCATGGGTTTGCTGTACTTGCTGTCTCCTTTCCTTTGTAGGGTAGCCAGCTTTACTCTCACCCATTCTCCTCTCACTAACCGAGTGTCCTTCACACTCCTCCTCTTATTGTAGTTATTGGTGTAGATGGCTTGTGCCCTCTCCAGGTTTGCTCTTACAACCGCCGGAGACCATTCGCTGGTCACTACCTTCTCCTTCCAGACTCTGTTGTCGTGTGTGAAGGGTTCACGTCCTCTCAATATTTGGAACGGGCTGTACCCCGTGCTTGTGGGCGTTATTCTGTAGGCCCATACCATGTTCTCCACCGCTTTCTTCCAGTCTTTGTTACAGGTGATGGCCGCTTGTATGGCCCCCATCACCACCCTGTTAAATCGTTCCACTAGACCGTTACCTGCCGGATGGTATATGGCCGTGTGCTTTACCGAGATGCCATTCCTCCCCATGAACTGTTTCCATTTTTCTGATGTGAACTGTGGCCCATTGTCGCTTAAGATGGACTTGGGAATTCCCTCTCGGGTGAATGTCTCCGATAGGAACTCCAGAATGTTCTCCGTGTCCATGGATTCGCTCACTTTTATCTCTGGCCATTTGGAATAACGGTCGATGAGGACACACACATACTTCTGTACGCTCTGGTCATCCAGCACCGGTCCTAGAATGTCTATGGACAGCTCTTCCCATGGGTTTGAGGGAGTGTCGAATTTTCCCAGTGCCGGACGTAATGGTCTCAATGTTTTGTCGGCCCCTTGGCATTGGGGACACTCTCTGACGTGTCTCTCTGCTCTCATGTCCATGCCTGGCCACCAGTAGTTCTGTTTCGATCTGGCTTTGAGTTTCCCTATGCCAAGGTGGCCTTCATGTAATAAGTCCAGCAGTTTGTTGATGAGGTTCGTGGGGGGAATTACTCTGTCTCCCCGGTAGATGAATATGCCCTCGTCTCCCACTGTCAGTTCTTCTCTCACTTCATAATAAGGTTTGAGGTTGGTTTTCACCTTTTTCTTATCAGGCCACCCTTGCGTGATGTGCACTTTTGCCTCCATCAGGTCAGCATCTTCTTCGTAAGCTTCAGTCCACTCTTGTATGCTGATGATCTTCTCTTGGTCCTCGATGAGAGCCACCATCTCTCCTCTGTCCGCTGGGTCTTCTTCTCCCGGCTCCATGGCCGCCGCTCGGCTCAGGTAGTCCGCCACTCGGTTCTTGTTTCCTGGGATGTATTCCACGTCATATCTGAATTCCAACAATTTTAAGGACATCTTCGATATCCTGGGTGTGGCGCTGGCGTGTCCACACGATGTTAAAACCTTCACTAACGGCTTGTGGTCCGTCTTGAGCAGGAATCGGGTACCCCATAGGAACTGCCGGAACCTCGTCATGGCCCACACTACCGCCAACATCTCCTTCTCAATGACGCTGTACTTGCCTTCTGTCTCCGTCAGTGCTCTGGAGGCGAAGCTTATTGTCTCCATGTCCCCACTCCCTCGGTCTTGCATGAGTACAGCGCCTAACCCTTTGTCGCTGGCGTCCATGATGAGTATGGTGGCGCCTTGTGGGTCGTACCCCTTGAGTGGTATTGCTTCCAGGATCCCTTTTTTGATGACTTCAAATTCCGCTTGGGCTTCCGGTGTCCAATGGAACGCCGTGCTTTCTCTGGTCAGCCTCCTCATGTTGTAGGTCTTGGATGCGAATTGTACCACGAACTTGCTGTAGTACTCCGCCATCCCCAGGAATGATCTGACCTCCTCCTTGTTCTTGGGGGGCGGTGCTTCAACGATGGCTTTCACGTTCTCCATCTTGGGTGTGATCCCCTGTTGCCCTATTTCATGGCCTAAATAGGTTACCGATTGCAGTCCCAACCGGCATTTCGACCATTCCGCCGTGAGGCCTTTGGCTTCCAGTGTCCGTAATACCTTTTCTAGTGTCCGGTCATGGTCCCTCCTATCTCTGCCCATCACTAGTATATCGTCCTGGAAGTACTGTACGTCCTTGCAGTCTCTGAACAGTTGGTGCATCATCTTCTGGAAGACGGCCGCCGCCGAGGCTAGCCCGAACGGCATGCGACAAAATCTGTAGCACCCGAACGGGGTAATGAATGATGTCAGACTTTTGCTGTCCGGGTGTAGAGCTACCTGGTGGTAAGCTGACGTGAGGTCGATGGTGGAGTACCACTGGACTCCTCTGGTTCTTGCCAGCATCTCCTCTATCTTGGGAAGGGGAAATTTCTCCACCACTATGTTCTTATTGAGTTCTCTCAAGTCCACACAGAGTCTGACCTTCCCGTTGGGTTTCATCACGACCACCAAAGGTGCCAGCCATTCGGCACAGGTTATGGGTTCTATGATGCCCTTCTTCTCCAGATCTTGGAGTTCTGTCTGAACAGCTTCCCTTACTGCAATGGGCACATTCCTCACTTTATGTGCTACTGGTGTGGCTCCTTCCTTAAGTACTATTTTGTGTTGAAATTTTTCCATTTTTCCTACTGTGCCCCCAAACACCTTTGGGTAGTTCTTCTTCCATCTATCCATGTCCGGCCATTCCTCCTGGTCTGTGAGCAGAATCTGTTCCTTCCCCCCTGGGTCGAGTTTTATGCCCAGGTCACCCTGGTCCAACCATCCCAGGACGGAGGGTCCTTTCTCGGCCACATACAGTTTGCACCACGCTGATCGGCCTCTGAACTCGAACAGTAGACGTCGGAAGCCTAGCATGGGAATGCGATCACCATTATATGTTACCGGTCGTATGTCTAGTTTCTCCAGCCCAGGGCCCAACTTGGTTTGGAATTGTTCTACCCACACTGCTCTCTGTATGATGGTAAATGGGGATCCGGTGTCTGCCACGACTGAAATGGTTATGCCGCCCATGGACATCTCTAGGACAGGTTTGGTTGATCTCTTGGCATCCACGCTCAATACTTGATCGTATATGCACAAGACGGTGACCACCTCTTCCTCCGTGGCATCTTCCAGGTCTTCTGCGCTTTGGTCCATGTATTTCACCACTCCTTTCTGTTGTTTCTTCCGACACACCTTCTCGTAGTGCCCCATGATACCGCAGTGCATGCATTTGGCTCTGAAGGCCGGGCAACGTCTGTCGTGGGCTTCGTGGGACCAACTTCCACACCTGTAGCACGTTTTCTTGTTCTCGCTGTCCGCTTGTTTCCCTTGCCATCTGCTGGTCCCTTTGGCTATGGGTGGTTTAGTTTTCTGGTCCCTGCGGTGATCTCCCTCCTGTATCCTGTTCACCATGGTTGGGGTGACCGTCTCTTTTCTGGTAGCAACGGCGCACCTCTTCGAGAGTTCTGCCCTCTTCACTATGACCATTACTTCTTTGAGTGTGGTGTCCCCACTCGCCCACAGCTTGTCTTGCACGTTTGCACTAGTGGTGTGCATGATCACCTGGTCTTTTATAAATTCGTCTTCCCACAGTGCGTACCTGCACGGGGCTGCTAGCTTCCTCAGTGCTGCTACATACTCTTCGATGGATTCCCCCACCTTTTGTTTCCTTTGCTGGAAGTTATATCTATCTACCGAAACACAGACGGTGGGGCGGTATCGCTCATCTAGGTCCTCCACCGCGTGCGCATACACATCATCGTCTGTGTCTTCTCTCTTCGTGGGTACTAGACTCTTATATATTCTCAGTCCTTCTGGGCCCAGATTTAGTAGCAGGATGCGTTTTTTCCTCTGAGGAGTGAATTTTTCTTCGTTCTCGTCCTCCAAGACCCCTATGAAATTGTCTATATATTCCTTCCAGTCCTCCCATTTCATCATTGGTTCACCGGGTTTCGTTAGGAATTGCACCGGTGCAATCGCGTACCCTGCCGGGGTACTCATCTTCACTTCCTTGGTGCTTGTTTCGTCGGTGGCTTTGCTCGGGGGGCTGCCTGGGGTGTTGTCGTTGTTTCTAGTGTGCTTGATCCTCTGGGGGCTCCTGTCACTGGACCCCACTTCCTCCTCTTTGGTAGCCAGTGCAGCGCTCTCTGTGCTTGGTTACGTGCGAAGGCAGCTCGTGTGCTCTTGGCGGTTGTGGACGGCGTCGTCCCTGTGGCCTGTATGTGGTTCGGGTACTGTACCGTGGCACTGCCACGCTCCTCGGTTGCTCTGTGCTTCGGATCGTCCTACACGGTTGGCTGGGACGTATCCCGTGACTCCCCCGCTCCAGGCGGCCTGTGCGGTGTTCTGTTTAGGGCCTGATGACCTGCTAGCGTGTCTTCCTTCGACTCGTGGGGGCCACGTGGAGTGTTGTCCACTACTGTGCTTCCCCGTCGGTTCTTGGTTTCTGTCCCGACCTCGTCGCCACTGTAATGTTGTCTCAATGAACACTCGAGACACGTGTGATCTTTCCGCTATATTTATTTGCATGAGAATGAGCAGTTGCCCCGAGGAGCGCCGGCCAACACAACCGTGCACTGGCTGTGGCGCGCTAACTCTCTCTCCACTGCGCGCTCACTCTGCGCGCGCATCCCGGCGCCAACGTGGCTGCCAGCGTCACGTCAGCGTGACGCGATAACAACTAGACCGCTACAGTCTGCACATCCCCCCAGGGCCGAAACGTCAACGGCTTGATGTTGTTTTCACCATTGTGGACAAACAGTGATAGGTCCCTCGTGTGTCCTAACACTATGGTGTTGTAGACAGACAGGGCACGTGTCTCAGGCCGGACTGCATATATTGCTCACTGCAATCCCCCTTTTTCACTTCTCCTCACCATGGCACGTTGCTGCACTTACCCGTCCCTTCCTTCTGGGGCACCTTTCTTTAAATGTAATAACATTGATGTGTTCCTTGTGAACCTAAGAACTCTTGTTCCACATGAATAAAGAGGTTAAACATATTGTAAAATTGCTCTGAATTAATTTTACAGGCGATGTTGAATGGTGTGCTGAGACATTGTGTCCACTGGGGCCATATGTTCCGTGTACCCTCCTCATGCAGGGCTTGATGACCCAGGACCCCTGTCTTAAAGAGCTTCTCAATGGGTATCCAGCGGGGGGATTTCAGACGCGGGGTCATATGGGTTCTGGGAGCGAGATTGAGGACTGTTCTGGCTGCCGCAGACTCGGCCCCTTGCAGACCACTCACAGGATGGTCAGGAGGACTTAGATGAATTACATCCCACAGTGGAGCCTGGAAGTAATCCGGGCCTGGGTCACCGTTCTTCTAGTTTCGACACATAGACGAGGTAAACCATTTTTTACGTAGCAGCCCAGGTGCCCGCAAGAGCCTGCATTTGGGGTTGCAATGACAGGGTACAGTCACATTTGACTCATAAATGTGTTACCGAACTCTGATGAGCGGTAGAATGAGGGACAACCTGAGGCCACCAAGACCTCCGAACCTCAGATGGGGTACAGCCGAAAATCACAATCTCCGGTTTATTGGGATTGCCTTTTAGTTGGTTATTGGACGGCAAATTGAACAGCTTAGTGGGACAGAGTTTAATGACTCCTCCATCAAATGTTGCCCCTTTTTCACAAGTAAAGGGGCCTATCAACAACGATCGGCGATAATTATCGCTAAGCGCACTTAGCGCTAGGATAATTATCGCCGGCTGGCGTGAATTTTTATCGCTGAGATAGCGTGCTATTAGCAACGCTTATCTCAATAGCGATAAAAATCCTCACGCTAACAGGCTAACGTGAGATTATCGCTGGAAACCCAGCGATAATCTCACGTTAGCTTGTTGATAGGGACAGGCAAACTTAGCCATGATATCCACCTTCCATAGGATATCATGGCTAAGTCAGAAAAATACCAGACGTAAAAAAGCAGCGTTAACCGCGGTTAGCGCTGCTTTTTTTGTCTCTAACAGGGTTAGCGATATTCTTGATAATAGGAGAAATGTCGCTTAGCGACATTTCTCCTATTATTTTACTCTGGAACGCCCCCTTTGCATCTCATTAGAGATGCAAGGGGAAGCGTAGAGTAAATGGGTGCTAACATTCGATTTTGCATGTTAGCACCCTGTTGTTGATAGGGCGCTGGTTTTATCTCTCCTTTTTTGCCTTTTAAAGCCAAAAAAGCAGAGATAAAGCCCTTGTTGATATGCCCCAAAGAGCGCTGAGTATCGTCGGCGTCTGATATTACCTTCGCCCTCAATGCCTCGGCAAGGATTCCCTTCTCCTGTGTGCTTCTTGGTGCGAGTGCCGGTGTGGACAGAGCTAGCACAGACTTTCCATAGACAAAGCATATTTTGATTCTATACTAACTTTGGTGTCAGTTGAGGAACACGCACACTCCTTCCCAAACGTTGGCTTCTTCATGGAACCTTTTGTGCAAATCCATGAAGCTGGGACCAAAAAAAGGGAAATCCAACAAGTGTGATTTCCTGTTTCTCTTTTTTCCTCACAGAATGGATTGGTTTTTTTGCCAAAGCGTGACCCAGCCGGCCTAGGAGGATACATCATGTCACATAATAGAAAGTATAGCTTAATGTACAGCACAAGCTCCGTAGCAAAATAAGATCATGAACGGAAAACATCAACAGAAACACTTTTAACATATGACACCGACAGCGTCCACCCACCCACCGGGAACAATGGCCAGCGTTAGAGGCACTCACAAGACATAAGGCCCTCGCTCGTCCAGGACAAGTTGCTGTTCAGCAGCGCGCATCGGCTCCAGAGTGAAGCCACGATAGTCTGGCCATCTCTGTCCGATCTTAGGGGCATATCAACAACACCAGGCGATAATTATCGCTAAGCGCACTTAGCGCTAGGATATTTATCGCCGGCTAGCGTTGATTTTTATCGCTGAGATAGCGTGCTATTAGCAACGCTTATCTCAATAGTGATAAAAATCCTCACGCTAAGTGGCTAACGTGAGATTATCGCGGGAAACCCAGCGATAATCTCACGTTACCTTGTTGATAGGGACAGGCAAACTTAGCCATGATATCCTCCTTCCATAGGATATCATGGCTAAGTCAGAAAAATACCAGACGTAAAAAAGCAACGTTAACCGCGGTTAGCGCTGCTTTTTTTGTCTCTAACAGGGTTAGCGACATTCTTAATAATAGGAGAAATGTCGCTTAGCGACATTTCTTCTATTATATTACTCTGGAACGCCCCCTTTGCATCTCATTAGAGATGCAAGGGGAAGCGTAGAGTAAAAGGGTGCTAACATGCAAATTTGCATGTTAGCACCCTGTTGTTGATAGGGTGCTAGTTTTATCTCTGCTTTTTTGGCTTTTAAAGCCAAAAAAGCAGAGATAAAGCCCTTGTTGATATGCCCCCTTGTTGATAGGGACAGGCAAATGTAGCCATGTTATCCTCCTTCCATAGGATATCATGGCTAAGTCTGAAAAGTAGCAGACGTAAAAAAGCAGCGTTAACCGCGGTTAGCGCTGCTTTTTTTGTCTCTAACAGGGTTAGCGACATTCTTGATAATAGGAGAAATGTCGCTTAGCGACATTTCTCCTATTATTTTACTCTGGAACGCCTCCTTTGCATCTCATTGGAGATGCAAGGGGAAGCGTAGAGTAAAAGTGTGCTAACATGCCAATTTGCGTGTTAGCACCCTGTTGTTGATAGGGTGCTAGTTTTATCTCTGCTTTTTTGGCTTTTAAAGCCAAAAAAGCCCTTGTTGATATGCCCCTTAGGATGTGTTTGTGGACATCCCCTAGCCTGGAACACTGCGACCTCCAGACGCATACAGAAGTTGATGCCCCACGTCCAAACCCCCAGAAGCAGCGGGTCTGCGGCTTGCCACTGTCGCGCTATGTCTCTTTTGGCTACCGTGAAGCCAAGAAAAAGTAAACGATGCTTATATCTGTTACCACCTATACCTGCAGCACCCTGGAGGTGAAGCAACGTCAGGGCCAACAGGACATCCCAGGCAAGCACTGCAGCCAAGCAGGACACAACGCCATGGGGGCTAGGAGCCTCCAGTCCCAGCCAGTATGGAGAGATGTGGCGTCTCCAGTCTCGCACCCAGGCACCCAGGAGAGCAAAGAGACCCATACGCTATGGGCAGTGCCCTGTAAAATGGGCGCCATGGGGCCAGGAGCCTCCAGTCCCAGCCAGTATGGAGAGATGTGGCGTCTCCAGTCTCACACTCAGGCACCCAGGAGAGCAAAGAGACCCATACGCTATGGGCAGTGCCCTGTAAAATGGGCGCCATGAAGATACTTGGATTAGTCACAGGCGTGTAGACATGGCCGTCCCGCGAGGAGACTCTGAAGCCTCTGCCCAGTCGTCATCATCGATATCACCCCAAGTACCCCCCCCCCCCCCCCCCCCGCCCTGAGGGCAGCTAACGCGGTGGAGCTGTTTGTATCCAGGGTCTGGTATATTTTGGAGATGTAATGGTTGCCAAAGTCGCTCATTAAAAGCTTACCCTTGAGTGGATTGAAGTTCAAGAGATCCGAGAGAATGTGGATGTATGGGGATAGGGCGTGGCACATCTAGTATTCATAGAATTGCTATGGGGCATCGAGAATTTGGGGGCATATTAACAACAGACATATCGCCGCTTTTCCATTGTTCTGCGACGAAAAAGCGGCGATTATGAATTCGCGATATTTACAATGCGCTGCTAACATGCATTAGCGCATGTTAGCAGCAGTTTTCCTAACGCCTCGCATCGCTAATTAGATGCAAAGTAGGCGTTCCTGAGGAAAACAGCATTGAAATGCACGCTAACACGGCTTCGCCATATTAACAAGGCAGCAGCGGACCCGCGAAGTCAAGTCTAAACTCGCGCTAAGCCCCCATTATCGCCGATTCTAACGTCTGCAAAAAAGCAGACTTAGCCTTATGACATATGGGATGTGGATTATAAAGTTGAAACCACACTTCAGTTTTAGTGAGCTCTACTCTTATCACCGACAATTCATCTCCGGATTTCTAGAGTTAATGGGGTTATTAGCTGCTATCGCTGGATTTCTTATCGCCATTGTGATAAGCGTTGACGATACAGCGCTATCACAGCTATGAAATCCATCAATATCCCGCGATAAGATAAACATCGCTAAACGCGCTTAGCGATGTTTATCACTATTCGTTGTTAATATGCCCCTTGGGTTGCAGCTCCAGAAGTGACTTAAGTATGAGGCCGCTCAAAACATCACCCAAAGCGGATATACCTGTGTGGTCCCATCCATGAATCCCCTCAGCCCTGCGACTTGCGAAAGGAGTGTGCCCTGGCAGGAGGGTGTCTCACGTGTTAGACCCCTCCACTATCCCATTTAACGAAGGGATCGCCTTTATGCCCGACTCACCTCTCTGGTCTCTGGGGGAAGGGTACCAGCCTCTGACCCACTGTACAATAACTTTAGTATAGATGTATCACCCATTACCCATCATTCTACGGCATATCTTGGATCCTAACGTGTGCCATACCACCACTCATTTAGAAGCTGCAGGTGGGCGCTGGCATGGTAGGACTGAATGTCGGCAGCGGCGGTGCCTCCGCGGTATGTGGATTGGAAGCAGGGTCAGAGTGCCACAAGCGCAGAATCCCCGCCCCACAAAAACTGACCCAAGATTGCATTAATCTGCCGCAACCAGGGGGAGGGAATGCAACCTGGATAGTTCTGTAATGGATACAGGAGCGGTGTGGCGAATTCATCTTAAAGATGGTTGATCGGTCAAATAAGGATAGAGGCAGCTGCGACCAAGACCTGACCTCGTTCTTGGCATGCTCCATCAACGGGGCTAAATTACGGTCCCATGAGGTAATCGGGACGAGCGATAAATATACTCTGAAGTATTGTAAACCGTCTGCAACGTGGGCTAGTTCTGTAGCCCACTCTAAGTCAACCGACGACACCCTCAGCAGCAAAAGCACGGACTTGCCCCGAAGTCTCCATGAACACTTGCATGATTCCCAAATTCTGGGGTGCCGAAACTGAGGGGCCGACCAGAAAGAACAAAACGTCATCGGCATATAGTGCAATGTGATCTGAGACTTCCATGGACCATTCAAAGGCCGGCACCTGGGCATCCACCATGACCCAAGCGGCCAGTGAATCCATGGCCAGGTCAAACAACCAGGGGGACAGGGGAAAGCCCTGTATGGTGCTCTGGCGGATGGGGAATGGGGCCGACACCGACCCCGCAAATCTAACCGATGCAGTGAAAACTGTATTCAATAGTCGAACATAAAAGAGAAATCAAGGCCCCATATTAAGACACTGGAGGAGCGCAAACAAATATGTCTGTCTCACAGAATCAAAGGCCTTGTCTATGTCTGCTAGAAGCAGAGCTGCTGGTCGCCCCAGTTGATCTTCAAGAGCCACGACATTATGGGCACAGCAGATGTTGTGATGAGTGGCACGGTGGGGCATAAAGCCGACCTGGTGAAGATGGACCAAATCCGGCATATGAGGTATCACTCTGTTGAGTAAAGTTTTGATGAGGGAGTTTGACCTCAATATTTAGAAGAGAGATTGGACGGTAATAGAAGGGAACCTTCAACAAGCGAGCCGGTTTCGGGAATACAACAAACTCGGCATGTCCAATCTGGAGGCATGCACGCCTCTTTTAGCCCAGCATGAACAGATGCTTGTATGTGAACCCCCACCAGCCGCATATATGGGCTCTGAATAATTTACTAGGGATCCCCAGGGTGCAATTCTGTATGGGTGGCAGTCAATTCCTCTACTGTATGTGGCGCATCGAGCAGCGCCTTGGCTGTAGGAGACAAAGACTTTGGGAGAAGGGCGTCTATGAAGGGATTGATTCGAGGGAGTGTCACAGTCTCTTTCTCTATCTTTGAAGCCTCATAGTAGTCGGTGAAGCTAATGGCCACCTCACTCGGACCAGACACCAGCGTCCCCGAGCATCCCGTGGGGACCTGAATCATCGCAAGGGAATCCTGGCACAGTCTATGGAGCGATTTGCTAGATTTGTCTCGCGACTGGTCTATGCGGTTCATGGAGGCTCGTCAGGCACACGTGGCCTCCTCAAGGAGCACTCTTGGATGATGCTGCTGGGTCAGGTCCGAATGTCCTCGTGCCATCCCACCCCTTCGTCCTGACCTTGCGTCTCCAACTCTAGCACCTGAGCCTCTATGAGAGATAGCTCATTTGACCGTAGTTCACACCTCGCAGTACAAAAACTAATATCTGCGCCTCTAATGGTGGCTTTCATTGCCTCCCATAGTATGATTTTGGAAGAGGCAGTCGCCAGGTTATGGGAGAAATAGCCTGCCATGGCCTGGTGCATGGGTGTTTTATATAGCAGGTTTCTCAAGTGCCCCTGTGAGAGTTGCCATCTGAACGGGGGGTGCTGGGAACTCACCAAAAGCCACAATGCCACTGCGGAATGGTCAGACAATCCTTTAGGGAGGATCTACTGCAGACACTCTGTGTAAGTGGCCGGCCGGCACCAACATATGGTCCAGCCGAGAGAAGGACTCATGCATCACAGAATAATAAGTAAACCCAGCGTCAGTGGGTCGATAGGCCTGCCAGGTGCCCACGCACCCCATCGTCTATACCAGGGCATGCAACCAGTATCCCCACACTTCTCCAACTCCTGCCAAACCCTTGGAACATGATGTGGTTCCAATCTCCTATGATAACAGCCAACACTTTTGGTAGTGTTCCCCAGAGAACTATAATATGATCAGCAAACGATTGCCCTAGCGGATTGGGGGGGTGCAGACACAGCCCACGACAACAGACTCCTCAAATATTGTGGCAGACACAAAAATGTATCGCTCATGTGTATCCACCCCCACTCTAGGATCTGAAAGCGAACCCTGCAAAGTATAAGAATGGCCCCCCCATGATCCCCTGAGCAAACCAGAGTGATATGTCTGCGTAAAGCCAAAGTGGATCAGACCGGTAGCCTTAGACACAAGCAGGTGTGTTGCTTGTAATAGAAGTTTCACAGCCTGTAGTCGTTTGGCCTGATGGAGCACCACGCCCCTCTTTTCCCTATCAAGGATACCACCATCTTTCCATGATATAACGCGGAGTCGGCCGGCAGCGCTGACGGAATCTGTCTTTACCATTGGGACACTATCTAGAATCAATCGATCTATCCATGGGCCCAGCTACTGACAAGCTATCACTAGGGCTGCGCATAACAAGGTAGACCAGAACTCTACAACAGTCCTGCCTACAATCGCCCTGCTCCAATACCTCAGCAACATTGAAGGATCTCTCGTGGAAGGAGACCAGAATTGACCCCAACGGGGGCCGAGAGCTGTCCAATGGACCCTCATGTTACCAAACCATGAGAAGTTCTCTGGAGGGCTCTGAATCGATGCGAACCAGAGGTGCATCCAGCGTGCTAGGCCTCCATCGCAGATGCATATAACCATAGGATAAAGCCACTATTTATGGCAGTGTCAGAAAAGGAAGTTCAGCAGGCCAGGCATCAGGCCCCTAAGCCATAATGGGTTCTCAGTGGTCATCAGAAGATCTCTTCTGGGGCATCAAAATCAGCATTCAACACATCTGCACTGCGCGGATGCAGGCAGGAAATAGAAGCAGGAATTGCATTTTTAGTTGGCAAAGGCGTTTCTTCGCAGCTCTATTGTTGGACTATCTTTGAGTAATCTGGGAAGATCATGATCTGATGAGACTCAAACAATCGCTCTTTCTGGTTGCGTGCAAATCTAAGGATTGAGAATGGTGGCTATAACCAGTCACAGCCGGGCCAAAGGAGGGGAAATCCTGTCCAGGGCCCTGTGGGCATGTAGAATAACAAAACAGAGGGAGAGGGGGTCCAGCGACAATCATAGAGTGATCCAGCAGGCAAAGAATTCAGCCATATTCCCTCCCTTACAGCCCTCGCGAAAGCCCACAAAGCGGCGGTTATTGCGACGGGCGCGGCCTTCCGCATTTCCACTCATGCAGCTAGTTCTTTGGTCACTGTTGTGAGTGTAGTGATTTTTTGCTGTAGCGAGGTAAACGTGTCTTCAACTTCGGGGTCCCTGGTCTCGGCCTCTGTGATGCGCTCTACTGGCTTCGGAAGGTCCTGTTGCATCAATGTCACATCGGAGCCCACAGCACCAATCTTTGCCTCCAGCATGTCTCTAAATTGGGTGATGGTGGCTAACAGTGCTGCATTGTCAGGGACAGATCCGTGGGCCCCACCAGAACCTGCCACTGCTGCCCAGCCCTGGTGAACCTTCCATTGTGCTTGTTTGGCCGCGGTGCCTGAGGGCGAGTCCTTGGTCATCACTTCCCCACAGCACGTATTCAAGTTACAGGCCTGCAATCACCATCGGAAGCTGGGCACTCGATGTACCAAGCTCCCCTCCCACCCCAGAGGGTGGTCAGGGCAAGCCGAGCAGGCGTGGCGGCACTGTTTCTGGATGAGCAGAAGCAGGCTAGTGATCAGAGGAGGGTCACCGGAAGGCCCCCAAATAGGGCAGGTGAAGACTAGGGGGGCAGTCCGTGAGCAAAAGCCACATCTACACCTGACACTGCCACCTCCGCACCCAGGAGCATACTCACACCCCACCCTCGAGTGGGGGTCCTCACCTGAATGGAAATGTAGAGAACAGGCACAAAGAGCTGTTCCTCCCCCCCACCCCCCCCCCCCCCCCCCGGGTGGGGCCGGGCTCCAAAGGCAGGTCTGCAGTGTAGATGGCAGATAACCACCCACACCAGGCTGCCCAAGGGGCCCCATAGGCCATGTGACACCATGCCAGCCGGCCACAGATCCACAACAGCACACACCACAGGGCCGCCCCTGCCAGGAACCCGACCGGAGCACACACTGGGCCCGAGTACGGATCTCGATGTGGGTAGGCGCACGATCTCTCAGCGTGACCCGGCCAGCGACACTGCTAAGCCCACCCAAGCCTGGACCCAAGCCACAAGGCCAGCTGTGGGGCCTGTAACACTGCACCTCATTGGCTCCCAGCTGCCGCTCCCTCCTCTCATGCACTGAGACCTTTGGACTGCAGTCCGGATGATTGTACTGCATGGGGCCTGTAACACTGCACCTCATTGGCTCCCAGCTGCCGCTCCATCTTCTCATGCACTGAGACCTTTGGACTGCAGTCCGGATGATGGTACTGCATGGGGCCTGTAACACTGCACCTCATTGGCTCCTAGCTGCCGCTCCATCTTCTCATGCACTGAGACCTTTGGACTGCAGTCCGGATGATGGTACTGCATGGGGCCTGTAACACTGCACCTCATTGGCTCGCAGCTGCCGCTCCATCTTCTCATGCACTGAGACCTTTGGACTGCAGTCCGGATGATTGTACTGCATGGGGCCTGTAACACTGCACCTCATTGGCTCCTAGCTGCCGCTCCATCTTCTCATGCACTGAGACCTTTGGACTGCAGTCCGGATGATTGTACTGCATGGGGCCTGTAACACTGCACCTCATTGGCTCGCAGCTGCCGCTCCATCTTCTCATGCACTGAGACCTTTGGACTGCAGTCCGGATGATTGTACTGCATGGGGCCTGTAACACTGCACCTCATTGGCTCGCAGCTGCCGCTCCATCTTCTCATGCACTGAGACCTTTGGAATGCAGTCCGGATGATTGTACTGCATGGGGCCTGTAACACTGCACCTCATTGGCTCCCAGCTGCCGCTCCCTCTTCTCATGCACTGAGACCTTTGGACTGCAGTCCGGATGATTGTACTGCATGGGGCCTGTAACACTGCACCTCATTGGCTCGCAGCTGCCGCTCCATCTTCTCATGCACTGAGACCTTTGGAATGCAGTCCGGATGATTGTACTGCATGGGGCCTGTAACACTGCACCTCATTGGCTCCCAGCTGCCGCTCCATCTTCTCATGCACTGAGACCTTTGGACTGCAGTCCGGATGATTGTACTGCATGGGGCCTGTAACACTGCACCTCATTGGCTCCTAGCTGCCGCTCCCTCTTCTCATGCACTGAGACCTTTGGACTGCAGTCCGGATGATTGTACTGCATGGGGCCTGTAACACTGCACCTCATTGGCTCCTAGCTGCCGCTCCATCTTCTCATGCACTGAGACCTTTGGACTGCAGTCCGGATGATTGTACTGCATGGGGCCTGTAACACTGCACCTCATTGGCTCGCAGCTGCCGCTCCATCTTCTCATGCACTGAGACCTTTGGAATGCAGTCCGGATGATTGTACTGCATGGGGCCTGTAACACTGCACCTCATTGGCTCCTAGCTGCCGCTCCCTCTTCTCATGCACTGAGACCTTTGGACTGCAGTCCGGATGATTGTACTGCATGGGGCCTGTAACACTGCACCTCATTGGCTCGCAGCTGCCGCTCCCTCTTCTCATGCACTGAGACCTTTGGACTGCAGTCTGGATGACTGTACTGCATGGGGCCTGTAACACTGCACCTCATTGGCTCCCAGCTGCCGCTCCCTCCTCTCATGCACTGAGACCTTTGGACTGCAGTCCGGATGATTGTACTGCATGGGGCCTGTAACACTGCACCTCATTGGCTCCTAGCTGCCGCTCCCTCTTCTCATGCACTGAGACCTTTGGACTGCAGTCTGGATGACTGTACTGCATGGGGCCTGTAACACTGCACCTCATTGGCTCCCAGCTGCCGCTCCCTCCTCTCATGCACTGAGACCTTTGGACTGCAGTCCGGATGATTGTACTGCATGGGGCCTGTAACACTGCACCTCATTGGCTCCTAGCTGCCGCTCCCTCTTCTCATGCACTGAGACCTTTGGACTGCAGTCCAGATGATGGTACTGCAAATCGAGCAGGATGTGGAAAGATTCTGATGTCAGCAGCCGGAGCAACCTGAAGAGAGTCTGCCATGTTGGACCGCTAGGCCACGCCCCCAGTGAGTTCCTGTTTTCATTCCCATAGGAAGAATTTGTTCTCCAAAACACAAAAAAATGAATTTCACCAAAGTTGGCGCAAAAATAGCTCTTTCCTCTTGAAGCATGCTCTTTATGATTTGCTGTAATTCATTCAACTATGTTTGACATATTGGCATTTAAAGAGGACTTGGGTTAGGCGTGAATGTCTTAAACCTTAGAAAAAGTTACAGATCTCTGCAATATGGGTACCATGGCACCTCCACTGTACCACTCCTCCAGCAACCCCTATCGATGCATTTTTTGGGCCGTGCATAGTGCCATGTTGGCCATAGCACGGGCTGCCAAATGCTATCTATGCACAGCCTTTGGGCATGCATAGTGTAGGTTTGGCCATAGCATGTGCGTCCAACGCCCAGCAATGCATGACCTTTGGCAGTGCATATTGTAGGTTTGGCCATAGGATGGGCTGCAAAACGCTATCTATGCACAGCCTTTGGGCATGCATAGTGTAGTAGGGTTAGCCATAGCACGAGCTGCCAAACACTATCTATGCACAGCCTTTGGCCGTGCATAGTGTAGGTTTGGCCATAGCATGGGCGTCCAACCCCCAGCTATGCATGACCTTTGGCAGTGCATAGTGTAGGTTTGGCCATAGGATGGGCTGCCAAACACTATCTATGCATGGTCTTTGGCCATGCATAGTGTAGCGTTGGCTATTGCATGGGTTGACAAATGCTATCTATGCACATTTTTTTGCCATGCATAATGTAGTGTTGGTCATAGCACAGGCAGCCAAATGCTATCCATTCATAGTGTAGGGTTGGGCATAGCAGGGGCTTACAAATGCTATCTATGCATGGTCTTTGGGCATGCATAGTGTAGGGTTGGCAATACCATGGGCTGCCAACCCTTATCTATGCACGTTTTTTGGCAATACACAGTGTACGGTTGGCTATACCACAGGCTGCCAAACAATATCTATGCACGGTCTTTGGCCATGCATAGTGTGAGGTTGCCTATAGCCTGGGCTGCCAAATGCTACCTATGCATGGTCTTTGGCCGTGAATAGGGTAGGGTTGCCCACAGCACGGGCTGCCAAATGCTATCTATGCACGGTCTTTGGCTGTTTATAGGGTAGGGTTGCCCACAGTACGGGCTGCCAAATGCTATCTATGCACAGTCTTTGGCTGTGAATAGGGTAGGGTTGCCCCCAGCACGGGCTGCCAAATGCTATCTGCGCACGGTCTTTGGCCATGCATTGTGTAGGGTTGGCCATAGTACGGGCTGCCAAATACTATCTATGCACGGTCTTCGTCCGTGATAGTGTAGGGTTGCCCATAGCACGGGCTTCCAAATGCTGCCAAATGCTATCTATGCACGGTCTTTGGCCATGCATAGTGTAGGGTTGCCCATAGCACGGGCTGCCAAACACTATGTATGCATGGTCTTTGGCCATGCATAGTGTAAGGTTGCTCATAGTACGGGCTGGCAAACACTATGTATGCACGGTCTTTGGCCATGCATAGTGTAAGGTTGCCCATAGCACGGGCTGCCAAACGCTATGTATGCACGGTCTTTGGCCATGCATAGTGTAAGGTGGCCCATAGCACTGGTGGCAAGCCGAATTCTATGCACGGTGCATAGTGTGGCTTGTGCAATAGGTCCTGACCACAGTCACCACTGTGTAGTTATACATAGGGCCACGGTTCGTTTGGCAAACCTTCATCAAACTTAAAAATAAAAATGCCCCCTCCACCTCAGCTTCTTTCTTCAAAGTCTTGGGGTGATCCAGCAAGTGCGGGCTGAGAAAAAGGTTGGGTTGAGGGGGAGATGCAACTCTCAATAGGAATATTGAACAGCAATAGTAAAAAACAGCTGAATAGAATTACCCCAAATGTATCAAAATGCTAGATCTGGATCCAGAAAGTGTGTTTTTTATGATATTGTGTAAATCCGTCCAGGAGTTTTAGAGAAATGAAGTCTCAAAAATGACACATGTATATCTTGCCACCGTGGATTCCAGAATATGATAGTGGAAGCTCACATTATGACTGGTTGGAAAAGTTGCACCCACCATCAAAGGTTCAGGAACTCAGGCCCTGAGTCCCACAGAATATGATATTAGGGGGTAGGGTAGGGATCCCCTGATCCCCGGGGCCTTGTGTGTGGAGGGATTCCTGGGTCAAATTTAAAAAGTTTTCTTTTGGGGATTTTGTGGATCCACTGCAGTCCTTTCTGGGAATCGCTGCGGATCAGCGGCACCATAAAATAAAAATAAAAAAGGTCTTTGTGATCCAGAGGTGGCTGCGCACAGGGTCCGGAGGAATACAGCAAGGGACTTTACATTAAACAATTCATGGACATTCTCTTAAAAAAATAGGGGCAGATTTATGTAAGATTTGCGCCACTTTTACGCCACCGTTGCATCACTTTTGTGACGCAGCGGCGGCATAAACCCTGCGCCACGTTGCGCCCTATTTACATCGTGATGCATCTATGGAGATGCGTCACGGTGTAAAGCCCTGCGCCACATTAAACCTGCGTCAGGTTTAATGTATGCAGGGTGGGCGTTCCATCGGAAAAAGCCTCGGAAAAGTGACGCAGTGAAATCTACAAGATTTCACTCAGTCACTTTTCCGACGCTGCTGCGTCAAAACCTTGCGCCTGCTTGAAGCAGGCGTAAGGCATGACGCAGCATGTTCGGTATGTGGAAATTTAGCGTGCAAACTGAACATTATCTGCGCCATCTTGCCTCTCCCCAGCGCCACGCACAGCGAATGCACGGCCGCCATTTTAGGCACCCCACTCTCTCCCCGCTCACTCTCGACCGCCAGCGCTTTCCCCTGGCGCTGCAAAGCATCCCCCGCGCGCTGGCCACCCCCGCTCTCTCATACAGGCCATAAACCCTCTCCTTCTGCGCGACCCTGCTACGGAACCACTTCCGACCGACAACCCATACATGGTCATGCCTCTCCTTTGATAACCCCCTTCCTCTGCGCCCCATTGTCTGAACTAGTCCCAGGCCATCACCTAGCCCTGCGGATGCAGTTTATTGCCCCTACTGTAAGGGAAACACCCCACATCAAAGGGATTACAGTAGATCAAAGCCCCTACCCTCTGAGACCCGGCCGGCTGCACACACCCCCGGGAATTAGCGGAATTCCCTGCTGCGCGATAGCCATCTCCCACTGCGGGTAGAGTGGGAACTTCTACTGTATCAATGTGTGGGATCGGATCTGAGCCGGGGCTTCAGGGGATGTTCTTTCAGGCATCAAGGGAATCTCAAGAATATACTATGTGTAATAAAGTAATAAACCAGTGTATAAGAGACCAGGTCTCAGAGATGCAGTTAGAGCACCTCGTGACGATACCTTGCTGTCTGATCTGATGTGTTCTGCTCCGACGGAATAAAACTTTGTTTCCTGCCTTCCAGTCTCCGGCGCCTGCCTCTTTTATTGGTAAATTATCGAGTGGTATGAGAGGCGATTACCGCCGGGCAAATACTTGAAAGATTATCGACTGAAACTGCCGCTACCATTTAACAATTGGCGTCCCAAACGTGGGGCCCATCAGCGACACGTGGATCCAGTGGGAGAGGTCCCGACGACAGAGTGAACGACTGCAACGATCGGGAGAGCTCCTGCCCAATAGACCCTCGTCTGGCAGCCGATCATCCGAACTTCACTGGTTCCGAGCAGACCTCTCTCGAGTGATCTACGTTCCTGACTGGGAACCATCAGGAGTGCCGCGGCAAATACGGAGAGTAGAGGACGATCGGGCGCTGGAGGCGGAAGACGAGAAACTGTCCACGCGGTCCGGGTAAGGTCGTGATACACGACAAATTGAGAAATAATTGATTGATTGTTTGACGCTTTTGAAATACTAGTATTGCTCATTGATTGTGCTCATTGATTGTTCTCTTTGAGATATTCGCTGTCTACAAACGGGGAGGAGTAGAAATACTCTCTCTCTCTCTCCCTTTGCAGATAGTGAAGGGTAGGTAACGCAGACTTTTGTCCCCGTTGAAACCCGTCGTGCCTATCTTTATCTCCCCATTGATTGATTGTCCGAACATTGATTGTTTTGAAGAATAGTGCTTTTTGAGATATTCTCTGTTTGCAAATAACGTAGAATAGGAATATTCTGTCTAGTCTTTGCAAATAGTGAAGGGTAGGTAACGCAGACTTTTGTCCCCGTTGAAACCCGTCGTGCCTATCTTTATCTCCCCATTGATTGATTGATTGATTGTCCGAACACCAGTTGTTCGATATTGGTTCTTTGGAGGTATTCTCTGCTTACAAATAACGAGGAATAGAGATATTCTGTCTAGTCTTTGCAAGCAGTGAAAAGATAGGTAGTGCTGACTTTTGTCCCCGTTGAAACCCGTCATGCCTATCTTCTCCCCACTGATTGGTAGTTGGTTCTGCCCGGACCGCTTATTAGAGGTGAACCACCCGGCTCCACTGGAAGGCACCCCTAATAAGGACATGTTCACTAAATATGGACTAGTCGCCGTAGCTTATAGCAAGCTGTGGCATAAATATACCAAGAAGGACCCCGAAAGTCAGTGGCCACTGATGGGATCCTTCGACGACCGCAAGATAGAAGCGCTAGAAGTAGCTCTGCGTAACAATAAGACGACGCCTACTATGCTTGACAGTATTGGCATGTGGCGCAAAGAAGCGACGCAACGGAAAAAGAGGGAAGAAGTAAAAGCAGAAAAGGAATTACGAAAGGCAGCTCACCTTGCCGCTAGAAAGTTAGAAGAAGACATAAAGGAGAGAAGGGAAACTAAACTAAGACAGGAGCCCGAAACCTCAGGCCAGTACGCTGTTAGGACCCCTTCTTTGCTCTACCCTGAGTTGTCCTCCAAGCAGCGAACGAATGACGAATTACTGTTAGGTCCCCCGATCATTTACATGCCCCCTCCGTATGCACCCTCCCAATCAGTAGTGCAACACCCACAACCCCCGAACACGAGCGAAAGCAGTACAGGGGCCTCGGCCCTCACGGCCTCCGCGCCGGCTGAGCCTCTTGTACCGAACCCGATGTCGACTACAACGCTAGATGACCATGAGATGGGAAAGAAAGAGTCCACCAGAATGAATCGATTAACTAAGGATGAAAGATCAGGAATCGATAGGATAGTAGGGACGCTGGTGGAGCGAAAAGAAAGTGAGGAGTATATAACAGACGTGTATAGCTCGTATGCCGACAGCCGCAGACGACACTTCGTCGTACGGCTCTGTTATCACGCCCTGAATGCATATGAGGACAGATACCACGATAAAGGTCCCGAAGGCTTAGCGGCTCTATATAGGAAGGTAGACATTGGGGAAGAAGGAGAGGGCGATGTAACGAACCTCTTCACTCGTACACTCGAGGTCTACCGACACCTTAAAGAACATGGACAGACCACCAAAACAGAAACCCCCATAGCAACTAAGCCCCAGGGAGGAAGGACCGATGCCATGATGCCCATTAAAGAAGCTGCCCCCTATTGGGTCCCCCCACGGGGTCAGGGAACACACGACGACATCAACCACCAAGATGCGAAGGGAAGGGTTGTATATAACTGGGTCTACCAGCCGTGGGACCGGCAAGATATTTTGACCTTTAGAAAGACTCTACCCGACTTGAGAAAGAACCCGACTGCCTTCTACACTGAATTGGGTACAGCCTTAGGCTCAACGATAATGACGTTGGCAGATATCGACTTGTTCTTTGGGCTATGCCTGCCGGCTGATGTGTGGAAACAAATCCGGAAAGTTGACCACGCTGAGCCGTTCGGATATACCTGGATACAACTCGATACCATAGATAAACAGCGAGAACCAGGACAGAAACCCCCGAAAGCCATCTTAGAGCTCCCAGACAAGATTGTACAAAAGCTGAAGACTCTAATCCCAGAAAGAAAGGTAGACTGGTCGATAGTGACGGCTTGCCGCCAGAAACCCCAGGAGGATGTGTCTGAATACTTCTCCCGATTCGAGACTGTGTTTTCCGATTACAGTGGCCAAGACATGACCACCGCAACCGGACACCACCTCTTTGTCCAGAATTATGTAAAGGGTCTGTCTCAAGAAGTTTCCCAGAAGCTACAGACCAGCGAGAGCAGTTGGGCAGCCTCCAAACCCGCAGCAATTCTCCAGATGGCCCAATACTACGAAAACCAGAAGAACGAGAACGATAGGGCGTCAGAGAAGAAGAAAAAGGAATTAAAGGAGAGGGTGATGATAGCACAGTTGCAAGGGGTGACCATAGGAAGGGAACCCCCAAAAGAGAATTACCAACCAACCGCCCCTAGAAAGCTACCCCCTAGAGACCATACACCTACACCCTACAACGGACGGAGAGACTTAGATGGAAATCAATGTGCGTTCTGTAGAGGGTTCGGACACTGGAAATCCCAGTGCCCGGTCCTTCTGGAAATAAACAAGAATAGGGACCCCAGAGACACAGCATATGACCCCAGAAACAGAGGACAGGGACGAGGGCACACGAACAACACCATCAACGACAGGCCAGGCAGACCAAACACCTTTGATCGCCCCCGCCAAAACCAGTGTCAGCAGTCCGACTATGAGAGCACTCATGACTTCGCATAGGACCGCCAGGGGCAAGGGAGGGATCCAGTCGAACTCCGTGTTGACCAGCAAGGTCCTTACGTCACCGCTAAGGTCTTGGGCACAAAATCTCCATTCCTGGTAGATACTGGGGCGACACGTAGTGCGTTATCTAAACGACTGATTCCTAGGGCACCCTTGTCTGGCTCACACGTAACCTCAATAGGCTTTGACGGAACGCCCTCCACTAACCCCTTATCAGCACCAATCTCCTTTGACTTAGAAGATAACACCACTGACACGACCTTTCTGCTCTCCTCCAACACCCCCGATGCTATTATGGGACTCGATTTGCTAAAACATTTTCGAGCCACTATCAGATGCTCCCCAGACGGAGTTCGAGTCATCCTACACGATAACCCAGATCTGTCCAGACCCTGTCACACACGGCGTATGCTCTCTATAACCGATGCTGATATGTCCCTACTCGACACATTACCTTCACATCTATGGGCTAAAACCGACTCAGATGTAGGGCGCATGGTGATCGACCCGGTACACATAACCGTCCGACCGGACGCAGTGCTCCCAAAGCTTCCACAGTATCGGATATCACCCGAAGGCGAGAAGGCATTGGTGGAAATCATCGAGTCCCTGGTCGAGGCAGGAGTGGTAGAAGAAGTAGTGAGTAATGTTTGCAACAGCCCTATCCTACCCATTGTAAAGAAGCAAGGCGAGGGGGATGAGAAAGCCTACCGTTTCATTGTTGACTTGCGAGAGGTTAACAAAGTAGTCATACCCCAGTACCCCGTAGTCTCAGACATCACCACCATCCTCACCCTGATTCCATCCACTGCCACCATCTTTACTGTTATTGACCTCAAGAACGCATTCTTTTCCATCCCCATCCACCCAGACAGCCGCTACCTGTTCGGCTTCACTTTAAAAGCCCGTTCGTACAGATTCTGCAGGGCACCCCAAGGCTACACTGAGAGTCCCAGTATTTACAGCCAAGCCCTCAAGAGGCAACTGGATGCAGTCCAACTACCCGATGGAGTGGTATTGATACAGTACGTCGATGACATTCTTTTGGCGGCCGACACCACTCCTCTTGCCGTCACAGCCACCATTCACCTCCTCCGCTTCCTTGCGGAGAACGGTCACAAGGTCTCCAGAAAGAAATTGCAATTCTGCCAGCCCCAGGTAACTTATCTAGGCCACCTACTATCCAAAGACGGGAGGAAACTTACCCCTGACCGAATTCAAACCATCCTAGAAACCCCTGTTCCCAAAACTCAGAAGCAAGTACGATCCCTAGTGGGCCTCACCTCCTTTTGTCGACAGTGGTTGCCAAACTTCAGTCTCACCATAAAGCCTCTGCTTTCCCTGCTGGCAAAGGATGTCCCCTTCCCCCTCCCCTGGACACCCGAATGCCAATCCTCCTTCAAAGAATTACGAGACGCCCTCTGCTCGGCCCCAGTCCTAGGAACCCCAGACTACACTAAACCTTTCTCCCTCTACACCCACGAAAGGGAGGGATGTGCGTTGTCTGTCCTAACCCAGTCCATAGGCCCTAAGCAACGCCCTTGTGCCTACTTCTCTGCCACTCTCGACCCTGTAGCCAGAGCCTTGCCCGCCTGCCTTCGAGCAGTAGCCGCCGCTGCTGTCTCTATCCGACAAAGTGAGGGGATCGTGCTCTCGAACCCCCTCACAGTATTGGTACCCCATGCTGTTGATACCCTCCTGAACCAAACCAAGACTCAACACCTGACTAGCGCACGACTGACTGGGTATGAACTGACTCTGCTTGCACCCCATATCACATTGAAACGATGCACCACTCTGAATCCAGCTACTCTACTACCTCTCCCTGACGCTGACCCCAATGCATCCCCTATACATGACTGCGTGACCCTCACCGACGAACAAACCAAGAGTAGGGTTGACCTCCGGGATACTGCCTTCCCGGACCCTGACGGAGAACTGTGGGTGGATGGCTCATGCATCAAGCTCCCTGATGGCACCACCTCAGCTGCCTATGCAGTCACCACAGCTCGAACAGTTGTTGAGACAGCCCGCATCACACAGCGGTCCGCACAGGCGGCTGAACTAATTGCCCTCACACGAGCCTGCATCCTGGCAGCAGGGACAACCGCAAACATTTACACAGACAGTCAGTATGCCTTTGGGGTAGTTCACCACTTCGGGCTCTTATGGAAAGAGAGGGGATTCTTGACTTCTCATGGCACACCCATCCTGCATGGAGATCTAGTCTCTGCCCTGACCGAAGCAGTCCTCCTCCCCACACGGATAGCTGTGATCAAATGCCAGGCACACAAGAAGATGACAGACATTATAGGTCAGGGAAATGCACTAGCTGACATTACTGCCCGAACCACAGCCGAGAATAGGTCCACGACCCGCATGTACGTGACCAGGTCACAAACTGAGAAATGGAAGGATGCTAGGGAAACGATTAGGGATATCCAACTAGCCAGCACACCACACGAATTAACTGAATGGGCCCGGGTAGGATTGAAGGACGATGACGGTTGTTGGCGAACTAAAGACTCGAACAAATGGTTGCTACCCGACTCATACTTGATCCCCATGCTGACCATGGCACACTCCCCCGCACACATAGGGTCTGCCCCCATGATCGAACTCATCTCCAAAGTCTGGCACAACGACAGAATACCAGACTCAGCCAAACGTCTGGTCCAACAATGCCTAGTATGCCTCCAACACAACCCTGGGAAAGGAACTGCTGTACCCCGGGGAGGGTTTGGGGTCCCCAATCACCCCTTTGAAGTCCTACAAATGGACTACGTCCAGCTAGAAAGGTGCCAAGGTTTAAAGTATGTGCTTGTCGTTGTGTGTGCCTTCAGCAAGTGGGTGGAAGCCTACCCGACCCATGATAACACCGCTATGACTACCGCAAAAGTACTACTGAAGGAGTTCTTCCCCCGATACGGCCTTTGTCGAATTTTGTGGAGCGACAATGGCCCCCACTTCGTAGCCGAAGTTATCCAACTCATCTTAAAAGGGTTGGGTGTAAAACAGAAGTTCCATGCGGTCTTCCATCCCCAATCTGCAGGCCTGGTTGAGCGACACAATGCCACATTGAAGCTTAAGATAGCAAAAATAGTCGCCACCACAGGACTAAGATGGCCAGACGCTCTCCCACTAGCATTGCTATCAATGCGTTCCACCCCCACCAAACACCACTTAACCCCTTACGAGGTCGTCTTTGGGCGGCCCATGAACCTTTGGACTGCACCAAAACCGACATCCATCCACGACGTCCCGGACGTCCTCATGTCTGACTATTTGTATAACCTAACTAAGACGTTGTCTGTTATCCATCAGCAGGTGCTGCACGCCATTCCCGATGTTTCCAGGGGCCCGGGAGTCGGGACACGACATCCAACCCGGTGACTTCGTCTTAGTGCGTAACTTCCAGCGCACCAAGAGTCTGGAGCCCCGGTGGACGGGCCCCCTGCAAGTCCTGATCACCACCCGAACAGCTCTTCGAGTGGAGGGGAAACGTAATTGGCTGCATGCAAACCACTGCAAGAAGGTATCACCGACCCTGACAACCACGGACAACATCACCGCCCAAGAGGAACTACTGGACAAAGACCGACCATCCCTGAGCCGCTGCCCGGATACAGAGACACTTGAGTTGATTGAATATCCCGATCCCACTGTGCCATCCAAAGAAGGGTATAACTTGCGACGAAAGGAGAGAACTTCGGCTAAGCAGACCACAGGCTAAGTGGAAATCTCAGAACGGTAGCCTAGTCACCTCAAAGGCCACCAGGAGAGAAACTAAAACAAAGTCTGTGGCTCTGCCCGCTACCGAGTCTCTTGAAGGTGATGGAAGCGCCCGACATGAAGATGATGGAAGCAACCGGACGTCCGAAGATCCACTTCAAAAACCCAAAGACTGACCGAATGCACAGCTTTAAGACAATAGCACTTTTCATTTCCCTTCTCTTTTGCCTTCTCCTCGTGGTTACCTTCTGGATCATGGAGGAGAGCACACCCGCTCATAAGACATTGCTGACTACCGTTCAACCTGCCACCACGAAAGAACACCATCTGATCTCACTTTCACCCCAACTCCGAGAAAGGCGTAAGGAGTTCTGGAATAACTCTTTTGTGCAGTTACTCCACCAACACAATCTTGCCACCAACGCCACTAACTGCTGGATCTGTGGATTGCTACCACATGCCACTGGGCACTCAATCCCTTTCATCCCTTCACCTTTTTCTGTCCATGGTTCCTGCCTCGCCTGGCTGATCCTCCTGCAGGAGAGCTACAAGGACAATGCCACCTCCGGCAGAACCATGTCACACTTCTACCATGGGTTCTGGCTGAACAAAACTGGTAGAACTTCCGCCCTCTTCTGCCCTCTGAGATCGAATACTTCCTTTCACATGGACATCCCTGCCAAAGAACGAGTCGAAATGCAAGTGTTCAACAATCCAGCCAGACCCACCTTCTCTTACCTCCGAAAACGGACGGCCGCCACCCTAACAGTGGCCCTGTCCGTCATCAACATCACTGGATCTGTATGCCTCGAAGGCCTGGGGGCACAGCTGGTGGGCCACAGCTCCTGCCTCATCACCCGAACATTGGACTCAGTTGACCCACCTTCCTTTGTTGCCTCCCCGAATATGTACTTCGTGTGTGGTACTAAGGCCTACACCTGGCTCCCGAAAGGTTGGGGAGGCACCTGCTACATCGCCTTTGTCCTTCCTCCAATGTATGTGGCTCCAGCAAACCATCACCGACAGAAACGTGCCAAAGACATTGTACAAACCGACTCCACCAGAGCACAGTTCATGGACGCAGTAAAGGGTCTTGTTCCGCTCTGGGGTCCGATGGCAAACAGCCGTGCCATCCGCCACTTAACCCAGGCAGTCGAAACAGCAATGAACATTACAGCTGGCGCCCTCGCCAACAACACCGCTGAGCTTCAGGCCGTCCGCCTGGTGGCTCTCCAGAACCGCCTTGTTCTAGATGTGGTTCTGGCTGACCGCGGAGGAGCATGCCGCATCATTGGGTCCAGCTGTTGTACCTACGTACCGGATAACTCACCCTCAGTCTACAAAGCAATTGAACACCTCCACAGACTGTCCACAGAGGTCCATCAAGAACAAGAGGAATGGTCACTGGGGAGTTGGTTTTGGGACGCTATTAAAGGTTGGGGATGGAGGCTGTTTTCATTCATCCTCATACCAATCATGATACTATGTGGATGTTGCTTGGGGATTCAGTGTCTGCCACCTTTATGTTCGCTTTTTATGAACTGCATCTGCCCTAAGACTTTGGACTTTGAAACTGAGCGGATGAAAGCTCTGAATGAGGTGGAGGTACGGGGTATTATGGGGATAGATCCAAACTAGGCAAGCTGGCGAGACATGTTAAAAGGGAGGACTGTGGAAATTTAGCGTGCAAACTGAACATTATCTGCGCCATCTTGCCTCTCCCCAGCGCCACGCACAGCGAATGCACGGCCGCCATTTTAGGCACCCCACTCTCTCCCCGCTCACTCTCGACCGCCAGCGCTTTCCCCTGGCGCTGCAAAGCATCCCCCGCGCGCTGGCCACCCCCGCTCTCTCATGCAGGCCATAAACCCTCTCCTTCTGCGCGACCCTGCTACGGAACCACTTCCGACCGACAACCCATACATGGTCATGCCTCTCCTTTGATAACCCCCTTCCTCTGCGCCCCATTGTCTGAACTAGTCCCAGGCCATCACCTAGCCCTGCGGATGCAGTTTATTGCCCCTACTGTAAGGGAAACACCCCACATCAAAGGGATTACAGTAGATCAAAGCCCCTACCCTCTGAGACCCGGCCGGCTGCACACACCCCCGGGAATTAGCGGAATTCCCTGCTGCGCGATAGCCATCTCCCACTGCGGGTAGAGTGGGAACTTCTACTGTATCAATGTGTGGGATCGGATCTGAGCCGGGGCTTCAGGGGATGTTCTTTCAGGCATCAAGGGAATCTCAAGAATATACTATGTGTAATAAAGTAATAAACCAGTGTATAAGAGACCAGGTCTCAGAGATGCAGTTAGAGCACCTCGTGACGATACCTTGCTGTCTGATCTGATGTGTTCTGCTCCGACGGAATAAAACTTTGTTTCCTGCCTTCCAGTCTCCGGCGCCTGCCTCTTTTATTGGTAAATTATCGAGTGGTATGAGAGGCGATTACCGCCGGGCAAATACTTGAAAGATTATCGACTGAAACTGCCGCTACCATTTAACAGGTATGGGCAGCCCCTAAACAGTGCTGGAGTTGCGTCGTGCTTGCGACACGACTCCAGCAATGCGCCGCCCTTACGCCATCAGATGCTTCACGCATCTGTTTATCCTTGCGCCACGATGCGCCGCATTGTAAATGCGGCGCATCTGTGGTGGCGCAATGGTAAACTTGTGTGGCGCATCTTTCCTGGCGCATCCCTGCTGATTTGCAGGGATGCGCCAGGAAACATAAATCTGCCCCATAATGTTTAACTGACGTTACAGTTGCGATTTGTAATATAACTTTACTTGACATTAAAAAAGCTTTGAAATTCACTAAAAAGAGAAAGTTTGAAGGGACTCCTAAGTTAATCAAAATGCTGTACCTGACAAAACCACTGAAATTCACCAGTGCGCGTTACATCACGTAACTAGCACCACGCCTGGCTTGTACTTCCACATATGACATCACTCCTGACACGTTCAATGACTGCATTGATAACATCCTTAATGACAAATGAAATTACATAATTGATAACAACGCTATGCACGGCGAGGGCACGGATTAGAGTTACTTTACCTGCAGCGAGACCCAGCGCCCTCACGCCAGGGGTGCCAGTCTGCTTTAGGGCACAAGTTCCAGTTACTTGAGGTATCTTGTCCTCTAAAGTAACTTAAACTCTCACCCCCCTCGCCATGCACAGTGTTGTCACCAATGATGTCATTTCAAATGCGTCAAGCGATCTTTTCAATGGTGTCATAGATCATGTAATGAGTGATGTAATATCTGAGGTGTAAAGAAAACGCCTCGTTTTGCAGGTTCACCCCCACATTTTTGGACTGTTGCCTCTGGTTTTTCGACTATGAGCGTGCACTGATGTCTGCTAGCCAGACCTCAGCGCTAGTCTTCTAACCCTAGATCACAGATATGTTTCATTGGGCCCACCCAATTGGCAAGTACTGACTTACTTATAGCTCACTAGGATATGGACCCAGGGTACCGAGGGCGTGCAAGGCAGCGTGTCCGGCCAAGGCTGCACCACTCTCTGCGCCACCCTGAGTGGATCTCAGCCGCCACTGCCGACTGGAAGGGCGGTGTTTGCACTGCTAGCTCGACGTTGCCAGTACAAGTAACGACACAGTCACCACTTTGCTTCGTGATATATGTAGGTCTCCCCCAAGGAAGGCCTATAGAGCCCTTCTGCAGTTAGCGAAATAGTATTAAGTAAGGCATACACTTTTCATACGTCTTAGCAGCAACACTTGCAAAATGTTGTTTTGCTCTGAAAAGGATACTAGCCCCGTTGGCTAACACGGGGTTACTTGAAGGAACCCCCGTCGGCTAACCTCTGAATGTGATCACCTAACACGTCCATGAATGGTATCAAACGAATTGAGGCATTAAACTGCCGACCTGATGCTCAGGTTGAATTTAATGTCACTGTTAAAGGGAAGCAACGTTAGAAAGTGACACACTGCACTCCGGCTAGACCAAAGCGCCCCTCACAAAGCTTTCTGCCTCCCTGGGAGATATGCAAACCACTGGCAGTCCCAGGAGCAAAGGAAGATGCCGCAGATGAGGTGTTACCTTCTCTCCCAGGTTTGCCACCGGGAGTCTTAGCCCAAAAGGCGAGCTTCAAAGTGGAAGCCTCCTTGAAGGGCTGAGAGCGACAACACCCCTCAGCAGGATGCCTTTTGTTCCTGCAGACGATTAGGAGACAGATCTAGAGAGGGAAATCCGGCCCCCATCTGGTTTGCATGTGGGCGTATAACCCAATGATAGCCACACCTCTAGGGTGGGATACCACTCTCCTGATGACCAAAGAAGGGTCTCGTCATCTTAAAAGGGGCAAGAAATGGGCAATCTGGGATATCCAGATCCTAAACCCAGCTGGAAACACATCCCTAGGGAGAAGGGGACCCAGGTGACCATTGGCTAGTAACCACGTGGTTCCCTCCGGGCTCTTTCCTGGGATACATGTGACACTCCTGGCTTCCTGACCCTCAGATCATGCTGGACTTGAAGAAATCCCTGAAGATCGACTGCCCTGCTGCACTTGAACTGCACGAAGAGAGTCTGCACGCTCAAGAGGACCGAACCTGCTGCACTTGAACTGCACGAAGAGAGTCTGCACACTCAAGAGGACTGAACCTGCTGCACTTGAACTGCACGAACAGAGTCTGCACGCTCAAGAGGACCGAACCTGCTGCACTTGAACTGCACGAAGAGAGTCTGCACGCTCAAGAGGACTGAACCTGCTGCACTTGAGCTGCACGAAGAGAGTCTGCACGCTCAAGAGGACCGAACCTGCTGCACTTGAACTGCACGAAGAGAGTCTGCACGCTCAAGAGGACTGAACCTGCTGCACTTGAACTGCACGAAGAGAGTCTGCACGCTCAAGAGGACCGAACCTGCTGCACTTGAACTGCACAAAGAGAGTCTGCACGCTCAAGAGGACTGAACCTGCTGCACTTGAACTGCACGAAGAGAGTCTGCACGCTCAAGAGGACCGAACCTGCTGCACTTGAACTGCACGAAGAGAGTCTGCACGCTCAAGAGGACCGAACCTGCTGCACTTGAACTGCACGAAGAGAGTCTGCACGCTCAAGAGGACCGAACCTGCTGCACTTGAACTGCACGAAGAGAGTCTGCACGCTCAAGAGGACTGAACCTGCTGCACTTGAACTGCACGAAGAGAGTCTGCACGCTCAAGAGGACCGAACCTGCTGCACTTGAACTGCACGAAGAGAGTCTGCACGCTCAAGAGGACCGAACCTGCTGCCCTTGAACTGCACGAAGAGAGTCTGCACGCTCAAGAGGACCGAACCTGCTGCACTTGAACTGCACGAAGAGAGTCTGCACGCTCAAGAGGACCGAACCTGCTGCACTTGAACTGCACGAAGAGAGTCTGCACGCTCAAGAGGACTGAACCTGCTGCACTTGAACTGCACGAAGAGAGTCTGCACGCTCAAGAGGACCGAACCTGCTGCACTTGAACTGCACGAAGAGAGTCTGCACGCTCAAGAGGACCGAACCTGCTGCCCTTGAACTGCACGAAGAGAGTCTGCACGCTCAAGAGGACCGAACCTGCTGCACTTTGGGCTAGTAAAGTTTGGACTGTGCCTGCGGCTTGTGGCTCGCAGACCAACATACCTCTGAAGGATTTAAAAAAAGAATTTAATACATCTTGTTATTTTTATATTTTTATGGGACTAGGCAGTGGTCGCAAAGACCAGTCCCTTCCTGCTGTAAAACATACTTTCATGAGCATTCACACAGGGGAAGGGGCCCTGGGGGTCCTTGGGGGCCCCTCCCTGTTTGTGAGTGGGTTACCACCACCTTCCAGCAGCCAGGATAGGTGAATCCACCCCACAAGGCACTGCTGCTTGGAAGGGAGGCTCTAAGAACACCCTTCCCTCAGAGAGGGTCCCTGAACCCATACAGGGGCTCTCTGACATGTTATCCAATCCCTGCCGGGGTTTAGGACTTTGAAAAACACATGTTCTTGTCACAAACCTGCTACCTACCGAATCACAGGGCTGGGGCCAGAAATGCACATGTACATCTGGTCCATGGTGTGAGCAACAATATGTAACCACAGCCTACAATTGGAAGGTGCATTCAGCTCTCAGTTAAAATCTCATTTCATTACCAGAGGTAAATACAAGCCCCACCCCCTTCACCCGCCCCCCACACCTGCCCCCGCCGCCCCCACCGGCCCCCTTTACTCCAAAGCTTTCATCATCTTCAGGTGACTTTGAGCCGCGGGTGGGGTCTGGCAGCTGCTGTTACAGGTTCCATTCATCAATCTATTCACAGATGACGGCTGCTGAGCCCGAGCCGGCCTCCTTTTCACACACGACCAGTAATGACTCTCATTAAATGTTCCCCATTGTTTCAGCATCTGGAGGCTGCTGTGGTTCCATCTGACTACATCCTGGGTGGGGGTGTGCGTTTGGTCATACCATCAGGTCAGTTCACTCGGAAATCTCCCTCCTTCAGGGGTTTCTCGCATAATTACAAGTATTACAGACATGCTCTCTGGTGCTTGCTAAAATATTACACATCAATCCACAGAAAGGGTCGTGCATTCTGGTAATGCAGGGGTTTGTGTCTGATTCAAGGGGTGTCCAGGAATGGATTCTGCAAGCACTTTACTCTCACTCCACAGACCTCTAGGAAGAGATGAAGGGACCCCCAGCAGCAGAGAGTTGTGTGTGACCCAGGAAACCCCTAGTAATGACGTCATGTAATGCAGGGGTTTGTGTCTGATTCAAGGGGCGTCCAGGAATGGATTCTGCAAGCACTTTACTCTCACTCCACAGACCTCTAGTAACAGATGAAGAGACCCCCGCAGCAGAGAGTTGTGTGTGACCCAGGAAACCCCTAGTAATGACGTCATGTAATGCAGGGGTTTGTGTCTGGTTCAAGGGGCGTCCAGGAATGGATTCTGCAACCACTTTACTCTCACTCCACAGACCTCTAGGAAGAGATGAAGGGACCCCCAGCAGCAAAGAGTTGTGTCTGACTCAGGAAACCCCTAGTAATGACGTCATGTAATGCAGGGGTTTGTGTCTGATTCAAGGGGCGTCCAGGAATGGATTCTGCAAGCACTTTACTCTCACTCCACAGACCTCTAGGAAGAGATGAAGGGACCCCCCGCAGCAAAGAGTTGTGTCTGACTCCAGCAACCCCTAGTAATGACGTCATGTAATGCAGGGGTTTGTGTCTGATTCAAGGGGTGTCCAGGAATGGATTCTGCAAGCACTTTACTCTCACTCCACAGACCTCTAGTAACAGATGAAGGGACCCCCAGCAGCAAAGAGTTGTGTCTGACCCAGGAAACCCCTAGTAATGACGTCATGTAATGCAGGGATTTGTGTCTGGTTCAAGGGGCGTCCAGGAATGGAGTCTGCAAGCACTTTACTCTCACTCCACAGACCTTTGGTAACAGATGAAGGGACCCCCAGCAGCAAAGAGTTGTGTCTGACTCAGGAAACCCCAAGTAATGACGTCATGTAATGCAGGGGTTTGTGTCTGATTCAAGGGACGTCCAGGAATGGATTCTGAAAGCACTTTACTCTCACTCCACAGACCTCTAGGAAGAGATGAAGGGACCCCCAGCAGCAAAGAGTTGTGTCTGACTCAGGAAACCCCTAGTAATGACGTCATGTAATGCAGGGGTTTGTGTCTGATTCAAGGGGCGTCCAGGAATGGATTCTGCAAGCACTTTACTCTCACTCCACAGACCTTTGGGAAGAGATGAAGGGACACCCAGCAGCAAAGAGCTGTGTCTGACTCCAGCAACCCCTAGTACTGACGTCATGTAATGCAGGGGTTTGTGTCTGGTTTAAGGGGTGTCCAGGAATGCATTCTGCAAGCACTTTACTCTCACTCCACAGACCTCTAGGAAGAGATGAAGGGACCCCCGCAGCAAAGAGTTGTGCCTGACCCCGGAAATCCCTAGTAATGACGTCATGTAATGCAGGGGTTTGTGTCTGATTCAAGGGGTGTCCAGGAATGGATTCTGCAAGCACTTTACTCACACTCCACAGACCTCTAGGAAGAGATGAAGGGACCCCCAGCAGCAAAGAGTTGTGTCTGACCCAGGAAACCCCTAGTAATGACGTCATGTAATGCAGGGGTTTGTGTCTGATTCAAGGGGCGTCCAGGAATGGATTCTGCAAGCACTTTACTCTCACTCCACAGACCTTTGGAAAGAGATGAAGGGACCCCCCGCAGCAGAGAGTTGTGTCTGACCCAGGAAACCCCTAGTAATGACGTCATGTAATGCAGGGATTTGTGTCTGGTTCAAGGGGCGTCCAGGAATGGAGTCTGCAAGCACTTTACTCTCACTCCACAGACCTCTAGGAAGAGATGAAGGGTTCCCCCAGCAGCAAAGAGTTGTGCCTGACCCCGGAAATCCCTAGTAATGACGTCATGTAATGCAGGGGTTTGTGTCTGATTCAAGGGGTGTCCAGGAATGGATTCTGCAAGCACTTTACTCTCACTCCACAGACCTCCAGGAAGAGATGAAGGGACCCCCAGCAGCAAAGAGTTGTGTCTGACCCAGGAAACCCCTAGTAATGACGTCATGTAATGCAGGGGTTTGTGTCTGATTCAAGGGGCGTCCAGGAATGGATTCTGCAAGCACTTTACTCTCACTCCACAGACCTTTGGAAAGAGATGAAGGGACCCCCCGCAGCAGAGAGTTGTGTCTGACTCAGGAAACCCCAAGTAATGACGTCATGTAATGCAGGGGTTTGTGTCTGATTCAAGGGGCGTCCAGGAATGGATTCTGCAAGCACTTTACTCTCACTCCACAGACCTCTAGTAACAGATAAAGGGACCCCCAGCAGCAAAGAGTTGTGTCTGACCCAGGAAACCCCTAGTAATGACGTCATGTAATGCAGGGGTTTGTGTCTGGTTCAAGGGGCGTCCAGGAATGGATTCTGCAAGCACTTTACTCTCACTCCACAGACCTTTGGTAACAGATGAAGGGACCCCCGCAGCAAAGAGTTGTGTCTGACTCCAGCAACCCCTAGTAATGACGTCATGTAATGCAGGGGTTTGTGTCTGGTTTAAGGGGTGTCCAGGAATGGATTCTGCAAGCACTTTACTCTCACTCCACAGACCTCTAGTAACAGATGAAGAGACCCCCAGCAGCAAAGAGTTGTGTCTGACTCCAGCAACCCCTAGTAATGACGTCATGTAATGCAGGGGTTTGTGTCTTGTTAGACGGACCGGGAGGGTCGGCCGAGGACAGGAGGAGAGGTCTCCGGGGAGAGCCGTCTCCAGCAATCGTACAGACGAATAACTTCCCCCCCACAGATGTACACCACACAAGGATAAGGTTTAACGTTCTTTATAAGCGATCTCTTAGGTATGATAGGATGGTACAAGGAGGTCTGGACTCAGGGGTCCCCTCGATTCTAGTCTCTTGGCTGGGAAAGGGGGTAGCGGGACAGTCTGGTTACCAATCTGGTAGATGCGATGATGGATAGCTCACAATCCTCGAGCTCGGTGTTCTAGCTGGACGGGCCGCGGCAGCGCCAGCAGGTCCCGGTGAAGGTGGTCGTTACACGGTCCGCAGCAGCGCCAGCAGGTCCCGACAAAGGTGGTCGTTACACGGTCCGCGGCAGCGCCAGCAGGTCCCGACAAAGGTGGTGGTTCCAACGGTCCGCGGCAGCGCCAGCAGGTCCCGACAAAGGTGGTGGTTCCAACGGTCCGCGGCAGCGCCAGCAGGTCCCGACAAAGGTGGTAGTTGCAACGGTCCGCGGCAGCGCCAGCAGGTCCCGACGAGGATGGAGGATGTAGAAGGCCGCGGCAGCGCCAGCAGGCAGGACGATAGTTCACAAGGCAGGGCTACGGCAGCGCCGGTAGTCCGTCAAGGATGAGTTCTTCTCGGTGTCTCTCGACTCCAGGATACAACTGCCTTCCTGCTCTGGAGCTGTCCTAGTTATAGGTCTGGCGCCCTTTGATGTCCGGACCCTCGCACTTGGAGGTCGGGAGGTCCGGGATGAGGGAGTCCAGACACCCAGCAGGGGGGTGGAGCCAGCGCCCGGGGAGCTGGAGGGCGATCGGCACCTGGCGGGGGAGAGCCATCGACACTTCTTTCTCCCATCGACCTGCCAAGTGGTCCGTTCACCTCCTGGGTGGATGGTGGTGCCGGGATGTCGGGGCCTGGCCAGGCCCAGGGTTAGGGTCGAGCTGAGGCCACGCGGCCTCGTGGTGCAGTGTCCAAGATGGCGGCAGGTCCGGCCGAGGGAGCCGGTAGTGGTTCGGCCCCATGATACAGAGATGTCCGGGGGCAGGAGTTCCGTCTGGAGACGGGGTGCGGGTTGTTTCTGTGGGTAACACCTGGAGGGCTGGGGCTTGGGCCCTGTCATGCGGGGAGGGAGCAAGCCCTTTATGTGGCCTGTCCAACATGCGTCCCCCCCAGCTGAAGGCGGGGAGAGTCACCCATCCTCTTGGGGACTCTCCTCGTCGAGGCGGAAAAAGCGTGACAGGCCATCTGCGTTGGCGTGGTCTTGGCCCGGTCGATGTTCCACAGTGAAGTCCATCCCCTGCAGGGAGATGGACCAGCGCAATAGTTTGGGGTTTTCCCCCCGCATCTGCATTAGCCATTGCAGAAGTCGATGATCTGTTTGCACCCGGAAGTGGGTACCGAAGAGATAGGGCCGGAGCTTTTTGAGGGCCCACACCACTGCGAAGGCCTCCCTCTCGATGGTGCTCCAGCGCCGTTCTCGGGCCAGGAGGCGTCTGCTGATGAAGGCCACCGGTTGGTCAAGTCCCTCGGGGTTCAGCTGGGAGAGGACCGCCCCGATGCCATGGTCGGAGGCATCTGTTTGCACAATGAATTCCCGACTGTAGTCGGGGGCCTGGAGCACCGGGGCAGTGCACATGGCGGCTTTCAGCTTCTCGAAGGCCGCTTGACAGTCTGGGGTCCAGTTGATCTTCTTCGGGTGGTTCTTGGATGTGAGTCCCGTGAGGGGCCCCACAATGCTGCCATAGTCCCTCACGAACCGCCGGTAGTAGCCGGTGAGCCCCAAGAAGGCTCGGACCTCGGTCTGCGTTACTGGGGGCTGCCAGGACTGGATGGCAGCGATTTTGAGTTGCAGAGGGGCCACCAGACCGCTTCCCACCTGGTGTCCGAGGTAGGTCACGGATCCCTGACCAATTTGGCACTTGCCGGCCTTGATTGTGAGGCCGGCCCGCTGGAGGGCCGGCAGGACCTCTCGGAGGTGGTGGAGGTGGTCGGACCAGTGGTGGCTGTACACAGCGATATCGTCCAGGTAGGCGGCGCTGAACTCCTCGAGCCCCGCCAAGACCTGGTTCACTAGTCGCTGAAAAGTAGCTGGGGCATTCTTCATGCCGAAGGGCATGACTTTGAAGTGGTAGTGGCCATCGGGGGTAGAAAAGGCGGACCGTTCTTGGGCCCGGGGTGTGAGACCGATCTGCCAGTAGCCCGCTGTCAGGTCGAAGATGCTGAGGTAGCGGGCAGCCCCCATGCGGTCGATCAATTCATCCGCTCGGGGGATGGGATGAGCGTCGGTTCTGGTGACAACATTCAAGCCCCGATAGTCGACGCAGAATCGGAGCTCAGGAGTAGTGCCGGGGGTAGCAGCTTTGGGGACCAGCACGACCGGGCTGGCCCAGGGGCTGTCCGAGGGCTCGATGACCCCGAGCGTGAGCATCTTGGATACTTCCTCTTGGATGCAGGCCCGCACCCGATCTGGTACGCGGTATGCCCGGTGTCTGATAGGGGACTGTCCCCAGTGTCCACGTCGTGCAAGCACCAGGGGGTGACCCCTGGGGTGAGGGAAAACAAGGCAGCAAACTGCAGCAGGAGGTCTCGGCAGCCTTGGCGCTGTTCCGGGGTGAGGGCATCGGAGAGCCGGACCCCGTCCACGGAACCATCTTTCTCCCGAGTCTTCAGGAGATCAGGGAGAGGCTCGGAGTCTTCTTCCGTTCCACTGTCTGTAGCCATCAGGAGGCTGAGCTCCGAGCGCACAAAGTGGGGTTTGAGTCTGTTGGTGTGGAGGACCCGGAGGGGGTTCCGGGGAGATTCCATATCGATGAGATAGGTGACGGGGCTCTTGCGTTCGACCACTTTGAAGGGCCCCGTCCACTTGTCCTGCAAGGCACATGGTTCGGTGGGGGACATCACCCACACTTGTTGGCCAGGTTCGAATTCGATGGAAGAGGCATTTTGATCGTACCATTTTTTCATGTCCTCCTGACTGGCCTCAAGATTCGCTTTTGCCACTTCTCGGAATCGCCTGGTCTGATTGCGTAGGGTCAGGAGGTACTTGAAGACGTCTGAAGGGGTCTTTAGGGGGGCCATCTCCCAACCTTCTTTGACTAGGCTGAGGGGCCCTCGCACAGGGTGCCCGTACAAGAGTTCGAAAGGGCTAAAGCCGAGGGACTTCTGGGGAACTTCTCGATAGGCGAAGAGGAGGCACGGAAGTAGTACATCCCACTGGCGACGGAGGGGCTCTTCCAATCCCCCAATCATTCCCTTGAGCGTGCGGTTGAATCGCTCGACTAGTCCGTTTCCTTGAGGGTGATAGGGGGTCGTGAATCGGTAGGTGACCCCGCACTGTTGCCAGAGGGACTTCATATACTTCGAAATAAAGTTTGTGCCTCTGTCGCTGACGACTTCTCGGGGGAAGCCCACCCGGGAGAAGATCCCCATTAAGGCCCTGCCGACCACCGGGGCTGTTACAGTTCGCAGGGGCACAGCCTCGGGGTAGCGTGTGGCGTGGTCCACCAGTACCAGGATGAACCGATGTCCTTGTGCTGTACGGGGGTCCAGGGGCCCCACAATGTCTATTCCCACCCTCTCGAACGGGGTGGTGACAACTGGGAAGGGTTGCAGAGGTGCTTTGAGTTTGCGGCCGCTCTTCCCGCTGGCCTGGCACGTGGGGCAGGACCGGCAGTGGTTGAGGACGTCGTTCCTCATCTTTGGCCAGAAAAAGTGGGTCACCAGGCGACTGTAGGTTTTGTCCTGGCCCAGGTGTCCAGCCAGAGGGACATCGTGGGCCAGAGTTTAACAGGAAGTCTCTAAAACGGAGGGGCACCACCAGCACTCGACTGGCCCCTAACTCCGCGATTCTCTGTTCGCTGTACAATAGGTCGTTGTCCCAATAGATCCAATGGGCTCCGGTGGTGTCCCCTGCGCTTTGGGCGAGGGCTTACTGGCGGAGTCCCTCGAGGGAGGGACAGGTCTTCTGTTCTTGACGGAACTGTTCCTGGGTGGGCCCCCCTTCTTGACGCCACTGAGCCAGGTCGGGAAGGTCCTGGGGCTGAGCGACCCCTTCGGGGGTTTGCTCTGGGGGGTCGGTATAGTCGGTGTCCTCTACTGGAGCGATCGGGGGAGGAGGTGCAGGCCATTCTGGTTCTTCTGGTCGGGGGATGGCACGGGCGGCCATGGACCGGGTGGTTACGCACGCCCAGTCCGGGAGGCCCAACATCCCCAGGTGTTCTCTTCTTTCTACTGCGGCCCACGGGGAACTCTCAAGATCATTCCCCAGGAGACAGTCCACGGGGGCATCATCCCGGACCGTCACCTTCAACATGCCGGAGACTCCTCCCCATTCGAAGGGGACGCAGGCCATCCGACATAGACTCTCTGAATTGTCGGCTGAGCGGACGGGGCAGAGAATGTTCGGCAGGATCTGCTCTGGTTTTACCAGGTGACAGCGGACGGCCATCACACTGGCCCCCGTGTCACGTAGTGCTTCGGCCCGGCACCCATTAATGTTCACCCACTGGCTATATTTTCTGGTGTTGGCGGGTAGGGGAGCCCGCGGGACCATGTCTCTTCCCCCTAGGCACGCTAGAACCATGGCGGCCGGTTCCCACTCTTGTTGTGCCTGTTCGTATTCTTCCTGTTCTTCGGAGATTTGTTCTCCCCCCAGGGCGGCGGCAGCTACCTGGCGGGGTCTCGGAGTTTGGTTCTGTGGACAGTTTGGGTCATTGGCGTAGTGGCCGACTCGCTGGCATCGGTGATACGTGACGTTGGCTCGGAACCACGGGCGCATCGGGGGGTTGCCCCGGCTGGCCGGGGGCGGGGTGCTGGCAGCGGGAGCGGCCGGGACGGTGTCTCTCCCTCGTCCCTGGCCTCCTCCACCTCCTCGGGGACGGTGCTGACCTTGGTTGTTCCGGTGCTGTTCGTGTGGCCCTCTCCGGCCCACTCGGGTGCTTTCCCACCGGTCAGCTTCGGCGGCGAGTTGCCGTGGGTCAGTCAATTTACTGTCGAGGAGGTGCTGCCTGAGCTCGACGAAGCAGTTGTTAGAGAGGTGCTCCCACACCATGAGATTAAAAAGTTGCTCGTAGGTCGTTACGTGGCTTCCCTTGATCCAACCCTCGAAGGCTCGGCTGAAATAGTTGACATATTCCACCCAGGTTGTACCCGGGATCCGGGTGCAGTCTCGAAACCTCTGGCGGTACATTTCGGGTGTGAGCCCATAACGGGTGAGGAGGGCAGCCTTCATGTGGTCATAGGATGACATCTGATGGTCTGTGTTAGACGGACCGGGAGGGTCGGCCGAGGACAAGGGGAGAGGTCTCCGGGGAGAGCCGTCTCCAGCGATCGTACAGAAAAATAACTTCCCCCCCACAGACAGATACCACACAAGGAGATGAGTTAGCGTTCTTTATAAGCACTTCTTAAGGTACGATGACAAAGTACAAGGAGGTCTGGACTCAGGGGTCCCCTCGATTCAAGTCTCTCAAGATGGGGAAAGGGGGTAGCGGGACAGTCTGGTTACCAGTCTGGTAGTTGAGGTGGTGTGGTGGGTAGCTCACAATCCTCGAGCTTAGGTGGTCTCGCTGGTACGGGCCGCGGCAGCGCCAGCAGGTCCCAGTGAAGATGGTCGATACACGGGCCGCGGCAGCGCCAGCAGGTCCCAGAGAAGATGGTCGATGTACCCTCCGCGGCAGCGCCAGCAGGTCCCAGTGAAGATGATCGTTACAACGGGCCGCGGCAGCGCCAGCAGGTCCCGACGAGGATGGATGTTGCAGAAGGCCGCGGCAGCGCCAGCAGGCAGGACGATAGATCACAAGATAGGGCTACGGCAGCGCCAGTAGTCCGTCAAGGCTGAGTTCTCTCGGTGTCTCTCGACTCCAGGATACAACTGCCTTCCTGCTCCGCAGCTGCTCCAGTTATAGGGCAGGTGCCCTTTGATGACCGGACCCTCGCACTTGGGGGTCGGAGGGTCCGGGATGAAGGTGTCCAGACACCCAGCGGGGGGTGGAGCCGGTGCCTGGGGGGAGCTGGAGGCGATCGTCACCTGGCGGGGGAGAGTCCTTGGCACTTCGTCCTCCCATTGACCTGCCAAGTGATCCGCTCACCTCCTGGGTGGATGGTGGTGCCGGGATGTCGGGGCCGGCCAGGCCCAGGGTTAGGGTCGGGGGGAGGCCACGCGGCCTCGTGGCGCAGGGCCCAAGATGGCGGCTTGACCCGGCCGAGGGAGCCGGTGGTGGCTTGGGCCCGTGCTATAGGGAGATCCAAGGGCAGGAGTTCCGTCGGGCGACGGGGTGCGAGTGATTCTCGTGGGCCGCGCCTGGGGGGCCGGGGCCTGGGCCCTGTCATGCGGGGAGGGCGCAAGCCCCTCGTGTGGCCTGTCCAACATGCGTCCCCCCCAGCTGAAGGCGGGGAGAGTCACCCATCTCCTTGGGGACTCTCTTCGTCGAGGCGGAAGAAGCGGGACAGGCCATCTGCGTTGGCGTGGTCTTGGCCCGGTCGGTGCTCCACGGTGAAGTCCATTCCCTGCAGGGAGATGGACCAGCGCAGTAGTTTGGGGTTTTCCCCCCGCATCTGCATCAGCCACTGCAGGGGTCTATGGTCGGTTTGTACCCGGAAGTGGGTCCCGAAGAGATAGGGCCGGAGCTTCTTGAGGGCCCACACCACTGCGAAGGCCTCCCTCTCGATGGTGCTCCAGCGCTGCTCTCGGCCCAGGAGACGTCGGCTGATGAAGGCCACCGGCTGGTCATGACCCTCGGGGTTCACTTGGGAAAGAACCGCTCCGATGCCGTGGTCGGAGGCGTCTGTCTGTACTACGAATTCTCGACTGTAATCGGGGGCCTGGAGCACAGGGGCGGTGCACAGGGCGGCCTTCAGCTTTTCGAAGGCCGCTTGACAATCGGGGGTCCAGTTAATCCGCTTTGGTTGGTTCTTGGACGTGAGACCCGTGAGGGGCCCCACAATGCTGCCGTAGTCCCTCACGAACCGCCGGTAGTAGCCGGTGAGCCCCAAGAAGGCTCGGACTTCGGTCTGAGTGACGGGGGGCTGCCAGGACTGGATGGCAGCAATCTTAAGTTGCAGTGGGGCCACCAGCCCGCTCCCCACCTGGTGCCCCAGGTAGGTCACGGACCCTTGACCAATTTGGCATTTGCCGGCCTTAATCGTGAGGCCGGCCCGCTGGAGGGCCTGTAGGACCTCCTGGAGGTGGAGGAGGTGGTCGGACCAGTGGCGGCTGTATACAGCGATATCGTCCAGGTAGGCAGCGCTGAACTCTTCGAGCCCCGCCAAGACCTGGTTCACAAGACGTTGAAATGTAGCGGGGGCGTTCTTCATGCCGAAGGGCATGACCTTGAAGTGGTAGTGGCCATCGGGGGTAGAGAAGGCGGATCGTTCCTGAGCTCGGGGTGTGAGACCGATCTGCCAGTAGCCCGCTGTTAGGTCGAAGGTACTGAGGTAGCGGGCGGCCCCCAGTCGGTCGATCAATTCATCCGCTCTGGGGATAGGATGAGCGTCGGTTCGGCCCCGGTAGTCGACGCAGAATCTCAGTTCAGGTGTGGTGCCGGGGGCAGCGGCTTTGGGGACCAATACGGTGTCTACGTCGTGCAAGCACCAAGGGGTGACCCCGGGAGTGAGGGAGAACAGTGAAGCGAACCGCAGCAGGAGGTCCCGGCAGCCCTGGCGTTGCTCCGGGGTGAGGGCCTCGGAAAGCCGGACCCCGTCCACGGAACCGTCTCTCTCCTGAGTCTTTAGGAGATCAGGGAGAGGCTCGGAGTCTTCTTCCGCCCCACTGTCTGTAGCCATCAGGAGGCTGAGTTCTGAGCGCACAAAGTGTGGTTTGAGTCTGTTGGTGTGGAGGACCCGAAGGGGGTTCCGGGTGGTCCCCATGTCGATGAGGTAAGTGACGGGGCTTTTGCGCTCGACCACCTTGAAGGGCCCCGTCCACTTATCTTGCAAGGCACATGGTTCGGTGGGGGACATCACCCACACTTGTTGTCCCGGTTCGAACTCGACGGAGGAGGCATTGTGATCATACCATCTCTTCATGTCTTCCTGGCTGGCCTCGAGGTTCGCCTTGGCCATCTCCCTGAAGCGCCGGGTCTGATTACGTAGGGCCAGGAGGTACTTGAAGACGTCTGGAGGGGTCTTTAGGGGGGCCATCTCCCAACCTTCTTTGACTAGGCTGAGGGGCCCTCGCACAGGGTGCCCGTACAGGAGTTCGAAGGGGCTAAAACCGAGGGACTTCTGGGGAACTTCCCGGTAGGCGAAGAGGAGGCACGGGAGTAGTACATCCCACTGGCGACGGAGGGGCTCTTCCAATCCCCCAATCATCCCCTTGAGAGTGCGGTTGAATCGCTCCACTAGTCCGTTCCCTTGGGGGTGATAGGGGGTCGTGAATCGGTAGGTGACCCCGCACTGTTGCCAGAGGGACTTCATGTATTTGGAGATGAAGTTCGTGCCTCGGTCGCTGACGACTTCTCGGGGGAAGCCCACCCGGGAGACGATCCCCATTAGGGCCCGGCCAACCACCGGAGCTGTTACTGTTCGGAGAGGCACCGCCTCGGGGTAGCGGGTGGCGTGATCCACCAGTACTAGGATGAACCTATGTCCTTGTGCCGTGCGGGGGTCCAGGGGCCCCACAATGTCTATTCCTACCCTCTCGAACGGGGTGGTGACCACCGGGAAGGGTTGTAGAGGGGCCTTCAGCTTACGGCCACTTTTCCCGCTGGCCTGGCACGTGGGGCAGGACCGGCAGTGGTTCAGGACGTCGTTCCGCATTTTCGGCCAGAAAAAGTGGGTCACTAGGTGACTGTAAGTTTTGTCTTGGCCCAGGTGTCCAGCCAGGGGGACATCGTGGGCCAGATTGAGCAGGAAGTTTCTGAAGCGGAGAGGTACCACCAGTACTCGACCGGCCCCTAGCTCTGCGATCCTCTGTTCGCTGTATAGCAGGTCGTTCTCCCAGTAGACCCAGTGAGTTCCGGTGGAGTCCCCTGCGCTCTGGGCGCTGGCTTGTTGGCGGAGTCCCTCGAGGGAGGGGCAGGTCTTTTGCTCCTGGCGGAACTGTTCTTGGGTGGGCCCCCCTTCTTGACGCCACTGAGCCAGGCCGGGGACGTCCTGGAGGTGCGCGTCCCCTTCGGTCGTTGGCTCCGGGGGGTCGGCCTCATCGTTGTCTTCTACTGGGGCGACCGGGGGCGGAGGTGCTGGCCATTCCGGTTCTTCTGGTCGGGGAACGGTACGGGCTGCCCTGGACCGGGTGGTTACGCAGGCCCAGTCCGGGAGGCCCAGCATCCCCAGGTGCTCTCTTCTCTCGACGGTGGCCCATTGGGAACTCTCAAGGTCATTCCTCAGGAGGCAGTCCACGGGGGCATCATCCCGGACCGTCACTTTCAACAGACCGGAGACCCCTCCCCATTCGAAGGGGACGCAGGCCATTTGACACAGACTTTCGGAATTGTCAGCTGAGCGGACGGGGCAGAGAATGTTCGGTAGGATCTGCTCTGGTTTCACCAGGTGACAGCGGACGGCCGTCACACTGGCGCCTGTGTCACGTAAGGCCTCGGCCCGATGCCCATTAATGGTCACCCACTGACCGTATTTCCTGGTGTTGGCGGGTAGGGGAGCCCGCGGGACTATGTCTCTTCCCCCTAAGCACGCTAGAACCATGGCGGCCGGTTCCCACTCTTGCTGGGCCGGCTCATACTCTTCCTGTCCCTCTGACAGTCGTTCTTCCCCCAGGGCGGCGGCAGCTACCTGGCGGGGCTTGGGCGTCTGGTTCTGCGGGCAGCTCGGGTCATTGGCGTAATGGCCGACTCGCTGGCATCGGTGGCACGTGACATTGGCTCGGAACCCTGGACGCATCGGGGGGTTTCCCCGGCCGGCCGGGGGCGGGGTGCTGGCCACGGGTGTTGCCGGGAGGGTGTCTCTCCCTCGCCCCTGGCCTCCTCCTCCTCCCCGAGGACGGTGCTGGCCTTGGTTGCTTCGGTTCTGCTCGTGCGGTCCTCTCCGGCCCACTCGGGTGCTCTCCCATCGGTCAGCTTCAGCGGCGAGCTGCCGGGGGTCGGTCAATTTACTGTCGAGGAGGTGCTGCCTGAGCTCGACGAAGCAGTTGTTTGACAGGTGTTCCCATACCATGAGGTTAAAGAGTTGTTCGTAGGTCGTTACATGGCTCCCCTTGATCCACCCCTCGAAGGCTCTGCTGAAATAGTTTACGTACTCCACCCAAGTTGTACCCGGGATCCGGGTGCAATCTCTGAACCTCTGGCGGTACATCTCGGGTGTGAGGCCGTAGCGGGTGAGGAGGGCAGCCTTCATGTGGTCGTAGGACGACATTTGGTGATCTGGGAGCTGCAACAGGGCATCGCGACCTTCGTTGACGAACCTCCCCCATAGTCCAGCTCCCCAATCACTCCGGTCGATTCGGTGGGAGGTCATGGCGATCTCGTAGGCTTTGAACCACTGCTGTATGTCGTCTTCTCGGACATACTCTCGGACAACATCCTTGGGGATGTGGACTTTTTTCTCGGTTGCCCCTGGGGTGTGCGGTCGCTCAGGCACCCCCGTCTCTTTATTCTGTTTCCGAAGTTCTATTTCCGCCAGTTTGCGTTCGTGTTCGAGTGTTATTCTTTTTTCCTCAAGCTCTCTCTGTCTCTGTTTTTCTTCTCGCTCCTCTCGGAGCCGCAGATGCTCTAGATTTAGTTTCTGCTCGGCTAACTTTAGTTCACCGTCCATCTTGAGTCGTGCCATTTCCAACTCGTGTAATCTGGTCCTTTCTCTTTCCTGGATCTCCTCCTGCGAGAGGCCCGTTCCCCTCTCCTCGGGAGCCGTGGCGTTCCCCTGTGGTGCGACACTGTTTTGGTCGGAGGATCCGGTGATCCCCGTTTCTGCCCACGACTCAAGGGCGCGCTTCAAATCCTCTTTGGTACTCAGGCCGGTGGTAGCAATGCCTAGTTCCATGCAGAATTGTTTAAGTTCGCGGTGGTTATACTCTTCCAACTTATCCATTTGGAACTTTTCAGTGGAACCGCTATCTTTAGCTGACATCGTGTTTTTGTCGTGGGGTGAGCTACTCTCTGTACGATTACGCGTTGATTCAGATCGCGCCGCTGGCCACCAATGTTAGACGGACCGGGAGGGTCGGCCGAGGACAAGGGGAGAGGTCTCCGGGGAGAGCCATCTCCAGCGATCGTACAGACAAATAACTTCCCCCCCACAGACAGATACCACACAAGGAGATGAGTTAGCGTTCTTTATAAGCACTTCTTAAGGTACGATGACAAAGTACAAGGAGGTCTGGACTCAGGGGTCCCCTCGATTCAAGTCTCTCAAGATGGGGAAAGGGGGTAGCGGGACAGTCTGGTTACCAGTCTGGTAGTTGAGGTGGTGTGGTGGGTAGCTCACAATCCTCGAGCTTAGGTGGTCTCGCTGGTACGGGCCGCGGCAGCGCCAGCAGGTCCCAGTGAAGATGGTCGATACACGGGCCGCGGCAGCGCCAGCAGGTCCCAGAGAAGATGGTCGATGTACGGTCCGCGGCAGCGCCAGCAGGTCCCGGTGAAGATGATCGTTACAACAGGCCGCGGCAGCGCCAGCAGGTCCCGACGAGGATGGATGTTGCAGAAGGCCGCGGCAGCGCCAGCAGGCAGGACGATAGATCACAAGATAGGGCTACGGCAGCGCCAGTAGTCCGTCAAGGCTGAGTTCTCTCGGTGTCTCTCGACTCCAGGATACAACTGCCTTCCTGCTCCGCAGCTGCTCCAGTTATAGGGCAGGTGCCCTTTGATGACCGGACCCTCGCACTTGGGGGTCGGAGGGTCCGGGATGAAGGTGTCCAGACACCCAGCGGGGGGTGGAGCCGGTGCCTGGGGGGAGCTGGAGGCGATCGTCACCTGGCGGGGGAGAGTCCTTGGCACTTCGTCCTCCCATTGACCTGCCAAGTGATCCGCTCACCTCCTGGGTGGATGGTGGTGCCGGGATGTCGGGGCCGGCCAGGCCCAGGGTTAGGGTCGGGGGGAGGCCACGCGGCCTCGTGGCGCAGGGCCCAAGATGGCGGCTTGACCCGGCCGAGGGAGCCGGTGGTGGCTTGGGCCCGTGCTATAGGGAGATCCAAGGGCAGGAGTTCCGTCGGGCGACGGGGTGCGAGTGATTCTCGTGGGCCGCGCCTGGGGGGCCGGGGCCTGGGCCCTGTCATGCGGGGAGGGCGCAAGCCCCTCGTGTGGCCTGTCCAACATGCGTCCCCCCCAGCTGAAGGCGGGGAGAGTCACCCATCTCCTTGGGGACTCTCTTCGTCGAGGCGGAAGAAGCGGGACAGGCCATCTGCGTTGGCGTGGTCTTGGCCCGGTCGGTGCTCCACGGTGAAGTCCATTCCCTGCAGGGAGATGGACCAGCGCAGTAGTTTGGGGTTTTCCCCCCGCATCTGCATCAGCCACTGCAGGGGTCTATGGTCGGTTTGTACCCGGAAGTGGGTCCCGAAGAGATAGGGCCGGAGCTTCTTGAGGGCCCACACCACTGCGAAGGCCTCCCTCTCGATGGTGCTCCAGCGCTGCTCTCGGCCCAGGAGACGTCGGCTGATGAAGGCCACCGGCTGGTCATGACCCTCGGGGTTCACTTGGGAAAGAACCGCTCCGATGCCGTGGTCGGAGGCGTCTGTCTGTACTACGAATTCTCGACTGTAATCGGGGGCCTGGAGCACAGGGGCGGTGCACAGGGCGGCCTTCAGCTTTTCGAAGGCCGCTTGACAATCGGGGGTCCAGTTAATCCGCTTTGGTTGGTTCTTGGACGTGAGACCCGTGAGGGGCCCCACAATGCTGCCGTAGTCCCTCACGAACCGCCGTTAGTAGCCGGTGAGCCCCAAGAAGGCTCGGACTTCGGTCTGAGTGACGGGGGGCTGCCAGGACTGGATGGCAGCAATCTTAAGTTGCAGTGGGGCCACCAGCCCGCTCCCCACCTGGTGCCCCAGGTAGGTCACGGACCCTTGACCAATTTGGCATTTGCCGGCCTTAATCGTGAGGCCGGCCCGCTGGAGGGCCTGTAGGACCTCCTGGAGGTGGAGGAGGTGGTCGGACCAGTGGCGGCTGTATACAGCGATATCGTCCAGGTAGGCAGCGCTGAACTCTTCGAGCCCCGCCAAGACCTGGTTCACAAGACGTTGAAATGTAGCGGGGGCGTTCTTCATGCCGAAGGGCATGACCTTGAAGTGGTAGTGGCCATCGGGGGTAGAGAAGGCGGATCGTTCCTGAGCTCGGGGTGTGAGACCGATCTGCCAGTAGCCCGCTGTTAGGTCGAAGGTACTGAGGTAGCGGGCGGCCCCCAGTCGGTCGATCAATTCATCCGCTCTGGGGATAGGATGAGCGTCGGTTCGGGTGACAGCGTTCAAGCCCCGGTAGTCGACGCAGAATCTCAGTTCAGGTGTGGTGCCGGGGGCAGCGGCTTTGGGGACCAATACGGTGTCTACGTCGTGCAAGCACCAAGGGGTGACCCCGGGAGTGAGGGAGAACAGTGAAGCGAACCGCAGCAGGAGGTCCCGGCAGCCCTGGCGTTGCTCCGGGGTGAGGGCCTCGGAAAGCCGGACCCCGTCCACGGAACCGTCTCTCTCCTGAGTCTTCAGGAGATCAGGGAGAGGCTCGGAGTCTTCTTCCGCCCCACTGTCTGTAGCCATCAGGAGGCTGAGTTCTGAGCGCACAAAGTGTGGTTTGAGTCTGTTGGTGTGGAGGACCCGAAGGGGGTTCCGGGTGGTCCCCATGTCGATGAGGTAAGTGACGGGGCTTTTGCGCTCGACCACCTTGAAGGGCCCCGTCCACTTATCTTGGAAGGCACATGGTTCGGTGGGGGACATCACCCACACTTGTTGTCCCGGTTCGAACTCGACGGAGGAGGCATTGTGATCATACCATCTCTTCATGTCTTCCTGGCTGGCCTCGAGGTTCGCCTTGGCCATCTCCCTGAAGCGCCGGGTCTGATTACGTAGGGCCAGGAGGTACTTGAAGACGTCTGGAGGGGTCTTTAGGGGGGCCATCTCCCAACCTTCTTTGACTAGGCTGAGGGGCCCTCGCACAGGGTGCCCGTACAGGAGTTCGAAGGGGCTAAAACCGAGGGACTTCTGGGGAACTTCCCGGTAGGCGAAGAGGAGGCACGGGAGTAGTACATCCCACTGGCGACGGAGGGGCTCTTCCAATCCCCCAATCATCCCCTTGAGAGTGCGGTTGAATCGCTCCACTAGTCCGTTCCCTTGGGGGTGATAGGGGGTCGTGAATCGGTAGGTGACCCCGCACTGTTGCCAGAGGGACTTCATGTATTTGGAGATGAAGTTCGTGCCTCGGTCGCTGACGACTTCTCGGGGGAAGCCCACCCGGGAGACGATCCCCATTAGGGCCCGGCCAACCACCGGAGCTGTTACTGTTCGGAGAGGCACCGCCTCGGGGTAGCGGGTGGCGTGATCCACCAGTACTAGGATGAACCTATGTCCTTGTGCCGTGCGGGGGTCCAGGGGCCCCACAATGTCTATTCCTACCCTCTCGAACGGGGTGGTGACCACCGGGAAGGGTTGTAGAGGGGCCTTCAGCTTACGGCCACTTTTCCCGCTGGCCTGGCACGTGGGGCAGGACCGGCAGTGGTTCAGGACGTCGTTCCGCATTTTCGGCCAGAAAAAGTGGGTCACTAGGTGACTGTAAGTTTTGTCTTGGCCCAGGTGTCCAGCCAGGGGGACATCGTGGGCCAGATTGAGCAGGAAGTTTCTGAAGCGGAGAGGTACCACCAGTACTCGACCGGCCCCTAGCTCTGCGATCCTCTGTTCGCTGTATAGCAGGTCGTTCTCCCAGTAGACCCAGTGAGTTCCGGTGGAGTCCCCTGCGCTCTGGGCGCTGGCTTGTTGGCGGAGTCCCTCGAGGGAGGGGCAGGTCTTTTGCTCCTGGCGGAACTGTTCTTGGGTGGGCCCCCCTTCTTGACGCCACTGAGCCAGGCCGGGGACGTCCTGGAGGTGCGCGTCCCCTTCGGTCGTTGGCTCCGGGGGGTCGGCCTCATCGTTGTCTTCTACTGGGGCGACCGGGGGCGGAGGTGCTGGCCATTCCGGTTCTTCTGGTCGGGGAACGGTACGGGCTGCCCTGGACCGGGTGGTTACGCAGGCCCAGTCCGGGAGGCCCAGCATCCCCAGGTGCTCTCTTCTCTCGACGGTGGCCCATTGGGAACTCTCAAGGTCATTCCTCAGGAGGCAGTCCACGGGGGCATCATCCCGGACCGTCACTTTCAACAGACCGGAGACCCCTCCCCATTCGAAGGGGACGCAGGCCATTTGACACAGACTTTCGGAATTGTCAGCTGAGCGGACGGGGCAGAGAATGTTCGGTAGGATCTGCTCTGGTTTCACCAGGTGACAGCGGACGGCCGTCACACTGGCGCCTGTGTCACGTAAGGCCTCGGCCCGATGCCCATTAATGGTCACCCACTGACCGTATTTCCTGGTGTTGGCGGGTAGGGGAGCCCGCGGGACTATGTCTCTTCCCCCTAAGCACGCTAGAACCATGGCGGCCGGTTCCCACTCTTGCTGGGCCGGCTCATACTCTTCCTGTCCCTCTGACAGTCGTTCTTCCCCCAGGGCGGCGGCAGCTACCTGGCGGGGCTTGGGCGTCTGGTTCTGCGGGCAGCTCGGGTCATTGGCGTAATGGCCGACTCGCTGGCATCGGTGGCACGTGACATTGGCTCGGAACCCTGGACGCATCGGGGGGTTTCCCCGGCCGGCCGGGGGCGGGGTGCTGGCCACGGGTGTTGCCGGGAGGGTGTCTCTCCCTCGCCCCTGGCCTCCTCCTCCTCCCCGAGGACGGTGCTGGCCTTGGTTGCTTCGGTTCTGCTCGTGCGGTCCTCTCCGGCCCACTCGGGTGCTCTCCCATCGGTCAGCTTCAGCGGCGAGCTGCCGGGGGTCGGTCAATTTACTGTCGAGGAGGTGCTGCCTGAGCTCGACGAAGCAGTTGTTTGACAGGTGTTCCCATACCATGAGGTTAAAGAGTTGTTCGTAGGTCGTTACATGGCTCCCCTTGATCCACCCCTCGAAGGCTCTGCTGAAATAGTTTACGTACTCCACCCAAGTTGTACCCGGGATCCGGGTGCAATCTCTGAACCTCTGGCGGTACATCTCGGGTGTGAGGCCGTAGCGGGTGAGGAGGGCAGCCTTCATGTGGTCGTAGGACGACATTTGGTGATCTGGGAGCTGCAACAGGGCATCGCGACCTTCGTTGACGAACCTCCCCCATAGTCCAGCTCCCCAATCACTCCGGTCGATTCGGTGGGAGGTCATGGCGATCTCGTAGGCTTTGAACCACTGCTGTATGTCGTCTTCTCGGACATACTCTCGGACAACATCCTTGGGGATGTGGACTTTTTTCTCGGTTGCCCCTGGGGTGTGCGGTCGCTCAGGCACCCCCGTCTCTTTATTCTGTTTCCGAAGTTCTATTTCCGCCAGTTTGCGTTCGTGTTCGAGTGTTATTCTTTTTTCCTCAAGCTCTCTCTGTCTCTGTTTTTCTTCTCGCTCCTCTCGGAGCCGCAGATGCTCTAGATTTAGTTTCTGCTCGGCTAACTTTAGTTCACCGTCCATCTTGAGTCGTGCCATTTCCAACTCGTGTAATCTGGTCCTTTCTCTTTCCTGGATCTCCTCCTGCGAGAGGCCCGTTCCCCTCTCCTCGGGAGCCGTGGCGTTCCCCTGTGGTGCGACACTGTTTTGGTCGGAGGATCCGGTGATCCCCGTTTCTGCCCACGACTCAAGGGCGCGCTTCAAATCCTCTTTGGTACTCAGGCCGGTGGTAGCAATGCCTAGTTCCATGCAGAATTGTTTAAGTTCGCGGTGGTTATACTCTTCCAACTTATCCATTTGGAACTTTTCAGTGGAACCGCTATCTTTAGCTGACATCGTGTTTTTGTCGTGGGGTGAGCTACTCTCTGTACGATTACGCGTTGATTCAGATCGCGCCGCTGGCCACCAATGTTAGACGGACCGGGAGGGTCGGCCGATGACAAGGGGAGAGGTCTCCGGGGAGAGCCATCTCCAGCGATCGTACAGACAAATAACTTCCCCCCCACAGACAGATACCACACAAGGAGATGAGTTAGCGTTCTTTATAAGCACTTCTTAAGGTACGATGACAAAGTACAAGGAGGTCTGGACTCAGGGGTCCCCTCGATTCAAGTCTCTCAAGATGGGGAAAGGGGGTAGCGGGACAGTCTGGTTACCAGTCTGGTAGTTGAGGTGGTGTGGTGGGTAGCTCACAATCCTCGAGCTTAGGTGGTCTCGCTGGTACGGGCCGCGGCAGCGCCAGCAGGTCCCAGTGAAGATGGTCGATACACGGGCCGCGGCAGCGCCAGCAGGTCCCAGAGAAGATGGTCGATGTACGGTCCGCGGCAGCGCCAGCAGGTCCCGGTGAAGATGATCGTTACAACAGGCCGCGGCAGCGCCAGCAGGTCCCGACGAGGATGGATGTTGCAGAAGGCCGCGGCAGCGCCAGCAGGCAGGACGATAGATCACAAGATAGGGCTACGGCAGCGCCAGTAGTCCGTCAAGGCTGAGTTCTCTCGGTGTCTCTCGACTCCAGGATACAACTGCCTTCCTGCTCCGCAGCTGCTCCAGTTATAGGGCAGGTGCCCTTTGATGACCGGACCCTCGCACTTGGGGGTCGGAGGGTCCGGGATGAAGGTGTCCAGACACCCAGCGGGGGGTGGAGCCGGTGCCTGGGGGGAGCTGGAGGCGATCGTCACCTGGCGGGGGAGAGTCCTTGGCACTTCGTCCTCCCATTGACCTGCCAAGTGATCCGCTCACCTCCTGGGTGGATGGTGGTGCCGGGATGTCGGGGCCGGCCAGGCCCAGGGTTAGGGTCGGGGGGAGGCCACGCGGCCTCGTGGCGCAGGGCCCAAGATGGCGGCTTGACCCGGCCGAGGGAGCCGGTGGTGGCTTGGGCCCGTGCTATAGGGAGATCCAAGGGCAGGAGTTCCGTCGGGCGACGGGGTGCGAGTGATTCTCGTGGGCCGCGCCTGGGGGGCCGGGGCCTGGGCCCTGTCATGCGGGGAGGGCGCAAGCCCCTCGTGTGGCCTGTCCAACATGCGTCCCCCCCAGCTGAAGGCGGGGAGAGTCACCCATCTCCTTGGGGACTCTCTTCGTCGAGGCGGAAGAAGCGGGACAGGCCATCTGCGTTGGCGTGGTCTTGGCCCGGTCGGTGCTCCACGGTGAAGTCCATTCCCTGCAGGGAGATGGACCAGCGCAGTAGTTTGGGGTTTTCCCCCCGCATCTGCATCAGCCACTGCAGGGGTCTATGGTCGGTTTGTACCCGGAAGTGGGTCCCGAAGAGATAGGGCCGGAGCTTCTTGAGGGCCCACACCACTGCGAAGGCCTCCCTCTCGATGGTGCTCCAGCGCTGCTCTCGGCCCAGGAGACGTCGGCTGATGAAGGCCACCGGCTGGTCATGACCCTCGGGGTTCACTTGGGAAAGAACCGCTCCGATGCCGTGGTCGGAGGCGTCTGTCTGTACTACGAATTCTCGACTGTAATCGGGGGCCTGGAGCACAGGGGCGGTGCACAGGGCGGCCTTCAGCTTTTCGAAGGCCGCTTGACAATCGGGGGTCCAGTTAATCCGCTTTGGTTGGTTCTTGGACGTGAGACCCGTGAGGGGCCCCACAATGCTGCCGTAGTCCCTCACGAACCGCCGTTAGTAGCCGGTGAGCCCCAAGAAGGCTCGGACTTCGGTCTGAGTGACGGGGGGCTGCCAGGACTGGATGGCAGCAATCTTAAGTTGCAGTGGGGCCACCAGCCCGCTCCCCACCTGGTGCCCCAGGTAGGTCACGGACCCTTGACCAATTTGGCATTTGCCGGCCTTAATCGTGAGGCCGGCCCGCTGGAGGGCCTGTAGGACCTCCTGGAGGTGGAGGAGGTGGTCGGACCAGTGGCGGCTGTATACAGCGATATCGTCCAGGTAGGCAGCGCTGAACTCTTCGAGCCCCGCCAAGACCTGGTTCACAAGACGTTGAAATGTAGCGGGGGCGTTCTTCATGCCGAAGGGCATGACCTTGAAGTGGTAGTGGCCATCGGGGGTAGAGAAGGCGGATCGTTCCTGAGCTCGGGGTGTGAGACCGATCTGCCAGTAGCCCGCTGTTAGGTCGAAGGTACTGAGGTAGCGGGCGGCCCCCAGTCGGTCGATCAATTCATCCGCTCTGGGGATAGGATGAGCGTCGGTTCGGGTGACAGCGTTCAAGCCCCGGTAGTCGACGCAGAATCTCAGTTCAGGTGTGGTGCCGGGGGCAGCGGCTTTGGGGACCAATACGGTGTCTACGTCGTGCAAGCACCAAGGGGTGACCCCGGGAGTGAGGGAGAACAGTGAAGCGAACCGCAGCAGGAGGTCCCGGCAGCCCTGGCGTTGCTCCGGGGTGAGGGCCTCGGAAAGCCGGACCCCGTCCACGGAACCGTCTCTCTCCTGAGTCTTCAGGAGATCAGGGAGAGGCTCGGAGTCTTCTTCCGCCCCACTGTCTGTAGCCATCAGGAGGCTGAGTTCTGAGCGCACAAAGTGTGGTTTGAGTCTGTTGGTGTGGAGGACCCGAAGGGGGTTCCGGGTGGTCCCCATGTCGATGAGGTAAGTGACGGGGCTTTTGCGCTCGACCACCTTGAAGGGCCCCGTCCACTTATCTTGGAAGGCACATGGTTCGGTGGGGGACATCACCCACACTTGTTGTCCCGGTTCGAACTCGACGGAGGAGGCATTGTGATCATACCATCTCTTCATGTCTTCCTGGCTGGCCTCGAGGTTCGCCTTGGCCATCTCCCTGAAGCGCCGGGTCTGATTACGTAGGGCCAGGAGGTACTTGAAGACGTCTGGAGGGGTCTTTAGGGGGGCCATCTCCCAACCTTCTTTGACTAGGCTGAGGGGCCCTCGCACAGGGTGCCCGTACAGGAGTTCGAAGGGGCTAAAACCGAGGGACTTCTGGGGAACTTCCCGGTAGGCGAAGAGGAGGCACGGGAGTAGTACATCCCACTGGCGACGGAGGGGCTCTTCCAATCCCCCAATCATCCCCTTGAGAGTGCGGTTGAATCGCTCCACTAGTCCGTTCCCTTGGGGGTGATAGGGGGTCGTGAATCGGTAGGTGACCCCGCACTGTTGCCAGAGGGACTTCATGTATTTGGAGATGAAGTTCGTGCCTCGGTCGCTGACGACTTCTCGGGGGAAGCCCACCCGGGAGACGATCCCCATTAGGGCCCGGCCAACCACCGGAGCTGTTACTGTTCGGAGAGGCACCGCCTCGGGGTAGCGGGTGGCGTGATCCACCAGTACTAGGATGAACCTATGTCCTTGTGCCGTGCGGGGGTCCAGGGGCCCCACAATGTCTATTCCTACCCTCTCGAACGGGGTGGTGACCACCGGGAAGGGTTGTAGAGGGGCCTTCAGCTTACGGCCACTTTTCCCGCTGGCCTGGCACGTGGGGCAGGACCGGCAGTGGTTCAGGACGTCGTTCCGCATTTTCGGCCAGAAAAAGTGGGTCACTAGGTGACTGTAAGTTTTGTCTTGGCCCAGGTGTCCAGCCAGGGGGACATCGTGGGCCAGATTGAGCAGGAAGTTTCTGAAGCGGAGAGGTACCACCAGTACTCGACCGGCCCCTAGCTCTGCGATCCTCTGTTCGCTGTATAGCAGGTCGTTCTCCCAGTAGACCCAGTGAGTTCCGGTGGAGTCCCCTGCGCTCTGGGCGCTGGCTTGTTGGCGGAGTCCCTCGAGGGAGGGGCAGGTCTTTTGCTCCTGGCGGAACTGTTCTTGGGTGGGCCCCCCTTCTTGACGCCACTGAGCCAGGCCGGGGACGTCCTGGAGGTGCGCGTCCCCTTCGGTCGTTGGCTCCGGGGGGTCGGCCTCATCGTTGTCTTCTACTGGGGCGACCGGGGGCGGAGGTGCTGGCCATTCCGGTTCTTCTGGTCGGGGAACGGTACGGGCTGCCCTGGACCGGGTGGTTACGCAGGCCCAGTCCGGGAGGCCCAGCATCCCCAGGTGCTCTCTTCTCTCGACGGTGGCCCATTGGGAACTCTCAAGGTCATTCCTCAGGAGGCAGTCCACGGGGGCATCATCCCGGACCGTCACTTTCAACAGACCGGAGACCCCTCCCCATTCGAAGGGGACGCAGGCCATTTGACACAGACTTTCGGAATTGTCAGCTGAGCGGACGGGGCAGAGAATGTTCGGTAGGATCTGCTCTGGTTTCACCAGGTGACAGCGGACGGCCGTCACACTGGCGCCTGTGTCACGTAAGGCCTCGGCCCGATGCCCATTAATGGTCACCCACTGACCGTATTTCCTGGTGTTGGCGGGTAGGGGAGCCCGCGGGACTATGTCTCTTCCCCCTAAGCACGCTAGAACCATGGCGGCCGGTTCCCACTCTTGCTGGGCCGGCTCATACTCTTCCTGTCCCTCTGACAGTCGTTCTTCCCCCAGGGCGGCGGCAGCTACCTGGCGGGGCTTGGGCGTCTGGTTCTGCGGGCAGCTCGGGTCATTGGCGTAATGGCCGACTCGCTGGCATCGGTGGCACGTGACATTGGCTCGGAACCCTGGACGCATCGGGGGGTTTCCCCGGCCGGCCGGGGGCGGGGTGCTGGCCACGGGTGTTGCCGGGAGGGTGTCTCTCCCTCGCCCCTGGCCTCCTCCTCCTCCCCGAGGACGGTGCTGGCCTTGGTTGCTTCGGTTCTGCTCGTGCGGTCCTCTCCGGCCCACTCGGGTGCTCTCCCATCGGTCAGCTTCAGCGGCGAGCTGCCGGGGGTCGGTCAATTTACTGTCGAGGAGGTGCTGCCTGAGCTCGACGAAGCAGTTGTTTGACAGGTGTTCCCATACCATGAGGTTAAAGAGTTGTTCGTAGGTCGTTACATGGCTCCCCTTGATCCACCCCTCGAAGGCTCTGCTGAAATAGTTTACGTACTCCACCCAAGTTGTACCCGGGATCCGGGTGCAATCTCTGAACCTCTGGCGGTACATCTCGGGTGTGAGGCCGTAGCGGGTGAGGAGGGCAGCCTTCATGTGGTCGTAGGACGACATTTGGTGATCTGGGAGCTGCAACAGGGCATCGCGACCTTCGTTGACGAACCTCCCCCATAGTCCAGCTCCCCAATCACTCCGGTCGATTCGGTGGGAGGTCATGGCGATCTCGTAGGCTTTGAACCACTGCTGTATGTCGTCTTCTCGGACATACTCTCGGACAACATCCTTGGGGATGTGGACTTTTTTCTCGGTTGCCCCTGGGGTGTGCGGTCGCTCAGGCACCCCCGTCTCTTTATTCTGTTTCCGAAGTTCTATTTCCGCCAGTTTGCGTTCGTGTTCGAGTGTTATTCTTTTTTCCTCAAGCTCTCTCTGTCTCTGTTTTTCTTCTCGCTCCTCTCGGAGCCGCAGATGCTCTAGATTTAGTTTCTGCTCGGCTAACTTTAGTTCACCGTCCATCTTGAGTCGTGCCATTTCCAACTCGTGTAATCTGGTCCTTTCTCTTTCCTGGATCTCCTCCTGCGAGAGGCCCGTTCCCCTCTCCTCGGGAGCCGTGGCGTTCCCCTGTGGTGCGACACTGTTTTGGTCGGAGGATCCGGTGATCCCCGTTTCTGCCCACGACTCAAGGGCGCGCTTCAAATCCTCTTTGGTACTCAGGCCGGTGGTAGCAATGCCTAGTTCCATGCAGAATTGTTTAAGTTCGCGGTGGTTATACTCTTCCAACTTATCCATTTGGAACTTTTCAGTGGAACCGCTATCTTTAGCTGACATCGTGTTTTTGTCGTGGGGTGAGCTACTCTCTGTACGATTACGCGTTGATTCAGATCGCGCCGCTGGCCACCAATGTTAGACGGACCGGGAGGGTCGGCCGAGGACAAGGGGAGAGGTCTCCGGGGAGAGCCATCTCCAGCGATCGTACAGACAAATAACTTCCCCCCCACAGACAGATACCACACAAGGAGATGAGTTAGCGTTCTTTATAAGCACTTCTTAAGGTACGATGACAAAGTACAAGGAGGTCTGGACTCAGGGGTCCCCTCGATTCAAGTCTCTCAAGATGGGGAAAGGGGGTAGCGGGACAGTCTGGTTACCAGTCTGGTAGTTGAGGTGGTGTGGTGGGTAGCTCACAATCCTCGAGCTTAGGTGGTCTCGCTGGTACGGGCCGCGGCAGCGCCAGCAGGTCCCAGTGAAGATGGTCGATACACGGGCCGCGGCAGCGCCAGCAGGTCCCAGAGAAGATGGTCGATGTACGGTCCGCGGCAGCGCCAGCAGGTCCCGGTGAAGATGATCGTTACAACGGGCCGCGGCAGCGCCAGCAGGTCCCGACGAGGATGGATGTTGCAGAAGGCCGCGGCAGCGCCAGCAGGCAGGACGATAGATCACAAGATAGGGCTACGGCAGCGCCAGTAGTCCGTCAAGGCTGAGTTCTCTCGGTGTCTCTCGACTCCAGGATACAACTGCCTTCCTGCTCCGCAGCTGCTCCAGTTATAGGGCAGGTACTATTGATGTCCGGACCCTCGCACTTGGGGGTCGGAGGGTCCGGGATGAAGGTGTCCAGACACCCAGCGGGGGGTGGAGCCGGTGCCTGGGGGGAGCTGGAGGCGATCGTCACCTGGCGGGGGAGAGTCCTTGGCACTTCGTCCTCCCATTGACCTGCCAAGTGATCCGCTCACCTCCTGGGTGGATGGTGGTGCCGGGATGTCGGGGCCGGCCAGGCCCAGGGTTAGGGTCGGGGGGAGGCCACGCGGCCTCGTGGCGCAGGGCCCAAGATGGCGGCTTGACCCGGCCGAGGGAGCCGGTGGTGGCTTGGGCCCGTGCTATAGGGAGATCCAAGGGCAGGAGTTCCGTCGGGCGACGGGGTGCGAGTGATTCTCGTGGGCCGTGCCTGGGGGGCCGGGGCCTGGGCCCTGTCATGCGGGGAGGGCGCAAGCCCCTCGTGTGGCCTGTCCAACAGTCTGGGAGCTGTAGCAGGGCATCGCGGCCTTCGTTGACGAACCTCCCCCATAGACCGGCTCCCCAGTCACTTCGATCGATCCGGTGGGAGGTCATGGCGATCTCGTAGGCCTTGAACCACTGTTGTATGTCGTCCTCTCGGACATACTCTCGAACGACATCCTTGGGGATGTGGACTTTCTTTTCTGTCGCTCCCGGGGTGCGCGGTCGCTCGGGCACCTCCGGTTCTTTGTTTTGCTTCCGTAGGTCTATTTCTGCCAGTTTGCGCTCGTGTTCGTATGCTAATCTCTTTTCTTCGAGCTCTCTCTGCCTCTGTTTTTCTTCCCGTTCTTCTCGGAGCCGCAGATGTTCTAGGTTCAGTTTTTGCTCGGCTAATTTTAGTTCACCGTCCATTTTGAGCCGTGCCATTTCTAACTCATGTAGTCTGTTTTTTTCTCTCTCTTGGATCTCTTCCTGCGAGAGGCCCGTTCCTCGCTCCTCGGGAGCCGTGGCGTTCCTCTCTGATGCTGCAATGTTTTGGCCCGGGGATCTGGCGGCCCCGGTTTCTGCCCACGACTCAATGGCGTGCTTGAAATCGTCTTTGGTACTCAGGCCGGTGGTAGCAATGCCTAGTTCCATGCAGAATTGTTTTAATTCACGATGGCTGTACTCTTCCAATTTCTCCATCTGGAATTTCTCGGTGGATCCGCTCTCTTTGGTTGACATTGTGGTTTTGTCGTGGGGTGAGCTACTCTCTGTACGATTACGCGTTGATTCGGATCGCGCCGCTGGCCACCAATGTTAGACGGACCGGGAGGGTCGGCCGAGGACAGGAGGAGAGGTCTCCGGGGAGAGCCGTCTCCAGCGATCGTACAGACGAATAACTTCCCCCCCACAGATGTACACCACACAAGGATAAGGTTTAACGTTCTTTATAAGCGATCTCTTAGGTACGATAGGATGGTACAAGGAGGTCTGGACTCAGGGGTCCCCTCGATTCTAGTCTCTTGGCTGGGAAAGGGGGTAGCGGGACAGTCTGGTTACCAATCTGATAGATGCGATGATGGATAGCTCACAATCCTCGAGCTCGGTGTTCTAGCTGGACGGGCCGCGGCAGCGCCAGCAGGTCCCGGTGAAGGTGGTCGTTACACGGTCCGCGGCAGCGCCAGCAGGTCCCGACAAAGGTGGTCGTTACACGGTCCGCGGCAGCGCCAGCAGGTCCCGACAAAGGTGGTGGTTCCAACGGTCCGCGGCAGCGCCAGCAGGTCCCGACAAAGGTGGTGGTTCCAACGGTCCGCGGCAGCGCCAGCAGGTCCCGACAAAGGTGGTAGTTGCAACGGTTCGCGGCAGTGCCAGCAGGTCCCGACGAGGATGGAGGATGTAGAAGGCCGCGGCAGCGCCAGCAGGCAGGACGATAGTTCACAAGGCAGGGCTACGGCAGCGCCGGTAGTCCGTCAAGGATGAGTTCTTCTCGGTGTCTCTCGACTCCAGGATACAACTGCCTTCCTGCTCTGGAGCTGTCCTAGTTATAGGTCTGGCGCCCTTTGATGTCCGGACCCTCGCACTTGGAGGTCGGGAGGTCCGGGATGAGGGAGTCCAGACACCCAGCAGGGGGGTGGAGCCAGCGCCCAGGGAGCTGGAGGGCGATCGGCACCTGGCGGGGGAGAGCCATCGACACTTCTTTCTCCCATCGACCTGCCAAGTGGTCCGTTCACCTCCTGGGTGGATGGTGGTGCCGGGATGTCGGGGCCTGGCCAGGCCCAGGTTTAGGGTCGAGCTGAGGCCACGCGGCCTCGTGGTGCAGTGTCCAAGATGGCGGCAGGTCCGGCCGAGGGAGCCGGTAGTGGTTCGGCCCCATGATACAGAGATGTCCGGGGGCAGGAGTTCCGTCTGGAGACGGGGTGCGGGTTGTTTCTGTGGGTAACACCTGGAGGGCCGGGGCTTGGGCCCTGTCATGCGGGGAGGGAGCAAGCCCTTCATGTGGCCTGTCCAACATGTCTGATTCAAGGGGTGTCCAGGAATGGATTCTGCAAGCACTTTACTCTCACTCCACAGACCTCTAGGAAGAGATGAAGGGACCCCCAGCAGCAAAGAGTTGTGTCTGACCCACGAAACCCCTAGTAATGACGTCATGTAATGCAGGGGTTTGTGTCTGATTCAAGGGGTGTCCAGGAATGGATTCTGCAAGCACTTTACTCTCACTCCACAGACCTCTAGGAAGAGATGAAGGGACCCCCAGCAGCAAAGAGTTGTGTCTGACCCAGGAAACCCCTAGTAATGACGTCATGTAATGCAGGGATTTGTGTCTGGTTCAAGGGGCGTCCAGGAATGGAGTCTGCAAGCACTTTACTCTCACTCCACAGACCTTGGTAACAGATGAAGGGACCCCCGCAGCAAAGAGTTGTGTCTGACTCAGGAAACCCCAAGTAATGACGTCATGTAATGCAGGGGTTTGTGTCTGATTCAAGGGGCGTCCAGGAATGGATTCTGAAACCACTTTACTCTCACTCCACAGACCTCTAGGAAGAGATGAAGGGACCCCCAGCAGCAAAGAGTTGTGTCTGACTCAGGAAACCCCTAGTAATGACGTCATGTAATGCAGGGGTTTGTGTCTGATTCAAGGGGCGTCCAGGAATGGATTCTGGAAGCACTTTACTCTCACTTCACAGACCTTTGGGAAGAGATGAAGGGACACCCAGCAGCAAAGAGCTGTGTCTGACTCCAGCAACCCCTAGTACTGACGTCATGTAATGCAGGGGTTTGTGTCTGGTTTAAGGGGTGTCCAGGAATGGATTCTGCAAGCACTTTACTCTCACTCCACAGACCTCTAGTAACAGATGAAGAGACCCCCAGCAGCAAAGAGTTGTGTCTGACTCCAGCAACCCCTAGTAATGACGTCATGTAATGCAGGGGTTTGTGTCTGATTCAAGGGGTGTCCAGGAATGCATTCTGCAAGCACTTTACTCTCACTCCACAGACCTCTAGGAAGAGATGAAGGGACCCCCAGCAGCAAAGAGTTGTGTCTGACCCAGGAAACCCCTAGTAATGACGTCATGTAATGCAGGGATTTGTGTCTGGTTCAAGGGGCGTCCAGGAATGGAGTCTGCAAGCACTTTACTCTCACTCCACAGACTTCTAGGAAGAGATGAAGGGTTCCCCCAGCAGCAAAGAATTGTGCCTGACCCCGGAAATCCCCAGTAATGACGTCATGTAATGCAGGGGTTTGTGTCTGATTCAAGGGGTGTCCAGGAATGGATTCTGCAAGCACTTTACTCTCACTCCACAGACCTCTAGGAAGAGATGAAGGGACCCCCAGCAGCAAAGAGTTGTGTCTGACCCAGGAAACCCCTAGTAATGACGTCATGTAATGCAGGGATTTGTGTCTGGTTCAAGGGGCGTCCAGGAATGGAGTCTGCAAGCACTTTACTCTCACTCCACAGACCTTTGGTAACAGATGAAGGGACCCCCGCAGCAAAGAGTTGTGTCTGACTCAGGAAACCCCAAGTAATGACGTCATGTAATGCAGGGGTTTGTGTCTGATTCAAGGGGCGTCCAGGAATGGATTCTGAAAGCACTTTACTCTCACTCCACAGACCTTTGGTAACAGATGAAGGGACCACCGCAGCAAAGAGTTGTGTCTGACTCCAGCAACCCCTAGTAATGACGTCATGTAATGCAGGGAATTGTGTCTGGTTCAAGGGGCGTCCAGGAATGGATTCTGCAAGCACTTTACTCTCACTCCACAGACCTCTAGTAACAGATAAAGGGACCCCCAGCAGCAAAGAGTTGTGTCTGACTCAGGAAACCCCTAGTAATGACGTCATGTAATGCAGGGGTTTGTGTCTGATTCAAGGGGCGTCCAGGAATGGATTCTGCAAGCACTTTACTCTCACTTCACAGACCTTTGGGAAGAGATGAAGGGACACCCAGCAGCAAAGAGCTGTGTCTGACTCCAGCAACCCCTAGTAATGACGTCATGTAATGCAGGGGTTTGTGTCTGGTTTAAGGGGTGTCCAGGAATGCATTCTGCAAGCACTTTACTCTCACTCCACAGACCTCTAGGAAGAGATGAAGGGACCCCCAGCAGCAAAGAGTTGTGGCTGACTCAGGAAACCCCTAGTAATGACGTCATGTAATGCAGGGGTTTGTGTCTGATTCAAGGGGCGTCCAGGAATGGATTCTGCAAGCACTTTACTCTCACTCCACAGACCTTTGGAAAGAGATGAAGGGACCCCCCGCAGCAGAGAGTTGTGTCTGACTCAGGAAACCCCAAGTAATGACGTCATGTAATGCAGGGGTTTGTGTCTGATTCAAGGGGCGTCCAGGAATGGATTCTGAAAGCACTTTACTCTCACTCCACAGACCTCTAGGAAGAGATGAAGGGACCCCCAGCAGCAAAGAGTTGTGTCTGACTCAGGAAACCCCTAGTAATGACGTCATGTAATGCAGGGGTTTGTGTCTGATTCAAGGGGCGTCCAGGAATGGATTCTGCAAGCACTTTACTCTCACTCCACAGACCTCTAGGAAGGGATGAAGGGACTCCCAGCAGCAAAGAGTGGTGTCTGACTCAGGAAACCCCTAGTAATGACGTCATGTAATGCAGGGGTTTGTGTCTGATTCAAGGGGCGTCCAGGAATGGATTCTGCAAGCACTTTACTCTCACTCCACAGACCTTTGGAAAGAGATGAAGGGACCCCCGCAGCAAAGAGTTGTGTCTGACTCCAGCAACCCCTAGTAATGACGTCATGTAATGCAGGGGTTTGTGTCTGATTCAAGGGGCATCCAGGAATGGATTCTGCAAGCACTTTACTCTCACTTCACAGACCTTTGGGAAGAGATGAAGGGACACCCAGCAGCAAAGAGCTGTGTCTGACTCCAGCAACCCCTAGTAATGACGTCATGTAATGCAGGGGTTTGTGTCTGGTTCAAGGGGTGTCCAGGAATGGAGTCTGCAAGCACTTTACTCTCACTCCACAGACCTCTAGTAACAGATGAAGAGACCCCCGCAGCAGAGAGTTGTGTGTGACCCAGGAAACCCCTAGTAATGACGTCATGTAATGCAGGGGTTTGTGTCTGGTTCAAGGGGTGTCCAGGAATGGAGTCTGCAAGCACTTTTATCTCACTCCACAGAGCTCTAGGAAGAGATGAAGGGACCCCCAGCAGCAAAGAGTTGTGTCTGACCCAGGAAACCCCTAGTAATGACGTCGTGTAATGCAGGGGTTTGTGTCTGGTTCAAGGGGTGTCCAGGTATGGATTCTGCAAGCACTTTACTCTCCCTCTACAGACCTCTAGGAAGAGATGAAAAGGGACCCCCAGCAGCAAAGAGTTGTGTCTGACTCAGCAAACCCCTAGTAATGACGTCATGTAATGCTCACATGACCTTTGACCTCAACTACATCATGGGGAGAGGGTGCAGGGCTCACGGTTCGATCCCCAGCGTTGGCTCATCTCAGCATCATGTGACTCTGGGCCATAGATCACTTATTCTCCCTGATGGCGCCCCCAGCGCCTTGAAACCCTTAAGGGTGATATGTTCACGCTTTACAAATAAGAATTATTATTATCATAGGAAGTGACAACTTCCAAACTTTAACCTTGGTGAAATTACAGAAAATGGCACACAGTCTTTGCAGGTCACTTGTCATTGTGCAGTGATCAGCACACTGACCCTTACAGTGCACTGACCCCTGCAGCACACTGACACCTGCAGCGCACTGAAACTTACAGTATACTGACCCTTACAGCTCACTGATCCTTACAGCGCACTGACCTTTACAGCGCACTGACCCTTACAGTGCACTGACCCCTGCAGCAAACTGAAACTTACAGTATAGTGACCCTTACAGCACACTGATCTTTACAGCGCACTGACCCTTACAGCGCACTGACCCTTACAGTGCACTGACCCCTGCAGCACACTGACACTTGCAGCGCACTGAAATTTACAGTATACTGACCCTTACAGTGCACTGACCCTTACAGTGCACTGACCCCTGCAGCACACTGACACTTGCAGCGCACTGAAACTTACAGTATACTGCCCCTTGCAGCGCACTGAAACATACAGCACACTGATCCTTACAGTGCACCGACCCTTACAGTGCACTGGCCTTTACAGCGTGCTGAACTTACAGCACTGACCCTTACAGCATACTGATCGCTACAGCACACTGACCCTTATAATTATCCACAGGGCCCTCCAGTGAGTGAAGTCCCAGTATATCCCAAACCCCTATGGATGTCATGAAACAAAGCAGCATTCTCCAGAGCCTATGGGCCCGATTCACATAACTAACTTAAGACAAAATCCTAAACTTAGTACTTTTGGTATTCACAGAAGTTAGGATTTTGTCTTAAGTTTGTCTTAAGACAAACTTAAGACAGACTTAAGACAAACTTAAGACAGACTTAAGACAGACTTAAGACAGACTTAAGACAAACATAAGACAGACTTAAGACAGACTTAAGTTAGGATTTTGTCTTAAGTTTGTCTTAAGTCTGTCTTAAGACAAACTTAAGACAAAATCCTAACTTCTGTGAATACCAAAAGTAGTAAGTTTAGGATTTTGTCTTAAGTTAGTTCTGTGAATCGGCCCCCCAGACTGTAAGGCTTGTCTTCCCTTCACTGCATGGGAAAAATGAAAAGTTAGACTGCCCCATTCCAGCACCTGACAGCACACCTGATGACCCTCTAACCCTGTTAGTTTTCACATTTATAGAGCAGACTTTTTTTTTCTAACTATCTCACATGTGGAAATTCTCAAAATTAAAAAAATGAAAAGCAGCTCAGAAATGAAAGTGAAACATTAAGAGAGGCATGGGCTTGGGACATTAAAATCAAGGGTCACACAGAGCCCTGTTAAACCTGTGATCCTGGTGCAATCTGAGTCAGGCCACAAGGATTGGTCCAGGAATCACAAAAGAGAAGCCAGGGGTCACAGCTGCGACCTTTGTGACCTCTACATGATGTCCACACACACACACACAGAAGCTCGCATAAAATGAATATATTGAGACAGCACCCAAGCAGACTTACAGAGGCTGGTGAATATACATCAGGGCGGAGGAATGGGGGGGGGGGGGGTACTTACCCTGAGTAAAGTGTTTCCCACATGTGGTAAATATCTCCCATCCCTAATTTTCAACAGAAAAATTAGCCCTAACGTGGAATCGGATTTTAAGACCCCAAATGATGCATCTTTCCCCATTTTCACGCCTACTCCCCAGTATATTTCGCCAGAATTGACCTGTTAGGAATTATCAATGGAAAACTAATAAATGTGATGCAATGTCTGGGTCTTTCCACAGCGATGGGAACTTAGCCCTCACCTTGGAGCGAGAGCCTGAAGTGGAGGGCAGCATTGTCAGAGGGGGAAAGGGCTATTGTATGACCATCTATCTGTTAACATGGGAAAAGGTGATACTCATATGAAAAACGATACATTCATGTATGAGAACGAAATCGCATCTTTACGAATTCACCCGTTGTGACCTCCACATCAACCTCGATTCGCTAATACGTAATCAGGCGGGCTCTGAGACCCAGGCCTGAGGTCACTGATTGACAGATCACAGGTGGGGTGGCACGCAGCCGGCAGAAAAAGCACAAACAGGAAACCCTATTTCAATCCCACAGATAAGCTCAGCGACACTACAATAGTCCATAGAAATCAGCCCTAATAAAGCACACATGGCCAGAGGGGTATGGACGCTCCCAAAAAAACATTACATCAGATACCATATGCGTTAGAAACATATAGTCAGGACACAGCACATGCGGTGATCGCACACTCACCATGCGGGACATCTGGACACATTACCCACTGGGCACATTTTGTCAGGGATGAGACCCACCTGCACTTTCCATTAGACAATTAGTTTATGACTCCAAAGGCAGACGCTCACATTCCTTACTATACATGGACCTTCGTAAATACTTTATTTTCTAATGATTAACTGTATAAAGGAGGCTGCCGACCGTTTGTAATTGGAGACAGTCCTCAGACCCTGTGATGGAGCAAGGTTTCACATCAAAAGGAACTTGCTCGTATGCAATCCTCTCGAATACCATGTAATACTGTAACCAACTTGTCCGTGAGTACTAAAATTGCACCACATTTTACATAATCATATCTAGGGGAAGCTTTTCTATGAGCTGTCTCAATAAGTAACTCAAGTGTTCTAAAAATGGCCGCTAAAACGCAGGAAATCTTCTGTGCATGTGTCAACCACATCACGTGGTGTAACGTTCTTCTGTCGCTTGGGGGGAAATCTTTGCAGCTGCGCAGTAGGTTCTAAAATGGCCGCTTAAAATAACATACCGAGCTGAAACTAACCTATACACGTACTACTAAGCAATTAATGCAAAAGATTTATTAAGTAAATGGGGTTAGAGTAGAAGTAAGTGGAATACAGTGAATTCATTTTATTTTGTATTCTAACATGTCTCTCTTTGACTTTATTAATAGTTTGCATTTGGGCCTTGGAGGGCGACTGATGTCCTCATACTTTGTGGCAATCACGCATGGTCGTACCTCTCTGCTCTCAACTCCTGTCCTGAATCCTTGACTCTTTGATGTCGGGGTCCTCATACCATTCTAGGTAAATATATCTGTAGGATAAATGTTCCGTTCTTGCTCTGTGTCCCTTCTCTCCTCAGGTGCTGTCATTGCAAGAACTTATTAATGGAAACTGATTATAAGCTAATTGTACTATTTTCCTGAGGGAGATTTCTGGTCTATTCATGTGTATTTGATTCGACTCACAAAATTATTAATTCAGATAAACGTTTGAAACTCCTTCTGAGTCTGTGGTTCTTTAAATCAAAAGATACGAGCATTGCTGTATGTTCCCCCCTATTCTAATCTACTACTGGATCCTTCGACAGTGCATTTCACTCAGGAGACAGGATTGGTAAGAATACTGGCGTAAAGGTTTCCTAGGGTAAATAAAATTGATGACCAGTGGATAGTTGCCAGCTCACGGTGTGTGTGAATGTGTGTGGGCCCAATTGAGTGTTGCGTGTATGAATGTGTAGAGCTGGTAAACTCCGCTGCATCACCTGCGCCAGTAACGGTTCTCCCGGCCCCTCTGTTCAATTAAACAAACTGTTCCTGTAGTTGATGCGAAATTGTAAAGGAGGGATCAGTAGTAAGGAGTGAAACTGACATCACAGAAAAGCTGCGCAAGCATTGGCTGAGCGAAGCGAACAGAGAAAATGTTGATTGGTACTCAGAATAGAAAACGCGCTGGTATTGGAGAATTATTAGAATTAAAAGCAAGCGTTTGATTGGTCATCAAAATAGAGATCTTGAGAATAAAAATAGATAGGGGAGTTTGTATGTACGATCCAACCTTAACAGGGACTCGACCAGATAGAAGTTTTATAGAGTTTGCTTACGAGCAGTATCTTAACCAGCACAAGCACGCAATGTACGGAGAAAAGAGAAAAATGACTTTCAAGCAAAAAGTTAAGGATTATTTCAAAAAGGACAAACCCATTAAGAGTAGAGAAGGGATTCTTATTCCTCCTCCAAATACGCCTGCATCTTACATGATGGTGGAGAGAGGTTATCATACTTGTCTATGCTTAGAAAATTGGGTAGAATACACAAAGGATGATGGTATATTAGCATTTCCTGAGTACGGAAGTTTTAATGGAAGAATACTGTACAATTTAAGAACCCGAATGATTGAGCTAGAACCCAGACCTAGATTGACTCAATATGAGGCTTTAGAAGAATGGTAAAGGCAAGCTTTTGAACGTGACAGGCCCCAAAGTAACAGACATTTACGCAAATTTTACCCGAAATTTCCCCGAGAGACTAGAGATAGTCAAATGAAACAATGGAGACAGGCCATGGTGGCAGAAGGTTTATATCCTGTGTTAACGTCAGAAGAGCAGATGGGAGGCAAATGTACAGAGAAAACAAATCACTTGACCATGATAGATAGCGGAGAAACAGAAGAAGGGTATTTAGAGGACGTATTGACGAAAAGTCCTCCACCATATAATGATGGATTTAATAGAATGACCCCTAGTGCCCTGATGATAGGAACACCCTTGGTTCCACAGATAGTACATGACACCACTGACAAGGTCCTTCAAGAGAAAGAAAAAGAAGCAATAAATAAAAACAGAGATGAATTGATTCAGAGGATAGCTCAGCTAAACGCACATCCTGAAGCATTGACCATACCAGTGACAATAGGTCCGGTCGTTCCATTATATGGAGAAAAATCAAATTGCCCTAAAGTTCCTGTAATGTCTACTCCAAGCATAGAACCTAGAAAAGAAATGGTAGTAATAGATGATCAAACCAGTGAATGTGAATCAGTAATATAATTGATGGATTTGCCTATAAGAGAGCCGATAATGGAAACCCTGAAAATAAATTTGCCCAGTTGTTCAAAGGGAGTTAGACTAGAGACATTGTCAGGAACTAGAAGTGCCACAATAGTCACTCCAGAAGATAAAGAGAGATGGTCTCAAGAAATAGAGAAGCCATAGTCACAGCCAAAAATATTGGACATATTTAAATTGAGAGTAGAATTGGAAGAAATGATTGCTGGAAATGTGGGTCTAGACCGGCTAAACACATACAGTGAAGAAGAATTACTGTTTATCTGTAGAAGTATTACACAAAATACTAAGGTATTCCATGAAAAGCTGACTAATTTAGCATCGGAAATGAAAATTGACATAGGGAAATCAAAGGTGTTGCAGAAACCATATGGAGCAGAATTCTCTGATAAAGTTTTAGAAAATATGAATGTGTCTGGAAGAGAGTTGCAGATCAGGGAATTGTTATTTCTGTTACAAAACTGGGGAGATCTTGAAAGATGGAGAGTTAGGTGGGCAAAGAAAATGGAAGAAGCCCAGGTAAATCGAACGACATCTGAATATGTCATGAAAGAAACAGAAAAGGCTGAGAGGTTGTATCCGATGAGAGAAGTGCCCGGAGGGGGTTATGTACATGTGCCATGGACTAGACAGGATATTTTGTCTTTTACAAATGATTTCCCAAAATTGAGAGAAAAACTAGTAGAGTGGTACAGACAAGTTGAGAGGTTTGTGAAAGTTTCAAAGGTTTTATTGAAGGATCTGGATGGTTTGTTTGATATAGTGGTACCTGCAGATTTGTGGACAGAATGTAAAATTACTGTGGATTGGCCCAGTGAGGAATATCCAAGAGATGCTAAAACAGGAGCCCCATCAGAGGATGTAATGAAAAGGTATCATCAGGTAATCACCTTTCTGAAAAGTGAAATTCCCCCGAAAGAAATTGATTGGGTAAAGATAGACAGAACAACTCAAGAAAAGGATGAGTCTGTACATGCCTACTATGAACGACTTTTACAGGTGTTCAAACAGTATAGTGGGTTTGAAAGTTTAGAAAAGAAAGACATGACTCATTTTGTGTACCGATTTGTGTCTGGGCTGAGATTGGATATATCTCAAATGATTAAGCAGCACATGCTATGCTGGCAGTCAAAGCCCATTGATGAGATTCTAAAATATGCAAAATATTGTGGGGACGAAATTGATAGCAAACGAAAAGCTTTAGAAAAAAAGTAATGTGGGCTCAAGTTAAAGTAGCCGAACAGCAAGAGCTCCAATTAAATAAACAGTCAGAAAATCAGGGAAGAGCACAAGGTCTGAATGACAATAATGGAGGAAAGCCACAGGGAAGATTAAATCGGGAAGAGGCAAAGAAAAAATTCCATTGTCACGGGTGTGGGAAGTTGGGACATTGGAAGAACGAGTGTAAAGCCATACAAGTCAATAACACCCCGAATCAAAATTTTAATCCACAGACGCAGAATGAGGTGTTAATGAGTCATCTGCAACAGGGTATAAATCTTCAGAGTCAATTGCCAGCTGCCCCTAAATCAAATTTTGTGAGTCCAGCCAAGTACAGTGCGGACGCCGAATTTCCAGAAGGAAGTGATAAGAAAAATGTTGTAACATCTCAGTTTCTTTTTCAGGACCCACTGATTGATTATGATCAAGAATGACGGTGCCCGAGGGGGGAGGAAGGGGAGTGCGTACTTGCCGCATCCCTACCGGTAGATCAATCAGGGCCTTACATAGAGGGTAAAGTAAAGGGAAATTATATTACCTTTTTGTTAGATACTGGCGCCACCAGGTCTACTGTGAGAACAGCTGACATTCCTAACCTGCACCTCTCGGGCGAAGAGATTCAAGTAGTAGGCATTTCAAATAAGCGGATTAGCACTCCAATCACAGAACCCATGGAGGTGCGAATCGGAAAATGTAAAGAAATGGATACGTTTACTGACCAGAACCAGTGGTAATTTTACTGACCAGAACCCGAACGCAGTACCTCACTCGCAGTAGGCTGACAAAATATGAAAGAATAATACTAGGGGCTGAAAATGTGACAATAGTAAAGTGTACTGTTCTTAACCCAGCCACCTTACTAACTGATTCACATGAAGAGGAAGTGAGAGATGAGGTTGAGCATGAATGTCTTGATGTGACTGAACTTAGCACCAAACCACATCCTGACATACGAGAAGAACCTTTGAAAAATGCAGAACATGAGCTGTTTGTAGATGGCTCCTGCATGAGACACGAGGAAGGAGGATTGAGTGCTGCTTACGCTGAATGTACATTAACTGGAATAGTCGAAGCATACTATTTACCAGAAGTCAAATCTGCACAAATAGCTGAATTGATCGCTTTAATTAAGCTTGCAAAAGTGGGAAAAATTGTAGAGTAACCATATTTACTGACAGTCAATATGGTTATGGGGTTGTGCATGATTTTGGCCAACTGTGGACGCAGAGGGGATTTCCTGACTTCCTCAGGAACTCCCATCAAAAATGGAAATTTTGTAAGAGAATTACTTGAGGCAATTCAATTACTAAAAGAAGTGGCTGTGATTAAGTGTGCTGCTCACCAATCAGGAAATGAGTATGTGACAGCCGGTAACCGATATGCTGACCAGCGTGCCCAACATGGTGCAAGGCATAAGATCGCCTTAAATAAGAAAATCGAAACTTGTGGAATCAGCTGCCAACTTATGCTACTTGCAGGAGTGGGAACCTGGGAGGAGGTGAAAGGTCTGCAGGATGCAGTAGATATGAGAGAAAGGGAAGAGTGGGTGAAAATAGGATGTCAAAGAAGAGTAGAAGATGGTGTGTAGATTTTTTATGATGGCAGACCAGTCATGCCAGACAGTATGCTTTGTTTAACGCAAGGTTCAGGAATGTAGCAGAGAGCCTTTGCCAGAGATGTTTATTATGTCAACAAATGAACCCTGGCAGGAAAACTGTGGTCTGCATGGGAAAGATTGGAAAGGCAGAAGGTCCATTTGTGAGACTCCAATTAGATTTCATTCAACTACCTGCTTGTCGAGAGCTGAATTATGTGCTTGTCATAGTTTGTTTATTTTCAAAGTGGGTGGAAGCATACCCGACCCAAAGAAATGACAGATTGACAGTGGCCAAACTTTTATTAAGAGAACTCATTCCTAGATTTGGATTTCCAGTAACGATTGAATCAGATAGAAGGTCAAATTTTCATAATGAAATAATTTGACTAATCTGTGAAGCATTCAAAGTCGAAAAGAAATTGCACTGCGCTCACCGTCCAGAGGCTTCTGGAGTGGTAGAACAATTGAATAGCACAATCAAGTCAAGACTTGGAAAGGTGTGTGCCCCACTGGAATTACCTGATTCTTTGCCTCTTGTTCTGAAGGGACACAGAAGTATACCAGACAGAAATACTGGATTTAGTCCCCATGAAATACTCATGAGAAGAGCAATGAGACATGCATGTGTACCAGGACACAAGCTGTTGAATATAACAGATGACTTGGTTTTGCAGTATTGCAAAGAGTTGGCTCACAGAGTACATTCTATCTCTCATCATGTTGGGGAAGACGCTTTCAACAGACAGCTGAGCCACTCGCATGATCTGAGTCCCGGTGAATGGGTAGTTGTGAAGAATCACACTCGAGAATCGTGCCTAGCATCAAGGTGGGATAAACCACATCAAGTTATTTTGACTACCTCAACAGCTGTAAAATGTGCAGGGTTGCCTAATTGATCCATGCAAGCCATACCAAAAGGGTACCAGCTCCTGAAGAAGAAGAGTTACAAGTGAAACAAGAAATCGGTGGTGCTGAAGGTTGTGCAGCTGAAGAACTTCCTATAGAAGATCATGAAGTAGCTGCCCAAGATCAACCAAGCACTTATCAGGACGACTGGGTCCCAGTGGTGGACATACCTGAAGTATTTATAAGAACTAGAAGTCGAGCACAGTTATATAGACAGGAAGAGAGTGAGGACCAGACAGGTATAGAAGAAGTCGCTCAGGAAATTAGGGACACAACTGTTAGGAAACCTGAGTAGGAACAGATAAGGAGAGAACAATATACTCAGACAGAAGAAACTCAAAGCCCTGTTCCAGAGTCTGAGGAGGGACAGTCAGGAATTAGAGAAACCGCTCAGGCAGAAGAGGTAAAGAGGTAAAATGACCCGAACAGGATCAGATAGACATAGAAACGCAAGTTCAGGATACAGAAGAAAAACTAGACTTCACTAATCCTGAACAGGGTCAGATTAGGGTAGATGAACCCATCCAGGCAGAACAGGCTGAAATATTAAGCCCTGTACAAGGTCAGATAGTGAGGAAATCTAAAGACGAAGCTGATCAAGGTGTGCAAAGATCTAAAGAAAATAAAAGGAGTCTTGAAGAACCTGGCAGTGCAGTGAAGTTTAAGAAAAGTCAAAAAGGTGATAATTGGCCAAGAATTATCAAGAGACTGAAATATTGACTTAAGACAATCAATGAAGAACCTGATCAAGTAAATGAAGTAACTAGTCAATCTGGACATTCCAAAGTAATACCAATACGAAGGAGTCAAAGATTGAAGACTTTGAATAACAAGTTCAAAGGTCCTGAATGGACATATGTTATTCTTGAAGACTTTGAAAACCTCAATTTAAATGAAGAAAGTGATGAAGAACTGAATATTGAACAAGTTAAAGAAGAAGTGAGACCGACCTGAAAGACAAATGCACCTACGGTGTTATCTCATACAAAGTTCTGAAGTTAAGATGATATATTGTTCTTGCCCAAGATGTCTGATAAGAATGTCGCCGGAAAACCAAAACAAAGCTGAATAAAGAAGTGCTGTAGGATTTGTATATGTAGTTCATTATTAGTCCTCATAATATGGTTGATATTAGCAATAGCTATCCCCTATCTGATGGTGACTGACAAACAAAATAGTACTAACACACATACAGAAGTAGCAAACATTAAAGGAGATAGAGTAGATTTAGAAACACCAGATGAGCTAGAGTTACACCACACTATAGATAAGAATGAAACTGATTTAAATGTATTTGCAAATCTCTTAGTACATTATGTAGAAACTATGGAAGTTAGTGATTGCTAAGCTCAGTAGCTGAAGGAGTAACTTATCATCATTTACCTTTGACATATGGAATTTCATGTAGTGTACTAGCTAGTTTATTTTATAGAACTGGAAAGCTGCAGTATTACTATTCAAATGCAGATGTAATATTTTCAGAAGTTCCCATGCGAAAAAGCATGAACCCTGTCCTTAGCACTAGAGACTCACAATTCAGGGGTGAATATTTTCTAACAATGAAGACAATAGGTATAGTTGATGCACATAAACGCAACTTAACATGTAAATTGCACGAAGAAGAAAAGATATTTTTGAATGTAGTAGAAAATAGGAGACAGGATTTCCAAAGAAGAGCCTCTGAACCGAAACCTCAGATACCTAAATGGGCTGAAACAGAAGAACTTTTAGTAACCGGCAAGACTCATGCGGCTATGTCCCTGGACTTTGAAAAGATAGGGAAAATCTGTATCCATAGGCTTAAAACAGAATATAACAACATATTTATTGGTTCCAGTGAATGTGAACATAATTTCTTAGTAATTGGGGGTTGGGGACTAAAAGGAGGAACTGATCCAGTATTTCCTGGAATGTATTATATTTGTGGAAACAAAGCTTATTTTAGGTTACCTGATCACTGGTATGGGAGTTGCTATTTCGGAATAGTAATCCCTAAAGTCTATCATGTTAAAAGAATCACTGGAAGCAATAATGAAAGTAGTGGACTAACAAGATATAAAAGAGCTAGTTTTTCTGAAATAGTAGGTGATGTATTTGGTGCATTGATACATTAAGTGGGGGTTCTGCTAAATTCTCGGAACAGTTGTCAACTGTAGTACATCGGTTATCTACTGACACTGCTGGAGGATTTCTGCTGATGAAGACAGAATTGATTGCTGTCAGATCTATGGTTTTGCAAAATCGACTTGCCCTTGATATCTTATTAGCAAAAGAGGGTGGAGTCTGTAAAATGCTGAAAGCACAACATTGTTGTACATATATACCTGATAAAAGTGGTGGGGGGCGACTTTAACGCCATAGTGGATCCGGACTGGGATAAGCACCCCCCAAGAGGGCCTGGCGCGACCCCTACACCCATGCGAGGTTTCCTGGACGCCATGGGGCTGATTGATTGTTGGCGCATGCGACATCCCACTGACCGTCAATTCACACATCATGCTAGCGCGCACAACAGTCTCTCGCATATTGACTACCTCCTCGCCTCTCCTGCGTGTGACACCCGCCTACAGGAGGTTAAGCATCTCCCCAGGGGCATCTCTGACCATTCCCCACTGCTGCTAACTTATTCCTCGGGCCTCTCGGGTAGGAGGTGCACCTTCCCGATACAGCCTGGCTATCTAAAGGTCCCTGGCGTCCGAAAGACATTGCATAAAATTACGAAACAGTACTTTCCGGAAAACTTGCACTCGGTCGCCTCGCCGATTGTCCTCTGGGAGGCCTACAAAGCAGTGCTGCGTGGGCAGTCCATTGCAGTAATCACAGCTCATAAGCGGGAGGCGTCACGGCAGGTGGCTGCCCTGGAGGTGGCAGTGGGGGTGGCGGAAGACGAACACACCAAAGACCCCACTGAGGCGAACGCTCACACACTCAATCTAGCGAAACAAGCATATAGAGACCATCAGTGGGAGGCGGCCAGCTTGCGCCTGGCGAAAACACAGCACACAATATACGAGTTGGGGAACAAGGCGGGTCGCCTGCTCGCGTGGCTTGACAAAAAGGAGAGGGCCAACCGCTGGGGGGCGGCTGCGCCTACCATCAGGGGAGGAGGTGACAAACCCGGACGACATAGCGACGGTCTTCGCGGCCCACTATGAGCAGGTCTATACCTCCGCAGTGACGACCACTGTAGAGGATAATCTAAAATTCCTTGCGGACATCCGACTTCCGACACTAGCCCGGGAGGACGCGCTTACGCTGGAAGAGAGTCTTTCGGCGGAGGAGATCGCCCTCGCTACTCGCGACCTTCAGTCGGGAAAGGCGATGGGACCGAATGGGATCCCAGTGGAGCTGTTCAAACGGGAGGCAAACACGATAGTGCCGCACTTGCTGCAGATGTACGAGGCCAGCCTGGCGGAGGGGATGCTTCCACGAGATGTCAGGGTAGCGACGCTGGTCGCAATACTGAAACCTGGTAAGCCCCCCACCGAGTGCACCTCCTACAGGCCTATCTCTCTCTTGAATGTGGAAGCCAAGATACTGGCGAAGCTATTGGCGACCCATATCCAGTCGCGTCTGCACACCCTTATTCATCCCGATCAGTCCGGTTTTATGCCGGCGCGTAACACGGCAATGAACATCAGAAGGTTGCAAGGCATACTGGCCAGTGGACCGCACATCCAGGAGGATGCAGTTATACTCTCACTGGACGCGGTTATGGCTTTCGACCGAGTGGAGTGGCCCTTCCTGTTTGCGGTACTAGTGCGTTTTGGTTTTGGGCCCAAGTTCTGCGCGTGGGTGCAGCTCCTCTACACAGACCCTCTGGCACAGGTGACGGTGAATGGCCGACTGTCGAGAGACTTCGCGCTGGGACGAGGCACTAGGCAGGGGTGTCCTCTCTCCCCACTACTCTTTGCTCTGGTCCTGGAGCCCTTGGCGGCCTGGATCCGGCAAGATCCAGTTATCTCCGGGCTTCGCTGCACAGAGAGCTGGGATGATCATATCTCCCTCTATGCGGATGATATCTTGGTCTATCTGACGCAACCTAAGCGGTCCATAGCTGCATTGCTAGATATCTGTGATTCCTATGGTCACTTCTCGGGCTACTCGATTAACTGGGTGAAGTCTGTGCTCTACGTCTTGCAAGGGCCTCCGCCGCAACTCCCTGATGGAGTAGTAATACCACGGGCAGAGGATGGTTTCAAATATCTAAGTATTCACATAACGTCGGACCCAGCGCTGTTCCTGGAACGCAACTCGCTGCCACCCCGCAAGCGATTGAAAAGTGATGTCAAATATTGGCACTCCCTGCCGCTGACATTGCTGGGGAGAGCGGCGTTATTCAAAATGATGGCTCTCCCTCGCTTCCTCTACGCGCTACAAAATGCGCCCGCTCTAGTCCCAGACTCCTACTTTCGATCTATCAACGCAGAGGTGGGTTATCTTCTGTGGGAGGGTAAACCTCATAGAATAGCGCTCTGCAAGCTCATGCGGAGCTGGTACGATGGGGGGATCGCGCTGCCCAACATCCGTCTATATTATTGGGCGTCCCAACTTATCATAGTCAATCACTGGATGCACGCAGCGCAAGATGAACCCGCTTTGAGAATGGACAGGGCGCAGCTAGGCCTCCACGGAGTCCTCCCAGCCCTCTATGTTAGGTCAGGGGCGAACAGGTTGCAGGGCCCTACGGCGCACACAGTACAGGTCTGGCGCACGGCACAGCGAAGGCTGGGATGGGAGGGGGTGATCACGAGACAAACACCGTTATGTATCTCCCCTAAGATAGGAGTAGGTCATCTGCATAAAGAATTCGATGGGTGGGATCGCATAGGCATCTCCAAGGTCGGGGATCTCTGGAGGAGGGGCGGGGTGATACCGTTTGAGACTTTGCAAACAGACTACCAGATGAGACAGACCGAGCACTTTAAATACTTACAAATCAGGCATGCACTACAGAAAGCTATACCCAAAGGGACCACACCACCAGAGTCCTCCCCGCTAGAGGACAGGCTACTCGCAGACCACCTCACCAAGAAAGCTATCTCACTGACCTACCGTAAACTGGTGAATCATCAAAAAGATCCCACGGAGCTCCTCAAGCGAAACTGGGAGGCGGCAGTGGGGCCCATGGACGAACTAGAATGGTTCGAAGCGCTAGCGTCTCCCCGGGAGGTGGCCATCCCGTCCAAACTAAAGATGGTGCAGCTGAAAATACTGCACCGGATATACTACACCAGAACTACACTCCACAAAATAGGGAGGGCTGGCAGCCCGCTATGCCTACGGGGGTGTGGACTGCCGGGCACCTTCTACCACACTCTGTGGGATTGCCCGAACATAGCTGCATACTGGGGGGAGGTCATGGGGACGATCTCGCAGGTTACCGGTCACGTAGTCACACTGGAACCCCGAATGTGTTTGTTGAATGTGTGGGACGCTACTGACCTTAACCAGGCTGATCAAACCTGGGTGACTGTCGGGCTAGTGATGGCGAGGAGGTCCATAGCGCAATATTGGGGGGCGCAGGCAACCCCCTCACACGGGAGATGGGCCCGCGACATGGACAGTGCCATGACAGCGGAGAGGGTGGTGTGTGCGAACAGGGGCTGCCCCAGGCGCTGGCAACGAATTTGGGGAAAATGGAACACGTTTAGAGGCAATATCTGTGAACCCCCGGTGGCGGACTCAGAGTCCGAGCTGAGTGACTGAAACTGAAGTCGTGCCATTCTCGCGGCCTGGGGAGGGGCGTGATGTGGGATGGATGGGAGGGCGGGGGGAGGCGGGGGGTGGCAGTCACAGGAGGGGTGTGTAGGGATACTGATTTTTGTGGCTTGTCTGGAAAGGACACTATGCTAATAGTGGTACTGCGTTGGAATATTATGTAATGACGAAAGGTGCATTTATGTTTTTGTATGTGTTAATAAAGTGTTTTTAAAAAAAAAATGTGTAGAAATTGGAAGATATATTAAAAATATTACACATTTAGAAGAAGAACTGAAAACACTAGAGGTTGACAGTGTATGGAAGAAAATAACAAATAGTTTTTCCACCATTAGTAGTTGGATTTCTAACATAGGTAAAGGTAGTTTAGGTCAAATATTATTGCCGATCATGGGCATCACTTTGCTAGTTCTAATGATAATGTGTTGTCGTAAATGCAGTGGGAAAAAGAAAAGGTACGAAGGTAATGAGAAAGGTAGGAAAAGAAAATTAGAAGAAATACGACTTGAAGAATTGAAGGGAAATATATTCAAAAGAATGAAAGGATCACAATTTAAGAAATCTAAGGGAAGGAATGAAAGATTTGAAGACATCGATATGGTAAAATGCTAAAGTTGGCATCTGATTTAAATAGAATTTAGTGATGGCATAAAATGCCATCAGAGAGGGGATTAATGGAGCAAGGTTTCACATCAAAAGAAACTTGCTCGTATGCAATCCTCTTGAATAACATGTAATACTGTAACCAAAATTGCACCACATTTTACATAATCATATCTAGGGGAAGCTTTTCTATGTGCTGTCTGAATAAGTAACTCGAGTGTTCCAAAAATGGCCGCTAAAACGCGGGCAATCTTCTGCGCATGCGGCAACCACATCACGTGGTGTGATGTTTTTCTGCCGCTCGGGGGGAAATCTTTGCAGCTGCTCAGTAGTTTCTAAAATGGCTGCTTAAAATAACATACCGTGCTGAAACTAACCTATACACGTACTACTAAGCTATTAATGCAAAAGATGTATTAAGTAAATGGGGTTAGAGTAGAAGTAAGTGGAATACAGTGAATTCATTTTGTTTTGTATTCTAACATGTCTCTCTTTGACTTTATTAATAGTTTGCATTTGGGCCTTGGAGGGCGACTGATGTCCTCATACTTTGTGGCAACCACGCATGGTCGTACCTCTCTGCTCTCAACTCCTGTCCTGAATCCTTGACTCTTTGATGTCGGGGTCCTCATACCATTCTAGGTAAATATATCTGTAGGATAAATGTTCCGTTCTTGCTCTGTGTCCCTTCTCTCCTCAGGTGCTGTCATTGCAAGAACGTATTAATGGAAACTGATTATAAGCTAATTGTACTATTTTCCTGAGGGAGATTTCTGGTCTATTCATGTGTATTTGATTCGACTCACAAAATTATTAATTCAGATAAACGTTTGAAACTCCTTCTGAGTCTGTGGTTCTTTAAATCAAAAGATACACGCATTGCTGTATGTTCCTCCCTATTCTATTCTACTACTGGATCCTTCGACAGTGCATTTCACTCCTTAGACAGGATTGGTAAGAATACTGGCGTAAAGGTTTCCTAGGGTAAATATAATTGATGACCAGTGGATAGTTGCCAGCTCACGGTGTGTATGAATGTGTGTGGGCCCAAATGAGTGTTGTGTGTATGAATGTGTAGAGCTGGTAAACTCCGCTGCATCACCTGCGCCAGTAACTCTTCTCCCGGCCCCTCTGTTTAATTAAACAAACTGTTCCTCTTTAACAATCACCTCTTGTCTCTTGTTTTTCCAAGGTATTTCAAGAAACATTTCCAATCCTTTGGATTCTGGATGGGGGTGAAATATTTAGTTCACTATGAGCATCGAGAGGCAAAGTTTAGGAAAAAAATGTCATAAGTACATGGGAGAGTCAGGACTACTTTATAAGTTCGGTCTGTTGCCGGGTCCCAGTTGTTTCTTACTCAAAAGAGATACCTAGAGAGATTGCAATATGAGAATATCATGAGGATTGCTGAGTGCTGGGTGGCTTGGCGGGCATGTTGGGGAGGATTATTGAGTGCCGAGTGGTTGAGCCGACATGTTGGGGAGGATGACTGAATGATGGGTGGGCTGAGCCGCCATGTTGGGGAGGATTGCTGAGTGATGGGTGGCTGAGCCGCCATGTTGGGGAGGATTGCTGAGTGCTGTGTGACTGAGCAGACATGTTGGGGAGGATTGCTGAGTAATGGGTGGCAGAGCTGACATGTTGTTGAGGATTGCTGAGTGATGGGTGGCTGAGCTGACATGTTGTGGAGGGTTGCTGAGTTATGGGTGGCTGAGTTGAAATGTTGTGGGGGGTTGCTCAGTGATGGGTGACTGAGCTGACATGTTGGGGAGGATTACTGTGTGCTGTGTGACTGAGCAGACATGTTGGGGAGGATTGGTGAGTAATGGGTGGCAGAGCTGACATGTTGTGGAGGATTGCTGAGTGATGGGTGGCTGAGCTGACGTTTTGGAGGGTTGCAGAGTGATGGGTGGCTGAGTTGACATGTTGTGGAGGGTTGCTGAGTGATGGGTGGCTGAGCTGACATGTTGTGGAGGGTTGCTGAGTGATGGGTGGCTGAGCTGACATGTTGTGGAGGGTTGCTGAGTGATGGGTGGCTGAGTTGACATGTTGTGGAGGGTTGCTGAGTGATGGGTGGCTGAGCTGACATGTTGTGGAGGGTTGCTGAGTGATGGGTGGCTGAGCTGACATGTTGTGGAGGGTTGCTGAGTGATGGGTGGCTGAGCTGACATGTTGTGGAGGGTTGCTGAGTGATGGGTGGCTGAGCTGACATGTTGTGGAGGGTTGCTGAGTGATGGGTGGCTGAGTTGACATGTTGTGGAGGGTTGCTGAGTGATGGGTGGCTGAGCTGACATGTTGTGGAGGGTTGCTGAGTGATGGGTGGCTGAGCTGACATGTTGTGGAGGGTTGCTGAGTGATGGGACACAGATCTGATATGTACCTATTACTGAGTAGATGGCACATTAAGGAAGGATTTGTTTTTTTTAAAACGAGGCTTTAGAATAAAAGTAGAAATTATTTTTATCAGATGGGGCATGGGTAACCCTAAGGAGGAGGACAGAGCTTTAGAGAGTTTTGGTATCCCTATGTCACATCAACATCAAACCCATTTTCATCTGCCCTGACCAAGGTGATGTACCTGATGCAGTGGGGATGGAGGACGCGTTGAATTTGGTAAACGATGACGAGATCAAAGCAGGAAGACATCTTAATAAGGCACTGAGACCTGAGGAAACATTGTGCAGGGTCTGCAACTGTAATAGTATCCAAACCTCCTGCCTCATAAGTGCAGAAGAATTAGCATTCTATAACAAGACCATAGGCTTGATCAATACATATTTAAAGCTTACCTGTAATACAACTAGAAGCATTGGGTTACTGTACGATCAGTCTGTGTCTTTAATAGTATTAAAACCTCCTGTCACTTAAGTGTAGAAGCTCTGACATTTAATTACAAGACCACAGGCTTGATTGCTACATATTCAAAGATGATCCATCGTATAGCGAGAAGCATTTGGCTGTTGTGGGATGAGTCTGTGTCTTTCATTGTATCCAAACCTCCTGTCACATAAGTGTAGAAGATTTACCATTGGAGACAAAACGATTGTCTTTGGAACCAAGAAGCAGTGGCAAGATAAACGTTATTGTGCCTTGTATGCCACGGACTGGCACCGGTGCTCGGTATGATGAACCAGACTCCGTTTTCAACACTACCTTTTCTCACACAAGATCCCTGCACTTTGGAATATTGCCAGAAGGTTTGGGTTCCTCATCGATTCTCACAGAGGCATATGTCTTCAAATGCTCGTTGGATTGGGTGTCATGATGCCTTTGTAGATCCTTTAGACAGCACATCAAAGGGTGTGACAGCCGCCATAATGGTTGGACTGTCAAAGTCCGTAACATATATTTTGATTCCAAAAAATACTTTGTATGAGGTCCACCCACCAAGAGATCTTTCTAGGAGCTTATTAAAATCTTGTGAAGCCCATATAGGTGATGGATCAAGCTACGCCCAGTGCCTAATACTCCAGCTGTTAAGGACTGCTTAAGTCACGGTGCATCCTATCCACACCAGAACTAACCTAAGGCCGCTATGGAAAGGAATAATGCACCTGTACACCGAGAGATGCCATAATATCCGATATGCTTCAGAAGCAAAGGCCGGGCCCTGGTCTGAGTGGAGTGTACTGGATCAATATGTCTTGATAAAGACTTGTATGTTTTAAAAACAGTTTGAGCGACAGTCGAATGCTGTGGCCATATCCAGAGGAACCTTGAACAGTGTCCGAAATTAACGGACCACAGTTGTCCAGAGGAAAGCAGCCAAAAGGCTGGTGGAAAATCATCAGGTGTGTCTGCGGTGGACAGGCCCCGGTGGAAGCTTTAATTTGCTGGCAAATGTTGCAACACCAGACTTTTTTTGGCCTGGTTTTACTACCCCTGCCACCAATAGTGTTGCTGTAGCAAGGAAATTGTGGCCGCCACACTAGCATGTGCGGAACCAATACCTTCATGCGCGTGTATTTCAATGGAAAGCCTTTAGGTAAAGGCGTGCCATCTTTGTTAGCATTACGGGCAGCCAAGATATGACTACCTATTCTTGTTTTAGAATGAGTAATTACAGCAACAGCAGCAGTTGCGACTGTAGATTTTGGGGCTTCATTAGCCAAAGAACTCCCTACAACGTGTGCTCCAAAAACGCTGATGACTCAATCTATCTGTAACATGAGTCCATGGCAACCTGTCTTTGAGGTCTGTCACTAGAATCCAAACTGTTTTATGCCTCGTTGATTTCCCTTTAGAATCTTTGAATCTATTCTGTGGCCGATAATGTATAGAATCATTAAAGGACTTCTTCAGCCAGAGAATGTAAATTGTCGTTAAAGGGCTGTACACAGTAACACGAATCACAGATTATACGGGCGGTGAATTTTGGATCCGCAAGCTAGAGCTGGAGAAGTAAAGCTTCCAGTTCAGCCAACAGTGGTGCATGCCACTGAATATTGCCATTAAGAATGTATAGCAGTCGGGGCTGAACCATCAGAGTAAATAATATATTTATACTGATCAAGAGGAGAGACAGGTGTGAGCATTGGATAACATGCTCGTACTGTAGGATATCTTGTGTCAGAACAGACGGGTCAAAGATGAAGTCTCCATCAACAGCTGTTGTGGACGCTGCCCCTCGTGTCCATCTTGGATGGAGATCTTTAGCGTTAGGAATGCTAACCTTTGTGACAGCCTCTAAGGCGGTCACCGGAGTGACGACAATACAGCATTTCCCTTGTGCAAGCGGCCATCCTTTAAGGATACCTGCTCAGACATCAGCTTTTCCCCAGCAGCTCCGCCTTGCTGTGCTCGGTATACAGTCCCACCAAGGCAGGGTTTGAGACCTCTCCTTGCTGGGCTCCTCGCTGGTAATTCTTTCCCCCCCCCCCTGCATTCCCCTGTTAAAGGTTGCAGGGATCTGTTAGAATGAGCTGAAAGCCATTTTGTACTTGGCAGCCATCTTAGTTAGCTATGTGCGGGCCATTTGCTTTATCCCTCTTCCAGAACCTTGCACATTCTCAGAAGGGCCTAGCTAGTAGAATGCACCTGCTCCTAGTATAGAACTGTCAGGCTGTTCTAACTGATGTCAGCAACTCATTACTCCTCCTACTTGTTGACTGTGCATTTTCTGTATGACCATCTATGTGTGTAACTCTTCTCATGTGTACTTGCACCGCCTTCTTTTGAGCCCCTGTGTGGCTATGTAAGGCCCCTGTTCTCTGTACTCCTTAGAATGCCTCCTACAGTGACTTGAGGGTACTGTGTGACGCAATCTCCCTCATCTGAGGTTTAATAAATGCATTGTTTTTACTTCTGTGCCAATCTCCTCTTTGTTGGTTTAAAAGGACCAGGTGTATCAGTGAAACCCCTGAGATTTCTTCACCCCCACTGTAGCCCATTAACACTGTTACCCCCTATCAGACCTGTATCCTCTGTTTGGGTGTCAGCAGCAAGTTGATTGAGCCCCCCTTAGAATTCGGCTCCCCCCTTCCTGTACCACCGTTCATTGTATAATTGGAATTGTACTGTAGTCCTTCTGTGTTTATCGCCGTATTTTTCATTGCTTTTATTCCCGCCGCAACCCGCCCCCGTTCCCGCCTCCCAGCTGCACAACCCTCCCCTACTTAATGGCGACCGCTGGTGGCACGCCGCTGGCGCACCGAAGGCATGTCTAAGGCAAGCCCGTCTGCTCCCGTCCGCAACCCGAACACGGCCAGTGCCAGGAACCCTGGATCTCTGCGAACCCACCGATACAACTCCACCGCACTCCATGCTCTCAACCCCGGAAGACACAACGACTGCGAAAGATCCTCGCCTAACACCACCCACGGACTGTTCTCATGCACACTCTGCAGCAGATCCTTCACCAGCGGCACCACCACCACTACCACTGAAGGCCCGCCTGATGCACGCATCACCGAAACCCTAACCCTCATTCTCCTCAACGTACGCTCCCTTCACCGGCACACCGTAGAGATCTGGGACCCGATCGACACCCTCTCGCCCGACATCACCTTCTTCATGGAGACCTGGACCAACACCACTGCCATCCCCAATGGCTCTAAGATCCATAGAAAGGACCGCCCCCACCGCCCAGGAGGAGGACTCACCATCGCACTCAAGACCCCCCTCCGACTTTCTACATCAAGCACGAGCGACCCCTACTCCAACACAGAACACCTCCACTTCCAGATCGAGATCAGCCCCAGGACTACACTACGCAGCACCCTCATCTACAGACCATCGGGACATCGCGCCCAGTCCGCAACTGTCATCGCCGAGCTCGCCGCACCCCACACCATCACCATGGACTACACTCTACTCGGGGACCTGAACTTCCACCTTGACAATGGCGATGACCCCGACTCCATCATCCTCCTCGCCAACCTCGGACTGAAGCAACACGCCCACTCACAGAGCTGGACACACCCTCGACCCCATCTTTGAGGGAGGGACAAACATCTGCTTCAGCCACACCTCTGGACGGACCACCACTGCGTCCACTTCATCTTCAACACCACCACTGCACCCAAACCCCCCGCGCCCCCGTGAATGAACTGGAGCAAGGTCACAGAAGAACACCTCAACACCACCATCCTCCATGACCCCCCCAGCGCCACGACTGACACCAACACAACAGCCATGGAACTGCACTGCTGGATCTCCTGCTGCGCCGACAAGCTTGCACCCCTCCGCCGCCCGGCCAAACCACGCCCTCTGAAGGCCGCCTGGTTCACCACAGAAATACAAGAAGCCAGACGCTCCTGCAGACGCCTGGCGAAACCAGAAAATTACAGAAGCACGGAACAACCACAGGGACACCCTGAAGGAATGTCACCAGTTCATAAGAGACAACAAACGGACATTCATAAGAGACAAAGTGATCCTTTTGAACCTGTATTCATGTCATAGCTCTATTGGCTTTTAAACTACTGTTTTTAACTTTAATTTTTGTTATAATTTTGCTCGTGTTCTGCTCGCGCTTGTGCTCGCGCTTGTACATTATTCGGTGCAGCCGCGTAGGAGGGTGATTAGTGAGTCTTACCTGCACATTAAATTGGAACTTCACCCACATTTGTGGGACTTAGTGTGTAGGGCTTCCGGGGAGGTATACATCGCGGCGTTAGGCGCCATCTTAGGTGAGTGGTTGATAAACGGGCCGGGGACTAGGCGCCATCTTGGTTGGCGTCCTAGACTTTCGCTTAGGCGGTTTCCCGCGCTCCACAGTGATAAAAAGGAATGGAGGGTCCAGCGCGCAGCGTTGGTGCGCAGCGGTCGCGCCGTGGGCGTGCCGGAGGTGCGCCAGAGGTAAGCCCGTTTGCGCCCGTTCGCGCACAGGGCGCGCTGGCGGCTGAGATAGTGGAGCCACCCCTATTTAAGCGCATAACATATACAAAAGAGGATCTTTGTGCTTTGAATCCTGCCGACTTGGCACAATGTCAGCTCACTACTGCCATTAACAGCCCTCAGTCTTTGACTTGTGGTCTGCTGAATGTGAGATCTTTGGGTAGGCATCATGCAGAGATTGCGCTTCTTATAGAACAATATGATTTAGACGCCTTGTTCATGACTGAAATATGGACAAGGCTAGATAGTGGAGTTGAACTGGGTCAGGCCTGTCCCCCAGGATATAAGATTAGACATAACCCACGTATTGGTGCCAGAGGAGGAGGTGTAGGGCTGATCTATAGAGAGTCATTGGACTTCTCCCTGCTAGAAATTAAGAAAATCAGGGAACATGAATTGATGGGTTTTTCATTGAAAGGACAGGGGGTGTGCTTTTTACTGTTCTTTTGTTCTATAGACCCCCAGCTGGTGCTATGTCGGCCGTGTCCGAACTTATAGATCTGATTTATGATCTATATAATTCTCATGCCTGACTAATAGTGCTGGGGGATTTCAATCTATGGCCAGGTGGACCAACAGACTCAGCTTATTCATGCCTTACCCAGGCATGTAGTAATATCAATCTGGAGCAGTTGGTGGCCTCGAAAACCCATCAGAAGGGCCATGTCCTGGACCTGATCTATGCCAATTCTGGTCAGGTAAGGGTGGGAAATATTCTACCGCAATGCTGGACGGACCATGCCCTAGTCCTTTTCTCTGCCGATCTTCCGGAAAATCACCTAAAGTGTAGTAGCATGGGAAATGCTAAGATCGGTAGACAATGGTCAAGGCTCTTGAGGAGTGAACCTCTTCCTAGTTTGCTCTTGAATACCTTTCACCTGGATGAGAATGTGGAGCAAAGCTATAACATCTTTATTCAGCGTATTACGGCGTCTCTAGATAAGCTGGCTCCATTAAGAAAAATACGAGACAGGAAAAGAGTTGCCATGCCTTGGTTTTCGAGAGAGCTTCTCCAACTAAAACTTCAGTGTAAACGGGCAGAGAGAAGATGGAGGAAACATTATCTGGCATCGGATCTGATACTTTTTAGGCGTGAGTTGGCAGCCTATAAGCTCCAGATCAAAGGCGCAAAAGCAAGGTTCCTTGAGGAGACTTTGTTGTCAGCCTCCAATAAAGCTCAGGCCTTGTTTAAAATTGTCAATGAGCTGTCTCGACCGGCTAGTGCGTCCACCGCCATTCCTGCCTCTCAGTCACTCTGTGATTCGTTGGCCATGGCCTTCGAAGACAAGATTGAGACCATCCTGAGTAAAATGAGTCCTAAGATCTCAGTGACTGCTCCCATGCCTACACTTGAGGTGGAGGATGGAAGAGTAAGGTTGGATAGCTTTCCCTCCCCTTCCTTTACAGAATTTGTTGCGTTAGCTAATAGTGTGTCTTCAGGTTCTCCTTTAGACGTCCTTCCACACAAGTTCTGGAAGGTGTTTGGGCAGGAGTTGTTTCCTCCTCTCCACGCAATCTGCTGTCAATCTCTAGGCTCTGCCCAGGTCCCGGACAGCTGGAAGCTTGCGGTAGTCTCTCCGCTGCTGAAGAAAGAATCACTGGACCCTTTATCTCCCGCTAATTACAGACCTATCTCATTGCTTCCGTTTCCGATTAAGATCTTGGAGAAATTGGTCAGAAGACATCTGTCCAATTTCCTGGAAGCTAATGACTGTCTGGATGCAGCGCAGTTTGGGTTCAGGCCAGCCCATGGAACCGAATCAGCTTTGGTGACCGTTTTGAGCGACCTTCGTTCGCGTGCCGATCATGGTCAGGCAGGCTTTTCAGTGCTGCTTGACATGTCGGCAGCGTTCGACACGGTCAACCATGCCATCTTGACCAGGAGGTTAGAGGAGGCCGGGGTTATGGGTCTGGCCCGAGATTGGCTTGTTTCATACCTGGCCAACAGACATCAGGTGGTTGCCCTGCCTCCCTTCAAGTCTACCATCAGAAGGGTAGGGCAGGGCGTACCCCAGGTATCAGCCATCAGCCCCATTCTTTTTAATCTTTACCTCCGCCCCCTGGTCAAATTAATTAAATCTTTTGGCATAACGGTCACCAATTATGCTGATGACACCCAACTCGTCTTCTCCTTTGAGGGGGAGAAAGCGGTATCACTGGAGACCTTTCATCACTGTATGGTCTCCACGGCAACATGGCTAAGTAACAACTCATTGCAATTTAACAGCTCCAAGACGGAGGTGTTGCATTGTTCAGTGGATCGTGTCCCACGTTCTCTACCGCAAGACTTCTGGCCTCCCTCCGTTCAAGGCACGGTAGCAGCAGCAAGCTCGGTTCGTAATCATGACTATGGAACCCAATCTTCAACTTGAGGGTTTCATTGACAAAACAGTGTTTTCCTGTATGGGGCTTCTACGTACCTTGCGGAAGATTCTCCCTTTGCTCCCTGCCCATGCCAGACCAGAAGTAGTGCGCAGTATCATTCTTAGTAGACTTGACTACTGCAATGCACTACTTCTGGGGGCTCCCATCATGGCATTGGGCAAACTTCAACGGGTCCAGAATTTTGCTGCCAAGCTAGCACTCTCTCGCCGACGGTCTGACTCGTCATCTGCAGCCCTTGAAGATTTGCATTGGTTGCCTATTTCCCAGCGGGTTGAATTTAAAGCTTTGTGTTTGGTCTTCCGGGCCTTACATGGTTTGGGACCACTTCCTTTACAGGAGATGTTCACTTGGTACATCCCTATTAGATCTCTCCGCTCTGCTTCAGCTAGTTTGGTAACTATCCCCAAAATCCGGAGGAAGCGGATGGGGGGACGTTCTTTTGTCTACATGGCATCTAAGTTGTGGAACAATCTCCCACTGCCGCTCAGATGCTCTGGAGAACTTCTTTCCTTTAAAAAAGAATTGAAAACTCATCTGTTTCCTAGGATGGAGTAGCTTGCCATTGTTAGTACTAACTTTTCTACAGGATTAGTCGGATCACAGCGCCGGGATGCCCGTTGGGTGATTGGAGCGCTTTATAAATATGCTATACATACATACATACAAAGTCCAGACGAATGCAAAGGAACTGTTCAAAGTCATACAGCAGTTTGCAAAACCCCCCTGAGAAGCCATGGACGTCACACCTTCCCAGGAACTCTGGGACAAGCTCCGCTCCTACTTCCATCTGAAGATCAAGGCCCTCTACGACAACTTCAGCGAACAGACGCAAGACACCGCCCCCCCCCATGCCACCATCATGACCTGGGACCACCGCAGAACACATCCACACTACCATGAAGAAAACCCACTCAGAAGCAACAACGGACCCCTGTCCACCGCACATATTCCACAGGGCAGCCATTGCCATCGCACCCGGACTACAACGAACCATCAACACCTCCTTCAGGTCTGGCAACTTCCCTGACGTCTGGAAGCGTGTGGAGGTTAAACCCCTCCTCAAGAAGCCCACGACCGACTCTACAGACCTCAAAAACTACTGGCCCATCTCTCTCCTCCCCTTCATGGCCAAAGTCATCAAGACTCGCTAACACCCAACTGACCGCTTTCATAGAAGAGAACGCCATCCTGGATGCCTCCCAGTCCAGATTCCACAGCAACCACAGACCCGAGACTGCCCTCCTCGCTGCCACCGACGACATCCGCATGCTACTCGACCTGGGACACACCGCGGCCCTCATCCTTCTTGACCTCTCCGCAGCCTTCGACACCGTTTCACATTGCACACCCGCAGCCAGACACCAAGACATGGGAATACAAGGAGCTGCCCTGGACTGGATCAAATCCTTTTACTCCAGCCGAACCCAGAGGATCAGACTCCCTCCCTTCCTCTCCGAACCCACTGATATCAACTGCGGAGTACCCCAAGGATCCTCGCTCAGCCCCACGCTCTTCAACATCTACATAGCCCCCCTCGCCACCATCGTCAGACAGCATGGGCTCAGCATTGTATCCTACGCCGACAACACCCAGCCCATCCTCTCACTCATGAAAAATCCCAAAGACACCACACTCAGTTTCCAGGAAGGAATGAAGAATGTGGCAGCCTGGATGAAAGACAGCTGCTTAAAGCTCAGAGAAGACTAAGGTCCTCATCCTCGGACCCTGCACCTCCGACTAGGGCAACACCTGGTGGCCCACCATCCTCGGGGATCCACCCACACCTACAGACCACGTACGAAACCTCGGTATCATCCTCGACTCCTCCATCTCCATGAACCTCCAGATCAACGCTGTCGCCTCTACCAGTTTCAACTGCCTGGGCATCCTCCGTAAGACCTTCAAATGGTTCCCCCCGACTGCAGAAGGACCGTCACACACGCACTCATAACCAGCAGACTGGATTACGGCGACCCCCTATACAAAGGAATTAGCAGAACTCTTCTACACCAAATCCAAACCATCCAGAACGCCGCAGCCATACTCTTCCTCGGGACACCGCGCCACAAACACCTGACCCAACACCTACGAGACCTTCACTGGCTCCCTGTCGAGAAGAGGATCACCTTCAAACTCCTCACCCACGCCTACAAATCCCTCAACAACTTCGGACCCAAATACCTCAACAAGAGATTATCCTTCATGTACCAAAGAGGAACCTCTGCTCCACCGACCACGCCCTGGCAGAGGTCCCCCGTAACCGCAGAATCAGAGCAGGCGGGAGAGCCTTCTCCTACATCACAGCCCAGAACTGGAACGAGCTCCCTGTGAACATCAGACGCTCCCCGACCCTGCACATGTTCAGGAAGAACCTCAAGACCTGGCTCTTCAACTGATCCGGAGCTGCTCCCCCCTCACCCTCCGTAGTACCTTGAGACCCTCACGGGTGAGTAGCGCCCTCTATAAACCCCCTGATTAATTGATTGATTGATACCTGTCTGCACTGTAGTCAGTATTTTTTCAGTGAAAGTAGAACACATTTCAGCACTGGAATATACATTAAATGTGTATGCTTTAGGCACTGTTTTACAATCATTAAAGGTTATATAGGTAAATCCAATTGCACACTGTATAACACATGTATGTAGGTGACGTTGTTAAGATCTGAGTGTATCTGTGTGCTGTGATGTCCAACCTGAAGTAGAAAAATCAGGGTGTATTAATTCCTAAAGTTGTTTGATGTGTTGTGCATAATCAGGAATGCAGTCCTGCTGAAATTAAGAAATCCTAACAAGGACTGTACATTCTTTTTATGTATTTGGAGGTTGCAAGTATGCACACATCTACAGAAAATGAGGTGCAAATCTCTTTCCCTCATGTGTAAATTCACATCCCAGGAAAATAACACTCAGAAAAGCTATATTAGATATCTTAAAGTTTAATTTATAGTCATGTTCAGCAAATTCCAATATTATATGATCTACTCTGGCTAAATGTGGGTTTGATTCATCGTCTGTAGGGTGGATATCATCTACATAGGATAATGCTTCAGGGTCAATATCAAATAGTCCTGGGCTATTCTTATAGCCTATTGGGAGCCTAGAGTATCTCATGTGAAAGCCAAGCGCTGAGAAGGCTGTCCAATCTCTGCTTTCAGGCGCTAAATTGTGGCAGGAGAAACCGTTGGAAATATCCAAGATGTTTTATATTTTTTACAGACTATATTCTTTATAAGTGTCTTACTATGTGTGTTTTGTATTGCAAAGGTGCGTGTACGACTATTTTAATGTTTATAGTCTAAAACTATACGGTATGCTCAATTCCATTTCAAAACAGGAAAAAGAGCATTATTCATCTGAGAGATAACTCCTTCAAAGAGACTGTCCAGGAATACATGGGAAGTCTCTTAGAGCTATCCGCCTTATCTCGGCAGTGGGCAGGTCACGCAAATCACCTCTTGGTAGAAACTGCCAAAAGAATAGCATGCAAGGTGTGCAAGGGGCAGACCTTCAAGACGATGACACCCACATGCCTACTGAATCTTTTGAGACTAGGTGGGAAGTCAGCCCAAGGTACAGCGGGACAAGGGCGTTAGCAACTACCCCACATGCTTCCCGGGGGTTACCCAGATCAGCCTCATTTACCACTGTGGCACCTATTCCAGTGAGGAAGTGGTGAAGAGGAGGTGCCATGTGGTGCATTCCCCGTGCCGGAAGCCCATTACCTGTTCGCAAAAATGGCACCCAGACAAGTGACCTCTGTAGAAATTTGACATGCCCGTCTATCAAATGGGAAATTCCTGGGTCTAAAGTGGGCAGGGGAACATCCATACCCCCTATGCGGTGGCCCCCTTTGAATGACCAAGAATAGGGGAAGATCACCCTCAAGAGCACTGCGGTGGCCACAAGAGTGCAAATGGCACCTGGCTTGAAGAAGAATCAATCACGGAATCCCAGAGGGTTGCAACAGAGTGCTAGCACCAGACAGCAGAGAGGCTGGCAGCCACCAGATGTCAGAGAATAACACTATTGTTACTGAAGAAACCACAGAACCTACTATTGTCTCCTAAATACTTATCAAGAGCACAGAGGAATAATCCTTGGACAGCCCCCTCAGAATACTCATCCCCAAAATCATGCCCAGAGCAACACAAATGCATCTTACAATCAGCCTCAGGGAAAGCAGGCAACATCCACCCCACCGCAGCAGGGGCTGGGTGGTTGGCCAAGCCCATTGTAACAGTGCAGCAGACAGGGAACCAGGCCAGTGAAGACCAGGGACACAGCCACAGCATGGAGGAGTGACTGTGTGGGGAGGCAATGCCCTTGCACAATCACTGAATGCAAACACACAAAACCATTCGCAAACAAGACATAATCCCTTCATACCCTTTCCAGATACATTACATTACCTGCATTCGCAAACAACTTTAGGGCCTCAGTGCACTATATTGATCGGGAATCCGCGCTAAGCTTGCCATCCAGGTGTCCACAGGGGTATGGGCATCTCTCCGTTGTTGACCCCCCGGGGCGAGGTTGGCTGTCCAATGAAAGAGCAGGGTGGCTCCAGACTGGTGTATAGAAATGAGCACCGAGGTCCACTCGTCGAATTCCAACTTCGGATGAGCTATGTAGGTTTCCAAAGGCCCAGAGTTTCCACCAAATGAAGGCCCCCTTACAGCTCCAAAATGAGGCAGACGCTCCGGTGTCGGGAGCCAGGTTTCCCACACACCTAGGTCAAGGATGTACTCAAAACTCTAAAGCAAGCAACCACATGACACCCAGTCCATACAGGAAATCCATTACCGTCATTGGCATTACCCACATTGGGCCGATCATGACGAATCCCAGTTACTCCCCTGCAAAGTCACAGAGAGGACACAAACAACTCCACGACTACCTCCAGTACACTACATTAAAAGCAGCATCACTGAAAAGCATTGGTGAATACACACAAAGAAGCCCAAAAGTAGTCCGGAAAAACTGAACTTTCCATAAAAAGGGCATCACCTAATCACCCAACTCCATTAGGGAGATGGACAAGCATGTGAGAACGGAAACATCACCATTACCAACAAAGCCCCTAAAAATGATTCCATGTCCACTTCCCTTCACATTGGACAAAGCATGGAAAGGTCAAAAGGATACCCTATGCACTGATAAAACCACACACACACACACACACACACACACACACACACACACACACACACTCTCTTAAAGGAGGCAGCCTGCAAAGTAAAGTACTCTCCCATGCCATTGCGAGTGAGGGGGTGACCAAATTACCAACAAAATAACCCTGAAGAGACCTAATCTCACCATTCCCTAAAAGTACTACCACCTCTTTCCAGTACCCCACTAAAATGTTTTGTGCATAGTAAAGTTACAGAACATACCCCTAAAAACAAGGCACAGGAATTTACCAAAAACTGTAACGATATGTGTTTTTTCCAAGCTAACCTACAACCCACAGCTCTTATCCAAACATGTTTGCAATCGAGCCACATTTGCACCTTTGTTGCAGAAGCCCGCAACCTCTCCAGCTGAAGCCCCCAAAAGAACATAAATGTGGGCCAATTACTCAAAAACATAGACTCCTAGCTGCCTTTACGGACACTTCTTTACAAACTCTTTTTTGCACTGCACCAAGACACCCGTGGGCACCAAGCACCAATATGACAGACATCTCCCTTGGAGATCATCTCAAGACCTATGAATGTTTTGAAAGTTATGTATTTTTGTGCTCTCTCTGCCTAGCGTGGGTGCTCTCACACCCCTCTGAAGCCAGAAATCTGCCTAGTTTCATGCAAACTACGTCAACATCTTTGCAGTATTTGCATAGTGACCTCTCCCACTTTACTTGCACTTACACTGAACTGAACACTAGCACTCCTCACACACTACACAGCACACTCCAACACAACACATAGTATCAGCACATGACTACCGTGGACACCCAAACCAGGAACAGGTCATGTTCCATATGTTCACTGATACCCTACACCGTATGCGCAGACAGGCTCCATAGAGATAGCCCTGAAGAAACCAAAAGTCACATCCACCTGTACCTATGTAGGATTAGGGCCAAGATACAACACCAAGAGTAGTAAATCACCTGGTATGAGACCAACCACACAGCACTATACCTTTTCACCGAACCTACCGACATTCAAACTGAGCTAGATAGGATGTGCAGTAGGGGCCTGTAGGGAAGGGCACTGTTTGGCACTGAGACTTCATAGAAAAGAGGTTCTTAGGGGTAGCAAAACCACTGCACCAGTGGACAAATACATCCACTTCCGCCTCCGTCTGTAGTCCCAGGGTGGCCCTTAACATATTTGGGGCAAACCTTCTTAATGAAAAATGGACTCCCTGTATGGAATTCCAGTGCGGGCCATTCATCTCGATGACCCAAGGGGAAATGGATCCCATGGGAGGGGGTCAAACACCAGCACAGATACCCCATGCCAGGAAATCTGGGATACTAAGATAAATCGGTACACATGGTGGAAGGGAAGAGAAAACCCCTAATTGCACGGAAGCTTACATTTTATTCTTTGTGTTTCGGAGGATAAGGAACAATAACTCTTGGCAACAATTAAAATTGTGAAGCAATACTGCACTTATCAGACCTCTAATGGGGCACCTCCACGTTGATGCAGAGAATTTGCCTTTGCGCATCTTGTCCCTGGATGGTGGGGCTCATGCGCCCTTGTGACCATACACACCTTAACCCTGACCATCCCTGGAGAAGATCTCTCTGAATTGTTCTGACATCCGATATAGAGAAAACTCTGTTGCATCAGGCTCGAACAAGAAGAACTGCTGACTATTTTGGTTGGGCTCAGTACAAGAATATTTTGGAAGAATTTAAACTTTTTTCAGACACGCAGGTGAAAGCTAGAGGGTTCATACCTTTCTTCACTGTAAAAACAAAAGCAAACACCCGCTGGTTAGAGATAACCAGATGGGAACTACTGAAGATGATTGACAACACTGAGCTCGGCCTGAACGCTATCAAGGAGGCAGTCTTCAGACACACCTTTGTTGCTGATCTCCTTGCCACTGCGATTAATTAAACTAACCGGTTCCTGTTTTGCTCTAAAGCTCGTCTTTACATTTTTTCAAGGTAAATTCATATCTGAGGACCAATAAACGGCAGCAAAAACTGTCCCCCAAGTGTTGCAGTCACAGCGGGAACCATTCCATGGGGTAAGAACATAGTCAAAATCCTGTGCTTGTCATGTGGTCCCGTAAGGTGAAACACAGCTTCAATTTGGTCAATTTCATCATGATTAGTGGGTCTCTTGCCCATAACTGAATGAACAATTGCAGGACTTATTGTAGGAAACGGGGCTTGCAGTGGCAGGCCAGCTCTTGCTGGTTGTGCCAACAAGATCGGCAATTCAGATTGAGTCAAGCATCTTTATAAAGTAACTAGAGCATTGTATAATGCTTTTGTTGGAAGAAGATTTTGATTAGCCAAATCAGGATATGGAGTGTACCCAGCTAAAGCCGGCCATATTGCCCCATCATTATTAAGGGGCCCCATGCGTACAGGTGTATATGTGGGAGGGTGCCAAGGAACCAAGTATGACAGTGGTATTTCCATGAGTTCATATGCTCTGTATTGAGCTTATGCTGGAGGAGTTGTGAATGGATGAAATGTATTTGTATTACCATTCACAGCTTCAAATTCAACCCAAGAATAAAAGCCTTCAAAGCGATAAGCAGTCTGGTTCTAACACAAAGATAAAAGCACACCTACATTAGCTAGTCCATGATGCGTAACGTGCATGGGCAGCAGGTCTGCAATTCATTGAAATAGCAAAAGGCCATTTTGCTGCCATAAATTAAGCAGTATGAAATACAAAGTATAACAAAAAAAATGGGTTATCCTTTTAAACTTTCGAGTATGAAAAACAAACAGAATTAGGTGCTTATTGAATATTGTGGAGGATGAATCCCCAACACCAAGGACGTATCCGGGGAGAGGTGTAAGAGTATCAAGGGCGAGCACAAGCACTACTCAGGAGACTCGTAAATAAGTCCCAGACCAAGTGTTGGTGGTGCCATGTTACAGGGATTCTGCTTAGAAACAGAACTATGTCAGAGATCACGTGACTTCAGCATGTAGGGACTCAGTAACCATACCACATAAGTACCTATGGGCCCAAATCCAGGGTTGCTCATGGTGTCTTACCTGCCATCCTACCCTTCCCAGAAAAACAAGTAAGTTATCACCCCAGAACACAACCCTCTCGACCCTCTCAGGGTTGATAGTAGCAGGTCATGACCTTTCGTTCTCTCACTCATACATGTCCACAATAAATAAAAAAGAGACACAAAGTAAGTTTACAATATTTATTGAAACTACCGTGCTCTATCATGAAGCAACTGCGCTGCATTTAGAAAATATATGAAGGTTAACAATGTGATTAGCACGATCAATAGATTATACGTAATAAAACATCCTGCCACATTGGATGACCGATCTTCCGAAGCCTACCCTCACTATGGAAGCACAGTGACATATTAGAGATTTCTGCGATTAGTGGTGGACCCCATACCTGGCCTCAAATTGTAGCTGTGCTACATCTCAGATGGCGCAGCTCTCTCGTCCTGGGACCTTTGCTCTGCAAGAGTTTCTCCTCATTATTTTCAAACAGAAAAGTCCCGGCTTGTATGATAAAAATTGCATGTTCAAAAACAGCTGCTGGATTCATCTATTATGTGTTGGTGTCAGTGTCCGATAACAGAGAAACACAGGGTGCAGTGTTATTTGACCTTGTATGTAATGTGCAGACTGAATCCCAGCCGTAAAGCTAAATAACCAACCATGCGCAGCTTGTTTGTAAAATAAAGTGTGGTACAGAAACAAGGGTGATCTTTCATAACATTTGCAAAGCTAAAGTGGCCGACTACATGCAGTTAGGCTAACACAGGAGAGAAAATACAGTGTGCCATATGGTGGACCCACAACAGTTCTTCTATCGAGACATATTGAAATGCCCTTCATGATAAAGGTAACAGCGCATCCTTTCAGCTCCTCCTACCTGTAGCCCTTCAAAAAGAGATGAAAGAATCTGAAAGCGGATGTCAGGGGAACCATTCATGCATTTCTCCACCGCACCTTCCACTGCACCAAGTAGGGCATCAATGTGTGATCAGACACACCTGCACACACATTTGCATCTGCCTAATGATCAGGTCTAGTTTCATAAATAGATCTTCAAGCCCACATTTCTAGAAAGAAATACATTTAAACCTTAAACTGATATTTTGAATTTCTGCAAATATAGAATTCTCCTCTCCAATGCTACATTTATCTAGGTTTCAAAAGTTAGGCCAGTTGATGGAATTTACAGCTCTTGCCTGTGTCCAGTTCTTGTGCCCTTTCTACCCTGCCCTCAATCTGTGCCCCAGCTGCTCTGCATGTAGAACGAGGATGTAAAAATGTACTCTGGTGTCATTCCTTCTCCCACCACTGGAAGCGCTAGAGTCTCATTGATCAACTCTGACCCACTCTTACCACTGGATTTGTCCTGAGGAGTATTGGCTGAGCAAACTGTTCTTCTCCTTCAATGTTCACAGTATTATTCTTTCCTGGGAGCTCCTGAGAAGTTATGATGAACAAGAGTGAGACGCATGTACCCAAGGAAATTTACAGAACTAAAAAAACTCTGCGGTTTAAAAAAAATACAAAATGTATGTATACGTGGGAGACTATCTCTCTGGTAGTGTGTCATGTAGGGCCATATGACAATGTCTTTCAATACTACGTATTACGTTTCAAAACTACATGTTCTCTGGTATTAATATCCATCTTAAATAGAATGATATAGCATTTGGGCATGAAGATACAGCCAAGCAGTCCAGCGCTAGAAGCCAAGATGGCGAAGATCTCCACAGCCACCATGTTGCGGCCCTTAGTGCTGAGGTAGGCAGGAATGAAGGAGACCCAGACACTACAGAACACCAGCATGCTGAATGTGATGAGCTTGGCCTCGTTGAATCGGTCAGGGAGGTTCCTGGCGAGAAAAGCCACCATGAAGCTAGCAAAGGCCAAGAGGGCCACGTAACCAATCACACTGTAGAAGGCAGTGACAGAGCCCTGGTCACACTGCAAGATTATCTTCCCAGTCTCAGACTGTGTGTCAGTGCCAGGGTGAGGTGGAGAGGTGAGCAGCCAAGACAGACAGATTGCCACTTCTCCTAGTGTGGACATGAGGACAATAGAGCCGGACACCCGTGATCCCAGCCATGTCCTTAATCTGCTGCCAGGCCTGGTGGCATTAAAGGCAATGACAACAGTCATGGTTTTTGCTGAAACACAAGACACAGCAACAGTAAAAATAATCCCAAATGCAGCTTGTTGGATCAGACAGGTCCATGTCCCGGGGCGTCCTATAAATAGGAGGGAGCAGAGAAAGGCCAACATTAGGGCGGCGAGGAGTGCGTAGCTGAGATCTCGGTTATTGGCCTTGACTATTGGTGTGTCTCGGTGTCTAATAAAGATTCCCAGCACTACAGCTGTGGCTATACAGAAGGATACAGCTGTGAAGACCAAAGTCTCACCAAGGACATCATTGTATGGGAGGAAAACAATGGTTTTAGGGATGCAGCCGTCCCTCCTGACATTGGGCCACTTGTCCTCAGGGCACTTCAGGCAGTTTTCCACATCTGAAATGAAGGAGATATTTTATATTTTGTAAGAATAGAAGCTATAACTGTTGCATCAGTGCCCATTACACATTTATCCCTTTTACTATCAAATCACTACCATCTCTCCACACTCATCACAATACTCTCTGCCTCTTTTTTGGATCGCATACATCCATTAACCCTCTCCCCTGCCTCTCATTCAGGCAACAATTTATTCATAAATGGTAAACAAGCATTAAGCATGCTAATTCCAATCCAATCACAATGCAATATATTGCAATCAAGGAGTTCTGGTGACATCATAACATTGTAACTAATCACCCCTAAGGGTCTCAAGGCCGTCAGGGAGATCAAGTGAGCTATTGCCCATAGTCACATGGTGCTGAGCCGAGCTGCCGCCGGTGCCGGGAATCAAATGGTGAGGCTCGTGCTCTGGGGGCATCCACCCTGTCCACTGCGCCACACCTCTCCCTAACAAAGGTGAGCAGCTCCCTCTTGATGTACACAGATGTTGGCTGTGTACAGTGCTTTTTGCCAATTTATTATAGCATTTTCCACTTTTTTTAAAAACGTTTTACTGAACTATAACGATTCTAACAAAATGCTCTCAAAATGACACCCTCAGACCCGCTTCCAATCTGCCATGGCCTCTGGGTTTGCTTCAGGGCCAAGCCCTGTGCCCAACTCAGCATGGCCACTCAAACTCTAGTGCTCATGGGCTGACACGTACCCACTCTGCACTATGCAAAGGCTCGACCAGGCCCTGTGCTCCAACCTTTGGCTGTTTGCAGCAAATATTGGTTGCATGGCTGTCCTGGCCTTATGTGTGTTCAATTTCCTAGCTTCCAAATTTCATGCAGTTTAATTCTGACTCTATTAGTTAATGAAAATCCATCAGATTTAATCACTCCTTCCAAGCTTCTGCTAAATGTTAACCCTCTCCCCCTTTTTTAAACCACCCCCATGCCAAATTTAAAAAACAATTAAAAAAACAAAATATGTCTATACTCCCTCTGTTTATCATTGCCTTCCAATTGGATTTTCTGGAAACCTCATCTACCTGCTCTGGATTTTATTTGCTAACATTGATGCAGATTAAACAAACAACGCTAAAGATATCAGTTATGTTATGTTATGTTATGTTATTTTAATTTATTCAGTGCACAGCTACTCGGAAGTGTCCCGGCGCTAGCAACAGAAAGGCGGCCCAAAAACACAGATGTCCATTAAAACAACAGAGTCTTCAAAGACTTCCTGAACAGACGAGGATCAGAAATGGCCCTCAATGTCAGGGGAAGCGAATTCCAGGCAAGGCAGGCTCTACGGGCAAGCCATTGACGCTTAAATTTGGGCACCTGCATCAGCAGCAGTGAGGACGACCTAAGCTGTCTCCTAGGAATGTAGAAGGTGAATCTGTCCTGCAAATAAGAGGGGCCTAATCCATAGAGGGCCTGTTGCACAATTGACAGCATTTTGAATTTCAGTCGTGTTTCAACGGGAAGCCAATGAAGTGACCGAAGCTGCGCCCGTACACTATGCCTGGAGGACAGCGCCCCTAGAAGTCAGGCGGCCGAATTTTGGACCACTTGCAATTTCTTTACAAGGTAGCCCGGGCTGCCCGCCAGGAGGGCATTCGCTTAATCCAGGCGGGAGAGAACCAGTGCGCGCACCACCGTCTCTCTGGCCTTATATGGCAGCAAGGGGAGAAACTTCTTCAAACTCTTCATCAGCCCAAAGCATGTGCCGGACAGTTTTTTTACATGCGATGCAAAGTTCAAGTTCTCGTCAAACCAGAAGCCGAGATTTTTGACGTCCCCATTAATCTTGGGGGGACATGGAAAGCCCGAGGGCCAGAGTCTTGCTCTGAACTCAGGAGAAAAGGAACCAAACAGCAGGACCTCCGACTTTGCCTCGTTACATTTCAGCTGTGCATTAGCCAACCACTGAAAGACTGAGGACAGACACTGGTGAGGTCTAGCCACCGAGTCATCTTCTTTATTCCAAGTGAACAGCAGTTGGGTATCATCCGCGTAGGCCATCACTTTAGCCCCCAGTCACTCCGCCAGAAAAATCAGCAGAGTCACATAGATGTTAAATAGCAGAGGGCTAAGTGACGACCCCTGCGGTACCACCACTAAATATTGAGGAAATTAAAAAGTTATTGACCCCCAGCCTTTAACTGTGCACCCCTTATGGATTGGCACTGAACTTGACATAAATATAGAAAACTAAACATTCTTACCATCACACAGTACCAAACGTATTGGCGGCGACACGCTTCTCCGATGATGCAAAGGCATCTGATGCAACGGCAACACTCTTCTCCGGCGAGGCGCTCCTCGCGATGCACAGCGAAAGCTGCAGCGGCGACACCCTTCTCAAGTGTTGCGACGGCAGCGGCTGCGGCGGTGACACACTTTTTCTTCATGAGTCGCGGTCCCAGCTCCATGTGACACGCAGTCCATCAGAAGGCCCAACACAGCAGTAGGCACTTCAAAAGAACTCTTGGGGAGATGGTGGGTGAAGTCTGTTGTCCCTGAGACTTCAGCAGGAGGCAAGCTCTATCTCAAGCCCTTGGAGATCCTTCACAAGTTGAATAAAGTACACACAAAGTTCCTTTCTCCTTTCTTTGGCAGTCAGGAAACCACTGCAGGCCAATCCCCCAACCAACACTCAGTTAGGAATAGTCTCTGCCTCAGTTTCTCTGGTTCCTCTCCTTAGCAAAGGTTCTTCTTGTTTTCCAAAGTGATCTAAAATTCTGGGGATTGGGGCCTCTCTTTTATACTCATTTTCTCTTTGTTCTCTGAAGGCAGAGAGGTCTTTGCCTAGTCCAAACCAGTTCTGGTCAGTCCTGGAGCACTTTGTTGACAAGACTCCTTCTTTCCTTTCACAGTGTAGGCCAGGGACATCAGACGCACCACAGGAGGTGGAGCCAGCATTGTGGAGGGAAGGCACAGCCCTATTCAGGTCCCAGGTGCAACTCCTCCCACTCATCTACATGCATTTCTTTCCATTCAGCCCTGTGCTGACTCACCCTGTCTCCTGGAATCCCCCAGCCCCTGTCACTCAAACTCCAGACAAGGAATACACAACCTAGCAGAAGCAGCGTTGGATAGTTAGGCAAGAAAATACCTACTTTCTAAAAGTGGTATTTTCAAACACGGAATGTTAAAACCAACTTCACTAAAATATGTATTTTATCATTCTGAATTCTGGCATACTAAACTCGAATTTCTACCTAATTCCCTGTGTCAGTTAGGATTATAGGATGTTATAATCAAACTGCCCATTCTGGCCTATGGGGAACAGGTAGCCTTGCAATAGTGAAAAACAAAAGTGGCTGTAATTCACTATCAGGACATGCCACACACACACCAGGGCATGTCCTACCTTATACTTACAATGCACCCTGCACTTGGGCCTACCATAGGGGTGTCTGAGATGAAGAAAAGGGAAGGTTTAGGGACTGGCAAGTGGGTGCACTTGGTCAGTCAACATGGCAGTACCAGACTGCACACAGGCTCTGCAATGGCAGACCTGAGACACACTTCTACAGGCTGCTTCTGTGGGTGGCACAACTAGGCCTGCAAGCTCACTAGCAGCATTTGGATTACCTACCCTGGACACACGCAGTGCACTGTACTAGGGTCTGACAAGTAAACAAAATAAGCCAATCATGGAGTCACCAATCAATACATGAATTTACAATAGAGAGCATATGCACTTCAGCACTGATCAGCAGTGGTAAAGTGCCCAGAGTCATAAAACAGCCAACAACAGGTCAGAAGAAATACAGGAGGAAGGCAAAAAGTTCAGGGTTGCCCCTGCAAAAAGTCCAACAGTTGTTAATGCAGTCATTAAAAGTGTGATGCGAGGTGCTGCACTCCTGGACGTTATTTTTTTTGTAATAGCAGTTCTCGGAATTAAAGCCGTGCCTGAAGGGAAAGCAAATGTGAGGTGGGGGAATTTAGTCATTTGAGGCATGATGTATTTTTAAGGAAACTTAGGGTCTGATTACGATGTTGGTCGGAAAGCCTCCAACCGACAGTCTGATTCCCCTAGACCATGTCGGCAGCCATCCACCCAACTTGGATCCCGATTCCAATGTGGTTTGGCAATCATTCCGACCAAATCAGTTTGGGAATGGTTTCGACCGACTCGGGAGAGTCCAACCGACCAAGTATGATGCATCTGGATGCGTATGCTCCCATTGAAGAAATGGGTGGCTGGGGAAAATCGGGCACCCTGTGGTGGCACCCCCTGATGCCTGGCACACTGTGCATGGCTGTAAGGGGGGTCCCATGGGAACCCCCTAGAGCCTGATTGGGAAGGCTCCGGGTACAGGGGGGCACCCTCTGGGCCCCCAAAGTCTGATTCCGACTACAGATTGAGTCTGACGGCACGTTTCTGAAAGGCTGTCCGAATCCAGCATCATAATCGGTCGTTAGGAAATGCCGCCTGTAGAGAAGTACGATTCTGCTCCGTACAGCTCAGTCATTCTGAATGCCGTCAGGTTTGGATTGGGATATTCCTAACGGTTAACTCGCATCGTACTCGGTCGATTGGAAACCTTTCCGATTCGGTCAAGAAGACACGTTCCAGATCTGATCCTGACAGAGCAAATGCTGTTAGGAGACCTTCCTTTTTCCTTTTCTTTCCGCAGACACCCATTTTCCACATATCAGCCACTTGTCAGTCAGAGCACAGGCTCCCATTAAAGTCAATAGGAGTCCTTCTGAATGGTGTTCGGAAGCATCATCACTACTCTGGCTGAACCGCCGACTGCAAGTCGGTGAGGACCGAATCCGGCAAGAAGGCAGGCGGTTTAGTTTTTAACTGACATAGTAACCAGGCCGTTAGTTGTCATCACTCGGTAGTTATACTTCTGACAGCTTTTCAAAACTTTTTTTAAGAATTGCTCTATTTTTGTCTACTTTGTGCATGAAAGATTTTAGGGTGATTCGTCAAATGGAGGTTGGAAGAAGGGAGGTGGGGGTCCAAAATTCAAAATCCTTATGCATTTTCCATAGATGTTTTTTAAAAGAGCTTCTACAAAAACTGCTGAACAGATTTGCACCAAATTTGGCAGGAAGCTAGATTGTTGTCCGGAAAGAGTTCTTTTTCTGATTTGGTGTAAATCTATTCAGTGGGTTTTGAGCCATTAATGAGAAAATGCATTTGTATATCTGGATGGTTGGGCTTAAGGGACCGTTGTAGAGTCCCTTGAATCCCACCTAAAAAGAATAGAGCATTCTGAATGGCCTAAGGGCCTCCTAGCAGGAGGGAGCGCTCTCATTTGATTGGCTTACAAGAAATAAAATGTAACAACAGCCTTTAGAGGACTTGGAAACTTATTTTGGAGGGGTGTGACTGGGGCCCCCCTCCCAGAGCAGCTATTGGGATGCGGGAACTCCAATCCTGGGGCTAGTTTATAATAGAAGTGGAGGGGCACATTATCTGACATTGTGCCATGGGAGCACCATACCCTGGGGCCAAATATCTTCAAAAAGGAGAGGGGGCCCGCAGACTTCACAGTGTCCCTGGGATCCTATCATTGAAACACAGTGGTTCCCTTCCAAGGAGAGTATTGGCATACTGTGCCTGCACTCCAGGGCCGGGGACTTGATTTTGCTCTTGCCTGGGGAAAGCAGTCAAACAATTCTGCGCCAACCCAGGCTGGCGTAAAGGAAAGGTGACAGCACCCACCAGCATCCAGGATGGAGTTTTCTGGGGAGATGTCCAGGGCCTCAGGACCCTGAGGCACACCCCTCGTCCCCCAAAAAACACATACATTGTGCATGCCCTGGGCACTCACATATTAAAAGAATTGCTACCTCCTCTTGGCACCTACTATGTGTTCCAGCTGTGGGGCTGGATAGGGCTGTGGGGGACCTGGGGTTTTCCCTGCAGCTCTGTAACAAAATAAAGCATGCAGGTGGCCTGGGTGAAAATGAACAATAAATGAATGTTCTTGCACATTGGTGGTGTCCCTACAAGGGGCAACAACAACATTTTGTTTTAATACTGTGGGGGGCTGCAAGGAGTGTAGCAGCCCCCCAAGAGCAACATTAAAAATGGAAAATAATTAGTAAGTCATGAAATCCATGACCCAAGGACAACTTACCCTATTTTTTTAAGTACTCTTTTAGAAATAAGGTTTTCAGGTTGAAACAGTATGCACCCTGTCTAACTCCAGTCCTAGTCAAGTAAGTCAGATACTCACTATAAAGTAACCTTTGGTCACCCTTCGGTAGCTTGGCTAAGAACAGTCAGGCGTAACTTATTAAGCAATGTGTTATGTATTTGTGCAACACAACAACAGTAAAACTGTGGTAAATATTTAATTACCTGTACTATTTTTTTATGCGGTAAAGTCTAGTAAGAATAACTCAGTAAAAATAAGAGGCAGAATCCGTGGTATTAGAGGTTCTGAAAGGCTTTATTCCTTACAAGGAATTATGGTTCGAACCATAGGCATCAAATTCCATCACCACGAGGGTTCAGGAAGGGAAGGCAATACATTATTGACAAGTAAAGATATTTATATGAAAAGCATTACATTAAGACAGATGCAGGAGGCGTAACAGCTGATAATACAGATAATAATACACATACGTAATGAAAAAAGGCGTACATATAGGCGTAACTAGAAACGTCATTAAACATGATGTCACAAGTGGGTGGATCCATAAGAGAATCCTGCAATGTCAGCAGAAATACTTGGCAGAGATGCGTGCGCAGCCGCATGACGTGTGATTGACGTGCAACTAGAGGGTGAAGGGGACTTGACATTTAGCTCTACATGTGGAGACAGAAGTCTGAGGGGTCATGTCAACCTAATCCCAAATCATATCTAATATCTTATGTTTAAAGAACTGTATTATCCAAAAGGAAAGGTCTCTCGGACGGAATCTATTCTATACTGACTGTTAGTGCGTGTACAAGCGTCTAAGTGTCTACATGAGATGCGAGGGGGCAGGAATCCTCCATAGTAACAGGGGCTATGAATTACTTGCATGAGGACAGTGAGGCCTGGCCCTTTGCTCGGTAGCTGGAAGAATGTTTACCTAAACTACTAGACAGGAATGCATCGGATGAGGAGCGGAGCAGATAATCTTGAAGGTGAAATACAGTTTTTGGCAGGCAACAGGCCGGATCAGGCACCGTTAGCCGCGCAGGGAGTAGGACAAAGTTCATGGATACAGATGCGGGCTCGGACTGGAGCATTCAGAGGCAGAAAGCAGGAAAAGGCTTGATGGCAGAATTCAGGGCCTACTCGCCTGAACTGTAAAACGTGGAAAGTGAACCACATAAAGTAGGTGGCCTTTCATACTTAGGAACGGAATATCCGACTCATTCATGGCGGATCTGAAAGAGGACATGTTGACGGTGGACGCACATGTATTTGCGTCTTCATAACTGGAACTGGAGGGAACATACATGTACTTGTAGCATGCACATGGAGCCGTTGGGGTCCAAGATAGGGGACATAACTGATCATAAAATTCATATTTCCTCATTCCCTCCTTGTCCCCTACGGACCCTCAGGAGATATCGATCTTCATCAATCCATCAATCTGTTCATATAGCATCATTTGTTCTTCTTTCTTCTTCCGGGATCTTGAACGAAAACTTGAAGGCGGGATACACGATGTGGCACACAGACCACAAATCGCTGGCCCACATTGTAGACATAAGCAGCAACTGAATAGTATGAGAAAGCCAATACCTAGGAAGGATAGAATCCTCCATCCCCAGGCTGACAACACGCTCCAGAACCAACCGGACCAAGTCCAGGTGCCTGGACTCTGGTGTATCTGGCTTATAATCTTATGAAGGCGAGTTATGGCTTTATATACTGACGGCGAGTTTTCTGGTATGAAAACACAGCAACTTGATCCGATGACCCTACAAGCTCCGCCCCTATCGGCCAGAATGACGTCAAGGACAAGACGATTTTGAAGCACAACAATCTGCATCGCAGACTGCTCCTCTGTTAAGTTGCCTAGGGCGGAAGTAGTCTCATTCACTACTGCTTCAAGGGTTCTGGTTAATCTACGTATCAGCTTACTATTAGTGACTGTACCTATATAGGGAAAGAAACCTTTATTGAAATCTGTGTATTGCTCCCATGCCGTTTCAGTGTAATCGACAATCGGGAGATCTCTCTGCTGTCTATTGTGTACTAAATGGGTATTTCTGTGATAATCAGGAGGGGCTAGGAAAACAGGTGGCAGAAGGAATGCTATGTAACAGGTACCATCCCAATCTAGAGGTAAACGTATATATGCAGTCTGGCCACATATGAAGTAGGAATGACGAGAAGCTCTGAATGTAGACTTGCCTTGATCACTGAATTTTATCACAGTGGTACATTTACTATGGCCCATGTGTATGGAACCATTCTTTCTTACACATAATTCACCTTTAACTGGAAATACTGACATAGCGGGCAAGATTGGTGTAGCTTCGGATTCAACATTCAGAATCATGAGGTTAAGTGTAAAGTTACCTAATCCATATACTTCATTTTCTAGATCAGTTCCTGTTCTTTTGGGAAGTCCCTCCTTGTTAGGGTAGCAGACTTTAAGCAAAACTAGGTTCAGGTTTCCCCATACCCAGTTGTCTTGATAAACTACTGAATTTGAATCTAGGGAATTAATCAAACTAAACCATGCTCCACAGGAGCCATTGTGTGTGAACGGATACGGAAAGAGAGGCAAAACTCCCTTATAGTTCTGATAGGGAGGGAGTCGGCCACATATCCAACAATTGGTAGCATTGTTGGTCTGATGGGAATGATGTAACATACTAATAAAAGTGTTGTTGCGCAGCGCAAATCTATAAGACAACTCATGCGGAGGTAGTTCGCTAAAAGAATGTTCAGCAGTAGCATTGTAAGCACGCTTAGAAATAGGGTAATACATATGTAGCAATACACTAGAAATGATGATCAGAAGACTTAGAAAAAACAAAATTAATAATGTCACTATGCAGTGACTACGAAGCGATTTACAGTACGCATGTTTTTTAAGCTGTATCTGTCTATTTCTCTCTCTATTTCGGTCTAGAGGATACATGTCAGAGACAAATTCAACCGATTCACCTTGGAGAGGACTTAAACAATCAAATTGTCTGACTTGCTAGACCTTAGTTTCAGTTTATAGAGTTTGTTCTCCGTCCTTTCAACCAAGGGGAGCTTTGAGTCTGTCTGTGAGGGAATGCAGGGCTGAGTGTTCACATCGGACGGTAGTCCATAAAATTTCTTGATATGGCTCGAGTGCAACCACCCTTTACGTCCCTCAATCTTCACGGCTGTCCTTGTTGTTAGCAAGACGAGCTTGGGCGACTGCCACCTAGGCTCCAGCTGGGTCTTCCGGTCAAAATTCCTCACAAGAACCAGGTCACCTGGAACCACGTCATGGGGCTTCACCTCAGTGTTATCGGGAAAAGCTGCAGCTACCTGTGAACGACAAGATTGTAGTGCAGACATCAAGGAAGCCAGGTAATCTGTCAGCATATTACAGTCAACATCAGTGATTTTACGAGGTATAGGCGTCCCCCAAATATTTGGTGGTCTACCGAAGATCACCTCATACGGGGATAGCCCTGTTCGAGAATGTGCTACCATTCTCATGTAAAAGAGCGCAACTGGTAAGGCTACTATCCAATCGACACCTTTTTCTCTACATATTTTGGACAATCTAATTTTCAGAGTTTGATTATGACGTTCCACGAGACCTGCTGCCTCGGGATGTCGGACACAGTGGAATTTCCATTGGTAACCTAACAGAAGTGAAACGTGTTTCATTAGTTCGGATGAGAATGGCTGGCCGTTATCTGAGTACACGACACGTGGCAAACCGTACCGTGGGAAGAATTCTCGGACTAGCTGTTTGGCAGTAGTCGGGGCAGTGTAATCTGAAACCGGGTAGGCTTCTGTCCAACGGGAAAGAGCACAGACAACTACGAGAACATATTTGAATCCTCGACATCGTTCCATCTGGATATAATCCATCTGGAGGACTTCAAAAGGGTGATCGGGAGGTTGAAATCCACCCTGCTCTACGGGAATGCTTTTACCTGGGTTGAACTGACAACATATCATACAGGTACGTACTTTCTGTTTGGCTGCTGCTCGCAAGTGTTTGTTGAACCAAATGTGTTGAATGCTGTCTAGCATAGCTTTTTCTCCTAGGTGCGCTGGACTATGTATTGTGTTAATGATGACTTGAACCATGGAATCGGGAAGAAACCATATAGATTTTCCCTTCGTCATCCATCCTTGATCCGTTTGGATCCCTCCTAATTCAGTCCATTTCTTTATTTCTTCTGGTGTAGCATGTGTCTGTATGTCAATTACATCAAGGGCGGGATCCTTAACTGTCATGCAATGTGTTGGTGTCGGAACTATTGTCTTTGTCATGTCAGTTGTATGAGTCTGATTCTGAGCAGTCTGTTTAGCTGTTCTGTCAGCTAGGTCGTTACCCTGAGAAATGATATCGGTAACTTTTGTATGGGCTTTGCATTTCATAATCGATATTGCAGTAGGTAGATGAATCGCGTCTAATAGAGCTTGAATGAGGGGTCCGTGTTGGATGTGGGTACCATGAGAAGTTAAATAACCTCTCTCTCGCCACAGTACGCCGAAGTCATGGACGACTCCGAATGCATAACGTGAATCTGTGTATATGTTGACTTTCTTATTTTTGGCTTGAATACAGGCTTGTGTCAGAGCGATGAGCTCTGCTGCTTGAGCTGACAAAGTGTTAATACAATTTGTTTCAATGACTTCAGTGTCTGTTGTGACTGCGTAAGCGGCCACTATCTCTCCTGTACTTGTTCTCATACATGAACCATCTACATACAATGTCAGGTCCGGATCTGATAAAGGGATATCTGTCAAATCTTGTCTGGGTTTTGTCGTGATAGTAATGACTTCAATACAATCATGTGCTAATGGATCTGTTCCGTTTACTGGCAAAAGTGTGGCAGGATTTAATGTATTACAACGTCTGATTTCTATGTGTGGCTGAAACAATGTTAATTCATAACCGGTGAGTCTTGCTATAGTCAAGTGTTGTGTTTGTGTGCGGTTCAAGAGAACCTCTACTGCGTGTGGTACTTGTACTGTCAATTGATGTCCTAACACTATGGCATCGCTTTGTCTGATTGCTAAAGCTGTTGCTGCCACTGATTTCAGGCACGCAGGAAGAGCCTGAGCTACGGGATCTAATGTACTGGAAAAATAAGCACATGGTTTGTGTGATCCTGCTTGTTCCTGAGTGAGTACTGACAAGGCAGTACCTTCGCGTTCGGTAACAAATAGTGTAAAAGGCTTACTGTAACATGGTGTTGCTAAAACAGGTGCTTGACATAAAGCTTTCTTTAAGCTTTCAAAGGTTTGCGTATGTTCTTGAGTCCAAGGGAGGACAGTCGATGTGGCTGCCTCCTGTGTTGTCAACTGAATGAGTGGTTTTGCTAGAAATGCATATTGAGGGATCCACTGCCTACAGTATGAAGTGAGACCTATAAAAGCCCGCACCTCTTTTTGTGTCTTAGGTGGTGGCATGTTAGCAATTAACTGGATGCGGTCGGGTGTAAGCTGTCTTCCCTCCTTGGACAGCAAGTGCCCAAGGTAAACAACTTGCTGGACACAGAATTGCAGCTTAGAAGGGGACACCTTGTGCCCCTTGTCGGCCAGAAATTGTAAAACCGTCAGTGACGCTTTTTCACATTCAGGTTCGCTTCGGGCGGTGATCAGCAGATCATCGACATATTGAAGCAGGGCACTGTTAACTGGCATGTGGATACTGTCAAGTTCTCGTTTCAGTGCTTGGCTATAGATGCTGGGGCTTTCTGTGAATCCTTGAGGAGCGCGTGTGAATTTAAAACTTCGTCCATTTAAACTGAATCCGAACAAATATTGACTTTCCGGATCTATTGGGACGCTAAAGAAGGCATTCTTGAGATCAATTACAGTAAAGAACGTTGCTTCTGAATCAATAGCTGTTAATAATGAAGAGATATCTGGGACCACAGGGTATTGTGGTACAATACATTTATTTAATTCGCGCAGATCAATAACTAATCGATATACTGGTGGTGCCTTTGGATCCGATCTTTTAAGAATCGGAATTATCGGGGAATTACATACATTGGAGTCGGTTTCCACAACCACTCCTTGTGCAATGAGCTCGTCAATGATTTGCAGCAAAGCCACAACAGCATCTGGTGGTAACTTGTATTGTCGCATTCGTGGTAGTACCACTCCTGTTTTTAGTGTGACTCGATATGGTGTAATGTTCATGCAACCAACATCAGTAGGGCCTTGTGCCCATAAATGTGTAGGTAAATTCTGCAGCCGGTGATCCATGTCTCTGGACACGTAGTGACCTTTGAAGTCACGTAAAAATAATCGTACTCCTTCCGGAGAACAACATATTATAGCTCCTAGAGCTTTCAATGTTTTTATACCTAACAAGTTTTCTGGACATGATTTAGTAAGCAATAAATCTGTAGTTCGTGTCAATGGACCAACCGTAAGTGGAAGGGGTTGCGATACTTCATTAATGATAGGCTTTCCTGAGAATCCAAGGGAAATATTCTGTGAGCCTGAGAGGGGTGCCCCTGGAACTTCACTGCGTCGTATAGTTGTTCTGCTTGCCCCTGTATCAAGTAAAAACTTTCTGTCTTCCCCTAATAGTTCACTATGTACATAAGGTCCCTCTTGATCTACAGGAACCTCGATAAGGGGTAAGCCAACTTCCCTCTCTAGGCTATTTCATGTGTATCGCTGATAATCGGGATAATCAGTTTGTGCATACTGGTACATCTGTTGTGTCGTGTTTTGTGTTGCAGTAATAGGCTGCTGCTGTGATGTGGCTACGGTCTGTTGTGGAGCTGCCTGTTGCAGAGCTGGCCTAGATTGTGCATGCTGAGGGATTTGTTGTTGGTTCTGATCCTGTCTAGGTGGACGTGGTCTTTCCTGAGTTTTACCCGTGGCGATATTATGTTTCAGAACTGCACAATCGTGTATATAATGACCTTGTTGTTTACAATAGTTGCACGTCCCTTTCGTCGGACCTGCGGAATCACCCTTTTTATGACCATCAGCTGGAACTGACTGAGCCACAAGCATTTTCATTTTCGTGTCTTTCATACGTCTTTGTTCATGTTCTTGTTCTTCTCTAATTCTATTGTGGTGATATTGTAACATCTGTAACATCTGTGACGGGGTGTTACCTTGCCAGGTACTCTCAAATTTCAATACTCTATTCTTAACTTGCGGTAGGGAATTTTCAACTAATTTTGTCACAAACAGATGTGGGTATGACTCGCTACTTGCTTTTATGCCACTATTTATACCAAAACATTTTTCAAATCGGGAATAGAAATCACTAGTGTCTTCATCTTGCTTTTGTTTACAGGCTGAGATTGCACCCCAGTCCTCCTTTTTCGTAGTTAATAAGCGTGGCAGTACCTGTACTAATAATCCTGGTAATGCTGTAGTCCTTTCCCCAAGCCCTGAACCTGCAGCTCGGGCCTTTTCTTCATTTTCTAATGCTGTCCATTCTATCTTTTGGTCTCCCACCTCCCATTCCTTTTCTTTGAGTTTCTCGTAAATACCGGCAGGCATTAATACTTTTAATATTTTCATAATGTCGGGGTAGGTATACTCTCCCATGAGTAACATGTCTTTTATCTCACGGTGGAAACCTGCTGGATCCTTGTCATGGCTGGGTACTACTTTCTTCATTTCTAATAATTCAATTTTAGTTATAGGCGTGTACACAAACACGCGTTTAAAGGTATTATCTTCACCTCTGATTGGGTGTACTTCGCGTAAGGGATTCTGTCTATCTATGTGATACATTTTTCTTCCCATAGTGGGAACTGGAACATGTTCCGGGCATACGAAAACTATATACTGGTTTCGAAATTCTAGAATTTCTTTAATTAAATCAGTACCTGACCCTCTCCATTTATTCGTGAGTAATTCTGTCAGTATGTCAGGTAGGGGTCCAGGATCGGAGTGTTGACTTTTATATAATATAAGGAGGTGTTGAATCATGTATATACCAGCTAATCGTTGTTCGTCTGGGGCAAGGTTCAGAAACGTGTGTGCTAGTGCATCATCACTGTATTTGCCGGGACTGTCAGCCCATTGTACTGCTGACCTGGCTAATTCTTGTTCATCCATGGAATCGAGCATATGGTACCCCCTTCGGTCTCGGAGTAATCTATCAGCAGCTTGGAATAGGTGTTCAGGAGACCTTGTATTTAACATAGGGGCTTGAAAATTTCTGTTACATTCTGGACGTATCGGACGTATCGGATCATTAAAGCATCTGGTGTTATTAAAAGATCTTCCTTTACCTACATAAGCCATTGTCTCTAAGTGTCCTGTGGGCATTTCTGATTCTTCGTCCTCCTCTCCCTCTGATTCATGTTGGTCTGTCTCTAATCTTTCTTTATGTATTCGTTCTACTTCTTTGCGGATCTTTCGGCACATAACTACTATACATGTCTGTTTATCATGTTTCCCTTCTGATATATTCTGACCCCATCTGGTAAGTACTTGCATTTCCTTCTGCTCTACCTCAGGCCTGTCTTGGTTTCTGATCACACAGTTTATGAAGAAGCGTAACAGTTGTCTCTGTACATCCACTTTCTGGTATTCCATGGCTTCGTCAATACTTTCAGGGCCTCGCCCTGATTGGACAAAGTGATATATATTGTCTAAATGTGCCACCATTCCTGGTAGCGTCGCTAAATACCTTGAAGCTCGCCGTATACGTAGTGATGACAGCAGCATACCGTCCCGTCTACCGGGCACAGGATCATATCTACAATCCACTAGATGCTCTTTAAACATGTCGGAAGTTGCTAGTTGGGGTGTACGTTCGTATGCTAAATCCCTAAGGGATAATTTATTTCCTCGGGGTGGCGTGGCAAAAATTTCTGTCGTACCTCCTATCGCACCGTCTGAGGTGCTAGGCACGAAAGGATTTGTTGGATGTAAGATAGAAACCGTAGATGTAGGAAAAGCGGTAGAAGCAGATGGACCTGTGGGAATGTGCGTAGGAGTTTGTTGTTGCGGGGATACAGACGGATGATCTTGGCGTTGAGCACCATCGGTGGGCGGTGTGTGTGGCGGAACATTAGCATATTCAGGAGCTACATCATCTAAATAGGAAGAAAGGAAAACGTCTTTTGCTGTTTTGGGATGTGCTTTTATCGGGAGTAATGGAGGCGTCAAGTCTTTCGGTATTTCCGGGGTGGCCTGAGGTAACCCTTCGGCCAAAAGAGGATACATACCATTCATAAGAGTGTTTCGTTGTCTGTCTACTTGTTCTGCTTTTACTCGGATACCTTCCTCAATTAATATATTTTCTCGGGCTTTATTTGAATTCTCCCTACTTTTCTCTTCCTGTCTGAGCGCCTTTTCTGTACGTCTATATGATTCTTTACGCCATAATTCAATGGCATCTTTCTGTGACTGTCTGGCTTTATTTTTCCATAATTCTTCTTCTACTCTCATGATGCAATCTGCATCCCAGGTCCCAGCTGCGGGCCATCTCTGACTTTCTGGTAAATCTTTGGTGTAGTCCACCCATAAATCAAGAAATAATACGGCATCTAGGCCATGTTTATGATACATAAAGTACCCTGGAGTGTCCCTAGGTGGAATGGGAACAGCTTCTTCGAGTACCCCCTTTCTGGTTTTGATCTGTCTTAATTTTGAAAAGAGCGGCATTTTTAGACCTTATTACTTAATCTTGAACACACTTAATACAATAAACACAATAATGAACAATCATTCACACCACAATATGTAGAACGTATTAAAACATTTAACATTTAACATTTAACGAACGATGATAACTAATAGAAAACTAGTTACTGACATAATACTAACACTAAATAATACTGAATTATATGCAAGACATACTAGATATACTGCTAAACAGTACAGATACACTGCTGAAACAGTGCAGACCGGATCTGTGTACCCAAACCCGTCTTGACCGGCACAACCTATGTGCACGTCTAAATGCCTCCCCGGCAACGGTACTCACCGGGTAGCACGGAACGGAAGGCCTCGGAACTGAGCTGAACTGGACCGGACTGGACTCGACTCGGAACTTCGGAACCTGGTGGGCCTCTGTATACCTCGGATCTTGCTCTCTCAGCTAGGCTCTGGTCGGGATACTTCGCACTTCTCACCGCCTCGTCTGGGTGTTGATCGCAGCCTCAGTCACCCCCGCTTGGCCGGAGGGAGATACAGGAAATCCTGCAGGTACGCGTTGTTGTCCGTCCAGCTGTGGCAGGAGACCGGGCCTGCAACGCACCTCCGGCGCGTGAGATGAGAAAGTGTCCCTGTTCGGGCGCCAATTTATGTGGTAAATATTTAATTACCTGTACTATTTTTTTATGCGGTAAAGTCTAGTAAGAATAACTCAGTAAAAATAAGAGGCAGAATCCGTGGTATTAGAGGTTCTGAAAGGCTTTATTCCTTACAAGGAATTATGGTTCGAACCATAGGCATCAAATTCCATCACCACGAGGGTTCAGGAAGGGAAGGCAATACATTATTGACAAGTAAAGATATTTATATGAAAAGCATTACATTAAGACAGATGCAAGAGGCGTAACAGCTGATAATACAGATAATAATACACATACGTAATGAAAAAAGGCGTACATATAGGCGTAACTAGAAACGTCATTAAACATGATGTCACAAGTGGGTGGATCCATAAGAGAATCCTGCAATGTCAGCAGAAATACTTGGCAGAGATGCGTGCGCAGCCGCATGACGTGTGATTGACGTACAACTAGAGGGTGAAGGGGACTTGACATTTAGCTCTACATGTGGAGACAGAAGTCTGAGGGGTCATGTCAACCTAATCCCAAATCATATCTAATATCTTATGTTTAAAGAACTGTATTATCCAAAAGGAAAGGTCTCTCGGACGGAATCTATTCTATACTGACTGTTAGTGCGTGTACAAGCGTCTAAGTGTCTACATGAGATGCGAGGGGGCAGGAATCCTCCATAGTAACAGGGGCTATGAATTACTTGCATGAGGACAGTGAGGCCTGGCCCTTTGCTCGGTAGCTGGAAGAATGTTTACCTAAACTACTAGACAGGAATGCATCGGATGAGGAGCGGAGCAGATAATCTTGAAGGTGAAATACAGTTTTTGGCAGGCAACAGGCCGGATCAGGCACCGTTAGCCGCGCAGGGAGTAGGACAAAGTTCATGGATACAGATGCGGGCTCGGACTGGAGCATTCAGAGGCAGAAAGCAGGAAAAGGCTTGATGGCAGAATTCAGGGCCTACTCGCCTGAACTGTAAAACGTGGAAAGTGAACCACATAAAGTCGGTGGCCTTTCATACTTAGGAACGGAATATCCGACTCATTCATGGCGGATCTGAAAGAGGACATGTTGACGGTGGACGCACATGTATTTGCGTCTTCATAACTGGAACTGGAGGGAACATACATGTACCTGTAGCATGCACATGGAGCCGTTGGGGTCTAAGATAGGGGACATAACTGATCATAAAATTCATATTTCCTCAAAACAATGAAAACACCATGAAAAGAAACCACACAGGTTTAGAAAAATAGATTATGTTTTTACAAATAAAACAAGACCAAAACAACAAAATCCAATAAGTAGTAAGTTGAGATATGAATCTCTGGGGGTGCAACGTACTGCCAAGGAAGATGACAGTGTTCCGGTGAAGCTACACTTGCCGGCATGCTCAAAGGAGTTGCTGGGGCGGTCTCCAACGGTGTCCAATTTCTATACGCTTCTTTGCTGATGTGAGGTGCTGTAGAATCAACAGTTACTCTTTTTTGGCCTGAGGGACCTAATTTTCAGCATTACAGGTGGGCCTCATCTCTCTATGCACGGGCGTGCACCGTATTCACAAGTTTGAAACGGCGTTGCAGGTGCTAAAGTGATTACGTGCTCATTGTTGGACACTCCCTGTTCACACGTGTAACCTCCTCCCATGCTGCCAGGAGATTTTTTAAATGGCCATTACCTCAATATTACTCAGGCAAGTGTGGATATTGCTGTTCAATGAGGATTCTGTAAGGGACATTATTATCTTTTGCCAGTATGCACAGTTTTTCCTAAAAATGTATTCAGCTGCGCAAATGTTCTGATAAACGACTGACGTATGATAGCCAAATACTTGGATATTAATCCTGGGACTCTTGCTTGTCATGTCGTTTGTTAACTACACAGTAGTTAAGCTTCCTTCTCTTCATGGATGTAGGTGACCTTGAATTGACTTTTCTACTCTTAAAAGTGTGATTCTCATGATTCTAAACAAAAGCAGGAATTATGTTTTCACCAATTCTCAATATTCTCATCATTTTGAGCGGGAAATTTATAATTTTGTTTTTCTTCCTCGGCTGAGTGAGGTCTGCAGGCGTTCGCCTGTTATTCATGGCTTGCTGTTTCTACATTTAGTGTTGTTGGTCAGCTTTGTACATGGGCAAGCTTGTGAGACTTAAACAGCCTCTGAAGAATATGCCTGTTAAATATCTCAAGCACCCCATTGTGGCTCAGCGGCATAGCATAATGGAGTATGCTTGCTCTTCTTCACAGAGAGGTAATTCCTCAGCGTCATCCACCACTTCTACTTCACATTCTACAGAATTAGTCTCAAATAAGTTTACAAACCAAGTGGCTAAAAAAGACCCACCATCTCCTAGTAAACCATCTCCCATTGCTTCAATGGATCTTCTATTAGAAGAGATCAGAGCCTTACGCCCTTATATGGAAGAGACAAATACTAAATTACTATGTCTAGGTGATCGGTAGTCTCATATGGCAGAGATGATGACTATAGCGGAGCATCAAATTACAACTCTGCAGGGGACTTCTCTCTAAGTGACTTCTCCTCAATAACAAATCCTCACTCTACAGAAACATGCTGAGGATCTTAAACTTTGAAGTAGATGACATAACCTGTGGATTTTCAGTCTCCCAGAGGGAACTAACCCCATCACATTGTTAAAAATAGTTCTTCCTAAGCTTCTTACCCTATCGGATGGGCCATCACTTAATATTCTACAACCATATAGGTTGGGACATCCTCCTGCCACACCATCCAACTCAACAAAACCCAGAAGAATTATTTTTTATTTCCTGTGATAAACTGAGCTCCAGGTCATCTCAGCGGCCAAGCAAATGAAATGTATTTCCTGGACAGGATGTGATCTTAATTTCACTCAAGACTATGCACAAATCTTCCAGATCGACACAAGGAATGTTTACATTTATGTTCAGCAGATATTTCTTTGGGCGCCTGTTTTGGGCTCTTTCACCCGTGTATTTTTAAAGTGACCTACAACAATAAAGCAACAACGTATGAAGATCCCAGTCGACTTGTGCAGATCTGCTGTCGTGGACACTTCCATATATATTAAGTCTTAAATTACATATTTTTGCTCATATGTCTTATTGATAATGTTCGTTGATTTCATGCTCTAATCATTTCTTCTCAAGTTGTTAGTCCTAAGCATAGCATTTTATACACATATTTTCCTCATATTTCATCTAATTTTTATGTCCATTTTCCACAGATAAAGTGCTTCTCCCCAGACCATATTTTTCAACCTTCATGTGCCTTGTTCTCCCCACTTGCCTTATTTCACTTGAATGCGCTGCCCTTCGGGCATCACAAATCTGTGGCTGACCTGAGGGCAGTGCATGCACCCTAATAGCGTGCACTTTTCCTGTTAGTGCAAAGCACACCTGTTTGAACATGCACTGTGGTGCAAACAGTGAAACTGCACTCTATATGTAATAGAGTCCCTGGTGCTCATCATTTAAAATTATATCAGGCTGTAGCTGAGGAGGTGACATGGAAGGCCCAGCAACAGGTGCCTCCATCTTGGAGCTTGTGACGTGTGTGTGCGCAGTATTACCAGGACTGGGAAAGGTTAGTTCTTGTGTGAGTTGAGGCCATTACCATTGTTAGGTGTTCAGAATTATGACCACAATAAGAGTGTCATGAGTTGCAGGTGGGTTTGTGAACATGAAAAGTGTATCCACATTCTTTAGTTGAACTGCAGCTGTCTCTGTCGGCAGATAGCCTCACAGCCGCTGCTCAGGGCTCTGCTGGGTATTATAGGCCATGAACCTGAGCTAAAAGCCAAGCCCTTCAAAGGAGAGAGACAGAAAGAGAGCCATTGGAATGATGGACCTCAAGGCTTGTACCAGCCATTCTTAGCCCTGAGCCGCTTGAGGACAGTGTTAGATACGTCGACACCAGTGGAGAGGGTTTCCTGCTCTGTTTCACTGCCTTTCTGGGAAGGAGCTTATGTTTTAGGGCATCTCTTTGCAAGGTTGTCAGGTCCTGTTTGTGTTTTTTCTACTATAAGGGTGAACCATCTCAGTTTTAGCCCTGCTCAGAAGTTTCCGGTGCAACGCTAAGTGTTATCATTGGCCAGAACATGTGAAATAAAGTTCTTTAAGAGGGATTTGATGATTGAAGATGGAAGAGCTGAAGACAAGAACAAAGGAGCACTCAAGTGACTGGAGAATTGGGTAAAGAGAGATGATGGAGAGAGGAGCAACGATGGAACTGTCAGCATTACCTTCAGCAGACGATACTGAAAATGTCTCTTGAGTACACCAGGTGGCAAAGCACAAAGAGGGCTTAAGCAGGCAGATGAGGCCAAATGACAGAGAGCAGAGAACTTATTTACTGAGGATCTGGAAGCAAAGGGAACATCTGCTGAGAAGTATCTACTAGTCTCGGGTGTGGCTGGACTACAGCCTGAATTTTAAGGAACAGGCGTGTGGGTTGGCAGGTACCTGCTATGGCATTCTAGAAATGATCAGGAGGGTTCTTCCACTTCTGACGTTTTCTGCCAGGAAGCTTTTGGTGCAAGCCTTGATCCTCTCGAGGCTTGATTATGCCAATGTGCTTTACCTAGGGTCTCCGGCCGCAACCATTAAAAAATTGCAAATGGTTCAAAACTGTGCGGCGCGACTTCTGATGCAGGTTCACAAGCGCGAATCAGCTAAACCTTACATTTTGTCTCTGCATTGGCTTCCGGTGGCTGAGAGAATCCAGTTCAAGGCTTTGTGTATTGCTCATAAGGCACTTTCAGCTAAGGCCCCTCCGATTCTTCAATCCATTATCTCCCCTTACCTCCCTAAAAGATCTTTACGCTCTGGAAAAAAACCATCTAGCAATAGTTCCTAGAGTATACCGAGCTTGGAGTAGGGGACGTCTTTTTTCCCTCATCGCGGCCAAATGCTGGAATCAGCTCCCAGATCATATCCGCTTCAAGGCCAATCATCTCTCTTTCCGCAAACTACTGTTCTCCGTAACTTTCTGATCCCTTGATTGTTTGATGGCTTTGTCTCTAGCGCTGGGAGGCCTTTGGTAGCCATGCGCTTTACAAGTGTCTATTCAATTCAATTCAATGTAGTGTTCGAGCAATGACTGGTGTCAGTGAGGCCACGTTCGTCTTTAGTCTGCGGCAACAAACATAGGTAGGCCCCATAAGCCAACAGTGAAACAGCTAACTATACATGTCAACAATCACAAGGGATAATCAGTCCACTCCTGTCCCTTCTCTTGAATGAGATGCCTCTGAGAGGGCTTCAGATCGACTGCGCGGGTGTGGCACCAGACTATTGTGGCCCTAATGTTGTATCTGAGACATCTCTTACAAAGTATTGTCCATCGCAGTTAATCCTACACAGTCTATACACACACGCAGGTGTAAGTGATATGTAGGATACAATATTCATGTCAGATTATATTTGTTTTATCAATAATCTGACCTGCAAGTTCCTGCGACACCACTCCAACCTATGCCCCCAATGAATCATATTGACACAAGAACTAACAAAGTACAAACTACCGAGTCCAATTGCTGAGAATTGCAACAGCTAAATTCATAAATCCATGTGTTCCTTCCACTGTGCCAGGCATCTTTGAAATGTTCCTTCAAGTTTTAAACAATTAGGGGCATATTATCAAGGAAGGCGTTAAAATTATTGCCGCTTTAGAGGCAGGAAACTGCCGCTAAAACGGCGATAATGGGCTTGATAATATGTCGCAGAGAATTTCCATAGAAGCCCATGTTCACACCAGAACATGGGCTTCTATTGGAATTCTCTGCGGCATATTATCATGGCCATTATCGCCGCTTTTAGCGGCAGTTACCTGCCGCTAACGCAGCGATAATTTTAACAACGTCCTTGATAATAGCCCCACAATTCTCATGATCAACATACGCTCAAATGTGTACTTTACACAATTGGTCTCTGGTCTGTAAGAACTATAAGGTGTTCACTCACCAGTCCTGTTTGAAAACTCCCCTTCGGCACACGGCACACAGTCGAAGCAGCAGATGGGCCTCCCTTCTATTGGAGCTCTTCGGTACCCAGGGGGGCAGCTCTCACAGCAGACAGAGCGAGGAATCTGTGAAGAAAGAGGGAATAGAAGAGATTAGATGTAAAGACTTCGCTGACGGCCCAGGGAGGCAGCTCTCACTGCAGACAGAGCGAGGAATCTGTGAGGAAAGAGGGAATAGAAGAGATTACATGTAAAATCTTCGCTGACGGCCCAGGGAGGCAGCTCTCACTGAAGACAGAGCGAGAAATCTGTGAAGAAAGAGGGAATAAAAGAGATTAGATGTAAAGTCTTAGCTGATGTAGGAGAGTAGGATCTGGCTTATGTTGCCCCCACTTTTTTTCTGATGTTAACACTGGTTTCTGGCTATAGTCTGGCTGGGTCCCTGCTAATCAGGGCCCCAGTCTCACTGTTCTCTCTAAACAACTTGGAGTGCATATTAGATGCACTAGTGATTGGATACTGTGGTACCTTATGAGCGGATGTATGACGTTACAACGCATGCTATTACAACGCATACCATTACAACGCATTTTTTACAACGCAAATACTACTACAACGCATTACTTTACAACGAACACTTTTACAACGCAAAACCTATTAAAATACTTAAAAGTGCTGTTACAACGAAATCTATTACAACGCATACCATTACAACGCGAATTTTTTTTTTTTTTATTTAAAAGTACAATAAAATCTGGCACGGGATGCAGGGAAATTAGGGGTTTTAGGGTGGGGAAGTGTATTAAAATGTGGAGAAAAACTGTACGTAAATCTACTGAAATGCATTACCAAATTAATACTCGAGTATTAAAATTAATACTCGAGTATTAAAATTAATACTCAAAATCCCTCCTAAAATTCCGTATTCACACATTTCAAAGTTTTATACAAACAACGAAAGATTTAACACCAATACATACACATTTTTATCATGATTACATCGGAAAGTAATTAAACAGAGAAAAACAGAACACACATACACATAGGCGCCATTTTATCCATCTCACTTTTAAAACTTGTCCTACAACACTTTCTATGAAAACAATACCAAAAGACATGTTCCAAAATGGATGCCAAAACGGAGCAAATGAATGAAAACAATACATTTTTAAATGCTTTTTTAAATTATCATTTTCCACAGTAAAATAAAGTATAAAAAAAAACACAACAAACGCAGTTTTAAAAAAAATTAATAGTGACACAGAGTAAAACTTATAAATACCAGGAAGACACCATTTTGCAATCAGTTGATTATCAACTACCAGAGAGACCAGACGTCAAAACCTGACCCTCTGTCACCTCCACTGCGACCTCCTCAGAGAGAGCACTGAATTCGTTCGGAAAAGCATTATTAGTTTGCAACTACTAGTAAGTCAGTAAAATATTTTTACACCTTGCTTTAGCGTAAAATATGTTTGCTTTCCATACAATATATGTTTTTAAAATTTTTATATTAACTTTTAAAATGTACTGTTTCTAATTTGTTATCACTAAAAATATATACCAACTTAAAACAACTACTTTCTTTTCCAAAAACAGAAACTTGCTATATTTTGAAAATCAAGAATTGGTGTACCTAATTTTGCATCACCTCAACGTAATCGACTCACCTTTACTATTGTGAAGGTAAATGTTATTTAATTGTAATTATTTTACTTTAAAAATATATTTTTAGCATTAGCTAAAGTGTTGTATGGTAAAGGTGATTTTTTTATTTTTTTACTCATTCACACTACATCATAAACGAAATTATACCATGGTGCAGGGGTAACAATTACTAATATGACTTCAGTTAGGTACTACATTTGAAAAAGCGTTTCATGTTACTGGGGTAACTATTAGTATTCTAAGTCCCAGAATGTTCAGCAGTAGAGTAATTGAGTGATGGTGTAGGTGTATCCATTATTACTCTTATTTAAAAATGCATTCAAAGTGTATTATGTTTTGCTTTACCAATTGTTACTCATACTCATTTGTCAAATATCATATTTTCAAAAAATTAATTATTTTGTTTTAACCAACGTTGGCTAAGACACATTAATTTATAAAACTTTTTTTTATTTCCAGAGTAAATCGGTTACAAGTTTGAGGATTAATTAAATTTAAAAAATAACTTTATCCTGCAGCCAGCATTACCAAAAAGCCACGAGAACAAACAACAACTGTAAAAGGTATTTTAAATTTTCAGTGTTATAATTTCCACAATGTAATAGTCATTCCTTTTGCTATTGTTACTCCAGTAAAGTGCAGAAATAGGGTAACTGATGGATAGTGTAGGGGTACAATAAACTATTCTAACTCCAGGAAGGTGCAGCAGTAGGGAAAGTGTTGGATGGTGTAGGGGTACATTTTTCTATTCTAACTCCAGGAAGGTGCAGTAGTTAGGAAAGTGTTATGTAGTATTAGTTATATTCTATGTCATAATTTAAAAAAGTTTATCAGAATTTGCATTTTTCAACAACGTTAAGTTATTTTATTTTCTCTTTTTTTTTCCAAAGACAATTGTTTGTTTCTTTGCTGAAAGATTCAGTCCCTCACATACGTGACAACTCCAGCCAACAGGCCAATTCCACTTCAGAAGCCTCACCAAGAAAAGCAATTTCAAAAAAACAAGGTATTGTTATACAGCATTGTTTTTAAACCATCAATATGTTTGACTAACCATTTAATTTTTAATATAAATATAATCCCAAAATAATTAAAATAAGAGTTGCAGTTTGAAGAATTTTTTTTCATAACTCCAGGTTGGTGCAGCGGTAGGGAAAGTGTTGGATGGTGTAGGGGTGCAATTTACTATTCTAACTCCAGGAACGTGCACCAGTAGGGAAAGTGTTGGATGGTGTACAGGTAATATTTACTATTCTAACTCCAGGAAGGTGCAACAGTCTGGAAAGTGTTGGATGGTGTAGGGGTGCAATTTACTATTCCAACTCCAGGAAGGTGCAGCAGTAGGGAAAGTGTTGGATGGTGTTGGGGTGCAATTTACTATTCCAACTCCAGGAAGGTGCAGCAGTAGGGAAAGTGTTGGATGGTGTAGGGGTGCAATTTACTATTCCAACTCCAGGAAGGTGCAGCAGTAGGGAAAGTGTTGGATGGTGTAGGGGTGCAATTTACTATTCCAACTCCAGGAAGGTGCAGCAGTAGGGAAAGTGTTGGATGGTGTAGGGGTGCAATTTACTATTCCAACTCCAGGAAGGTGCAGCAGTAGAGAAAGTGTTGGATGGTGTAGGGGTCCAATTTTCTATTCTAACTCCAGGAAGGTGCAGCAGTAGGGAAAGTGTTGGATGGTGTAGGGGTCCAATTTTCTATTCTAACTCCAGGAAGGTGCAGCAGTAGGGAAAGTGTTATGTACTATAAGTTATATTGAATATCATTTTTGCAAAAAGTTATTTAAAATTCGCATTTCTCTACAACGTTCAGTTTTCTCATTTTATCCTTTTATCACTTTTGCAGACAATTGTTTTTCTTTTACGATTCCAACCAACACATAAGTGTCTACTCCAGCCTGCAGGCCATTTCCACTTCAGAAGCCTCACCAAGGAAACCAATTCCAAAAAAACAAGGTATTTTTATACAACATTATATTTAAACCATCAATTAGTTTAACAAACAATTTTTTTTTTTTTATAATATTCCCAAAATGTATAACATAAAGTTTTCAGATTGAAGAATTTTTTTTTCTTACTCCTGGAAGGTGCAGCAGTAGGGAAAGTGTTGGATGGTGTTGGGGTGCAATTTACTATTCCTACTCCAGGAAGGTGCAGCAGTAGGGAAAGTGTTGGATGGTGTTGGGGTGCAATTTACTATTCCTACTCCAGGAAGGTGCAGCAGTAGGGAAAGTGTTGGATGGTGTTGGGGTGCAATTTACTATTCCTACTCCAGGAAGGTGCAGCAGTAGGGAAAGTGTTGGATGGTGTTGGGGTGCAATTTACTATTCCTACTCCAGGAAGGTGCAGCAGTAGGGAAAGTGTTGGATGGTGTTGGGGTGCAATTTACTATTCCAACTCCAGGAAGGTGCAGCAGTAGGGAAAGTGTTGGATGGTGTAGGGGTGCAATTTACTATTCCAACTCCAGGAAGGTGCAGCAGTAGGGAATCTGTTGGATGGTGTAGGGGTGCAATTTACTATTCCAACTCCAGGAAGGTGCAGCAGTAGGGAAAGTGTTGGATGGTGTAGGGGTGCAATTTACTATTCCAACTCCAGGAAGGTGCAGCAGTAGGGAAAGTGTTGGATGGTGTAGGGGTGCAATTTACTATTCCAACTCCAGGAAGGTGCAGCAGTAGGGAAAGTGTTGGATGGTGTAGGGGTGCAATTTACTATTCCAACTCCAGGAAGATGCAGCAGTAGGGAAAGTGTTGGGTGGTGTAGGGGTGCAATTTACTATTCCAACTCCAGGAAGGTGCAGCAGTAGGGAAAGTGTTGGATGGTGTAGGGGTGCAATTTACTATTCCAACTCCAGGAAGGTGCAGCAGTAGGGAAAGTGTTGGATGGTGTAGGGGTGCAATTTACTATTCCAACTCCAGGAAGGTGCAGCAGTAGGGAAAGTGTGTGATGGTGTAGGGGTGCAATTTACTATTCCAACTCCAGGAAGGTGCAGCAGTAGGGAAAGTGTTGGAAGGTGTAAGTGTTACATTTTAGGTATTGCATTTACTTTTTCAACCTAATTTGTTTTTCTTGTCTTCTCTTTTCAGATAATGTCTAGTCTTGAAGCTGCGAAGTACATTAAATCCAGGAAGGGAAAAAATGTATTAAACCATGGAGGATGCATATGTAGTAAGGAAAGAATAAGTTTAACTAGAAATCATTGGAGGTGTGTGCAATACTACACTACCCATTGCAGTGGCAGAGCGGTTACTGTTGATAATTTAGTTGTGAAAACCACAGAACATAACCACTCTGCCTCTGCAATGGAGGTAGAAATTAGAGAAACAGTTAACGAAATGAAAGCTATTGCAAGCACCTCCAATGATTCTACAGGATCCATTTTAAGAGAGGTTGCACAGCATGTCCCCAGTCATGTTGCTAGTAACATGCCTATAATTCCTAATTTGAGAAGAATTATTCAAAGACAAAAGCAGGCAAGTAACATTCAATTATCTACACCACATTCTTTCTCTGACATTAGAATTCCACATGATCTTTCTATTTCTTTCTCTGATGAACCTTTCCTTCTGCATGACAACGAAAACCCTCAGAAACGAATACTCATTGTTAGTACCCCACGTAACCTTGCTAAGTTAGAAAGTAGTGAAATTTGGATGATGGATGGGACGTTTAAAAGTACACCCCATCCTTTCACTCAAATTTACACTATACATGCCAAAATTAACAATAGTGTAATTCCATTAGTATATAGTTTGCTACCTGATAAGACTTCTGCAACATACACTGAACTTTTATCAGTGATTAAAAGTAAAACATCTAAAAGTCCTAGGAAAATAATTATAGATTTTGAATTGAGCATGATCAATGTGATCAATAAAACGTACATGGATACCCAAATTCAGGGATGTTTTTTTCATTTTTCCCAGGCATTTTGGCGTAAATTACAAAAAACATCCCTAGTTGCAGAATATTCTCGTGATAGCAAACTACAATTTGAACTAAAAAAATTAACAGCACTTTGTTTTGTTGCTCCTGATAGTGTGGACGAGTACTACACTGCAACTATAGAATCTGTTTATTATACAAGTAACGAAGAAAAATTGGCACCCATTCTAAATTATTTCGAGGACACATGGATTGGACACCTAAGCAGATCGGGTCGCAGGAGGAAGCCACGATTCCATGTGGAGTGGTGGAACTGCTACACGAGTTGTTTAGAGGGAGAAGCAAAAACAAACAATGCCATTGAGGGATGGCATAACTCCTTCAACCACACAATTGGCAAACCTCATCCAAACTTCTACTCTTTTTTGGAAACTTTGAAGAAGGAGCAAAGTTTTCAAGAAATGAGAATAGCCCAAACACTTGCAGGTAGTCTAAACCCACGAGTAACTGTCAAAACAAGGGAAATGTCTGAGAGACTATTGGCTATTGTACAACAATTTTCGTTGTGTGTGGCTATAGACTACCTGGAAAATCTTTCTAACATTCTTTCTTTCTAAAATTAGTTTTTTACTTACTTTCTTGCTTTGCTTCAAATTTAAATATTTTTCAAATTACAATTGGCATACAATGTTTTTTCTAAAAAAGTTTTCAAACAAACAAGTCGGGTCCTTTTTTTTTTGTTTCAAATCTTCATTTCTAGCAAAACTACCAATGTCATCAAATGTACTGTTCCATAGTATTGGACCAATTTTTCAACAACCGAACGCCATTAGTTTAATTACAGAAAACTTCTTTTTTAATTTCCGACATAAAAAATCACCAAAACTCAAACCAATCTAAATTGTACATGTCAAGCCATAATCCAAAATGCACATTGCTGCATAAACACCAATTTGTATTCAATCATTAATTCCCAAAATTTACGAATACGCTATTTTTTTTCTCTTAGAAATGAAGAACAAAATCACTATATTTAGTTCCGAAGTTAAGAAATAAACTTTGTGAACAGTAACTTTAATTTTTTTAACAGTTACATACATTTTTTAAATAAACCAATAACTTTTCGCGACCCGACATAGGCATACATTAATGACATAAATGTGGACATGTTTAAAAACATTTAAAACATCAATTAGTTTTTCCGCAACCTCTCCTCATTCTTTCCTTACTATATATGTATCACTATTAAAGGTTTAATCTATAATTTAAAGTGAAAATATTTCTTACCTGGACGCAGATCAGCTTCCTGCTGCTTCCTCCTCCGATGCTCTTCAAAATGGCGCATTACGTCGACGCTCACGTCATTACGTCATCGCGTGCTTCAATATTTATAACGGACTACTTTATTTAACTAATCTGTAAATAAATGTTTAAAAATGTAATTAAAATATTTATATGTTTTCTAAAAAATGTTCCTTGTTTTGCAAAAATCAATAAAAATATGGTTTATTTTTTAAGTTTGTTTCAATAAAGAAATATTTTAAAAACATTATTTGTTTACTGTTATTATTTTATAAATTGTAATTTATTCTTTTAAAATGTAACTTTTTTAATGTAAATTTACTAAATGTGTTCCTTACCTCGACTCTATTTTCTTTTTCCTTCAAAACTTGCTCTTTCTTCTCTTTCTGATCCTTCTTTTCTTGTTCCGCGGGTTGTATATTCTGAAGCTGCCAAAATAAATGAAGGACAAATAAGCTCATAGACTTCAATGCAAAAGCATGGGATTTTTTTTTTAAAGTAAGTTCTATTTTTCCTGCTCTATTTTCTTTAGGTATTATTATTTCTGAAATGAATTTCTAATTACTCTTTTAATATTAAAAATATTTTTACTTTTTTATCTTTTTTTTAAACATTTCTCTAATTTTTTTTTATAATACTCCAAAAGTACTCTTCCTTTTTTTTACAAACATTAAACTTTATATAAGAAGATTAAAAATACTCTAGTATTAATCTTTCATAATACTAATTTTAATTTTTTAATTTATTGATATTAATTTTAAATAATTGGTCTAGAATTACTATTTAATAATAATCCTTATTTATCTTTTAATTACATATTTTATTTAAATTAAAATTACTCAATTATTAATTTCTCATAATACAATTCTTTTATTAATAATATATTTTTTTTTTAAATTAACTTAAAAAATACTCTGTAATTTTTTAAAAATACTCAAGTATAATTCTTTCATAAGACTAATTTTTAAATAAATTGTTAAATATATTTTTTAAGAAAGCTCTAGTAAAAATAATTAATAATAAATCTTTTTTTAAATTATTAACATATTATAATTCAAATAAAAATACTCAATTATTAATTTTTCATAAGCCAAATCATTTAATTTTTTAAACTATATTTATTTAATTAAACTTTAATAATACTCTTTCATATTAGAAAAATACTCTTTTTTAAATCTTATATTTTTAAATGTAAATTAAAATATACTCTTTGTATTTAGAAAAATACTCAAGTATTAATTTAACTTAAAAAATACTCTTTTATATTAGAAAAATACTCAAGTATTAATCTTTTGTTAAACTACTCACATTTAAAAAAAAACATTTTTTTAAAAAAACATTAAATTATACAATATATATTTATTTAAGTTAAAATCACAAAATTAAAAAAAGCGTTGTAATAGTATATGCGTTGTAAAAGTACTTACCATATAACATCATGCGTTGTAAATGCATGCGTTGTAAATGCATGCGTTGTAAAGGCTTTTTCAAAGAATGCGTTGTAATGGTATATGCGTTGTAAAAGTACTTACCATATAATAGCATGCGTTGTAAATGCATGCGTTGTAAAAGCTTTTGCGTTGTAAAAAATGCGTTGTAATAGCATAGCGTTGTAAAAGTTGCGTTGTAAAGGTAGTTTCCCTTATGAGCCCCTAGTATATGGTACCTTAGGTACCAAGGGCATAGGTACCTCACAGGCCTACCAAGGGTTGAAGCATGTATTATGCCACCCCTGGGAAGCAGACTAAAACTGACACCATAGGCCTGCTACTGCAGAGGGGGTGAGGTAGTGGTAGCACTCCTCACTGAGATATAGGTTCCCTATATCTCACCTTACACACACATATAAGCCTATCAGTCACCCCTAAGGCAGGCCCTGTCAATCCTGAGGGCAGGGTGCTTGGTTTACATGTGAAGGGGTGCCTCTGCCTGAGCAGGGCCCCTCTGCAGCCCTCAGAGTCTATTCTCTGTGGCTGTTTGTGGATGCGGTTGAACCATATACTCTTAAGTGCATTATAACCTCGCGGTAAATGCTAACTCTGGGATGGCTGCATCAAAACATGTCGTGTTTGGTGTCAAATGCTTTGGAATCATACCCCCACACCAGTAACTGGTGTGGGAGTATGATCCCACCCTTCTAGAGGGGTAGACATGTACCTACTGTGGAAACACGGTAGAATCCTGAAAGAGCCCTGGCATCACAAAATGGATGTGTTTCTCACACAAAAAGGAGGGTTAGAGGGAAGAATTAAGCTACTTTCAACAGCTGTTAGCCTATATAACTTCCAATACAAATAAATCTCACATAAGATATAGGGTAGCTCACTGAAAACTAAAATCTACCGTTATCTTGGGCATGTGCCACTTATGGACGAAAACCCTCACTCACCCGAGGGTGACATGCTTCATCATTGGGTTCCTCCAGCACACGGGGACCGCAAGGTGCCCTGTGTGGGCCACGACTTAACCCGAGAGGGAAGGAGCCGGAGTGCGACCAACTCGAAACGGTGACGAGGGGCAGAGCGCAAAAAGTGAAATTAAAGACTATCTACTTAGGGGCCACAATTTTATTCTTCCTGCCTAAGTGATAGTGGTTAAAAAGCCAGTGAATATAGGGTTGGATGTACCCTATCTATTGACCAACATGTTTCTGCCCTGATGACATAACTGTTCTTGGCATTCGTCAGGATCAATAATGAAGTCACTCTGACAATATCAGAGCTCCAATCATAACATCATTAACTACAGTCTCATTCAGATTGTTGTTGTGATATAGAATTTTTGTCTAGCCTGCTTCCATGTTCTTTCAGTCTGCAGTCTGATGGTGTCCTGACGAGAGATTTTGAGCTTGAAGATAAGCAGGGGTGCTGGTTATGACAGCATTGTAACTAACACAGCTTTTATCAAAGAGTGTGCAGACAGGCAAGGGGAGCCAATGTATTTCCACAAGAACAGGCTGATCCTAATTCTTCATGCCCTGGAGAAGCCGTGCTACAGTGTGTAGCATGTCCCTTAGGGCTGCGAGTGTGGAGTCTGAGAGACCACTGAGCATGGTGTCACCACGCTCCAGATGTGAGTGTACGAGGAATTAAACAGCAGTTCTGAAGTCATTTTCTGAATGAAATAGCTCCACTTCCCTTAAAAAAGACATGGTACCAAGCTTCTTTTTCAAACTTCTTTTTCTGGACTCTGTTCCTTGAGCGAAAGGTCAGTGACCGGGGACATCTAAGTAACTTGGCCTTCGATGAAAGTTGGGGTTTGAAGCCATCAAGGTTCATGTCACGCTCATGTTTTGAGCCGGGTTTGCACTGTTTCTCGTTTGTAATTCTTGCTAAATTATTATAATTTCTGTCTGAGTTGGGTTGAGCTTCCGGTACTGGACTTTCAGCTCTGGACGATGTTAAGGCATTGTTTGAGACAGATATGCAAGAGGAGAGTGGTGGAGAGGAAAGCTGGTGACATGAAGCCCAATGGTCAATCTAGGTTTATTGGACCATAATCTAATCTTTCTGAAATATTTGCCCATAAAGCAGTAAATGTATTCATACATCGGTCAGAGCAGGGACCTCTCAACCAGTCCACACCTTGGATCTCAGGGGTGGCCGTCTGCAGAGTATATGAGCCTCCCATATACTGTATGACCACCCAATTCTGCACACAGGTCATAAAACCAACAGCAGCTGCAGTACCACTCTGGTCGATCTCCTCCTGGTGCAAAGCCATGCCCTGGTGACTCTTCAAGCAATAAGGTTTTACATCACCCCCTGAAAAAAGATTCACCTTCCTGCAAACTGAAGGGCATATTTACAAGGGAAATGGCAGAGTGAGGAGTTAGCCTTCCTGCCTTAACAGCTCACGCCACCACTTCAGAAACACAGGGCTGCACCAGATATACAAGAATATGGTGCAGCCCTGTGTTTCCCCCTGCACTGGTGCTACCCTTAGCAGCCGAGCACCAACGCAGGCACTCTTGCACCACAGTGCAAGGGTGTCTGCGTGCAGGGTAAGATTGTTTATGTACAGGAAGATCCGCCTTCCTTCACATAAACAATCTTCAAATGCTGTTTTGTAACTTATATATGTGCTGCTTAATGCAGGACACACAGAAGTTGCAAAGCAGCAATTCAAAACAAATGATTGTTTATGTGCAGGGAGGGGGACGCTACCTCCTATGTTATTAGGGGGCAGCGTCAGAATCAAGGGGTGCTGCTGTGGAACACCCACTGCAACACCCATTGCCCTCCCCTTACACGCGAAGCATAGCGTGAACGGGAGCCTTATTTACAAAGCAGCGTTAAGCCAGGGTAAGTGGCTTAACGCAACCTTGTAAATAAAGCAAAGCCCTTATCGCCACAGGAACGTCGTAAAAAGTGATGCTCGCATGGCCAAAGGGGTTTGTAAATATGCCCCATGATGTCTGAAGAAGAATAGACTTCTAAGTAGATTTGTCTTTCATCGGTGTACTGGAGAACCAGCGAAGGCCATTTCTGGTGAAACTCTTTCAAGATTCCAGTGTGCGCCTGAGGGTGGATGGCCGACTGTGCCAAAGGCAGCTGAGAGGTCCTGCAGTATCCAGAGGCAGAGGTCACCTTCAACTGTGGTCAGCAGGGCAGTGCCTACGATGTGCATGCTAGTGCTTCCTGTCTTGCAAAGAGATCTAATGCCAGGTCGAGAGTCCTGCAGGAGATGGTTAGCCTTACTGTGATCTTGGAGTTGACCACAGGTTGATTTTTCAACAATCTGACTGATTAATCGTCACTGAGTGATGGGCCAGTAGTTCACAATATCGTCAGGGTCTAGTATGGGTTTCTTTAGGAGTGGTAGAACTGGCCTGTCTTGGGACCTTTTGGGAAAATCTCTTGAGTACAAGAGGCATTGACCATGGTGAGTGAGGATGAGAGGGGATCCGTGAGAGAGCTGTGGTGATGGACTTCATCTTCACAAGAAGTGGCTTTGAGGGAGTTGAGTTTATCCGTGAGATCTGCAAGAGATGGGGCTTTGAAGGATAAACATTGCAGGATTCCAAGAGTAGGGATGGCATAACAGGTCATCAGGCTTGGTGTTGTTAATGTGCTATCAGTCAGACGTGTTCTTACTTGAAGTAATGCTGTTTTTGACCAGGGGACGGTCAGCCTTGGAGGTTATAAATCACTTTGAAAACCAATGCTCTCCGATTCTAGTGGCAGAAGTCTGGCCTATAATCTTCTGTACATTATTGATGGTAGTTGCTGAGTTTATAGTCACTTTGTCACTTTGTCATTGAGATTTAGGATTAGATGTATAAAATTCCAATCCACAAAAAGTTGTTGCAAAGTATATCAACTTTTTGTCAATGAAAACGAATTTTGGGAACTGACCTATGTACTAATAGCAAAAATAACAATGTAGGGGGCAACCCAAAAGCTGAATGTGCAACCCGATACTATTACTTTTGAGTCCGAATTTCAACAATGTATTCATATTCGATGAAAGATTTCAATTATACAATAAATAAACCAGCAAATTGATGAGAATATGGAAAAAAGAATATCATCTCAATATAATATCAGCAATATAATCCTTTAAAAACATCTCAATACAATATCTGTATTATATATTTCCAAAGTAAGACCTGCGTGAGGAGCATCACCGGAATGAAGGAAGGGTTCAGGTGAGACACAAAGTGAGACCTGGGTGTGGACATCCCTGGAATGAAGGTACGGTTCAGGTGAGAAAGGAAAGGAGACCTGTGTGAGGAGCATCACTGGAATGAAGGAAGGGTTCAGGTGAGACACAAAGTGAGACCTGGGTGAGGAGCATCACCGGAATGAAGGAAGGGTTCAGGTAAAACTACAAAGGAGACCTGTGTGAGGACATCCCTGGAATGAAGGAAGGGTTCAGGTGAGAAAGGAAAGGAGACCTGTGTGAGGACATCACTGGAATGAAGGAAGGGTTCAGACGAGACACCAAAGGAGACCTGTGTGAGGACATCACAGGAATGAAGGAAGGGTTCAGGTGAGACACCAAAGGAGACCTGCGTGAGGAGCATCACTGGAATGAAGGAAGGGTTCAGGTAAGACAGCAAAGGAGACCTGTGTGAGGAGCATCACTGGAATGAAGGAAGGGTTCAGGTGAAAAGGGAAAGGAGACCTGTGTGAGGACATCACTGGAATGAAGGAAGGGTTCAGGTGGGACGCCAAAAGAGACCTGCGTGAGGAGCATCACTGGAATGAAGGAAGGGTTCAGGTGAGACACCAAAGGAGACCTGTGTGAGGACATCACTGGAATGAAGGAAGGGTTCAGGTAAGACAGCAAAGGAGACCTGTGTGAGGAGCATCACTGGAATGAAGGAAGGGTTCAGGTGAAAAGGGAAAGGAGACCTGTGTGAGGACATCACTGGAATGAAGGAAGGGTTCAGGTGGGACGCCAAAGGAGACCTGCGTGAGGAGCATCAATGGAATGAAGGAAGGGTTCAGGTGAGACACCAAAGGAGACCTGTGTGAGGACATCACTGGAATGAAGGAAGGGTTCAGGTGAGACGCCAAGGGAGACCTGTGTGAGGACATCACTGGAATGAAGGAAGGGTTCAGGTGAGACACAAAGGAGACCTGTGTGAGGAGCATCACTGGAATGAAGGAAGGGTTCAGGTGAGACGCCAAAGGAGACCTGTGTGAGGACATCACTGGAATGAAGGAAGGGTTCAGGTAAAACTACAAAGGAGACCTGTGTGAGGACATCAAAGGAATAATCCTTTGCACAGTTAGTGACCTCTTTATGTGCACCATTGTTATTTGACTAAATATAACTCATTTGTCTCCATCTTTTAGTTGTAGGTAATAATGTAGAAAATGTTCACAGTTCTTGATGGTAATCTACCCATGTATATGTGTCTCATGTTACGCTGCCCCCGGCATATCACAAGTAATAGCCTTTGATTTCTAAATATTAAGAATAACCACATTATCTTATACCGTGTAGCTAAAAATATGTATTTTGTTTTGTATTTATTTAGATGAATATTTACACTTTAGTAAAAGATCAACAATTCACTTAGAGATAATTCAACATGAGAAGATTAATTTAAAAACACTTGTCTTCAAAGTAAGACCAAAAGTCAGAAGATCCAGGAAAGGGAATATGTAAAAGAAGATAATTTAACATGTATGATGCAGTGTAAACATGTTTGTTTGGAGGAAAAGGCACACCTAAATCTAGGAACTTTTAAATGCCAGCTTGCATCACATCAGTTGTATGTCAGAGTATCATATACAGACATATCACTTGAGTCCTAAATATTGCGTATTAAAATATCAGCCCGTTCGATGTAGATTTTCTGTTATTAACTTCAATAGAGACATCTTCTATTACGCATTATTGCGGGCGGTATATTTATGTCAGATGGTACTCTGACTGACAATGGTGTTATGGTATGAGGCTCTTTGCTTCTAGTCTCCTGGAGCCCCTGAGGTGTACCGGAGTGCAGGCTTGTGAGGGACTCCGCAGGCTGAGTTCTCGGAGATTGTTTTGGGCCCCAGGCATGAGGCTGTGGGGGGGCTCATTGGGCTCTGAATGGTTAGAGCTTCTTATCGTAGCCAAGCATGGGAGACCTCCAGGGGCCTGCGGGACCCCGTCCTGGGCCCTTTAAGAAATGGTAGGTTGGGGAAGCGTCCGGACGGCCAACAGCTTTCATCTCAGGGCTCTGATCTTGGGTCCACTTATATCTTTTTAACCTAGACAGGCAAGGGAGTCCTCCTCAGGCCCGTTGGACTCCATCCCATGCACTTTGAGAAAAATCCAGATGTAGCATGGAATTCAGTGACAAGGGCATCCACCCGTGGGACAGTCAGAGACCTGCTCAGGACCTGGTCACAGCCAGGCAGGGGAGACTGCCTTGGGCTTGCAGGAACCCATCCTAGGTCCTTTGGGACATGACTGGCAGGAACATGAAACCAATGGCTGAGGGCTTCCTCCCTCGAGCCAGCTGGAGCTCTGACCCAGGGCCCGGTCAGAGGTTCATAACCAGTGCCAGCAGGGGAGAACTCCCCCAGCCTGAGGGACCCCATCCCAGAAACTTTGAGACACAGCAGACCGAGGAAGGGAGCCCAGGGCGGTGTGCTTCCAAACCCCGGCCCCCCCCCCCCCCGAGATCTGACCCAGGTACCGATCAGAACAGGTCCTGTTCAGAACTTCTTATTGTTGCCAAGATGAGATCTCTCTGAGCCTGTGGGTCCTCATCTTGGACACTTTAAGACATGACCAGCCGGAATATGGATCCCATGGTCTCCTACCCCCAGGCTAGCTGGAGCTCTGACCAGAGGCCCGCTCAGAGCTTCTTACCCAAGAAAGGCAGGAGGAACCTCTGTGGGCCTGCGGAACGCTACCTAGGGCACTTTGAGACATGGCTGACCAGAGTATGGCGTGGGGCTTCCACCCTCCCCGGCTGCAACACAGCAAGTCCGTAAAGGTAGTCCAAGGCCAGGGTCTTCCACCGCAGATTCATTCAGCAAGCTGACTCGAGGCCTGGTCACAGACTCTTAATAGAGAAAAGCGGGGGGATAAACTCCTGGGCCGGCTGGACCCCATCCGGGGCACTTTGATGCAAGGCCGGCTGTAGGACAGAGCCCAGGGCTGGAGACTTTCATCCCTCAGCCAGTCAGAACTCTGACCTGGTCACTTGTCAGAGGTTCTCAACCCAGCCAAGAGAGGAGCCCACCCTCGACCTGCTGGACCCCCATCCTCAGCTTTTTAACACACAGTTGGTCAAATCATTGAGCTCAGGGCAGAGTCTTCCAGTCCTAGACATTCCAGATCTGTGACCCAGGGTCAGGTCAGAGTTTCTTAACCTGTCCAAGCAGTGGAGCCCTCCCAGTTTCTGAAGAACCCTGCCTCAAGGCTTTTGATCACAGTAGGATGGTTAATAAAGCCCAGATGGGGTATTTACCCACAGCTAACTGTAGAACTGTCCCGGGGTCAGGTCAGAGATTGGTCACACATCCAACAAGGGGAGCACCCTCCTAGACTGCAGGATCCAGTCCCAAGCACTCTCTGTGAGACTCTTGACCAGCACAAAGGCCCCAAGTAAAGAGTGTCCGCACACAGGGCCCACCAGAGCACTTCCTAATACATGCCCAGTGACAGAGGGGGACATTCGGGAAAAGGTATCCAGCGTCCTGGAGCCCGAACTGGGATTGAAGCTTCAAGCGAGTCCTCACTGGGACTTCTGGGGGAGTTCAGAATTCTGAACATCGAGTCACATAATGGAAATGAGGTTTGTTGTTCATTTATTGATTTCAAGTACAGTGATGCTGGCTTGGCACATTTTGAACCACCCATGAAGGTGTGGTAAATGTCCCACAGGCATCATTTCACCCACCCTCTTATTATAATTTTGCACAATCCTACCAATAACATCAGTCCATTGACACCACCAACACCGACATTCCAATCAACGATCAATCTTATTATTTACTCACTCAATCGCTGACTCGTTATTTCACCCACTCGTTCATTCACTCATGCATGTTATGAATGTTGTCTAAGTTTTAGTCTGTATTTCAAGACACAATTTATGGTAATGCATGCCTGGACCTATCCAAAGGTCGTATTGGATATTAATAGTGGGATTTTGATTGAGTCTGAGCAAATAATTCTATTTTGCATATCAAAAATTGTTTAACCAAATGAGTTCCTTGTGAACATTTGTTTTTCTGGCATAAGTTTTAGTCTGCACATGACATCTGGGTATATTTACTTACTTATTTAGTTAGACATGTAAACAGTATCAAAGCTTTGTCATGGATACAGATAGAGAGCATAAAGTTATTTAAGCCTAGTGCAGGCATGAGACAGGCACCTAGATGAAATATGATGTAAAGATTCACCCAGGTGGGAGTCTCACACTCACCAGTTCCACGTTGGGCCCCTCAGAGTGCCATATGATGGCACTTTGGTTGATTGAAAGTTGGTGACCTGGTGAGGATGAGAGGTCAAAATGTCCAACTTTGATGGCAGATATTGATCCGTTGGGAAAATTAACCCAGTTTAAAATGTCATACTTTGCTGACATGACACTTGTTTCTTCAAAACTAATGTTGTCCCCAGTCGGTATCTTAAAGTGCGACTTCATAAGAAACTTGTTCAGCTGTTAAAAGAGGAAAATAGGTATTAGTTAGCATGGGTGTAGAATCACTGGGGGAAGACCTTTTAATAACTTGCATGTTTAGGAAGGACATACATGCTTGACGCTCAGATGCAGTTTATCCCAGAGATCACATGTAATAAAAGTAATATCTACCCCAGTTCTATTGTGAGAAAACTGCATTTTTTTGCAGATGTCCCCTCACTTTTCGTCTCATTTTTGCCTGAGTCTGGTGTTTCTGAGTCTGATTGTGTTCTAATGGGCCCTGCTAACTAGGCCTAGGGTGAGTGCTCTGCTAATTAAGAGATATGGTAATTAGGACTAGTTATACTTGGCTATGACAACCTGCAAGTCCCTAGCATATGATAGGGCTACAAAAAGCCACGTATAAAATAGGAGGATGTAGTACGTCCGCCATTGTTGGACTTGGCCCTTCTGGCAGGTTCACCCCTGAACTTTTTTTGCTTTTTATTGGTGACTTGGTGTGGTGATTTTTGGTTTCTGCGCACTTTCCCTGTGTCCCAGGGTGAAGTGCGTGCGCACTCTGAGTGCATGTGGTGAGATAGGCCTACCCTCCCATAGGAATGCATGGGGAATTTATGTGTCCCTAGTAGTTCCTGATGCGTGGGGTGTGCATGCTCGAGTTTGGTATGTGCGGTCTCGTGTGATTGAATGCTGCGCGATGATGTGTGCGGCGTGCACGTACCTAGTGTGTAAGTGCCACTTCTAGAAGTGGGCACTTCTGTGTGCAGTGTGTCTGGCGTATGATTGGCTGGAGCTGGCTGGTGAGCCTGGCTCCAGGAGTCTGGTTGGGTCTGCCCCAGTGGTGAGTGTGAGATTAGCATGCTGATGGCTGGGGAGGAGGGCACCTTGGACCTGAATAGGGCAGGGCTTTCCCCACACAATGCTGGCTCCGCCCCCTGTGGTGCGACTGACGACCCTAGCCCTGCCAGTGAATAGAGTGAGGGGCTGAGCACATCAAGGGTGCTCCCCAACCAGCTGCGACTGGTTTTCCCCCTCACCCTGAACCAAGAACAAAGGGTTTTAGTGTATAAAAATGGGGCTGTGTCCCCACAGAAACTGTTCTCTTCCAGGATCCTGAGGGGGGGCTGCTGCTGCAGGAGGCCAGGAGGAACCGCCACTTTGGACTGCCTTCCTGCCTGGAGGGCTCAGTGAGCTGGCCCCTGGCCCAGCCTTGCCCCCTGCCCACCTGCCTAAGAACTTTGCTGGACTTTGCTGGGATCCTACTTTAAGCGCAGGGAGCGCTTTATGGTTCCCCTAAAGCACCCGGGAGTGCTTTTCTTTACCCTAAAAGCACCTGGAAGCGCTTTCCATTTACTTATAGGGCTAGGAGCGCTTTATGCGTGGCCAGCAGCGCGGAGCTGCAATTGTTAGCGAGGGAACCCCCGGCGTAGGGATTCCCTGCTAGTCCGCCTAGTAGTAAAGCAGGTGCCCACCCCGCATTGTGGAGCTCGAGCGGGAGCCTACCCCGCTTTATTGGAAAATCCGTGTCCCTAGCGGGTGCCTACCCCGTCAGGGACCTTGCCGCTTGTTTTTGCCCCTTAATACTTTAAAACCGAAGGCGGGAGCCCACTCCGCGCTTCGGAGAAAGCCGGTATCGAGTTAACCGCCGGCAGCCTGCTGACGTCACCTCCCTGCCGCGCTGGGATTGGTCCAGCGGCAGGGAGTGTCACCCACGTGACCGGAGGCTCAACCGCGAGAGCCCCGAGCAGCGCGTTGGAAACCCATCGAGCGAAGACCCAGGCGGGAGCCTATCCCACGCTGGGCCGGACCGGAAGAGAAGAGCCCCGTGTCACCTGCTGTGCCCGACCCGACGGAGTCCGGAGGTGAGTGGGGGCCGCAGGAGGGCGATCCTGGTCTGTGAGCCCCGTGAGGCTCCAAGTGCTCTACGGAGTTGCTCAGAGAGCCCAGAGTGCTCCAACGAACGGGGGCAGTATTTGCTCAGAGCGCTCGGAGCGCTCCAACGTCGGGGGAATTTCTTTTGCACCCAGAGCGGCCCCGGAAGGCAGCGGGTCGCTCCCACGACCGGGGGCATTTTGATAGAGCCTGTGAGGCTCCAAAACGTGGGCACATTGTTTGCCAGAGCCTGCGAGGCTCACGAGTCCCCCGCGTGGGACTCCAATGGTTGGGGGCAGTATTTCTGAGTCCAGAGGGACTCCAACGATGGCGCATTGGTTGCTTAGAGCCCACGAGGCTCCCACCACGTTTTAGGGACACATTTGTTTATTGAGCCTGTGAGGCTCTAACGGGGGCATTTCTTTATCGTTCAGAGCCCAGAGGGGCTCAGGGGACAGTCCGTGGACAGAGCCTGCCAGGCTCCAGCGTTGGCCCCATCATTGTCCGACAGCTGCCCCGCACTTAGTGGGCAGCTGCTACGTTTAGGTTGTGCGCCCTGGATTGCGCAGCCTGCGCAGGCGCACCCTGACTCTGCTGGACACAGGGCGTCCTTGCCCCTTCACGGCCAGTTGGCCTAGGGACTGCTACAGGTTGTGGCTAATGTGAGTTTGGCGCTATTCTTCCTAACCTGCACCTCTAAATGTGTTTATGCGTCATGTACCTTGTTCTACACCTCTGAATGTGATGCATCATGTGTAATGTGCGTTTACCCCTATAGGTATTGTGATACTTAGGTGGTTGTTTTCTCCCTAGTACAGGTGGTGCTAGTGAGGTCCTGATTCCCTGCGCAATATTTTCCTAAGGTGGTTAGGGTTGCGTAGGTGGTACCTACCTAATACCAGTAGTTACTGGTTGTGTGCTACATGTTCTATTTTAGTGCTACAGTGATTGTATGTGCTATGTTCTAAAGTCTTATTCCTATGTTCTAAGTGCTGTTTCTACAAAGTGCTAATTCCGGACAGTGGTCCATGTGGCCCTGTCCCCTGTATATATAATCCCTTGTAAATTCTGCCCGTACCTGTTGGCACATTGTAGAGTGTGTGTTTTTATCTAATGTGTTGTGGTATAATACAAAGGTTATTTTTTTATAATACCTTGTGTGGAGTTTCCTTTGTGGTGGGCCTTGGTTGTTGTTGCTGGGTGCGCGCGCAAACGCTTTACACATCGCCTCAGAGATAAGCCTGACTGCTCGTGCCAAGCTACCAAGGGGGTGAGCAGGAGTTATCTTTGGCGTGTAACTTCCTTGCCCTGACTAGAGTGGTGGTTTCTGCCTGACTTTGGCACAAGCCTTAGCCAACCAGAAATCCCATTTCTAACAGCCATCTGTTGATATGATGAAGCACATTGAATACCTGTCAGCTTTAAGGTATTCTCCCCCCAAACGTTTTGCCTCACGCCTCCTATTTTTAGCTGATTCCATTTTTGTTTGCCTTATAACTCTGCACATTTTACCACTGCTAATCAGAGCTAAAGTGTTTGTACTCTCTCACTTAAACATTGTGTCGTTAGCTTACACCCAATTAGAATATTAAATGTACCTGTCTATCACTAGTAAAGTGTACCCCGGGCCTGTAAATTAAATGCTACTAGTGGGCCGGCAACAGTGATGGTGCAACCCACTTAAGAAGCCCTTTCGAAACATGCCTTATGCCTGCCATTTAATCCTGACAAAATACACTGCTTGCCAGTCCAAACTCTTCATTTTTTTAAAATATAGGTTACCCCTAGGGCACTTCCTAAATAGCCTATTGGGGCAGGGTGCATTGTATTTAAAAAGTGGGACATGTACTTTTAAGGTTTACACATACCGGTATTGAGAAACTCTCTCCCATAGGATAACATTGCGTTACCTTATTACATTTAATAAGTAGGTTGGAATGTTGAGTTTGGCCAGTAAGGAATTGTAATTTTAATCCCTCTTTAATAGTAAAGTCAGAGTCTATGTCAAACGTCTGACAATGCAGCTTTTGTAAAGTTGGCATTTTCTTGTCCTAACTATTTGGTACCTGCAGTCTGTATTCTGGGTCACATGAAGAGGTGCCTTATTAAGAGTTTGGCTGCTTTTCACGGATTGCAAGCCCGGTGGTCGGTTGTCTGCTGCTGGCTAGGGGGGTCCAGCAGCGGTCTTCAGAAAGCCAATCCACCCACCTCGTAATACGGTGGTTGGACTACGATTTCTCTGCGCTCGAACCACCACCACGGATACGACAGTCCATGGGACCCCCAAACTCGTAATAAGGCCCTTGATGTAGTTGGCAGTTGGCTTTTGTGTATTCCTCCCAGATATTGACACAAAGGAGAATTAGTGTTGGCAAGATGAGACATCTCTGTCAGGATGACGGTGGAGGAGCTGTCATCTACTATACTTGCACATCAAGGGGATTGATTCAGAACACTCCGAAAGAATATCACACTAGTCTATTATTATGTTATGTTATGTTATGTTATGTTATGTTATGTTATGTTATGTTATGTTATGTTATGTTATGTTATGTTATGTTATGTTATGTTAAGGTGATTTATATTGCGCACGGCTGCCCCAGCAACAGGCCGTCCCAGCGCTATCAGAGCGCAGAGCGGGTAGCCGGAAGAAATTATGTTAGTCGGATGTAAAAAGCCAGGTTTTGATCAGCTTCCTGAATGCCCAATGATTGTGAGTGCTGCGGGCAGCCCGAGGGATAGAGTTCCACAGTGCAGGGGCCTGGGCTTTGATGGAACGACCCCCGGTTCTGCATCGGCGGACTCGTGGGACGCACAGAAAATGTTGTTCAGCGGAGCGTAGTGCGCGCGTAGGAACATAGGCAGTGCAGAGTTCCTAACGGATTTGGGGACCCTGGCCGTGCAGAATCTTATGAGTAGTGCATAGGGTTTTAAAGTGAACTTTTTGTTTAATGGGCAACCAGTGATGACTGTGTAGAAGATTGGAGGTGTGGCACTGCCTAGGTAAGGCAACAAGAGTACGTGCTGCTGCATTCTGTACTTGTTGGAGTCTTGTTTTATTGACGCCGAGCAGAAGACCACCAATTGCACTATTAGTTGATGGGTAGGAGCATCGAAGAACCCCAAAATGGGTTTGAGGCTGCGCAGGAGGCCGAAACAGGTACCAGACACTTTTTTTGCCTGAGGCTCAAAAGAGAGGGCTGAGTCAATCAGAACCCCTAAATCTTTAACAGCGTTTTTTGGTTGTGTAGGGGAGCCCAAGGTCGCAGCCACCACTGGTAATCCCATTTGTGGGTGTCATGGCCTACCAGGAGCAGCCCCGTTTTGGCAGTGTTCAACTGTAGGTAGTTGTTTGTCATCCAATCTGAAATAGCTAGAACATCTGCACGGAATTTCAGTTGGTCTATTGCCGGGTTGTTTGTAAAGGTGAACATCAGCTGGGTATCATCTGCATAAGATACCATTTTGATGTTACGTTCTTTGGCTAGAAAAGCCAAAGGGTGGACGTACACGTTGAACAACGTGGGGCTCAAGGCAGAGCCTTGGGGAACACCACAGCTTAGATGGTAAATGTAAATGTAAATGTCAAGGTACTTATAGAGCGCACTGTCACCAGACGGCTACCTTGCGGTGTCGCCTTTTGCGGTTTCCTGGCGCTGATACTCATACCGCTGTGGAACCCTTCTTGGCTTTCCCTGTGAAGTGTCCACTCCTGGGCACCCCCAGGGTGAAGCCAGGCATCCTTAGCGCTGTTGGGGCCGGTGTGGAGGTTAAGCAAGCTATTGCCCAGAGTTGCAGCGTGGGGCCCGTGATTAGAATAGGCACCGAGGCAAGAATAGACAGGTCCGAGGAAATTGAGCCCGAGCCCCGCCAAGGCGGGAATCGAACCCTGGTCCCTGGCCAGAACTCTGCTTCAGGGTCTGCCGCTCTAACCATTGAGCCACACTCCTCCAATGATGGTAGATACTAGACAGATACAGATACTAGACAGATGGGGCGTGTGGACCTGGAAATGTAACGAGGCAAACCAGGCCAGAGCCCTGCCTTTGACCCCGATCTCCTCAAGCTGTTGGAGAAGGATCTCATGGGAGACCATGTCAAAGGCCGCACTGAGATCGAGTAAAGATAGTGCCAACGCACTACCCTCATCTAGAGTTGCCCACAGCTGCTCTGTGACTGCCATGAGCGCTGATTCCGTGCTGTGTCTGAATAGGAACCCGTTGTGAGAGCTATCCAAAATCTGATTGTACTCTAGATATTTAGTCAGAGTGATGTTAACGTGGGATTCCATAATCTTGGCCAGATATTGAAGCAAAGATATTGGTCAGAAATTCTCCAACAGAGATGTATCGCGAGTGGAAGATTGTAGTGTGTTTGCCAATGAATGGGATTCTGGAGTTGTGTTTTCTTTAGCATCCACCAGTCCAACCCCTCCTACTGGTGGTGCCGCCAGTTTTCCTTCAGAGAAGACTTTGGTTTCTTCGGACACACTTTAACAAAATGGCCGCTGACCCCACAGTACATGCAGAGGTTATAAGATCTTCTCTTCTCCTTTTCTTCTTTTGAAAGGGGACCTCTGACGGCCCCAATCTGAATAGGTTCTACCGTCTGGGTGCTCTCAGCAGACTTTGTTCCTTCTGATCTAACTCGATCAAACCTAGGCACACTCGGACGAAAATCCCTCCTTCTTTCGCCTTTCCGTTCAGACTGTCTATAATCCAATTCTAAGACCAAATTGATGAGGGCGGAGACCTCGGTGGGTCGATTTCGAATATGGGACAGAGCATCCATCAATTCGTCCTTCAAACCCCGATAAAATAGGGCTGCTCTTTTATTCTCTGGCCAATCTGTCTCCACAATTAGTTTATTAAATTGAGCCAGGTATGCAACCAATTCTTTGTTCCCTTGACTTAACTCCAACAACTCATTGTCCGTAGCTTGAGACACTCTTCTTAGATCACATATCCATAGGAATTCCTTTTTAAATTCGTCAAAATCATATAAGATAGCGGAATCCTTTGAAACCAGTGGCAAGGACCAGGCAGCAGCGTCACCTCTTAAGTATGAAAGAACAAAGGCTACCCGGGACTGTGCATCAGGGAAAATGGCGGGCCGACACATTAAGTGTAATGAGCATTGCGTGAGAAAAATTTATGCCTTTTGAGGGTCCCCACTAAAACGCTCTGGAGGAGCGAGCGGTATAACAGGAGATAAGGAGTGTATGACTTGCGTGGTACTCTTACTAGTTTGGGTATCCTGAGATAGGGCTGAAAAACTGGTGCCTGCAAAATACCCATCCATTCTACTGGCTAAGTCTATGGTGTCTCGCCTAGAGGCCAGTAATTCTTGCCTTAGTGTCTTAGTCTCTTCTCGAACTGCTAACAATTCCTTTTGTATTACTTCTAGAACTCCCCCCAAACTTTTCAAGTCGATTCCTTCGGCCATTCTGCCCAGGCGAGTAAAATTTTCTTGGGCACTTCACTCTGTCAGAAGAGTCTTACTTAAAGTTTCCCAGACAACTCACAGGAGCAGAATGGCAAACTTTTCCCAATGCCTCCTCGAGCTTCCCTCTACACACCAAATGGAACTCTAGTTGTGTGAAAGAACTCCCTGGGGGCTAAGGGGATGGGACAGAGAAGAGACTGCTGGACCTTAATCTGGTGTCTTCTACAGCTACCTCTTTTAGTGTTCTCTGGCTCTGTTTTCACACTGTAAAATATATAACAAAACCCAATTAAGTCAACTACTCTTATAATTCAAAAATAATCACAAAAATTCACACTCTCTTCCTAGAGACCCCTACCTACCCTTCAGGAGACCAAGCTATTGCCTCTCTTCTGTTAAGATATTGTTGCCTTGTGTTGTCTATTTGGTAGAATAATTAAGTGATAGTATATCCTGCAAATTAACATAAACAATTATACTGTGTGAAAGATTGCCCTATTATTTCTTTTAGGAACTTCTTTTAATTACTAGCATTAACCTGTTTTTGTCTTTGTTTATCTCTTTAAACAGGTAAAAGAACGGTGCAGTCTTCAACAGGTACAGGTAAGTATTTGACTCTATGTTCTTTGGTATTCGAACACTAAATCTGGATCCAAAATATTAAGTATCATAGAACTGTCTAGTCTTTAATTTTAAATGTCTAATTTCTTCTATTCTTTTCTTAAGGTACTTGCGTGACTGGATTAAGCAGGAGACTCGAAGAGACGAGCAAACGGAGATCGGTAAGTTGACTTGTAACAGTTTTCTTCAGGACTTCCCTTCAGGACACCGACGAGTAGATTAAATCTGAACTAACGACGGAATAAACGGGTCTTTAACGCATTGCTACACTCAAAACTATTGCGAACGCAGATTAGAATCTTCCGATTCCCTCAACGGACTCGGCGAAGTGCGCGGTACTCAGAGCCAGCGCGAGCCTCAGCTGTCCTCCCGAGTCACGTACAAACCACCGGAAAGCTGCAGCTCTGACCTAGCGCTGCGCAGCCATCTTGAGATGCTGCCTTCTAACCAGGGCAGACCAACTACTGTATCTTTGGATATAGGGAGAGATTGTAGCCCCCACATTTTGGTTCTCTTGAGGGTTTGATTTCCTGACAACCCTCCTCTGCTACTTAGGAGCTAGAGATTGTCTGCCTTCTGTTCTTGACATTAAATGTGTTAAAGTTGGATCTAAAGGTCAAAGACAAGGTCAACTGAGGTATAAACGAAGGAAACGGAGTATCTTCACAAACCTTCATGTAATGCTGGAGATAAAATATTCAACTTAACTTGGTATCATTTTCCAAAAGAATTCACAGACTTGGAACTAAGCATACGGCATTTCTGAATCGTGCAGAATATTATGAACAGAAAAATACCAAGGAAATACAAAAATCTGACAAAACTACAAAAGTAAACTGATCCCTATGAAAGGAAAACTGCAGAAGATAAGGCATGAGGGAGCCATCAAGACTGATCATCTGTTTTCATGAGAGAATGGCTATGCTGCCTTGAGCAGGACCTGCAACAATCCCTCACCTTCCAGGGCTTGAAGTCCTGCTTGAGGCTCCCAGCAGCAGATCCTGATCTGGACTCAGACACATACATGTCATGTAAGGCGAGTGCCAAGGCATAGACAGCCGTGTACACACTGTAGGTGAATCGATAACTGAAGGCGTTGATGGAGGGCAGGTCGTAGTCTCTGAGGGTCTCATTTCCTGAACATATAGGTAAATGCGGTGAATAAGCATGGACCAAATCAGCTTTAGAGATCATGATACATCCAAATATTGAAAGCCAGAGCTCCCACAGGGCATTGTCATCTGGAAACCTCATAGGATCCACATCATAGAGGAAATCTTGAAACCCCAGAATCTGTCCTTCCTTGATGGAGAAAGTCAGGGACCCATTCAATTCAGTCAGGTCATCTAATCCGGTCCTTGTTTTAGAAAAAGACATGCTCACGGCTCCTATCCAAATTTTATGGGGTACCCTTTCCCAGGAATCATAAAGAAATTGTCTTGTCATTGATGTGCTGGTGCTGTAGATGATTATAACCTGAGCAGTGCAGTTCTGTATGGCATCAATAATTCGATTAATCCTTTTAGCACTAATGGAAGGTAGATCTGTAGGCAACGTATAGGAAAACTCCACGCAGCCTCCGCTCTGGGTGATCATCATCTTCAGGTCTTGCATCGCTCTCTCTCCGCTGTCATCGTCCGAGGCCAGGATCCCCACCAAGGTCCATCCAAAGTGTTTTAGCAGCTGAGTGATTCCTGCGTACACTGAGACCTCATTCGGGACAGTCCGGAAGAAGGACGGAAATCTCAATTTGTCACTGAGGAGAGGATCGAGAGCGCCATAGCTGATCTACAAACAAGAGCAAAGGAACATTCAAAGACATTATTAAAAAACACATGATATTAGACTGCAGCCCATAAATGGCCAGATGACATAAAGAGCACGGAGAGGTTTCTGATGCCCCACCTGTGCTAAATGTGCAACATGTGCAGATCGATGCAACTAAAGAGAGGGATCATTTAACTGGTCCACGATACCCATGCCCACATGTGAGTTACATTTTTGTGAAATGACTCCTACCTTTGGATACCATTGTACTTTTGGTTGTATTTAAATTTACTCACCATGAACTATTCACACTGCCACACTCAGGCAACTCTCTCTGGATGAGGCCAAAAAATACTGGATGGCCCACCCTAGGAGAGCCCATGAATGGGGGGGTGAATCTGACACGGTGCTGTACTGGCTGATAACACACAACTTGGGGTCGTGGGTGGCTACAAGTGAGGTTGCTCCAGACGGCACAATCCACACAGAGGCTCCATCCATTGCCTCCACATTTGTGGTCCCTCTGTAGTATGTGTCCTAGGGCTGAGAGGGAATCCACTTGCCTCATCCTTGAAGACATCCTACTGCTGACTCTTTCCCACTCTGAGAGGGACCATGTAGATCGCCCACTAGAGCTGGAGGAGCTGGAAGATGCTCTTCGTGATATGAATTCAGGCGCGACCCGACGGCTTTCCTTTGGAATATTACCAGAAATTGTGAAAACACATATTGGGCTCCCTGCTTTCAATGGCTGGAGAAGCTTTCCAAATATATAGGTTTGTTCCGCCTTGTGTCTCCAGATAAATTATGCCCCTCCTAATACCATGACCAGGGATATGGGATTACTGGTTTGGTAGGATAGACTTCCAATCCAAAATATAAGCTTCTACTACTTGAGCCTGCATATCTCTCTCTTCCGGTATCTCAAATCAAATCTCAAACCATTAGTTGCCAACGACAAACAAGCACCTGACACACTGGACAAAACGTTCTCTTAATATCATGGGGTAAGCATCCCTCCTTAGGATGATGGTACCCTGTGATTCCTGTATGTGTTTCAAAATTTACAGATCCTGATACCACAAGCCTGGTTCCACAGGCTGGAAACTATACTCTTAGTTGTAGATGTGGCTTATTGCGTAGGAACGCCCACCCTGCATACATTATACCTAGCGCAGGTGTAATGTGAAGCAGGGCTTTACAGCCTGAAGCACTGGACCCGATGCGTCAGTGAGTAGATATGGCGCAGTGTGGCACACGGATTGCGTCACCGCTGCGTAAAAATAAAAGGGATGCAGCGACGGTGCAAGGGCCTTGTAAATGAGGCCCCTTGAACGTGACAACTGGAAACAGATCATTTGAAATATTTCTCAGAGAGCAAGCTGATCTCACATGTGCAAAACAGCAAACAAAACAGGATTAATAGTCGTGTCATATTGAGAAGTGCTATATTATCTAGTTGAAATTTGTTTATCCTTTTCAAATGATGTTAAAAAAATGTAAATAAAAAATAATGCCAAACCTATGTTTGGCATATTAACATATAATTATCGTTGTTCATTGTATTAATCCCAATTTGATGTTATAGTCATCAGAAACAATTTTTTATGTTATTTTTGACTTTCCCATCCCTAAAAACATATAAAATGATACCACACATGGGAATATAAACGGTTATACCCTATATCTCAAATAATGGGCAGCCCTTTTGAAAAATCCGCCATATTGGATTAACGCGTCATGATAGAGTGGAAATTTTTCACCATCGTTTTCTATGGAAAAATTTCAATACCAATCCACTTACAGAAATTGTATTGCAATCAGTTCTAGGTTAGCCCATTTTTTTAAACTAATTTGACTAGACTAATACATTTTATGTTTCCCTGTCAGAAGTATTCACAGATAGCCTTAATAAAAATAAAGATTATTTTCAAAACAGGACACAATAGGCTTCTCCAGGCCCCTTTAACCCTTGGTCTTGATCCTGAGGTCATCTGTTCTTTTCTAGTGCTCAGAAGCTCAATGGTTTGTGGATTTTAAAAGCACTCCCAAATATACCATCAGGACTTTCAGTGGGAGAAAGTTGAGCTCTCCAGGGTATCAAACCGAAGTGTAGGTGATTAATGCTATTCAGCTCCAATGGTCAATGTTGTATGAGATCATGTGCAACCCTCTGCTGTTCATATAGCACAGGGAGCAACCTAATATGGAATATTGTACTTAAAACTCCAACATATTGCCTGATTGATAGCAGGTTAGCCTGTTTGTTTGTTAATTTGGAAAATATTTTATCTGGAAACTCCTTCAACCATAGGTCCCTGGCTTCTTGGTCCTTTGTGACCCTTTTCAATTAAAATACCCATCTAAAACCTTAATTTATCCTTTTCCAAAGGTAAAAAATTCAGAGTGTCAGGGTGAGCTCTTTTTTTACTTATAACAATAAATCTGGCTCGCACGAGCTGTTTGTATCTGTTCAAGCTAAGCTCTTGGGGAGATGCAGGTGGAGCCTGAATGTTCTTTTGTTTCTTTCTTTGCAGATTTTTATAGCACAAACTCGGCCCGAATGTATGGGAGCGCCTTACATTAGCACCGGTTTTGTTACACAAGGATACATTTCTAGAAAAAATTATTTGGTAGGCCTGGGGGGATAAAGTGATTTGCCCAGAATCACAAGATGTGTCACGACCCCAAGGCTCGAACCTTGGTTTTCCAGCTCCAAAGTCGGCAGTCTAGCCGTCAGACCACATCCTCTCCCCCCATAATGTATTATCTCAAGCCAGTCACCCAGTTGTTCTTTCAATACAATCACACCAGAGAGGTTGTTTGAAGTAATTTTACACTCCATCACCTTACACAAATGACTTGTGTCAGCACGAGCTGACAGAGAGAATATTGTGCTCAAAAAGGTGGCCACATTCCTAATTGATATGTTGTGTTCTGTTGCTTGCCCCCTGTCCTCAAACCGCACACCTAAATATTTACAGCGGAGCACCTTCTCAATGGAATTCATTAAAATTCATCAGTGGCCTTTCTTATTTTTGTTTCTACAAAAAACAATGATCTTTGTTTTAGATGTGTCAATTTTAATATCATTGCTCATGCAATATCTTATAAGTTGACCTAAGTGCCTTTGGCGCCCGCTCCAGTTAAATCCAACAGGAGAGTGTCACTGGCACTGATATGAACCTTCACTTCTGCTAATTATTTGGGAGAAGGACTTTAGACAGGTCCACCAAGTATAAGTTAAAAATCATACCAGACAGGATGTTTGAAGCCTGTTAGTCTTGGCATAGTTTGGCGTGTTGCGCCTGTCTTTTTGCTTTCTGACCTCCTGGTTTTGATTCTGGTTTTGCTGGTTTAGAGTCTCTGCACCCTTTCTCACTGCTGTTCAGGGTTAAAGTGCAAGTGCTCCTGTTGTAAATTATGTTTTGGATTGGTGTTTCCATGATTGGCATATTTGATTTACTGGTGAGGCCCTAGTAGAGTGCACTGAGAGTGCCAACGCTAGAAAATCAAATGCTACTAGTGGGTTTGCAGCACTGGTTGTGCCACCCAGAGAAGTAGCCCTGAAAAGGTAACTCAGACCTGTCACTGCAGAGTCTATGCGCAGGTTATAACTTCCATGTCGACCTGGCAAGTGCACCCACTTGCCAGGCCCCAACCTTCCTTTATCCTACATGTCAGTCACCCCTAAGGTAGGCCCAAGGTACCCCTGAGAGCAGGGTGGTGTGTTGGCTAGAGGTAGGACATGTACTGCTGAGTGTGAAATGTCCTGGTGGTGAAAAACAGTGTATTTCGTTTTTCACCAATGCATGGCTTCATGTTCCCATAGGACAGAATGTGGGGTTTGTTTATAACACCCTATAAACATAACTGGCCCTGGGAACAAGGTAGGAAAATAAACTTAGAATGCCTGAAATCAGAATGTTAAAATGCTTCTTTCAGTGAAGGTGATTTTTACATTCTGTGTTTGAAAATACCACTTTTAGAAAGTAGGTATTTTCTTGCCTAACCATCCAGTGTGCCTCTACTAGGTTTGTGTATTGCATGTCTGGCTTTCGGATGACAGGGGCTGGAGAGGGGCAGCGGCTCCGGAAGTCTGATGGGATAAATAGACCTGGGTTGCATTTAGAGTAGCGGGAGGAGATTTCCTTGCACCTGAATGGGCCTGGTCTGCCTTGCACAATGTTGTCTCCACTCCCTGCCAGGAAGCTGCACCAGAGAGGACAGAACTGGTTTTGGCTGGGTACAGACACTCTCTGTCTTCATAGAAAAAATGCTTTGGTGGTATAAATATTGGGGGCCAGACCCCAGGAGTTGAGAACTCTTATGGACCAAGAAGACTGCCAAGAAGAAGAGCTAGACAAACTGTGAGGAGGAACTACCCTTTTGGTGAGTGCTTTGATGTGTTGGCCTGCAGTGGCTGCATCTGTTTTGGACAGTGAAAAGACTGGATTAGACTTTCTGCAATCTATTCTTGTGAATTTCTCCAAGGGCTTGAGGTAGAGCTTTCCCCCTGTTCAAGAAGTCTCAGGAACGGCAAAGACATCAAGTTCTTCTGCCATCAGCATTGGGAACTGTGTGTTTTGTGCTGCAACAGAAAAAAAAGCAACCCGACGTGTCTACAACGCCGCAGCCGAGTCCACGACCTGGAGGCACTGCTGCACCAATGCAACACTGGTATCACCGACGACGCCTGCTGATGCCGCTACCGAGCTGATGCCCACAACGTGACCTCTGGGCACCGCACACCGCATCGCCTCGCTTTACGACGATGACGCTCCATGCCGAAATCAATGCCACTGTTTGCACTGTGGCTCGAGGGCACAGCTTGTAATGTTAAACAACGCACTTCCCCCATCCGGCACTACAGCCTTGACCTACCGACGCCAGCACTATCGACTCCAGTTCGTCAGCCAACGACAGCACTTCAGCAACACCGCTGCTGGCACCGTCACCTGCTAGCATCGCGACAAGCACAGCACACTTTCCACTGTGACCCTGGTCTCAACGACGACGCCATCTGATGCAGCCGCTGAGCCGCTGTTCGCACCGCGACCTGTGGGCCCCGCACGCTGCACCGCTGCACCCGACGCCTGCTGACGACAGCACTCCTGACTTCAACTGCAAGGAGTTCGATCTGCAATTCGTGTGACTTCGAGGGCCCGATGACTCCTGCACCGACCTCCAGAACCGACACCTGCGGACGCTGTTCTTTCAGAAGCTCAACGAGAGGTCGCCGACGCCCTGCATTTCTAAAGGTACTGTTTTGCGGGTCTTCCTGACACCGTAGCTGGCCCGCAATGGCGCAGTCATCCAGAACTGTTTGGATTTGTTTGTTCACTAAGCCGTGATAGCCCCAGGGGGAGCTATCAACTTCAAAGAACTATTTTTCAAGGTTATTTTGATAACTGAAAATTTCTAAGTACTGTATTGTGTATTTTTATTGTTTTTGGTCTTGTCTTAACTATATAAAAATATTGGATATTTTTCTAAACTGGTTTGGTGTCCTTTTGTAGTGCTTACACTGTATTACTATTGGTTATGAGCAAATGCTTTAAACACTGTCTCTAAGATGAGCCTGACTGCGCATGCCAAGCTACCAAGAGGGTGAGCAGGGGTTATTTTAGGAGTGTATCCCCCTTACGCTGACTAGAAGCAAGGGTCCCTATTTGGACAAAGCCATGGAAAGGCTGGTGGCGATTGGTTTCGGGGGCCCGTTGCGGGCCTCCTTTGTGTTGGGGGGAGGTGGTAGTGCACTGGGGGGTACCCATGATATCCCCCCATGGGTACCCCCTGTATTTCCCTGCACTAAGTGGCAGGCACCGAGTGGTGCTTGCCACGTAGTACAGGAATACAACAAACAAATGATGGACGGAATGCTGACAATGCAAACATTCTCCCCCAGTCAAAATATCCGGGTTAAATCCATTGTTCTTTTGCCCACTATGCCACCCCAGTTTGGACCCAGCCATATGCAAATCAGTCTTGACCCTGTGCCCCATTGGAACAGTCCAGACTGACCTGCCAGGCCAGGTCCTCCCTGGACTGGAAAAAAGCATCCTGGGACCGGTTTCAGAGTATGTCACCCTTCTTCAGCCAGGCTAGCTTGAATCCAGTGGCACAGTGAGCAAGGGACCTACTTATGGGCATACCCATCCCACTTAGGGTGAAAAGTGTTACAGCAAACAAATGATGGACAGAATGCTGACAATGCAAACATTCTCTCCCAGTCAAAAGATCTGGGTTAAATCAATCGTTCTTTTGCCCACTACGCCACCCCAGTTTGGACCCAGCCATATGCAAATCAGTCTTGACCCTGTGCCCCATGGAAACAGTACAGGGAAACGCACTACATACATTTTCAACATTGCAGCGGGTGCTGCAGCCAGCAGCACCTGCTGCAATGGTAAAGATGCAAGATGTGACCGCCACAGTGGCAGTCACATTGTAATGCATTGTGCAGGACCTCAGCCATAAAGGCGGGCAGTCCCAGGCACCACTACGATGGCGGGCGGACTCGGTCCGCCCGCAATCGTAATCAGCCCCTAAGTGATTTGCCCAGAATCACAGGATGTTGAGCGTCAAACCCTTATCCATTAGGCCTTAAAGATAATATTATCAATTAATATCTAAATTCTTAAAAACAATTAACACAATAAATTATGTAAATAATCAATTAGGAAACTAAAACATATTTCCATTTTTTAAAAATAACCTCTTAATAACAAAAATTAATATTTTCAAATTATCTTATTAAAACTATGCATATGTAGTCTGTAACTTCATGTCTCTTATAATGCTGGAAGTTTCCATCTCAGTTTAGTAGAAAACTCCTGTTACTACTAAACGTACAAAGTCATCAGCCCCTCCTACCTGTGGATACTTGTAGATTCCCACAAGGTCAGCCATCGCTAAGGATGTTGCTGAAGAGAAGTCTCCGATGATACCACACAGTATGTCCTTCTTCTGACAGCCATAGTTTGGAACTGCTTCTGTTTTACCTGATAATATATTTATAGTGCTGTGAAGTGCTTTCATCTCACTGGTGCAAGAGTCGTAAATCTGGTAGCCCAGTGTGAGGTTTGGTAAGAGTTCAGGGTTTCTATTGATTTCTTCTACGGCAAAGATAAGAGCCATGGCGTGTCGGAGAAAGCGGAATGCAGGTCTGAAAGTGACACAGTCAGAAACTTAGTTTCACAAGATGAAGGCACCTGTATGACAAACACATTAATCTCGCTGGTATTTCATGTACTTCTTTAATGTTTGTGGATAGGATGGTGACAAAGAACATCATTTCAACCACACCACAGCAGCCTGAACCATGCTGCAGCGGTCTGAATAATACCACATCAGCATGAACCATGCTGCAGCAGTCTGAATAATACCACAGCGGACCCACCACCACCAGAACCAACTTCCACAGATGCATGACAAACGTTGCCCACTGGATGAAGAACAACTGCCTGTGGCTGAACGTTGACAAGAAGGAAGTACTGATCTTTGGCAACAGCAGCAACTCATGGAACAACTCCTGGTGGCCATCAGACCAAGGACCCACACCCCCTCCCTCCGACCATGCCATAAACTTCGGAATCATCATTGACAACATGCTCACCATAAAATCGCAGATCAACGCCACCTCCTTTGCCTGCTTCCTCACTCTGCGCATGCTACGCAAGATCTTCAAGTGGATACCCCTACACATGAGATGCACCGTGACACAGGCCCTCGTCACCAGCCGAATGGACTGCGGCAACATCCTACAAAGACTTCAGAACATACAGACACATGCCACAGCAGAGTGTCTTAACACTGTGGTTGAGTAATGTCATTTGAGATGTCACCAGTGATGTCATCAGTGATGTCACTGACCATGTCATGAATGATGTATTATGTGACATCATCAGCAGTGCATTGTAGGGGCGTGAGTTATAGTTAGCTGAACTAACTATAACAGCCGAATTTCTCTGGTTTTGTACGAGCGAAATGTCCAACTGTCTATAACATGCCTGATACCTGTGGTTTTTTCAGTGAATTTCTAAGGTTTTTTAAATGTTAATTTCTAACTAGAACGTTTTTAAAACCTGTTTTTTTCAGTGAATTTCTAAGGTTTTTTAAATGCTAATTTCTAACTATAATGTTTTTAAAACCTATGGTTTTTTCAGTGAATTTCAAAGGTTTCATAAATGCTAATTTCCAACTACAATATCCCTGAAACCTATATTGTTTTTAAGTAAATAAAAAAAACGTGCATACTTTTTGTAGTGAAAAACTAACTGTAACAGTAGTGTGTTATAAGTTATAATTTAAAACTGTTTAAAATTTAATTAGCACTAATTAACATCTAATTGTGGAAAAAGTGTGATGCAGCAGCTATGATACCTGACTTCGAACAACAGTGTTCACAGTTCGATTGCCGGCTCCTGTAGCACGTTAGCCCACCACTATGTCACTGTGGGCAATACCCTGCTTAATCTTCCCAACGCCCCCTAGCACCGAGACACCTCTCTGAAGGTAGCTGTACGCTTTACAAATACTGGCATTTTTTTATAATTTAAAACCATAGTGATAAGAAATATTAGCACGTATTATTTTTTCTTTTATTCTGAACGATATTTTTTTATATCTTCTATTTACAATTATGGCAATTAATAGATGTTTTTAGTCATGAGAAAGGAAATGACACGGTTTGCCGGATAACAGTTTTTAAGCTCTCCAATGTATGTACATATTAAGGAGCTTATACGTGTGAGGATCGAAATCGAAACCTTAACCGCTTCACATTTTGTAACTTTTCCCAACACGTGCACATGTTGAACAGTGAAAACGTGAGCACGTGTCAACTGTAAAACATGACATCTAAATGGGCAGAGCAACATGTTCCTTCCATAGACTAATCAATAACCAAATAGTATATAAACCACACCTGTTAATCAATTAGTTTTGTTTGTGCGAGTTATTTACGTGTGTCCATTCTGTGATGCAGGTTCCGTTTTCCAGCATTGGGTTCTCTTTTGCGACAACAAAACATATTACGGAGTTGTAAGTTGTTTGATTATGACATAGCAGATATTTATAATACGTAGCTATTTTTGATTATTTAAATATTTGTATTTAGAAAAAAGTGTTACTGATTGTTTTTGCCATTTATATGTAACGTCAGCAGCTTGTATTCAGAAACAGAATAAAGAAAACACTGCTCCTTTTCTCGCTCCTTTGAGCTCATATAGTGTGACTTTGTATATTATAATATTGACACTATACTTGACCTCAGAGATGTTGGTGACCCATGGGCCCGAAGACTAAAGATTTATATGTAACGTCAGCTGCTTCTTACTCTGTTTCCCCCACCCGAGATCATATAGTGTGAATATTTATATTGTAATATTCACATTCATACTGACCTCAGTGGAGTTCATGACCCGTCGACTCGAAGACGAAAGATTTCGACGTCCCGGAGAAAAGAAGCTTTGGACATATTCACCGCTGGAAAATATTTCGTTATTCATCTGTTTTGTGTTCATGACTTTAATTTCCTTTTCCTATTGTCTGGCATCAGGGACACTCTGTACATTGTAGTACAGTGGATTTTTTGTCAGACAACAAGAGTTGGAGATTTGTTGGCGCCAGGAGTAAACCATCTGAAATACAGCTTATTGACCTTTATAACTTACTTGATCAGATATTTTTACAGTGAGAATATTTTTCGGAATTGCACTTTAAAAAAAGATTGTTTGCATAGATACTTTCTTACTGAATGCATTTGATAAACCCTACATTTCTGAATGATATTTTCTCCACTACGACAGAACTTTCCCGAGTTCTACAGAATAGAAATTGTAAAAATGTAGAATTTTTTGTTTTGGTCCTTATTCTTGTTCTCCTGTGGAATTCTATAAACTCACCCTGTATATTTTAATACTGTGATTAACAACATATACTACAGTTATTTCCGTTGATAACTTATTACCTCCCAGTTTTGTTTTTTTAAAGAACAGATTTTATTAAGCTACCTCCCAGTTTTTAACACTGCTAATGTTTTATAAAATAGTAGTTGCTAAAATTCATATTGTATACATAGTGTTTCATTTAATACTTTGATAAAGCGTACATTTCTATGTAATATGACGTAATTTGTGTTTAACTGTTTTTTACTTCTTATTGTTGTTGTGACCTGAGATGATGTAGTGCGGGAGTATTTCTTGTAGCACTTCTTTTCTACTTCATCTAAAAGTAACTGATGCCTTTTTATATTAACAAGAATATGGGGCACGGGTTCCCAGAGAGGGGGGGAGGGATAGGGGGGGACACTGGGTTGGGTTAGGGTGCAGCAAACGAAAACTTATTTTAAAAAAAAATCCTCATTCTCCACTTTGTGTTGTTTGTACTTATGTTATCTTTAGGAATAGTGTTTGGAGCTGGGCTGGGTTATATACATCCTCAGATGACTTAATATGAGCCCCATACAAATTTTATCCTGGAACATTAATGGTTTACGAACCAGGCCAAGGAGAGATAGGATATTACAGTATCTCCACGATTCATCGGCCCAGGTCTTGATTCTCCAGGAAACTCATCTGGTGAAAGAAGAGATATCTTCCCTCCTTAAAAATAAAAGATGGGTGGATTCATATGTCTGCACGAATCAGACAACCAACATAAGAGGAGTTGTTGGACCCGGCCTCGTGGCGTGGTCCTTAACCCCCCTGGACTGTGGCCGTTCCCCGCCCCGGCCTTCACGGGCCACCCGTCTGAACTGCTCCAAGGCCCTTCACCTGGAACTGCACGTGGTCGCATGCTCCTCATGGCTCCGCCATCTTGTTGGCATCTACGTCACCCCGTACACCAGCCGGCGCGACCCCGCTCAACCCGGCCTCGACCCCAGCGAAGCCCCGACCTCGAGGCACCACGGACTGGCCAGGGGGTGCCGCAGGAACCATTCATCGCCCCCGGCGGAGGACGGTATCGTTGGGACCCCCAACTGTCCTCCCCTCTCGAGGTGTGATCGCCCTGCAAACTCCCATGGGCCTGGCGCCTCTCCTGCTGGGCGTCTGGCCACCTCCACCCGGCCACTCCGCCCCCTCGGGCGCAAGGGTCCGGACATCAAAGGGCTCCAGACCTATATCTGGGGCGACCCCACCACAGCTCGGCAGTTGTATCCCGGAGTCGAGAGCCCTGCTGATCGAATCGCGGCTGACCCTACGGAGAAGAACTCTTGTCGGAACCATCACGAGCCCTGCTGACTGCGTCGCGGCTCCCTCTTGTGAACCTTTCCTGAACCACCTGGAACATCGGAGCCCTGCAGACGCCGTCGCGGCCCCACCTCGCTGAGACCTTCCTCGGAGCCCTGCTGACGACGTCGCGGCTCGAGCTGAGCAGAAACCATCTTGAGAGCCCTGCTGATTGAATCGCGGCTCTCCACGAACTGTACGCCAGAGCCCTGCTGACGCCGTCGCGGCTCGACCCCTCCGAGATCGGAGGTCCTCCAGCTTGAGGATAAGAACTGGGCCCCAGGTACCCTCGTACCACATTCCTGCCAAAGACTGTCCCGCTACCCCTACCCTTCCAAAGAGACATTGAGACTTTTGGTGGATCCCTCGATCCCTTCGTGTAAATATTGAACTCGTAACCTTTTATTGATGATAAAGAATTGCTTGTCTTGAGACAACCTCCTTGAGTCCGGTGTGGTGGTGTTACTGTGCTAGTACGTGATAGGAGAAGGATCTCTCAGGAGACTTCTCGGCAGCGCTCGGCTACTTCGTGCAGTGCGAGGGCCCCCCTTGGTGGTCTCACCGACTCCTCGGGGTCCGCCTTCCAACATTTGGTGGCCAGCGACGGGATCCGAGCCGAACGCAGTACGTACCAGCCAGTACCCACTAGCTACCCATCCAAACGAATAGCATCATGAGCAGCCAGGAAAACAACGCGACAATGGAGTTCCAGCCCGAACGGCTGGAAGAATATACGCACAAAGAATTAAAACAGTTCTGCAGAGACAAAGGCATTGCAACCACCAGCCTCGGTACCAAGGAAGAGATGCAGAAAGCTCTGAGGACATGGCTGGAGGCCAGGGCAGGCCCCTCCCAGGAAGAAGGGCCCTTGCCCCTGACGGAGACCACAGCAACCGCACTGACCCCGGCAACCGGAGGACGAAAGAGCCTAGAAACCGGCCTCTCCGAAGAAGAAATACGAGAGCGGGAAAAGGTCCGGAGCCACGAGCTAGAGCTCGCCCGACTGCGACTGGACGGCGAACTCCAGCTGGCAGAAAAGAAACTGGCCCTCGAGCAGCTACGCCTTCAAGAAGAGATAGAAGAGAAGAGACGACACCGGGAGTTGGAGGAAAAGAAGCTCACCCTTGAGCACGAGCGCAGCCTCAAGGAGCTCGAGATCAAGGCCAAGAACGGAGGGACCAACACCCCCAGTACGAGAGACACTCTACCGCCTGCCGAGGCCAAAGTACATATCCCGAAGGAGGTCGTCAAGGAGTATTACAAAAATGACGATATCCAACAATGGTTCAAGGCCTATGAGGTGGCCATGACCTCCCATCGAGTGCCCCGAAAAGACTGGGGCGCAGGCCTGTGGGGGCGATTCCTGAGTGAAGGGCGGGACACGCTGCTCCAGCTACCGGAGGAAGTGATGACCTCCTACGATCACATGAAGGAGGCCCTGCTCACCCGCTACGGGCTAACAGCGGAGATGTACCGCCAGCGGTTCCGAGACTGCAAGAAAATCCCGGGTACCACATGGGTGGAATATGTGGACTTTTTTAGTCGGGCCCTAGAAGGGTGGATCAAAGGCAGCAAAGTAACCACCTACGGGCAGCTGGTCGACCTCATCGTGTGGGAACATCTTTCCAACAATTGCTTCGTGGAGCTGAGACAGCACCTCCTCGACAGCAAAATGACCGACCCGCGGAAACTGGCCGTCGAGGCCGATCGATGGGTCAACTCCCGGGTCCCCCGGAGCTCAATGGGGGAGTACCAGAGGAACCCCAACGGACCCCCACGCCAGCGCGGTGGGGGGGGAGGGCCGAACAGGAACCGAGACCCTCCCGCTGGGGCCCCCAGGAGCCCCCCTCGAGGGCCACCGCAGCCACATCTCTCCCCGAGCCTAGCACGAAGGGTGGGCCCGGCCCGACCCGGACCACGGCCACCAGTGACCTGCTATGGCTGCCAACAAACCGGACACTTTGCCAGCGACCCGGCCTGCCCTCTGAACCGAAGAAACGGGGCCGGCGGGCCCCCGCCCCGGCAGCTGACAGCCGCCGCCTTGGGGGGAGGAGAAGAGGAAGAAGAGGCCCTCGACCGAGAAAACACTGAGTGGGAGCCGGCAGCCATGTCCCTGGTCTGCCTGGGTAGCCGGGAGATGGTACCCTGCACCCCCATCCCAACCAACACCCAGAAGTACCGGCAGCAGGTCACGGTCAACGGACAACGGGCCGAAGCCCTTCGCGACACCGGCGCCAGTATCACCGCTGTCCGCTGCCACCTGGTGACCCCTGAACAGATTCTACCGAATGTGCTGTGCCCTGTCCGGACGGCCGACAACAGTGAAAGCCTATGCCAGATGGCCCTGGTCCCCTTCGAGTGGGGAGGGGTGACGGGCCTGCTGAAGGTGACAGTGCGCGACGACGCCCCGGTCGACTGCCTCCTGGGGAACGACTTGGAGAGTTCCCCCTGGGCTCAAGTAGAACGACGAGAGCACCTCCGAATGTTGGGACTGGCTGATTGGGCCTGCGCCATCACCCGGTCCATGACCGCCCAGGCCCCCCGCTCATCCTCGACCTCCGGGACCGCCCGACCCGAGGGGCTCACACCCCCTCCCGCCAGCAGCGAGGAGGAGGCGGACACCGACCCTGGGTCCAGCGAATCCTCCCCCGAAGAGATGACTTCTCCGAGCGCCCTACCAGAGCTGACGCAATGGCAACACGAAGGGGGCCCCACCCGAGAGCAGTTCCAGCAAGAGCAACAGTCCTGTCCCTCTCTCGAAGGGGTCCGGCAGCAGGCGACCGCGCAAGCCAACGGTGACCAGACCGGCACCCACTGGATCTACTGGGCCGAGGGCCTGTTGTACAGTGAACAGAAAGTAGCAGAACTCGGGGCCAGCCGCGTGTTGGTGGTCCCCCTCCGCTTCCGGGAGTTTCTTCTCAACCTGGCCCATGATGTGCCCCTCGCCGGACACTTGGGGCAAGACAAAACGTACAGTCGTCTGGTGACCCACTTCTACTGGCCCCGGATGCGGAGAGATGTGGACAACCACTGCCGGTCCTGCCAGACCTGCCAAGCCAGCGGAAAGACGGGGGGTCGGGTCAAGGCCCCCCTCCAGCCCTTTCCCGCCGTCAGCACCCCGTTTGAACGGGTCGGAATCGACATTGTGGGACCCCTGGACCCCCAAACCGCCCTGGGCCACCGCTTCATCCTGGTCCTCGTGGACCACGCCACCAGGTACCCGGAGGCGGTCCCGCTCAGAACCATAACGGCCCCTGTGGTAGGCCGGGCCTTGATGGGGATCTTCTCCCGAGTGGGATTCCCCAGCGAAGTGGTGAGCGACCGCGGCACGAACTTTATCTCCAGGTACATGCGGTCCCTGTGGCAACAGTGCGGGGTCACATACAAGTTCACGACCCCATATCACCCTCAGGGGAACGGACTGGTTGAGCGATTCAACCGAACATTGAAAGGGATGATCCAGGGCCTGGAAGAACCACTCAGGCGGAAATGGGATGTCCTGCTGCCCTGCCTCCTGTTCGCCTATCGGGAGGTCCCGCAGAAGTCCCTGGGGTTCAGCCCGTTTGAACTATTGTATGGACACCCGGTCCGCGGACCGCTCAGTCTGGTCAAGGAGGGCTGGGAGATGAAGCCCCGAGGCGCCCCTCCTGACGTCTACCGATACCTCCTGACCCTCCGAAACCAGACCGCAAGTTCCGAGCCCTCGCCGAAGCCAACCTCGAGGCCAGCCAGGAGGACATGAAGCGGTGGTACGATCGCAACACTTCTACTGTAGAATTCGAGCCAGGTCAGAAAGTATGGGTCATGGCCCCGGTCGAACCCGGCGCCCTCCAGGACAAGTGGACCGGGCCCTTCAAGGTGGTGGAGAAGAAAAGTCCCGTCACCTACTTGGTCGATCTGGAGTCCCCCCGGAACCCCCTCCGGGTCCTACATGCTAACAGGCTAAAACCCCACTTCGCCCGGACCGAACTGAGCCTGCTGCTGGCGACCGACGAGGGGGGCGAGGACGACTCCGAGCCCCTGCCCGACCTCTTGCAAGCCGACATTCACGATGGATCGATCGAAGGGGTCCAACTCGCCTCGTCCCTGACCCCGGAACAGCGCAACGACTGCCAGCGATTACTGCGGGACTACGCAGCCCTCTTCTCTCTCACCCCGGGGGTGACCCACTGGTGCGTCCACGACGTCGACACCGGGGAGAACCCCCCCATACGACACAGAGCCTACCGGGTGCCTGACCGAGTGCGGGCCTGCATCCAGGCCGAAGTAGCGAAGATGCTGGCCCTGGGGGTCATCGAGCCTTCCGACAGCCCGTGGGCCAGCCCTGTCGTCCTGGTGCCCAAGGCCGCAGCTCCCGGCCACCCCCCGGAGTTGCGATTCTGCGTGGACTACCGAGCCCTGAATGTAGTAACCAAGACGGACGCACACCCAATACCCCGGGCCGACGAACTCATCGACCGCCTAGGGGCCGCTCGCTACCTGAGCACGCTGGACCTCACCGCCGGGTACTGGCAAATCCAGCTCACCCCCGGCGCCCAAGAAAGATCCGCCTTTTCGACTCCGGATGGGCATTACCACTTTCGGGTGATGCCCTTCGGAATGAAGAACGCCCCGGCCACCTTCCAGCGACTGGTGAACAAAGTTTTGGCCGGGCTTGAGGCCTTCAGCGCGGCCTACTTAGATGACATTGCCGTGTACAGCAACCACTGGGCCGAGCACCTCCTCCACCTAAAGGCCGTCCTGGCCGCCCTCCAGCGGGCCGGGCTCACAATCAAGGCCAGCAAATGCCAAATCGGCCACGGATCCGTGACCTACCTGGGCCATCAAGTGGGGAGCGGGCAGGTGGCCCCCCTCCAAGCAAAGATAGATGCCATCCAGACCTGGGAACCCCCCACTACCCAGACCGCTGTCCGGGCCTTCCTGGGCCTCACCGGATACTACCGACGGTTTATCCGGGACTATGGGAGCATTGTCGGCCCCCTCACAGAGTTAACGTCCAAAAAGCAGCCCAAGAAGGTACACTGGACACCCCGCTGCCAAACAGCCTTCGACACCCTCAAAACGGCCATGTGTACTGCTCCGGTGCTGCAGGCCCCGGACTACCAGAAGGAGTTCGTGGTACAGACGGACGCCTCCGAGTATGGGATCGGGGCCGTTCTCTCCCAAACTGACGAAAAGGGGCTCGACCGACCAGTGGCCTTCATCAGCCGGCGACTACTGCCCCGGGAGCAACGCTGGAGCACTATTGAGCGCGAGGCCTTCGCTGTGGTGTGGGCCCTCAAGAAGCTCCGGCCCTACCTCTTTGGCGCCCACTTCCGGGTCCAGACCGACCACCGGCCCTTGCAATGGTTAATGCGAATGCGGGGCGAGAACCCCAAACTGCTGCGATGGTCCATCTCGCTACAAGGGATGGACTTTGACGTCGAACACCGGCCCGGCAATGACCACGCCAACGCCGACGGCCTGTCCCGCTTCTTCCGCCTTGACGAGGAGAATCCCCAAGGAGATGGGTGACTCTCCATGCCTTCGGCTGGGGGGGACGCCTGTTGGACCCGGCCTCGTGGCGTGGTCCTTAACCCCCCTGGACTGTGGCCGTTCCCCGCCCCGGCCTTCACGGGCCACCCGTCTGAACTGCTCCAAGGCCCTTCACCTGGAACTGCACGTGGTCGCATGCTCCTCATGGCTCCGCCATCTTGTTGGCATCTACGTCACCCCGTACACCAGCCGGCGCGACCCCGCTCAACCCGGCCTCGACCCCAGCGAAGCCCCGACCTCGAGGCACCACGGACTGGCCAGGGGGTGCCGCAGGAACCATTCATCGCCCCCGGCGGAGGACGGTATCGTTGGGACCCCCAACTGTCCTCCCCTCTCGAGGTGTGATCGCCCTGCAAACTCCCATGGGCCTGGCGCCTCTCCTGCTGGGCGTCTGGCCACCTCCACCCGGCCACTCCGCCCCCTCGGGCGCAAGGGTCCGGACATCAAAGGGCTCCAGACCTATATCTGGGGCGACCCCACCACAGCTCGGCAGTTGTATCCCGGAGTCGAGAGCCCTGCTGATCGAATCGCGGCTGACCCTACGGAGAAGAACTCTTGTCGGAACCATCACGAGCCCTGCTGACTGCGTCGCGGCTCCCTCTTGTGAACCTTTCCTGAACCACCTGGAACATCGGAGCCCTGCAGACGCCGTCGCGGCCCCACCTCGCTGAGACCTTCCTCGGAGCCCTGCTGACGACGTCGCGGCTCGAGCTGAGCAGAAACCATCTTGAGAGCCCTGCTGATTGAATCGCGGCTCTCCACGAACTGTACGCCAGAGCCCTGCTGATGCCGTCGCGGCTCGACCCCTCCGAGATCGGAGGTCCTCCAGCTTGAGGATAAGAACTGGGCCCCAGGTACCCTCGTACCACATTCCTGCCAAAGACTGTCCCGCTACCCCTACCCTTCCAAAGAGACATTGAGACTTTTGGTGGATCCCTCGATCCCTTCGTGTAAATATTGAACTCGTAACCTTTTATTGATGATAAAGAATTGCTTGTCTTGAGACAACCTCCTTGAGTCCGGTGTGGTGGTGTTACTGTGCTAGTACGTGATAGGAGAAGGATCTCTCAGGAGACTTCTCGGCAGCGCTCGGCTACTTCGTGCAGTGCGAGGGCCCCCCTTGGTGGTCTCACCGACTCCTCGGGGTCCGCCTTCCAACAGGAGTCCTCATAATTTTTAAGAAATCCGCTAAGGCACAGGTCTTACAACAAGTGGCGGACCCAGGTGGTAGATGGCTGATTGTTAAGGTTAGGATGGGGGGGACTTTGTATATTCTGGTCGGTTATTATGGACCGAACGTTGACGACCCTTCTAGTCTCAAAGTCATTTTCTCCCACCTATTAGACTACACTGAACCGTTAATTTTAGCTGGGGATTTTAATATTGTCTTAAATCCTGTGCTGGATAAATCTCTAAACAGTAGAGCTGTGACCTCTTTGAAATCCCGGGAATTCCTTTTGGAGGTTATGGAACAATTTATGTTAGCAGATATTTGGAGAGAAAGGGCGGGTTCACAACCAGGTGTGTCGTTTAGAAACTATAAATATCAACATCAATCAATCGAGACTAGATTATATACTAATAAGTAACTCACTGAGAGAAAAAGTCAAAGATATTTCATACTTGGCCAATCATCTTTCAGATCATTCGGGGGTTTTGATAAGTTTAATTCATCCAATGGTAGCTCCCGTTCGTACCTGGTCGTTTGACCGTTCAATAGAAGATGAAAAAGCTTTCTTATTACAGGAAACGGAATGTTTTTTTAAGATAAATTTAGGGTCAACCCTAATAACTAATGTATGGGACTCCTTTAAGGCCTTCCTACGGGGTCAGATTACCAGCAGAGCCAGTTTCTGTAATAAAAGATATAAGGCGGAGATTTCATCTCTTGAGGGAGAAATAAAAGAAGTAGAGATCGGACTTTCCTTTCTAGCCTCTCCTGAAACCCAGGAGGAACAAAAAACTTAATTGGGTATTCTAAAAGGGCAGCTGGAGAACATCCTCCAATCCAAGCTTATACGTAGATGGGAGGCTAGTAAAATAGCCCATTTTGAATACGGGGAGGGGGCGGGTAAGCTTCTTGCCTGGAAAGCAAAGTCTGACCAAGCAAGAAATAACATTAAAGAGATTATCAACGAAAGTTTAACCTTCTCCTCAGATGGGGAAATTAGTCAGGTCTTCCAGACTTATTTTCAGGAAATTTATCATGAAGACCAAAGGCTAGGTCCATCTAGGGCTCAGAATTGGTTAGGGAATATTCCCCTTCCCTCTTTTGGGTCGGACCAACAAAAATATCTGGACCAAGCTTTTACTCAAGCGGAGGTTAGAGAAGCTATTCAACGTTGCAAAACAGGGAAAGCAGCAGGTCCTGATGGTCTTCCATCGGAGATTTATAAGCTGCTGGGAGATAAGATAGTTCCTGTTTTAACGCAGTTGTTTAACTATGTGTTGGAAATCGGTTTAGGGCTCCCATCTTCATGGAACGATGCTTTAATAATCCTCATATTGAAACCTGGGAAGCCTCCATCAAGCTGCGGGTCATATAGACCCATCTCGCTTTTAAATGTAGACTATAAGATGTTTACCTCTATCATGGCAGCGAGATTGGGTCTTATGATAGGAGATGTCCTTCACCCAGATCAGAAGAGGTTCGTCAGGAACCGACAGCTCTCAGACCTTACGTATGATTTAATTGGCGCTGTCGATCTTGCCTCTGCATATTCCCTCCCATTAGTGGCTATGACATTGGATGCCACTAAGGCTTTTGACAGAGTAAACTGGATTTACCTGTCAGAGACCCTGAGGAAGTTTGGTTTGGGGGAAAAGTTCTGTCATATAGTCCAGTTAATTTATCATAGCCCTACGGCTAGGCTACTGGTTAATGGGTATGTAACAGATCCATTTAGTATCACCAGAGGCACTAGACAGGGCTGCCCACTCTCCCCCTTTTATTTGACCTTTACATTGAGCCATTTGCTCAGCGCCTCAGGTCAGATGTTAATATTCAACCTTTTAAATATGGGGAGTGGGAAAGGAAGGTAGCCCGGTATGCCAATGACATCTTGATTCTTTCATCTGATTTACATCAGCATTCCCTACAGTGATTGGCCTAGCTCAGGATTTTGGCTCTGTCTCTGGATATGAGATCAATGCAGCAAAAAGAGAGCTTATGACTTGGAATATATCAGAGACATACCAGCACTATCAGGCAAGCTCCAAAATGAGGTATCTGGGAGTTTACGTAGTTCCGGATATCACAAAGATCGCTGAGATTAATCTGGGTATAGTGGTAAAGGAATGTAAAAGGCTGTTGAAAACTTGGGCTATACTTCCTTTGACCATTATTGGAAGAATCAATCTAATCAAGATGACAATTTTACCAAAGATCACATTTCTTTTTAATTGTATTCCCCTTTATTTTGAAAAATCCATGATTGATAAACTTCAGAGGGAAATCAATTTGTTTATTTGGGCATCTAAATCACCGAGAATCGCGTGGAAAAAGTTGAAGAGGAGAAGAGAAAAGGGGGGCCTGGCGCTGCCAGACATTCAACTGTATGCTTGGGCTTTCCAACTCTCACACTCACGCATGTTATTGAAGATGCCTGTGAATTTTGGTAGTGGCGGGATGTTTTTGGCCATGCTTAGGGATGCTAAATTGGCAGAAGAGGGTTTTCTATTTAAATTTGGGGACCCGAAGTTTTAAAAAAAAATTAAGCTGAAAGTTCTCCAAGGTGTAGCCCAAACTTGGGCTAAGGCGAGAAGTGCTGTGGGGCTTGATTATTTTTCTAGCTTAGCCCCTCTATGGGATTCCCCTGGCACTCCAGAATGTCTGAAGGATAGATTGGCACGACCCTTGAAAGAGACAGGGCTGGCGGTTTGGGGAGACCTCCTCGTTGGAGGCACCCTTATTTCCTGGGAACTTCTCCGGGATAGGGTTGGGGGAGGTCTGTCGCGGTTCAAATATTATCAAATCAAGAGTTGGTTCCAAACTGGTTTACGGAAAATTGTTTCGGACAGTGGCAGCATTCTAGAACATCAGCTGGTAAATAAGCCCACGGGCAGGAAAGAAGTTTCCTTTTGGTATCAAAGCCTTTTGGACGAAGTAGATGGCGAATTCAAGGTAGCCGAGGAACTATGGGGGAGCTCTTCACCTACACAAGATTGGTCTAAACTCTGGCAGAAATCATGTAAGACTCTACACGAAGTTGTGAAACCAGCTTGGTTAAAAAGGAATCACCTATTTACCATCCATAGGGCCTATTTTACTCCCCATAAGTTGTCATTAATTTCCAAAGGGCCACCAGTTAGCTGTAAAAAATGTGGCCAGGTATCAGCTTCAGACATACATATGTTCATGGAATGTCCCGCCCTGGCCACCTTTTGGAGAGAGGTTGGTGACTTCCTGACGAGCGTTTTGGGCCGCACTGTTAATATGAATTTAGCTTTGATAATATTTGGCCTTGCAGATAACATCAAGGGCCCCGCTGAACTGCTTCTCTTTTACTCCATTTTATTAGCTAGGAGGCAAATCTGCATAAAATGGACTGAATCAAGTTCTCCTACTCTGCTGGACTGGCAGTCTTCAGTACTAGCAGTTTCTAAATTGGATTTGGCTAGACAAGGGAGTGACAAAAAGAAGGCCTTTTGGAAGCCTCTGCAACTTAGATGGGCGGACCAGATGACAAAGTAAAAATCATGGAGTGTTTTTTTTTTTCCCAAATAAACCAATGATTATGCCATTTTAAAACTCTTCTAGCTAAAGCCACGTACCACCAGGTTTTGTGGTGGCCTTTTTGGCGAATGTCATCTTGCTCTAAGAGCTTGGGAGGAGAGATCTCAGCGGCTTTCATGTTGACCTCTATGGTGCTTCTGATACTAGTGGGCGGGCGTCCACTTCTAACAGCCTAAGTCCCTCAGTTTCTGAGAGTAAGTACAGACACCTGGAGCGCAATTTGAAGTGAGATTAATGGCGAATGAGGATACAAAAAAAAAAATGGGGCAACACTTTTACAAACTATAGCCGACAAAAAAAGGCAGAGTGTGGCCACGCTTAAGGGATATTTTATGAATTGCATTTTTATTTGTCACCCATCTGATTTATACAGCTTCACTTTCCTAAGAAAGTATGGGGCATATTTACAAGGGCATTATCGCTGCTTTAGCGGGACTTTTTGCCGCTAAAGCGGCGATAATTTCATCGCCCTATTAACAAGGTGGCGCTAACATGCATTGACGCATGTTAGCTGCCGTTTTTGTAACACCACGCATCTTAGCGATATACATCGCTAATGAGATGCACAGTAGGCGTACCTTACCGTATCACCATGAAAAAAGGTCGCGAACAGGACATCACGTTATTTACAACGTGGCCCCGGAACCACGAAGCGATGATGAAAGCCGCGCTAACCGAGGTTTACGACGGATCCTTACGCCTGGTCAAAACTTGACTTAGGCATGTTTGGAATGGGAGGTGGATTCTTTGGTTACGTCCACACTTCCCTATTATCAAGCTTTTCATTAGCGTGTGAAATCATCGCTTAATTTCACACACTAATGACGGCCTACGCAACATTCACACTACCTGTGTGTGAACACTACACACTGCTTGCCGCCGCAGTACGGTGCATTGTTTTCCCGATGGGATTTCCAGAGACAACACAACCTTGCTGAAATACCACGCATCGTTGTTTTGTGGACGTGATTTCCACGGCCTACGCAACATTCAAACTCCCTCCCTCTGCACCGTACAGACTGCTTAATCTAAATTCACAGTGTTCCTACTATACCCTCTTATACAATTTTTCTCTTTGTTTCCCCTACTCCTTTCTACTGAGTCACAAAATGGCTGCCAACACTTCCTAGTTTCAACCGTTCACAGCCAATGAGCCGCAAGCTCATGCTCGTAATGCCTCAGCCAATCGGATGTCAGAATTTTCAAATATTGATATCTGTAAATTCTGATATTTCTCAAAAACTATTGAATGGATTTATACCATTTAAACAAAAGCGTGCTTTCTGGGACCAAGACCTTTCTCACTGCTAAAATTGGCGTAATACAGTTCAGCAGTTTGACCTGTTGCCTTGTCTAAAGATTCCTATGGATATTGCATGGAATAAACATGTTTTGGGACCCCCCTTTTTTCTCAGCCCCCCCTTGACGAATCACCCCAAACTTTCAAGATAGGAGCTTATCTGAAAAAATATTTATTTTAGAAAATTTCGTAAAGGATCGTCAAGCGACCGCGCTTCTTTTTGTATAAGTCTTTGGGTAGGTCTTGGGGGCAATCAGTAATTAATTTGTGGAGGCCCACGGGGCCCCTGGAGCACCGGGGACTGCCACCACCACGGGCCTTGTTGATTAAATGCATGGGGGGGTCAGAACCCCAACACTGCCCCGGGGATCGCCATCTCCCCAAGGGATTTGTAATTGTAAGGTTGGGGGGCCAGTGGCCCCGGTGACCGACACCTCCCCGGACCCCCCGCAGCCCCGGGGATCTCAAGCTCCCTGGGGATTGCTGATTAAATGCATGGGGATTGTAACCTCCCACACTACCCCGGGGACTGTCACTTCCCCGGGGCATTTGTAATTGTAAGGCGGGGGCCTTGCTGGGACCCCCGAAGCCCTGGGGACCCCCACCTCCCCAGGGCCGGCTTCTGCAATATCCCGGGCTGCCCACCCCCAGACATTGCTGTTTGCTATGACAGAGCAGGAGCACACTCACACCCTGTCATAGCAAACCCTGCTTTGCTTTGTTGAAGCGAGAGCAGGAAAACCTTCTCTCGCTTCAATGAAGCAAAGCAGGATTGCTTTTGAGCAAGGGGCGCTGCATGTCAGCAGCTCTTCTTGCTCAAAAGCAATGCCGGCTCCTGCAAGAGGCGGGAACCAGCGGGACCGTGTGGACATTGGGACTCCCCCGACGGTCCCCAACACTAAGGGCAGGCCCCAGGGGATGGCGTCCCCAGGGCGAATACGAAATAATTGAAGGAGTTCATTTTTTTTGGTTTCGAGTTTGGAGTTGTGACCCCAACGCGCCCCCCGTGTAATTGCGATGGGTTCGCAAATCCACCTTAAATAAATAATTAGGTATTATATAATGTAGATGGTAGTATTTCTGAATTTCTTTTAAAAAGGTACTGTGATTGAAGTTAATGACAAGATTACAATTGATAGAGTTGTTAAAAATATATAAAATTAAAAAATAATAGTTAAAGTTGAAAAGTGTGTTGTTTTATTTTATTTTATTTTATTTGAAAAGTTTTATATAGCGCTGTCTAGACCCGGAGGTATCAGAGCGCTGTAAATGAGGACGAGCATTGTTTCAGAGCATAGTTACAAGTTACATGGTTACAAGTTACACAGTTTCAGAGCATAGTTACAAGTTGTAGGAGCGTAGTTACATGCGTTAAATACATATACGTAAGGGAAAAAGCCGGTAAGGGGAGAGATTCAGGAGAGAGGGGATAGGAGCTGGGGAGGTAGACACAGAATGAAAGAGGGAAAGAGGGGGGGGGGGGTGAAAGAAGCACAACCGGGAGATGAGGAAAAACCATGTCCAACGTCCGGTGTGCTGTGATCCCAGTGGAAATGGTGTCATTCCCTTACCTCTGCTGTGTGTGGCTCCTTTTACACTGTGGACTCTCTCAGACGGGTCTCTGAGACTCCAGGGCATACATACTGGATCTCTCCCCAACAAGGGTAGAGGGAGTGCTTTGGCAAAGGGGCGCCATTCCCATACCTCCCCTGTGTGTGGCTCCCTTGACGCTGTGGACTCTCTCAGAGGGGTGCCTGAGACTCCAGGGTATAAATGCTGGATACCTCCCCAGCAAGCAAGGGGAGAAGGACTGCTTTGGTAAAGGGCACATGGTTACAATAGTTAGAGTTGCAAAAGTCCAATACAGAAGAAACAAGTCCCCAGGAGAGGAAAGAGGGAAGGGGGGCAGGAGACTGGGAAGCGGGTCAGATCTTGCTGATCAGCAGTGGGAGTGAAAAACCTCGTGGGGGCCCAAGAAGGTAGAGTAAACGGGCCCAACGTTTAAATGGGGTCTCAAAGTCATGAATTGAAGTCTGGGCACCATTTTAGAGTCAGGCAAGTCCCAGGTAAGGAGTGATGCTTAAGGGGGGACTGTTTAACCCCATGACTCAGCAGTTTATCTTGGCTCTTATAGTGAGATTCTTTATTCCGTAATGATTTTTGACCAGTTAAAACCTCGGGATCCTCCCTCACCGATGGTATTTTTCTGGCGGGCACCATCTTGGAGTCAGGCAAGGCTTGGGGTTTTCTTTGGTGAGAGCCATGGCAGTCGTGGGATCACCGTGTTCAAGTGGCTGTCTTTTGTCTGTGGGGGGGTAAAATTGGTGACATTAGTTGTCGCCTTCTTTGGAGGCATAGGATCGAGCTCCACACCACCCTTTGCGTGGAAGGTGGTGTCGCTGGTCGCAGAAGGCAAGAGCCTCTTTACTCCTTGAATGTAGCACCATCAATAGAGGCTAGCGACGACAAAGCTCTACACTTGTGTCACCCTCCCCTTGGCAGCGCAGCGTTTCAGGCACAGGATGGGAGGCCAACGGTAGGAGGGATATGGGTGCTGCTGGGCCATATCATTGGGCTTGCACATACCACAAAGGTGCAGGATTTTACATGCCTCCTTGCTTTGAGGGCGCTAGCTGGTACTAAGTGTCCCGGGTGGCAAGCATGGAATCAGTACAACTGTCAGTTAACTGCTCGACAAGATACTTGCCGACATCTTAAGGTCAGGCAGAGTCAGGCGTGGAGTTATAGGGCACTGAAATCCCACTCGAGTGCCCACCAGACCAAGCCCCCTGGGGTCCCAATGCTCCACACTCCCTCCAGGCTGGCCCGTTATTGCTCCTACCTTTCTTGCCACAATGGAAGTTCCCGCTCATGTGCCTTTTGATGTTGATCGCGGTCTCTGCCACCTGGAGGGGTTCACAGCAGCACTGGTATTGCGCTCCGGAGGTCGTACAGGGGAGCGGTCGCGCCAGTGAATTAATCGATTTTCCCACAGGGGAGAGCCAGCATTTAGCAGCCGTTTTGCGCTGCAGACCTGGCGGCCGCAATTTTGTGAGGTTTCGTGGCCAGCACAGTTGAGCCCCAAAAAGGCTCACATCAGCATAATTGCGGATTCCCAAGGCCCCTGCGCACTCACCAGCAGGTCGGGTGCAGAAGGTGATGTCCGGGAGCGAGTTTGGTGAAGTCTGTGAGTGATTATAGAGTCGAGCCACCAGCGTGGACTGAGAGCCGGGACCATTCACGTCTGCTCGACCATCTTGCAGTCTTGTAAAAACTGTTGTAGTGCATTGAGTTTGTGCCTTTGTTTTGTGAATTTGCGCTGCGTGCACGAATCCCACCAAAAATAAAAATAAATTGTATGTGTAAAAAATAATAATAATCAGTATTATGTTATAGGGTGGCTCTAAAAAGAGCCCTTGTTTTCATTGTGAGTTTGTTGGAGCTACATGTAAGTGCTGATGCAGAGCTTTAGGTTATTGATAAAGACTGTGTTTCCTTGATCTGTGAAGTGTACTCCATCACTTCTGTAGATGTGATCCATAACAAAACGTAGATTGTTGTTATATATGGAGCCCATCCAATGGTCTCTGAGGTAAGCAGAAACCGCATTATTGACATTCTTTCTAGCTTTTTCAATCTGTGGACAGAATTGATTTGACCACTTCCATTACTGTCTTTGGCATATGTTAGAGTATACAAATATAGTTTTGGGGAAAAGTAACATCAATTGTCCAAAGGTGTCCTTCATTAGCATTTCCAGACCTACCCCAGTCAATGTGCCTAGGTAATTGCCACCGCAGTGCACAATCATGAGGTCAGGGCGTTGGAGATGCAAAAAAGTTTTAACCAAAGTCATCAATTGGTGCCACTTTAATCCTCTCTGTGCAATCCATTTAATATCCACATTTTGAAAAGCTAGATCTTTGTCAATACCTCTGTGTTCAGCATACCCTTTGCACCAGAAAACACAGCTGTGCCTAACAATCCATACTGTAAGCATCTTGAAGGGATGTCTGGAAGCAATGGAAAGATGTATGTAGCTGAGGAAGTCAGTTGGTAGAATGAGAGGTATGTAAAATGGTGGATAAGATGCTGTTTTTTAATAAGTAGAGAATTGATTAGCTGTTAAAGAACATACTATGGATTTAAAATGTGAAATTGTAATTTATATATAAGTGAAATGTTATTAAAGTAAGATTTCCCAAGTCAGTAGTATCTTTAGAAGTGGTGTATTCTTGAAAGATAGCGGTATTTTTATTTGTAATATATTTTTGAACTCCAGTATGAATTCATGGCTCGATCGCGGAGGTGCACGGTGGAGTCGCGACTTCAAAAAAATCTAGAAGCAGTTTGGGCACTTTGTGTAACCAATAGAAATGTGTTTTACAATTTGAAATAATCTAGGAAGCAGTGTGATTTGTTACTTACATGTATTTGTGTAGAGAAAGAAATGGAACGTTTGCCATTACTGGTTTTACCTTGCTGAAACTGTTGCCTTATATTTATTGTGTGCAAAAAAAAATCTTTTAAGAGTTTGTGATATTTTAAATTCTACAAATCTATTTGAATGGTCAGTTATAAATTTGTGAGGTGTATTGTGCTTTAGGTTTATTTTTGAACTTTTACAATTATTCAAAAACTGTTAGGTTTATAATATATTATTAAATGTAGAGATGTGTATTGTAGTTTGTTTTATTGTACTTAAATGTAGTTTGAAAAAGATTCTGTATAGTAATATGTGTATTTTGGAAGATGGATTAGTGATTATGGTAGTTTGTTTTAGTGTGTGGATATGTACATTTGTAGTATACCGCATCATTTTAGCTGTTGCTTTAAATTTGAAGGTGGAGCCTGTAACATGTGCATGGATTTCTGTCCCAAGTATGTTTCTACTTATATATGTATTTTCATATGTCTTATAAATTTGAAGGTGCATGATGTATAATAAAGTGCTGTTGTTGCCTTTTATGTGGTAGGGTCAAGACTATGAGTACTTGCAGAATGGTGAAGATGCAGCAGAAAAGTGTGGTTTGCAAGATGCTCCCATAGGGTGTTATCAATTAGGCTTCTTTTTTCTAGTCTGTAGAAAGGTATAGTTGAATGATGCCGCATAATTTTACATAGAATGGTGAAGATGCAGCACAAAAGTGTGGTTTGAAAGATGCTCACATAAGGTGTTATTAACCAGGCTTCTTTCTTCTAGTCTGTAAGAAGGTATAGTTGAATGATGCCGCATAATTTTAGTTTGAATGGTGAAGATGCAGCACAAAATTGTGGTTTGAAAGATGCTCACATAAGGTGTTATTAGTTAGGCTTTTTTTTTACTAGTCTGTAGAAAGGTATAGTTGAAAGATGCTGCATAATTTTAGATGTTTGGTTGAAAGTGTATGTTTGTTCTTTAAAAATTTTAAGGTTTGGATAGTGTTATGTACTCCTTTAATCCCCCAGACGTTACCGTTGTACTAATGGAATCACCAATGTATTTGTTATACAGTACTTCAATTCCCCAGACACTATCCTTTCAATCATGCAGGGATTTTTCTTGTAGTTATGTAATCAATCAGCCAATACTCATATACTTTTAAAATCACGCAGTCACTAACTTTGCACACCTGTAATCACTCAGGCAATACCTTAGTAGTTCAGTAATCACCCAGGCATTACTCATGTACTTATTAAATCACACACTTACTTGCTATCTACCCTAGTAATCCACCAAATATTTCCCCTGTAGTCATACAATCATCTAGGCACTAGTTATGTACTACCCCTACAGTCATGTAATCATCCAGGCTGTATCTATGGACTCATGTAATAACACACACACTACTCTTGCAGTCATAGAATCACGCAGGCTCTACTGTTACAGTCATCTAGGCAGTACGTAATGACTCATATGTGCCTTAAGTTGCTATTGGTATACTTATCTGTGCTCTCAAAACATCTATATCTGCACTCTTGCAATTAGCCAGTCACTTTTCATCTTGTCCTGTACTTACCCAGTGACTTACGCTTATTCCACCGCTGTTGGGCGGGTCCCTTTCCCGGATAAGTTGGAGCTTGTCGGCTACATTGGGTGTACATTGGGACGCCTGGCGGCGCCAGCTTGGACTTCGGACGTACTAGTCGTCACAAGGACGCTAGACGTCTACATAAGGGGGGTAAATTAGGCGGAGAGCCTTGCTAGGTGAGAGCGCCTAGAGCACATTCTGCAATTTGTTGCTTGCCATCCCGCTTACTACTGGTTTTTTAAAACGGCCGTTTTGTATTTTGGTTAAAGTTGCTTTGCATTATCCCCTGCTTTTAATTGTGAGCCCTTCTATCTGCCCTCTTACCCGCACGATAAAAACGCTTATTCCACCGCTGTTGGGCGGGTCCCTTTCCCGGATAAGTTGGAGCTTGTCGGCCACATTGGGTGTACATTGGGACGCCTGGCGGTGACATCTTGGACATCGGACGTTCTAGTCGTCACAAGGACGCTAGACGTCTAAATAAGGGGGTCATGCTGACGCGCAGCGGACTCGCGCAGCGGGGTCGCCGGATTTCCGCCGGAGTTACGCCTGAGTTCAGCCCGTCTGCGCCCGTCCGCGCTGAGGACGCGCTGCGGGATGAGCTGGGCATTGAGGATATGTATTCGTTGCCTCAGGTATTATGTTCATATTCCTTTCAGGAGCTGATTGTTTTAAAGCCTTCCCCTTTAGTATGTCACCACAGGTTTTCGCCTGAGGGCCTCTTACGCTCTACTTTTTGTCGTACTTGTAATGGCACTTTACTGCCCTCTTGCTCTAATAATGGGGTGATTCATGCTTCTATCATCCAAGGGCATGATATTCAACTCAGAAAGGGCTTCCTAGTCAATGCTAGGTCTCTTATTAAAAACAATGTTGCTTTTCATGAGTTTTCCGCGAGGAAACCTTCTTGGGTTTTTGTGACTGAAACCTGGGCGTCGGACTCTGCTGGTCACGATTTACGGATAGCTATTCCTGATGGCTATGCGTTGCATAGACTTGATAGAAGAAGATGTAGGGGAGGCAGGCTGGCAATTCTCTATGAAACTTCCCTTGTCTGTAGTATTAAAGCCTTGTCCGAGTCCTCAGACTCTTTTGAGGCCATGTACTTCTGTATCTCTTGCTCCCCTTCGGTATCTTTTACAGGTATTCTTATTTACAGACCACCTGGACCTAGATCTAATTTTAGCTGTGAGCTTCTTAGAATTTTGGAACCCTACTTTGGTAAGCCCCATTTGACCATTCTTGGAGATCTAAATTTTCATTTGGATGATTTGGGTTCCAATGATACGCTCTCCCTGGTTGACTCGCTGGACGCGTGTGGCTTTAGACAATTGGTAAACAGTCCATCCCATCGAGCGGGACATATCCTAGATGGGGTGTTTTCCAACGACCCGAGACTGTCAGTTGGTCCCCCCCTACGTCTGGTTTGGTCTGACCATCTGGCAGTGCCCTTAGAATTAGTATCTCCCCTTGTAGGGGCGCCTAAGCTGAGTTCCATCAATAGAGTACCTAAAAGGAGCTACAAGAATATTACCAACAAATCTCTTGTTCCTTTCATAGGGGCTATCTCATATTCCTCTACCAAGGAAGCAGGTGAGGCTGCACAAGAGCTCGCGAAATCTATCTCTAGAGCGGTTGATGTGTTAGCCCCCACTTCCCTTCGGTATGCAGCAAGACGTAAACCTTCTGCTCCGTGGTTCTCTGAGCCGTTAAGGCTTCTGAGGCAGGGCGTTAGGAGACAGGAAAGAAAATGGCGAAAATTTTGGGACCCCAGGGAAAGAGAGGCATACAAACATCTGCTGCGAGATTATAAGGTCAGGGTGATAAAGGAAAAGCAGGAGTTTTTCTCTAATCTTACCTCATCCCTTTTGTCATCTAAGGAACTTTTTAAGATCGTGCACTCCCTCTGTTCCCTTCAAGTGCCTGATCCAGTGGTAGGGTCGCAGGAGCTGTGTAATAAAATCTCAGAGTTCTTCCACAATAAAATCGAGGATATCTATCTTGCTCTGGAATCACAGAGGAGTACCTTGGGAACTCATCCCTCCTCGGCCTTGGGAAAAATGGAGTCTTGGACTAGAGATCCTTCTAAGACCTTTACTCTTTTCCCTCCGCTGTCCCTTGAGGAGCTTGATCTTTTGCTGAACAGGACAAAATCAGCCTCTCCTTTGGACCCTTGTCCCCTGAAAGTGTTGAAATCATGTCGGGACACGCTATTACCTCCTTTGTTGGAGGTGATGAATGGTGCCATGGCACAGGGGATTTTTCCGGTAGCCTGGAAGAAGGCGATAGTGAGGCCCTTGCTTAAGAAGCCCACCCTGGACCCAGAAATATTGAAAAACTTCCGTCCGATATCTCTGCTGCCTGCTCCTGCCAAAATGCTCGAATCTCAACTGAATTTTCATCTGTCGGCCTTTCTGGATTCCTCTGGATACCTGGACAACTCCCAGCATGGTTTCAGGAAATTCCATAGTACGGAGTCGGCATTCACTATGGTGGTGAACAACATTCGATTGAAGGTGGACCAAGGTCAGACCACACTTCTGGTCCTATTGGATCTAACGGCAGCATTCGATACCCTGTCTCCCTCAACTTTAACATCACGCTTGAGGGAGTTAGGAGTAGCGGGCCCGGCCCTGAGCCTTCTGTCCTCTTTTTGCCTTCTGATTTTTGGTAATAATCAGGACATTTGGTCCAATGAATGGTGGCCCCCATCTTTGGGAACCTGCCCTATGCCATCCCGCTCGGCCAGGAATCTCGGCGTTATATTTGACTCCTCACTGAATATGACTCTCCAGGTAAACAGAACGGTGGCCACCTGTTGGGGGGTTATTAAGATTCTGAGGAGAATTGTTCACTATCTCTACCCCCAGGCCCGTAAGCAGACGGTAGTTGCCCTAGTGGGCTCAAGATTGGACTACTGTAATGCATTGTATGCAGGTAACAACAAGGGTCTCATTTCTCGCCTCCAGGCGGTACAGAATGCTGCAGCAAGATTTGTTATCGCTGCACCTTATTCGTCCTCGGCTACTTTAGCCAGAAAAAGTCTGCACTGGCTTCCAATCCAGCAGAGGATTTCATTTAAACTTCTGAGCCTAGTATTTGGAGCCCTATCTGCTGGATCTTCTAATGCATTAGGTTCTTTGCTAACCTGCTATACTCCTAGCAGGTGCCTTCGCTCCTCTGAGAGGAATCTTCTGGTAGTCCCCCGTGTTAAGAAAGTTAGATGGGGCAGTAGAGCTTTCTCCAATGTAGCCCCCCGTTTATGGAATGCCCTTCCCGCAGAGATTAAGGCCCAACCGTCACTAGTCCATTTTAAAACAGCGCTCAAAACATGGTGTTTTATTAAGGCCTACCAGTAAGCAAGTCTATTTTACCTATCAAGCTTTTTGGTTAGGCGCCTTGATGCCCATTGGGCTGAGTAGCGCTTTATAAAATTTGTTTTCATTCATTCATTCATTCATTCATTCATTCACTGCCCTTGCACTCATACAATCACCCAAGGAGTAGCCATTGAGTTATGGAATTACTCAGGGAGATCTATTACATGTCTCAGCTTCAAGGTTTCACTATATTTCAGAAATATTCTATACATATTTATTTTAGATATGATGATGATTTGAAAACGTAGAGACATTTGTATGCGTGATTTTAACAATATGGACACTCTCACAGTTGAGATGTGAAATAATGTGCTGCTTTATATTTGGCTAGGCCCAACTCTCACGCACCATCCAGGCTCGCAATGACGCAGGCGTCGCGCATGCAGCGCTGTAACCGCTCGGGCGTTTCTGCTGCACTGATGCAATCATTTAGGCACTATCTATGCAGTTATGCATACATTAAGGTATTAGGCATGTACTTATATAATCACCCAGGGCCCGATTCACAGAACTAACTTAAGACAAAATCCTAAACTTACTACCATTTTGGTATTCACAGAAGGCACTTACTCATTTCGTTGTTTCACAGAAGTTAGGAGTCCTAACTTTAGGACTCCTAAATGCCTTCTGTGATTACTGAAAGTCTTAAAGTTAGGATTTTTCTCAGTTTAGGAGTCCTAACTTCTGTGAATACCAAAATGAGTAAGTGCCTTCTGTGAATACCAAAATGATAGTAAGTTTAGGATTTTGTCTTAAGTTAGTTCTGTGAATCGGGCCCCCAGGCACTACTCCTGCACTCTTTGATTCATGGAGGCACTACCTTTGTACTCATGTAATCACTCAGCCAGTAGTCATGATGTTATGAAATCACCCACGCACTACTTTCGCACTCTTTTATTTACTCAGCCTCTAGCTCAGTAGTCCTGTAATCACCCAAGAAGTACCCACGCACTTATAAAAATCACCCAGTCACTTGCTATGTAGTTATGGAAATCCCCCGACATTATCCCTGTAGTCATGCAATCACCGAGGTGTTACCTATGTAGTCCTTTAATCCCCGTGTAGTCTTTCAATCACATACGCTCTTTTCTTGTACTTATGTAATCACTCAGCCAGTAGTCATGCCATTTTAAAATCACCCAGTCACTACCTTTGCACTTCTGTAGTCACTGAGGCACTATCTTTGTCATTCAGTAATCACCCAGGTGGGTACTCATTAACTTATAAAATCATCCACTCACTTGCTATTTACTTCAGTAATCCCCCAGTTATTACCATTATAGGCATGGGATCACCCAGGGTATAGTTATGTACTACACCTACAGTCATCCAATTATGCAGGCTGTACCTATGCACTCATGTAATTACCTACACACTACCCTTGCAGTCGTAGAATCACCCATGCCCTTCTGTTGGATTCATCTATTCCCCTAGGCAGTACTCAATGATTCATCCATGCCTTTAGGTGCTAATTATACATGTCAGAACTGGTAAATATCATTGGGTTCCTCCAGAGCAGTCCCCTCAAGGAGCCCACCTTCCAGCAGCCTTGACTCAAGCCTAATTGCACTGAGGATCAAAGTGGCCAGACGGGGGGCAGGATTTGGGAAGGGTTCTGCAGGGAGGGAGTCCTGGAACAAGACGTTATCCTCAGTTAGCTTTCCTGATATACCGTGTGAACTCTTGAACGAAACTAGCATGGTTAAATAACAACAACATACCTGTAAAGAAAAGCAGGTTACTTATGAAACAGTCGTCACTCTAATACCTTCTTCACAAGGAATGGGATGGCTGTTCCTATAATTCTCCAAACAAAAATTGACAATATAGACTCTATGATCAATCTCGTTATTACAGAAACACTATGCCCCAGAGCGAGTCACACTTTCATATAAGAGAGTCTATTAGCCTTTGTTACACTGTCTCTATCTTAAATTATGATTTTTCATGTAACACTGTTAAGAATCAAAACGCTAATTCCAACAAATGATTTTATAATGCACAAAAGGTTTCAAATGCAAGGTTGGTTTCAACCTGTAATGTGAATATTATCTTATGCATATCACCAAGAAAGCGCTTCAGCGAGTGGGCCATGTTTGATATGCAAATGTTCAAGAAAGCGCCTCAGTGCATTGTGCCAAAGTCAATATGCAAATGCCCAGGAAGTGCTCCAGCGCGATGTGCGATGTTCAATATGCAAATGCCCCAAAACGCGCTTCAGCGCGATGTGCCACATTCCAATATGCAAATGCCCAAGGATGTGCTTCAGCGCGATGTGCCACATTCCAATATGTAAATGCCCAAGAAGCGCTTCAGCGCACTGTGTCAATGTTCAATATGGGAAAAATACCCAAGACGTGCTTCAGCGTGATGTACCAAAGTCCGCTAAACAAATGTCCAATGAATCACTTTGAGGAAGAGAGCTCGAGTCAATATGCAAATATCAGCATGTTGCTCCTCTAAATAAAATGGAATGATCCTACCTGTTGGTGGTCAAGGGAAGGATCTACAACCTGCATTGAGTCGTCAAAGATCTGCTGACTGAGACCGGAGATCTACTGCTGCTGCTCACGCTCAGAGTTCTCAAAAACCGGCAAAGAGAACAGGGTGTGGCTCCTTTTTAAAGGCTTTCTCAAGAAGTTTCCAGATGACAGCTCTCAGGTAAACTACTGGAGCTGAGAAGGGCCAATAGACCTTGGGCAGCAGACTATGAGTTTGAAGTCCGCAACAAGCATTGGCACAAATGAGTGATACAAGTGATAGTGTGCAACCAATAAGCACTGGCAAATCCAATAAACAATCACTATTGCATTGGCACAAACAAGTGATAGTGTGTAAACTATAAGCACTGGCAAAACCAATAAACATGTACTGGTAAAAACAAAACAATTGGTAATACTAAAAAACATTTGATTGGCAGAATCATGACAATACACTTATCCATGCACTCAGTGTGTATGTGTGCACTCATGCAATAAGCTAGTCACTATCCATGTTTTCTTGTAACTATCCAGTGACTACCCTTGCACTCATACAATCACCCAAGGATTACCCATTGAGTTATGGAATTACTCACGGAGATCTATTACATGTCTCAGTTTCTAGGTTTCACTATATTTCAGAAATATTGTATACATATCTCTTTTAGATATCATGATGATTTGAAAACGTAGAGACATATGTATGCGCACTCTTAAAGATACGGGGAGAATCACTGAGGAGCACTTGTGAACCTAGTCAGAGGTATGAGCAGGGCAACGGGAACTATGCGACTGTTTGGCTGCACCAACTTTCGCACAATTATACATTTTCTGCATTAGCCACATAATTCATCATCTGCACCCTAATCTGCAGATTTGAACACAAAAGCCTTGTTTTTACGTCAAACAGCTCAAACGTTAACAAAAATGCAGTGGCAGGTGCTGCAGCGTGGTGGAAGGCCCTGTGCAAACCTAGAATGGTCGCCTGTTACTTATTGCTAAATGTTGGTGTTAAATGGGTATTAATGGCGTGCAAGCCACTCTTGCTTCTTTCCGCACCCCGTTTACCTGTCATAGTGGGCTGCTTTATATGTGGCTAGGCCCAACTCTCATGCTATGCACTCCAGTAATCCATCACATATTACCCCTATAGTCATGCAATCACACAGGCACTAGTTATGTACTATTCCTGCAGTCTTTTAATCATGCATTCTGTATCTATACACTCATGTATGCCTTCAGGTGGTATTTATACACTTATCTGTGCACTCAACGTCTATGTCTGCACTCATACAATTAGCCCTCTTCTGTACCTCTTGTGCCTGTTTTTTCAACTCTCTTGCCTCTTTCTGCAGTTTTCTTGCCTCCTTCTGCACCCTTGTTGCTTCATTGTGCACTTTCCTTGCTTCTTTCTGCACCTCTCTTGCTTCTTTCTGCACCCCTGTTGTCTCTCTGCACTTGTCTTTCCTCTTTCATCTTCTATTGCAATTACCCAGTGACTACCTTTGCACTCATTCAATCACCCAAGCACTACCCATAGAGTTATGTAACCACTCAAGCAGATCAATTACATGTCTCAGATTCTAGATTTTATAATATTTCAGAAATATTGTATACATATTTGTTTTAGATATTATGATGATTTGAAAACATAGAGACATATGTATGCATGCTTGTAAAAATATGGAGAGACTTATAGTTGAGTCCAACTCTCATGCAGTTATAAAACACCCAAGTAGTCACCAAGCAGTTTTACATTAATGCAGGCACTAGATATGCAGAGCTGTAATCGCTCAGGCGTTACTGCTGGATTCCTTTTTTCTGTTTCTGCACCCCTCTTCTCTTATTTTGCAGCTCAGGTGTAAGTGTTACCATATTCCAAAAACCATATAGGCATTTGCTTGTAGCTTTTAAATAGAAGGTTTTTCTTTAGTAATAGAAAAGAATATTTGTATATAATTATTTTAATAATATTACATTATTTTTTTTAAAAATCAGATCTTTTCCATTATTATTAAGAAAGATTCACCATGACAAAAAAGTGCAAAAGAACAAAGTTGAGAAAACTATCTATGTTGAAAGAAAGATGAAACAATATCACAATATTAGGAAACGTATGTATAAAGGTAGAGTACTACAAAATGTATTGAAAGATTGCAAAAAATATACATAAATATCAGCATTTTACAAAAAGAAACAACAGATTGAAAGTATAGTCGAAAAAGGCTTTTGAATTGAAAAATAAGTTTGTTTATATTAGTTTTGAAAAGAATGCGAACATTGGATAAACCAATGCATTCTATGAAGGAGAAAAGTAAAAGGAAAAGACTAATTAACAGAACTAACTTTTGTAAAAACAATTTGGGTGAATGGAAGCACACTTCTAGTTCCGAAAACTTTTTTTTAATGAAGAGGTCTATTTTCAAAACAATACATTAGTTCACGCAGTTGATACCAGTGGTTGTGCTTGTGAAGTGAAGAACAGTTGTGAAATTAAAAAAAGAAAGATGGTTCCTAGAAATGTGAAAGAAGTGATAGCTGAAGAATTTCAAGGGAGACCTTCACAAGCTCCAGTGTATACGTGGGATTGTAGTAGTATACAACAGGAGTCTTTTGATATTTTACCAAATTTCTTACGAGAGTGTACTAAAAACAAGTATTAAACAAAAGATAAGAGTTTGCAAGGACTAGATGCTTGTAAAGTGAGAAAAAATACTGGCTTGCAGGGAAATTCTCTGGCTTGTCTTTCTAGAACAGTGTGTCAATGCGTTTTTCATCATTTGAGAATGTTAGCAGTACATCACTCTGCAATGCGGAAGTTAGTAAGAAGATTGTACTATCTAAAAAGTCCTGCATTATTTTTAAGTGAAATAAAAACTGCTCTTTTGCATGGGTCAGTATCGGATGTAAAAAAAGTTTGTGATGATATAGAGTATTGTTTCTTTAGTTCTGCAGAAGAGTGTAGACAACGTGAGAGTTTGATAAGTGTAGCTGTTGAAGAAGAGGTGGAAGATAGTACTACTGAGAAGTTTGTTGAAGAAATTACAAAGTTTAATGTAATTTGTTCTAAATAATTAAACTATATTTGTATTTCTTGTCGACGTACTCACTATAGAAATCAAACTAGGAATGTTGATGTGTATCTAAGAAGTTAAAAGGAAAACAATGATGGAGGAATTTGGTGCTTTTTTGTTGGTGGAAGGTCTTTTTGAGTTGGTTAGTGGTCAACGTATTTGTAAATAATGTTGCAGCAAATTAGAAGAGAACAGAATGCCAGCTAGAGCTGCACATAATAACCTAGAGTTGGTGGCTATTCCCACGTCCAGTAATTTCCAAAGGAGGAGTCAACAGTTTCATGTCAGCAGTGAGGCATACTATAACTCGAAAATCTCCAAAGAATACTTACAATATAAAAAGAAGTGAACATTCAAAGTATATTAATGACTACAATCCAGTGATTGTGTCCATGTTGAATGCAATTATGGATATCCAGTATGTTGCAGATAATTCAATTGCTGTTGCTCACTACATTACATCGTACATAACAAAATCTGAAAAGACAGAGTTGAAAGAAATGTGGGAAGAAATTTCACAAGAGAAGACTCTTAGTAATAAATTGTACAGCTTCAGTTTGAAGATGCTTTCCCATCGAGAGATTGGATCGTACAAATGTTCGGATCAGTTGACATCTCCATCTTTATATTCAAAGTCAAGAAGAATCATTTGGGTAAGTCTAGGTCTTGCTGCAACATGAAATGGAGTATTGAAATCTTTCCAAGAAATTGAATACTTAGCATTAAATGAACCGGAAAGTACAGATATTGTTAAAAAAAACATGTTGGAAATGCAGTATCCTAAAAGAAGTCCACATCTGGAAAACATCGATGAAGTTCTGCAATATTACAGCTTTAAGAGAAATGTTACAGAAAATATAAATGAATAAAAATATGCTGTATTTGGATTTGATTGATGTTTGGTAAAACATACCAAAGGACATCTTATTAATCACAGGAAACTCAGGTGTGATACTCCAGATTAAAAAAAAAGATTCTATTTAGCACTTCTGCAACTCTTCAAGCCTTGGCTTAGTGAAATGGAATTACTTGGAGATTTTGACTGCTCTGAAGATTCTTTTAATGCATGTAAAGATAACACTGAATGCACAGTTTTTCCAAATTATCTACAAATGTTGAATGAAGAGATTGAACAAGAAACTACTATTGCAGCTGAAATTGCAGGAGACAGTTCTCAAGATAGTCAAAGTTCTGCTCCACAAAGTCAAGATCCACTAGGACAACCATTTCTTGAAAATAAAGCAGCAATAGCCATGAGTGAAGTAGAAACGGCAAAGCAACAAGCACAACAGGATATTATGGAGATGGGAAACTTCAAAGAACAACTAAATATTGAACTGAAAGAAATATATCAGCAAGTTACACAACAGAAAGAGCATGGTTTACATCATGAAAAAAATTGAACTGCACATCATTTAAACCTATTTGAATGTATATCAGTGGTCAAGCTGGTACAGGGAAAAGTTTTTTAATTAAAGTTTTGACCAGTTATCTACAGAAAACCACTGATTCACATCTATCTTGAGTTGTAACCGCTCCAGCTGGGTTAGCAGCACACAACATTAAACTTTAAAGGGACTACATTACATTGTTTACTGATGCTACCAGTTGAACATGAAAATAAGTTGGAATATGACAAGCTATCTGGAGAAGCTTGTTATGAAATTTCAAGAGTACTAAAGAAAAAGAAACATTGATGAGGAGAGCATGGTCTCAAACTTAATCCTTGCCTTTGTACATTTGAGAATGCAGCAGATTTTAAAAACGGATTATGATGTTTTAGTTGGAGAAAAACATGGAATTGTATTCAGCGACCTACTACAACTTACTCCTATAAAAGGGCAACCAGTTTTTAAAACACTTGTCCATGAAGACACTAAGAAATCTTTGGGACATATTGGAAATGTCAACATTTGGTCTCATTTTGAATATAAAGAACTTATTAATAACAGGCAACAAGCAAGTGATGAACATTATGGAAACATTTTTCCAGATATAAGAATTGGTGTTTTGACAAAACATGGTAAAGAAGCTTCTAATGTTACCAAGTGGGTCCCTCAGGGCTCGTGTTTGAGCCCCACCCTTTTTAACATTTATGTGACCCCCGTGGCTCAACTCATGAGGAACTTAGGGTTTAATCCCATATCATACGCAGATGATACCCAGCTCCTCCACACCTTTGATAAGAACAGACCAGACATACAACTCATCTTCTCCGAGGGCATGATGGCCATCGCTACCTGGATGCGGAATAACTTCCTCCAATTAAACAGAGAGAAATCTGAAATCATGCTGTTTGGAGGAGCTGCCATATGCTGGTCACCCAGCTGGTGGCCCGAGGAGCTGGGTAATGCCCCGTCGCCTAAGGAAGTGGTCAAGAACCTAGGTATCAGAATCGATCAGAACCTCACTCTAGACGCTCATGCCAACACCACTGCTGGCACTTGCTACTATATTGTAGGTCTACTTAGAAGGATCTTGCCCCTGCTACCCCCTTCCACTAATAAAAAAATGCTGATGCAAGCCCTGATACTAAGTAGACTGGACTATTGTAACGCTTTGCTTCTTTCGGCCAATGAAGCTTCCCTTAACAAGCTACAAGTAGTGCAGAACATGGCTGCTCGCCTTGTAGCAGGCGCCCCACCTAGAACCCCTTCTATTCCTCTTCTCAAAAAACTCCACTGGCTCCCCGTGAGAAAGCGGGTGATATTCAAGGTAGGCTGCACTGTCTTCAAGGCCCTAAACGACCTAGGCCCTTCCTATCTTTCTAATAAGCTAATCAAGTACACCCCCTCACAGATCAGATTCTAAACTCCTTCTATGCACCCCCAGAATTAAAAAAACACGCAGTGTTGACAAAGCTTTCACTCATCTTGCCCCTGCTTTTTGGAATGAGCTACCTCTTCAGCTTCGCAACTGTTCGAACTTCTCTCAGTTCAGGAAACTTCTTAAAACTCGTCTTTTCTAGCCCTCTGGTTTGGCTGTTAAGACTACCGTCCAAGCGCAGAGATACCCCCTTGGGGTGATTCAGCACTATATAAACCAATAAACTTCAACTTCAAACTTTATAAAGTTGCCTACTTACAAACATGTTTCCAAATGAAAATATTGGTCCTGAAATAATGTACAAAAAATTGGAGAAAAGAAGTCTATAATTTGCCTAATGCCAACACTGCAAGAGTGTTCGACATTCAATGAAGAACCTTTGAAGCTGGAAAAATAACAAATAATGAAAATGGAAGCCATTGATAAAATAGAACACGAAGGAATTACTATTATTCTCTCAGAAAAATTTAAATAAAAATTGGATTCTTTGGAAAAGTCTATATCTGTTTAGAAAAGATTTTATATGTATGTGAAAACTGTCGGGTAATTTTACGGTGTAATTTGGATGTAGAAAGAGGTTTAGTAAATGTAGCAATGGGAAAAGTTGTTGATTTTGTTAATTATCCGAACAGAGATGGAATTGAATTCGAATTTGATCAGATTGAAGAGGTAAGATAGATAGCGCGTTGCGCTGTTCATTTTTTGCTGGCCGAAGACTTGTATGTCCGTAGAAAACAGTTTCCTCTTACTTTAGCACATGCGGTGACCATTCATACATCTCTAGGTTTAAGTGAAGCCAGTGCTTTGGTAAACATTGGAAGTACAGTTTTTAAAAAAGGAATGGTATATGTTGCATTATCTTGAGTAAGAACATTATCTGGATTGTATTTGATTGATTTTGATGAGAAAAAGGTTAGTGCAGATGCAAATTGTGTAAGAGAGTATAATCGGTTAAGAAGACTATATGCTACCAAGTAAGGTGAATATTAAGCCTGGGCAAAGCACTACGCTACGCTCGCGTAGTTTGCGAAGTTTGCGCTACTTCGCACTACGCGAATTGCACGTAGCACAGTGCAAACACGCGTAGCATAGTGTTGCGTAGTGCAGCAGTCATTTTTTGCTTGCTCGCGGTCCTCATTGTCAAGTTGGCGGCCGCGAGCAAGCAAAATGACATCCCGGCGAGACTTTTTCCTCGTTCGCGATCAGCAACATCAAGTTGGCGATCGCGAGCGTGGAAAATAAACCTCCCGGCGAGATTCTCAACGCGAGGAGGTCAGGTTTCTCATTGCGAGTGGTCGAGAAACTACCAGTTCGCGATGAGAAAGCTGCCGCTCGAGTAAAAATCTACCCGAGCGGCAGAAAACTACAGCTCGCGCTGTGCAAGATGCTGTTTTCAATGATTGCACAGTGCCGGTTGCTTGTCCGCACTGTGCAATCATTGAAAACGACATCTTGCACAGTGCGAACAGGGTACTACGCAGTTCGCGAAGTGCTACGCATAGCTCGCGTAGTGCGAAGTGCACTTTGCGTAGCTTCGCGTAGTGCTACTTCACGAACTACGCCCAGGGTTAGTGAATATCCCATATATGAAAAACGTGTAGTATTTCCAAAATGAACATATGAGAAACACTCTAGTGAGGTTGGAAAGAAGAAAACAATTCAAGAGAATGATGAGACTGCAAAAAAAATGAAAATGGATAACGTTTATGGTAGTTCAGGATATCAGTTAGAAAATAGTTCAGGTATCAACTGCTATGCTAATGTAATTGTAAACGTCGTGTTTTGTCTAAAAAATCTTCATCAGCAGATTAAGAAAATTGAAAACAAAAATTAAAAATGTTGTGGCAAGTCAAGTGTCAATTTCAGGAAGAACTTTTAAAGCAGTGGCTATTATTTCACATGATGGACCTAGTACAACATCTGGACACTATACTGTGTATGTAATATGCAATAAAGGATGGACACATTGTAACAATGCCCATTTGGAATTCAAATGTCTGTTGCCTTACGAATTACCAAATTAACATCTGATATTTTTGGTGCCAAAGTTTTGAAAACATCATTAGGCCAATTGGGAAGATGTCAACATGAATTAAATTGGTTTTTTAGGATGCTTTCAAAGCAAATGATTTCGGAAACATCATTCGGCCTATTGGGATGATGTCAACAATTAGTGTTTGAATTATCGTTTCTCTTCTTTGATATTGCATTTAGAAAATTGTGTTTGAAAGAAGTAGTTCATATATTTGATCTTTGTATCATATGCAATGTTAATGAGAGTGTTTATTTTTGAAAATGTAAACAGATAGTTGAAGTTGTTATAAATATTTTGAAAACAGATTTGGTTCTTTTTTACAATCTTATTGATTGTATTTTTTGCCCGCTGTTATATCATGATCAACATTGAAATCACTGTGTTTGGTGAAATTCAATCGAATCTGAAAACAGCAAAAAAGAGAACCTGAATATGTTATGTAAACAGTAGTCCCCACGCGCAAGTACGATCCGTACCGCCCATCCGAATACACAACCGCATGTAAAAGGCCCCGTACGGAGCGAACGCTGTAGCACACATGTACACGGGTAAACTTGTGCCCGGATACGAGTCGTACAGCCCCCCCACCCCCTGCATATGTCAGCACCTTACCCCGTATGTCAGCACCGTACCCCCCCTCCGCACCGTACCCCAGTACTATACCCCAGCCCCGCACCTGTACGCCCCTCACACCAGGCCCGTCTCCCAGCCCCGCACCTGTACGCACCGTACCCCAGGCCCGTACCCCAGCCCCCCACCTGTACGCGCCACACCCCAGGCCCGTATCCCAGACCCGTACCTGTACGCACCGTACCCCAGGACCGTAGTGCCTGTACGCGCCGCACCCCAGGCCCGTACCCCAGCCCCGTACCTGTACGCACCGTACCCCAGGACCGTACCCCAGCCCTGTACCTGTACCCGCTGCACCCCAAGCCCGTACCCCAGCCCCGTACCTGTACGCACCGTACCCCAACACCGTACCCCAGCCCCCCACCTGTACGCACCGCACCCCAGGCCCATACCCCAGCCCCGTACCTGTACGCACCGTACCCCAACACCATACCCCAGCCCCGCACCTGTACGCACTGTACCCCAACACCGTACCCCAGCCCCACACCTGTACGTGCCGCACCTCAGGCCCGTCTCCCAGCCCCGTACCTGTACGCACCGTACCCCAGGCCCGTACCCCAGCCCCCCACCTGTACGCGCCGCACCCCAGGCCCGTATCCCAGCCCCGTACCTGTACGCACCGTACTCCAGGGCCATAGTGCCTGTACGCGCCGCACCCCAGGCCCGTACCCCAGCCCCGTACCTGTACGCACCGTACCCCAGGACCGTACCCCAGCCCCGCACCTGTACACGCCGCACCCCAGGCTCGTCTCCCAGCCCCGTACCTGTACGCACCGTACCCCAGGCCCGTACCCCAGCCCCCCACCTGTACGTGCCGCACCCCAGGCCCGTATCCCAGCCCCGTACCTGTACGCACCGTACCCCAGGACCGTAGTGCCTGTACGTGCCACACCCCAGGCCCGTACCCCAGCCCCGTACCTGTACGCACTGTACCCCAACACCGTACCCCAGCCCCCCACCTGTACGCACCGCACCCCAGGCCTGTACCCCAGCCCCATACCTGTACGCACCGTACCCCAACACCGTACCCTAGCCCCGCACCTGTACGCACCGTACCCCAACACCGTACCCCAGCCCCACACCTGTACGCGCTGCACCCCAGGCCCGTACCCCAGCCCCGTACCTGTACGCACCGTACCCCAACACCGTACCCCAGCACCCTCACCCAGCATTGCGTATGTATGGACCTTACCTACGCGAAAAAGACTCGTACAGAACCAGGACACTGTAAAACAGCACAAGGAGGGTCAATTCGACTCGCACAACACCACAAAACACATCTACATGACAAAATACATCTCAATGACTGACCTGGCACATCAAAACAGGCAAACAGAGGCCCTAAATCACAACCACCTCTTATAACACACCCACCACAAATTCAAACCCAGCCACACCCACAAATGGACCAATAAAAAGGGCCCACACACACAACCATGAGCCTCTGCAACAGACCCACTGCTGCCAGACCCCACAGACAAACAACTGCATCTTACTTACACCTTAACTACACCTTAACTTACACACCTTCACACAACCTCCTTCACAAACACCCCCTCTTCACACCCACACACCCACAACCATCCACACCCACACCCCACACCATGCCCACAGACAAGAATCCAAAGTTCACAAGGGTGGAGCTGGACCCCCTTGTCAACGAAGTCATCAGAGTCGAGCCACAGCTGTTTGGAACATTGGTCAGACAGACCAGTATAGCCCAAAAAACTAGCCTGTGGCAGAGGATCGTCGATAAGGTGAATGCTGTTGCGCCCATCTGAAGGAACAGGCATGAATGCCAAGCCAGGTGGTACGATCTGCGCAGGGCAGTCAAGCGGAAAATGAACGAGGAATACGCCCAGCGCAACATCACTGGAGGTGGACTGCCCTGCAGACCCGTACATTATCATCCCTGGGAGGAGAAGGTGATGGCCCTGCTTCCGCCGGTGGGAGTACACAGAGTCGAAGGAGTTCGAGAGCCTGGTGAGTACACAAACTACTTACGTAACATGGGGGAAATGGCATCCACACCCCAAATACACCAAATGCACGCAACTAGCCCCAAGCCCTCACCGGACACAACCACACTCAAAAACCACGCTCATGCCACTAACATGTCCATGCCCCATTCACTAAGCAAGGCCATGCCATGTCCCAGGCTACACGAACCACAAACCCAAGACTGGATGTCCAGGATGCTGGGAGGGTGGGCCTCACAAAACACATCGTGACACTCAGAAGCAGACACCAATGCCCTCAGCCCATATGGCCTAGGTACATACCCATGCAGCATGCCCAAGGCACAGGGACTGGCAAAGTACTGACAAGGTAGCTGACACTTGGCCCCACTGTATGCAGCACAAGGCCCTCCTGTGACCACTGTACACTCAAACACCAACTCCACTAGCTCAGATATCTAGCACAGGAACTCACACTCACTGTCATGCCAGCATGCACCATGAGGGGACAGACACATCACCTGGGAGACCCAATGACAAATCACACTACACACAACAGCAGGCCAGGTCACAACCCCCCCCCCCTTACACAAGCACACACCCCTGGGGCAGGCAACGGATTCATCCACTCTCACAATGGACATGTGACACAAGATCAATCCATAGCCAAATAAGCATTCTAGCCACAATTCTACAGGTTAAACACTCAGGAGAACATATCAATCTGTCCCCCGCAACATACCTATCCACAAGTGGACATTGAGAGGAATGCTAGGCACATCCAACTACCTGGAGGAACTGTGCCAACTTGAATATGTCTGAAACACGGATGTCGCAGGAAACAGCATTGACATTGTCTCTCTCTCACACACAGCGCAATGTCATGGATCTCCCCCCAACAATGGGGGGGAACAATCACAGTCCCAGGCTCGGCGTGAAGATGATCCCACCGGCAGCGACGACTCTCACCACTCTGTGGATGACCCCGACCAACCTGGCCCCTCTGGTGCCCAAGCCCCTGCAGCACCTGCTTCAGGTACATCTGTGCCAACCACCACCCCCATTCCTGCCACATCCCAGGAGACACCCAGGAGCCCTGCTCGCAATGAACAACACAGCCAGTCTGACCAGGAGGGACAAGGTTCTCCGGGTACCCAGGAGGAGGCAGGCAACCCCGCAAATGCCATCCCTCAGGGGTCCCGTAGACCCAATGTGCCCACAATGGCAGGCCAGGCTCGTGTGGGCAAGGGTGGTGGGAGTGGAGGCAGGCGGAGGCGCGAACCTGACTAGCCAGCTGAGGGAACCGGTATGTCACACATACGCCACATCCTGGACACATACCAGCGTGACACCAGGGGCATCAGCCGGGTAGTGGGGAGCCCGACAGAGATGAAGGGGACCCTCGACGAGATGAAGAACCTGCAGGCCGAGCAACACGCCAGTCAACAACAACACCAAGGACGGATGGAGGCAAGACTGGGTGAGCTCCTGGCGGTGCAAAGGGACATAAGCCATTCACTCCGTCAGATCGCCGACAACATGGGCAACCCTCCTGTGACACCAGGCGCAGACCAGCACCAGCCACAGGGAGGGAGGAGGAGGAGGAGGATTCGTCCGACGGAGCGTCCCAAACATCGTCAAGGCCTGCATCTGAGGGTCCCCGGAGGAAGGTGGGTCGTCCACGGAAAAGACCGTAAGAGGCAGCGGACCATCCACATCTCCCAGGTCACCTGGCCTGGCACCTGGCCCTCTGGCGCAACAGCAGCACCACATCCAATGACATTCTCTGCCACATGGACTTGCTGGTCACAGTCTGACCAATGATGACCAACACTGTGGTCTGGACTCTGATGACTTCTAATGCCAAAGATACCATCTCCCCTTGTGAACTTTGGATTCCATGCACCCGGTAGAGCACCTCATTTTATCTACCAAAACACGTACCCCACCGCAAATAAAAAGATTTATTTTGTATCATGAGATGTTGCAGTCATTTAGCATTAGTCCACAACATATGTGTGTGTAAATGTCAAACTATGCCTCAGTTTTCAACTAATTCCACCCATCCATACCCTTGGATCTGAGTCTGGTACAGGACACACATGGGTCACAATGTATCATTCAATGCAGACATGGAGCACAATACTCACCTGTGATGGCCTCAAGCTGCTGAGGGTGGGCTTGCAATTCTGTGCGGACAGACCTATATGGAAGAGTATCATTAAGGCATAGAGGTCATGGCTCAGTGGAGGTTCCCGGGGAGGGAGTACCAGGTATGTTTTCCCAGGTGGGAGAACTAAGTCCTGCATGCTGGAGTATGGTGGATGTGAAGAATGATGGCCAGGGCAAGGTTGGATGCACGGAGATGGCCCAACGGGGTCTCGGATGACAGTGGTACAAGGTTGGTTTTGGGTCGGGATTGTGGCCTGACTCCTGAGTGTGGGTGGGGAGTCTGAAGGTCATCCTGCAGCACACAGTGATCCATCGCAGCTATCTCTGCTGGACGGTGATGTGGCTGGGGCGCCGGATGTTGAAGCTGAGGTGTGCAGATGCACCCTGGATGTGTACTAGTTTCCCGGGAGTTTGGATGTACTAGCTCCGTAGAGGGCAGGGCAGTATTTGGCACGGATGTTGTCGTGGACCTGGGGGATGGTCTGTCTTTCCTTGGAGTGGATCTATCTGTGGATCATGTGCATGATGCAGAGGGTGTTGCAGCCTGAGGTACAGATGCCGGTGATTACCATGGCAAATGTGAGCGAGCAATACATGATGCACACCATCTTGTGTGCGTGCCCACTGGGTGCCTGTGCAGGGCTCTTGCGGGTGGAACACAAGCAGTTGACCCTGCTGTAAGGGGACAATCCGCAGATGATTACCTCAGTCCTGTACAAGTCCAGCCTCAGGTGGCTGATGTTCAGCCATCCATCAATGGATCTCATGCATTCTTGATTATTTGAACTGGCAATGTCGGCGTCTTTGGTGAGGGTGAGGAGCACCTGGCTGTCAATGGCATACGAGCTGATGATGAGGTGCTGTGCGCATGTGATGGTGGTGAGGGGGTTCCTGGACACATTGTAGATTGACACGCTGAGAGATGATACCTGTGCCATGTGCCAGATGACGACACCATACTACATGCAGAAGCCTTGAGTCCCACGCATATGGCCTTGCTGGGGTACAGAGCCGGTGGGGAGTAGGAGGGACATGACCTGGTTGGTGTAACAGGGCCTGGAAGGTGTGGCAGCACTGTGTAGGCAGTCGGAGTTGCACACTCATCATGCAAAGGTGTTGTGTGTGCGCTTAGTGTATGCCTGAGAGCAGCCAGTAGATATGCGCATGGACATTGCATGGAGGGTGGCTGCAACATCAGACTGTAGTGTGATGTGGGTCATGCAAGGACATGAGGGTCGTGCAATGTGCACGTTGCATGTGCAGACGGTCCAGCCTTTGGCACCGCGTGGCCGCAACAGTGCCACAGACAAGCTCATGCCAGCCAAATGAATGGGTGGGGAGAGGAAGGGAGGAGCATCTTTGAGGTGTGTGTGTTGCCAAATCCAGAAACTCTGTGTGCCCTTGCTGCAGGGGCTGCAGCAGCAGGCGGCATGTCCTGGAATATATGCCACAAGTTGCACACAAAGACAAGGATGTCAGAAAGGCCAACTGCAACAGGTGTATGTAAAGGAAGGAGTGTCCGGTTTTCAATGGCACACCCAGAGACAATGGATGCACAATCACCAAAGATGACTGACACCGGATCATGAAACTGAAGGCCGAGCTGCGCACAAGAAACACACCCTCAGCAGGTGTTGAGGGCCCGTACACAACCATGGACTTCATGCACAATAGAGATTCAAATCCATGAAGAACACCATGCATGTTGCTCATCTACACATTGACTCATATGCACAATCTTTGACAACTATTCCAGAGATGCCGCATGCACAGTGGCAAGAGACCTGCATTGACAGAGATGAGGCACCTTGGAGGGTGAGGAACACCTTTATTACTCAGGCTCACACCTATGGGAATGCATCAATATGAACAGACTCACAGCTCATTTGGCTGAACATGTGGGACCTACACTGGACACCCCTTCACAACACAGATGCTGTAAAGCCATTGAACTGGCACACAAGTGAAGGGGGTGAGCCAAACAACCCCTGCTGCACACGGAGAGGCTGCAATTCCCCATTGAGCCTCTTATGGGGATGTCCCACACTATGTCCACCCGTAGCTTCCCGTATGTTTCAGAAGGAAGTTTCACACACATTGATGCCTTCCTCACAATCCACAATCCCATTACAGATGACTGTCAAGTAGGGTGACTATCAATTCATGGGAGTCATGCTACATGTCAGGTGCCCCATGGTGAGTCGACATGTATGCATAGTGACAAAACATGCACAGGAGCAGTGCCCACACATTCCAAACAACTACCACACCCAAAAAGCCTTGTTGCAATCCTACCCAAAGGAGAATTTTCACCATGTCCGTGCATGTAACGCTGATTCAGCACACGTTGCAATACTCATGAGGAATAGCAGGAGCCCAACGATGCCACGAGCAGACAGCATGCGCAACTACCTGGGGATGACAGACACACAAGAAGTCACTGAAAAGATAGTCAACCGCCTGCATGGTCATTGACTCTACAGGAATAAGGTTGTCACCATGCTAGTTTTAAATTTACTGTCTCAGCCACAATGTGTGGAATGACATCATCACTCGAGTGACACATCAGAACACACCTCTAAGTCACTTAGCATACAGTCAGCTGGACACACACATCGCAACACATGCCACACAAGGCTAAAAGCGTGCACACTCAGACCCAGGGACTCACCATTATGAGAAGAAGTTGCGTATGAGCTGACTCTGGATGTCCTCCTCCTCATCCTCCACCTCCTCACTTGCCCCGTGACCAAGCCCTTCATCCTCCACGGGTGGATGTTCCTGCTCATCCGGAGTGGCACAGCTTTCTCCACTGCCATGTTGTGTAGCATGCAGCATACAATGAAGATTTTGCAGACCTTGACCGGTGCATATGGGAGGAATCCGCCTGTTTTGTGAAGGCACCGGAATCGGCTCTTCAGGAGGCCAAACGTCCTCTCAATCACTCGCCTGGTCTGCCCATGGGTGTTGTTGTAACGGTGATCTGCAGCTGTTCTGGGGTTGTGGAGAGGCGTCATCAGCCATGGCATGTTGGGATAGCCAGAGTCCCCTACATGGAAACATCATGTACAGAAGTGGGTCAGGAGATGCTGTAAGATACAAAGATACCGCTAAATACAGGACAAACAGAGTATACCCACCAACAAGACATGCTCGTTCGTTGTGCAGCCGCAGCATCATTTCTAGCACCCTGCTACGCCTCATGATGTAGGAATCGTGTGCTGACCCTGGAAAACGTGCACAGACATGGGAAATCAGCATGTTAGGTAGACACACCACAAGGGCATTAATGAAGTGATAATGTTTTCGGTTTCAATAGGCTACCTCCTGTGCCTGTGGTGGCACCAAAGCCACGTGTCCCATCAATGGACCCAATTACATGGGGCATCCCTCCCAGGGCATAGAACTCACCCTTGACACCTGTCAACTGCTCAGGAGTCGGAAAATGGATGAATTCAACCAGGTGCTCCAACATGGCTTCTAAAACATCATGCAGGACACGGCTGAACATGGTCTTGGACATGCCACCCACATCAGCTATGGTGAATTGAAACGTACCGGTGGCAAAAAAATGTAGGGCTGCCATCACCTTCATCTTGGGGGTCAGCGCAGTAGGATAACTGTGTCGCGGTTGGAGGTTTGGTGCCAGCCTGTTTGTCAGGTCCTCAATTAACTGCTGGGTGAATCTGTAACGGCGTATGCAGTCAAGTTTCCTCATGGCACCCAAGTCTGGCATTGGTCGGGGGAGAGGCGGTGCCCTGCAGAAATTTGGAAGGAATAACGAAGAGTGAGTACATCACAACACCAATGTCAATAAACTGAGCACATGTTCAACTGCTAATACACATCTGCGAAATACAGAGTCTGGTCTGTGCAATACATCCAGGACACGTATGCCAGCCAGATGAGACTGCTACGAAGAGCCAGCTATAACCGTTGATTGTCAAGTTCTACATTACATGCCCTGAAACAAGCTGTGGGCCAGTGTAAGTGAACAGCCAGAGACATCACAGGAGTGACATACATCCACATATCTGCATTTGAAGGATGTCATCTCATACAGACAGCTGGCGGCAAGCTAGACGCACAGGGCACATGTCATTAAAAATTAGCAGCTCACACACATTGTGATGAAGGGGTACACGTGAAAAAAGAAAACACAGACATGGAGACGACGCAGATATGTCCTCATGTCAAAAGAACATGTTCGAAGCATCCAGACACAAGTAACGTGTGAATCCACATGTGGCATGGTGTGTGTATATGTGTTCCATGGCCATCTACGCAAAGACACATGTTGGCTGCAGCAACAGCAGATGCAGTTGACGGAACACCAACAGCAAGCTCATGGGAACACATTACACACACGACATAGTCACATCGGGCCACGCTGGTAGTGAGATGTCAGGTGTCAGTGTCCCTGTGCCTGGCATCAGGGTACAGTTGCGGGTGTTGGTAACTGTGCCATACCAGTGATGCAGTGCTTGACACGTTTGTACTACATGCACATATGTGCAAAATGTGAAGGGGAAGTGTGCCACATAGTGCCCCATCACACATGCCATCTGTCCACAGGTCATCACACATCTATTGTGCAAAAACATGAGGAGAAATGTACCATATCACTGCCTGACACACATAGGTCCTGCACAAGAAGGACTGCACTGACAATGACTTGATGTTCAGCCTTGTGCGAGTGTGAGACCTCCATTCCTGTCTTGTGCACCTCCTATCACCAGTGGTAGATGTGAAACGCACCGTACACACGCTCTGAGGGCGTGTGTACGGTACGTATCACTATATTGGTGTTGGCGTAGGAGTACACGTGTGTGTAAGGACCGTATACACATACGTGTACAACCAGTGTGTACACGGATGTGTACTACGGTAGTACACGCACGTGTACACACTGGTTGTACACGTACGTGTAAGACCAGTGTGTACACGGACGTGTACGACCAGTGTGTACACGTACGTGTACGACCAGTGTGTACACGTATGTGTACGACCAGTATGTACACGGACGTGTACTACGGTAGTAGGGGTGGGCGGAATTTGCGGAATTGCGTTACGCAAATCTCCGCAAAACGGTAAAAAATCTCCGCGAACACGCAGAAATTCCGCGAACACGCGGAATTGCTTGTTCGCGATGGTTTTTTCCTGTTCACAATTGCTGTTTGCGTGCTCGGGGAGAAATATCTTGCGAACACGCATTTTGAGAACGCGAACAAGCAAAAAATTTCGCGAAATCGCGGAAAGCAGACATTTGAGCAATTTCGCGTTCTCCGCGGAACGCGAAATTCCGCAAATTCCGCAAATTCCGCGAGCGGAACGGAATTTACCGCCCAGGCCTATACGGTAGTACACGTCCGTGTACACACTGGTCGTACAGGTACGTGTACACACTGGTCGTACACGTACGTATACGACCAGTGTGTACACAGACGTGTACGACCAGTGTGTACACGGACGTGTATAGTACACGTCCGTGTACACACTGGTCGTACACGTCCGTTTACACACTGGTCGTACACGTATGTGTACACACTGGTCATACACGTACGTGTACGACCAGTGTGTACACGTACGTGTACGACCAGTGTGTACACGTACGTGTCAAACGCACTGTGCAACTGGTGCCGTAGGGGTACGTGTCAAACGCACCGTATCTGTGTGTGGATTGTAAAATTACATAGGGGACACATGAGGGACAAGTATTATGGCCTAAATGCATGCTGGTTGTTATCGAGATCGAGTTTCCAGTTCAAATTTTTTCATCAGGTGGCCAGCAAAAGTCGGTTGGAGACAATATACAATGTTGCAAAGTGGTTGTTGACTTGACATGATGCTCAAATTTTGAACCATGCAAAGGCACTCACTGGTGTATGTTTAAAGGGATTGGAGGAAACGTAGGATGCAAATGAGTCTGACCAATCACTCTGTACTCCTGTAAATGAAACAGCCCAGCAAGGCAGATATAAGGCAGCCAGAACCCATGAGAGGGCACTTGCCTGCACAACACGTCATTGGACACCACTGCTGCTGTCATTGCTTCCTCTGTCACCATGTCCAGGTCTGTGGAGAGGGCCCAGCCATTCACCCAGGAGGAGAATGAGGCGTTGCTGGACGTCATCCTCCCACAGTACCCCAGCCTGTATGGGAGACCAGGGGAGCAGGTGAGTTCTGACTCCACTAGCTTTGACTGTGCCCCTTTTTTGTGTCTGTCACTTCTGGCATTGCGTCCAGGTGTGACAGACATGCAATGTTGTTTAGAGTGGGTCCCAGGGGGGGAATGCCTTATGTCTCCCATGCAGAGCATGATGTAGTTCATGTCTGTATTCCTCACTTGCATTGTGCTTACTGTGACAATCACTGCATGGTGCATGGCACATTCAGCCTGGCTAATCCTCTTGGGCATTTTTGTTCTATAGTCATGATGTGATTCTGTGGTTCCCCCGGTGTGACAGGTGACTGTACCCACAGATGTGTGTGAGTTGAGTGGAGCTGTGGTGAGAGTGTCCAAATGATGTGTACGCCCCCTGGACATTGATGTGTGTGAATGTTCCTTGTCATGTGGGTGAGTGTCTATGTGGATTTTTGCACCACAGCTGCATGGAGGAGGCATATGCTCTACCCATTTGATGTGAGAAGGAAGCCATGCTGTGTGTCTGACGTGCTGAGCTAGCCCCACACCTGTGACACCCCCCAGGCAAGTGGCACATCTGCAGAGTGAGGTTTGTATCCGCTGTTGTCAATGGCAGGTGATTGATGTGTGCCTGTGTGTGTCTGTCTACTCTGCTGAGGTTGCGTCAGTGGCCTGGGGCATGTGACTGCTTTGAGGTGCTGTCCATCATCCTTGTGTTGCTTGTGATGCACAGTGTGTGCCATGATCAGTGAGTGTGTCGCACCCCTCATGCCACCTGTGTACTTTCAATGCCATGTAGTGCATTTGGGCTTCCCAAGAGGCTAATGTCCCTATGACAAAGGTGCTATTAGTTGGCTGCATACTATGCCCTGTTCAGAAAAGCAAAGATGTTCAAATGTGTGTCCCTGTGACATGGAGCAGGTGTAGTGATGTTGTCTCACTTTGTCATCCTCACAGGTAACCGCCTACGAGAAGGGGAGAATTTGGAAGCGGGCCGTCAGGGCCGTGATGTCGGTGGAGGGTTGGTGTCGGCGCCTACCCCAAGTGAGGAAACGCTGGCAGGACATTCGGTGCTGGACCAGGAGGATCACCCGGGTCCTGCTGGGGGACTCACCTCCACGCCCCAACAGCGGGCGTCGACGACTGACCCACCAGATGAAGCGTGTCCTGGCGGTGGTCTTCCCTGACATGGATAGGCGGTTACAGGAGAGACAGCAGCAAGGAGGAGGTAGGTACATGTGTGTTTGTTGTGTGTCACCAGCTTTTGGAAGTGCTCAGTCGCCTGGATACACTGCCAGGGTTTATATGTGCAGTGAATATCCTGTTCCCCCAAGTCAACCGGTGCTGTTCTTCCTCCCTTACCCTCCTTGACATGTGTTCCCTGGTCTGTGTGTAATCACTCTTGCACATGGTCATCTAGGCTGCCAGTTAATCCAAGTGCACAATGCTTGCTGCATCATGTGTGGGGGTGGTCTGTGACATGTGTTGGTACCTTGCCTGTGCCCTGTCCTGTTCAGTCATTTGGGGGTCCATAATTGTTGGCACTGATGCTGAGTCTCAACATAGGAGTGTGAGGCTTAAAATGAACAGACTTGCAGCATGCATGACCGATGTTGTGGCATCAGACATGATGTGCATGAGCGGGAGATATGCATAGTGCCGGGACGGCTGCTCCTGTTGCAGTCAGATCATTCCAGGACCATGGAGCAGTGTGCCCACTACAGTCCCCTGAGACACCTTTTCCTAGGAATCATGTGTGTCATCCAACACTGTGGACATTCTCGGTGTGTTCAGCATAGGTTTGCCTCTGTGGCATTGTTCCCTGGCCTCATTTGTATTTACGTAAAGTGTGCTACATGTGTCCACTGTACAGGGTGACCCCATTTGGCTTGTGCATACTCACACTGGCCAGTGCCTGTGTGTCTATGTACAACTATCTGATGATGGTTGTTTGTCACTAATATGTGTGGTCAGCCTCACGAGGTGATGTTGAGTACATTTAGGAGTTCTTGATGCACATTTTAGTAAACCCAGATTAAGAGGTGTAAGTACTTGCTCTGTCTCAATCACATTGTCTCAGGTAGGGGGGGTTTGTGCGGGCAAGGCCTACATGTCCAAACCTTATGTCTCCTTGCCAGGTCCGACCTGTGTGTGATAATTGTCTGGACAGACACTCAACATGCAGTGACCCAGTCATGTTGTACAGGGTTTAATGTTTGTGCTTTGCAGCATGTGTCAAAAGTTAAAAGACATGGTTCCTGCTCATCCATTTTTGGCAACGGTGTGTGGTCCAGATGCTACGTAGTTTGGTCTGTGTGTGCTGACATCTGTGTGGACAATCTTGGTTCCCATGAGGGTGTCTCCTCAGTGCAGGTGCTCCTTGTTCCGACACAATTGTAGGGCCATTAGCTAATGCATTGTCCTGTGTTTAAACATGTGTGCCACTCCACATGACAGGTAGTGGGTCAGATGTGTTGCCAAATGTGTCATGATGTTACGGGTGGCCATGTGACACGCTGGCACATTAAAAACGAAGGCACAGTTTAGAAAAATATTTGTTTAGAGATTATACATATACATGTTCCCACTGTGTGGTTGCATTTGGGTAAGTTCTTGGTTGTTGATGATACCAACTTACGAGTGTCAAGTCATCCAGACCACCATGGTGCCATATATATGTACTTACTGATACCCAATTTCTTCTTTACAGTGACTTATTTGATTTGGGCTGCCAGCTCATACAATGACTGTGTAAATGTAGTTTTCTGTGCACCTCCTTGTGTGACTTCTGTTATACAGGCACATGTGTGTTCTGATCAAAAAGTGGCACATTCACACATTCCAAACACGTCGATTGTGTAAAGTGTTGTGATTCCCAAGGGTTCACAATGTATTTATTTTGGCTTTCCTAACTACTCACTGGTCTCTGAGTGTGGGGACACCTTCAGCATCGGCGTCAGTTATTTGCCCTTGGGTGCACCAATACTGTTTCTTTCACAGTGAACAAGAGGTGGCATGCCTTCATAGTCTGGCTGTGCTCAACAATTCCCAGACACCATATCCTCTGTCTAATTGGATATCGAGTTATTAGCTGTTGTGTCCTGATATTCATTGTTTCCAAGGGGCATGATGGGTCAACCAACTGGGGAGTGCAGGGCTTACATATGTGCGGAGTATTGTAGATGTTACTCATGATGCTTTTCATGATATGCACTGTGACCTATTTTGTTTGGACGAATGTGTCATATGTATACAGGTGTCTGGTTATTTCCTGTCTCTTCACCTTGCCCACTGCATCGTCGGGGGACACCGAGGGAGACACCTGCACGGACGTGGAGGAGGGATCCAGCACCGGTGCCACCAGTGCTGGCGAGTCTGGCGCAGCAAGTGGCACGGAGGGTGAGGGGAGTCAGGCGGAGAACCTGTCTAGTACCAACACCGACTACGACGCTGACGGGTCCGAGGCTGAACTCCCAGAGGGGGCGGAGGCTGCTCCAACAGCTGGCAGCAGCACTACATCTATCACCGCCCCTCCATTCCCATCACCGCCCTCCCAGTTGCTCCGGTCCCTTCTGTCCGTGTAGGGCAACAACATGTCTCCTTTGTGCCAGGCACCGCACCCCCTGCCCCTGTCTCCCCTGCTGCCCTCACTGCCGAGTCTGTGGACATTCAGCGGCAGTTGCAGGTTGGCCAGACATCGCTGCTGAGTATCATCCATGGCCACACCAGACTGCTGACACAGATGGAGGGCATGTCATCAGCGATGTCTGACCAACGGATGTTGCTGAGGTCCATGGACTCGTCACTGATGGCAGCAGCGAGTCTTCTGCAGCGCTTCGTCCCCCCTACCCCTGCACCATCCACACTTCCCACTCCCATGCCTGTCCCAAGCACACCCAGACGTTCCCAGGCATGCACCCCACCAGACACAGGCAGCACACCAACACGGAAGGGCAAGTGCACACCTCCTGTCACGCACACTCAGGGGGAAGAAGGCACACCCACTGGGTCTGGGGCACACAGGCAGACACGCAGCCACAGTCGGAGTCCGCATTCCTCACTCCCCAGTCCCTCCAATGTCACTCCCCTCGGCTCCCCTGCCCCACAATCTGAGAAGGAGACCTACTTGGCTGTGCTGGGCCTCAGCCCCACTGGTTCACCAGCCCGCAAACGGGCAAGGCACTCCACGGGTAGGGGAGTTGAGTCCCCCCCCTGTCCACCACCTCCCCCAGTAGCGCTGCAACCCATCCCTCCGGCCCCCCCCCCTCCATGGGGCCTGTGATTTCTTCGGGTGCAGGGGAGATGCTGGACGAGCTTGCGGAAGTGTGCAGCGCCCTGCTAATCACCACCTTTGGCGCTGCCCCACCCCCTGTGGTGGAGTCGTCCGTCCCTGCACCCACAGCACCTACCCTTCCCCCTCCTGTCCCTGCGGTGCCTGGTCCTTCCCCACATGATGCCCCCCCCCAGTGGATGAACATGAAGTGTCTAATGTGCAGGCAAGCTAGGGGAGACACGTGGCCATGTGTCCCCACCCAGGACTTCGCATCTGGACTGGCCTATGGCCTTTGTAAATAGTGTCCTTTAATACGTTTTAATTTAATGCTGAATAAAGCATTTTGTTTTTCCTTTGCACACTATTGCTTTTCTGGTATTGATGTTGGTGCTGATGCTCCCTGAGTTGGGGTGGTGATAATGTGTTAGGTGTCTGGGAAATGTTGTAGTCTGCTGCTCATGGGGTGGACCCTGGTATCTGCGTCCCATCACAAGGTCTCTGCAAAGAAGATTTGGTCATGTATGCTCTTTGTGTTTGGAGACATTGTCCCAAGGAGTGTTCCTTCCTCTGTGGCACCTGACATCTTCCCTGCAGGGAGTTGCACAATTGTTGTGCTGACCTGTGTCTACATTTCCTTGGTGGGTGATGGATCCCTTCAACTATGGCCATGCCTGCTGAGCAATGTCTCCGCCTGCATCGTCTGTGCCATCCTTGGTAGTCACTGTACTTGTGTATAGAGTATGTTGCCATGCCTTCATGTAGAAATGGTCCCTTTTACACACTATGCATGTGTGTACTCCCTGCATAGCACACATGTTACTTGTTCTTCAGGGTATTTGGGCACCTGACTCACAATTGTGGGCATTGTATCTGTGGGAACTCCACCCTATTCCTTCTATGGGAGACAAAAACTTGGTGGCTGTCCCAGCACCTGTACATTCCTATCACTCCTGGAATGTGCGTGACAGTGTGTGTTCCCTTTGGCTCTTTTAGTTTAGTAGACTTTAACATGACTATACAGTCTTGTGGCATGATCTCAGTGTGTGTATTGTGCTGCATCCGCCAGGGGTGGGTATGCATGTGTCATTTGTCATCACACACACATGCGGTGTGTCATGCAGTGGGGGAAGGACATCCATCCTCATGGGAGTGGGACACTGGTGTCAGTGATGTGTTGTTATGGCACTCTCAACATAGTCGCACATTGTGGATGCGTTCATACACCCATGGAGTTGTGGTCATCTGAGGATGATGTACACACCCCCATGTCTCGTTCCACTGCTGGTATTCCTCTGCACCCACCCCCACATATCTCTGTCCACTGCTGGGAGTGATATGCACCCACCTCTCATATGTCTGGGCACTGCTGGGAGTGATAGGCACCCACCCCTCATATGTCTGGGCACTGCTGGGGGTGATATGCACCCACCCCTCATATGTGTCTGTCCACTGCTGGTATTCCTCTGCACCCACCCCCAAGTCTCTGTCCACTGCTGGGAGTGATAGGCACCCGCCCCTCATATGTCTGGGCACTGCTGGGAGTGATATGCACCCACCCCTCATATGTCTCTGTCCACTGCAGGTATTCCTCTGCACCCACCCCCATGTCTCTGTCCACTGCTGGGAGTGATAGGCACCCACCCCTCATATGTCTGTCCACTGCTGGGAGTGATAGGCACCCACCCCTCATATGTCTGGGCACTGCTGGGAGTGATATGCACCCACCCCTCATATGTCTGGGCACTGCTGGGAGTGATAGGCACCCACCCCTCACATATCTCTGTCCACTGCTGGGAGTGATATGCACCCACCCCTCATATGTCTCTGTCCACTGCTGGTATTCCTCTGCACCCACCCCCATGTCTCTGTCCACTGCTGGGAGTGATAGGCACCCACCCCTCACATATCTCTGTCCACTGTTGGGAGTGATAGGCACCCACCGCTCACATATCACATATCTGTGTCCACTGCTGGGAGTGACAGGCACCCACCCCTCACATATCTCTGTCCACTGCTGGGAGTGATATGCACCCACCCCTCATATGTCTGGGCACTGCTGGGAGTGATAGGCACCCACCCCTCATATGTCAGGGCACTGCTGGGAGTGATAGGCACCCACCCCTCACATATCTCTGTCCACTGCTGGGAGTGATATGCACCCACCCCTCATATGTCTGGGCACTGCTGGGAGTGATAGGCACCCACCCCTCATTATCTCTGTCCACTGCTGGTATTCCTCTGCACCCACCCCCATGTCTCTGTCCACTGCTGGGAGTGATATGCACCCACCCCTCACATGTCCACTGATGTGAATCCTAGGCAGACACCCACCCACCCGCCTGCACCCTTGGTGCAGTACACTGCTCTCCTGGGCATACACCCCCCCAATACACTGGTTAGATGCTGCACCAGGCCCTATGACAACATTCATGGCGTGTGTACGCCTTGTATCACTGATGTACTGGTGCCCTAGGGGTACGCGTGATGCAGTCCGTACCCACGCTCTGAGAGCGTGGGTACGGTCCGTACCCCTACATCACCACAACTATGGTGGTACGGGCCATACCCACGCTCTGAGGGCGTGTGTACGGCCCCTACCACTATTGTTGGGGTGACATAGGGGTACGGCCCGTACCCACGCTCTCAGAGCGTGTGTACGGTCCGTACCCCTACATCACCACAATTATGGTGGTACTGGCCGTACCCATGCTCTGAGGGCATGTGTACGGCCCGTACCACTATTGTTGGGGTGACGTAGGGGTACGGCCCGTACCCACGCTCTCAGAGCGTGTGTACGGTCCGTACCCCTACATCACCACAACTATGGTGGTACGGCCCGTACACACGCTCTGAGGGCGTGGGTATGGGCCGTACCCTTACGTCACCCCAACTATAGTGGTACAGGCCGTACACACGCCCTCAGAGCGTGGGTACGGCCCGTACCACCATAGTTGTGGTGATGTAGGGGTACGGACCGTAAACACGCTCTGAGAGCGTGGGTACGTGCCGTACCACGCGTACCCCTACGTCACCCCAACTATCGTGGTACGGGCCGTACCCACGCTCTGAGGTTGTGGGTACGGGCCGTACCACCATTGTTGGGGTGACAAAGGGGTACGGCCCGTACCCACGCTCTGAGGGCGTGTGTACGGGCCGTACCACCATTCTTGGTGTGACGTAGGGGTACGGCCCGTACCCACGCTCTGAGGGTGTGGGTACGGACCGTACCACCATTGTTGGGGTGACGTAGGGGTACGCGTGGTACGACCTGTACCCATGCTCTGAGGGCATGGGTACGGGCCGTACCATCATTGTTGGGGTGACGTTGGGGTACGGGCCGATCCCACGCTCTGAGGGCGTGGGTACGGGTTGTACCACCATTTATGTGGTGACGGGACGCGTCCACGTCCACTTCCGTTGTGGCGGGGCACAGGCCTTGGTGAACACACCCCCCGAAGTGACCAGACCCTGGAGATGCTGTATGTACATGATATATGTGTCATGATTTGGGTAGGGGTTAAGTTGCATGCCCCTCGCCCCCCCTTTGACCATGGGTGTTGTTCTGACCTTCTGCGGCGTCTGCGTCGGTTTCTGTGGACCAGGTCGTAGGCTAGGAGGGCCGGGATTACACGTAGGATGGGGTCCATGGCTGTCCATCGCGTACAGGTGCTCCTTCTTCGCGTCGTCCTCAATTTCCCGGGAGTTTTTGGCTGCCGTAAAATATTAGCCGTGCGGAGTGACGTAGGCACGAATCGTACTTGCTGGTCCGTGAAACGCTGCCTGACTCCGTCCGGACGTCACGTGCGCGATGTCCGGGATCGGAATTGTGGGTATTTTTTAGCCGCACGTAGTTTTGTACGAATCGTACGGAAATGGTATTTCTGTACGAATCGTACTTGCTGGTTTGTAAGGAGGATTTCCCGGGTACGAGTCGTACGGAGAAAATGCTCCGTACGACCATTCGTACCCGGGTTTTACAGGATCGGAATCGGCACCTTAATATTAAAAATAAAAACAATGTATTATAAAGTTACATACATATGACAAATACATACAAATATTATATTAAATAAAATTAAGAATAATTTTGAAGCAAATAAAGATTTTTTATTATACAATATTTTTTTTAATGATTAATTATTTGATTTCCTATCCTATAACACCACAAAATTCTCAACCCACATCTAAATTTAAAGAAAATGTACTTCCATGATTAACATAATTAATTAGTATTAAAGAAATATTATTATTTAAACAACTAATTAAAACTCATAAACATTTATTAACTTCCCAGACTATACGCCTCTAACCCACACAACCCACTGCTAACAATAAACTGTAAAAACATCAATTACAAAATTAACAATTAAAAACCGAATTGTATTTAACAACTAGTTATAAAGTAAGTAAAATTAATTTACTGCCCACCCTTTACCCCTATAAAAGTAAAACCAACACACAAAAAGCTAACAATTACTCTAATTAAATATCAATTATTATTAATTAATTAAAAATAAATTACTCCCCACCTTTAACCCCTATAAGTCCCACAACCTGCACCTAAAATTAATTACTCAATTACCATATTTAATTTTCAATTAATTAATTATTATTAGTTAACAACTAATATTAATCAATTAAACATAAATTACTTCCCACCCTTTACCCCTATAAACCCTTAACCCGTACCTAAAATTAAGGAAACAATTTACATATTTAATTTAGAATCAATTAATTATTATTAATTAACCACCAAATATCAAATAATTAAAAATAAATTACTTCCCACCTTTTACCCCTATGCACCTCACATCCCGCACTTAAAAATAATTGCACAATTACCATGATTAATTACCAATTAATTAATAATATTAATTAACAATCAATTAGTAATTTATATTTAGTTACAAATAAATTACTTCTCACAATTAGCACTATAAAATCTCAATTAAATAAATATTAAATTACTTCCCACCCTATTCCCCTATAAACCCACAACCCACTATGGTACTAAAAAACGCAAAATATTATTAAAATAAAATTGATAACTACTGAAAATGTAACACATACATTAAAAAACATAAACAATACTTATACAAAAAACATAAATCACATACATTTCAGTTATGTAATATACATAAGACTAATTAAAAAAATTATATTTTAAACAAATATGGGGCCCATTAGGATGATGGGCGGATCGCCCCTGCCAGGCTGGTGGTAGTCACCGCTGGCCGGGCTGATGAATATAGGCCCCAGCTAGGCCCGCAGAGTACAAGGGTTGGCTCTCCTGTAATGGAAACTAGAAGGAAGTTGGCACGGAAACTGCAAAGTACAAAGACAGAGTTTATTAACCCTTAAGGGTGGTCCTACAACCTATACAACACTCTTCTGTATTGCATAGAGTAGCACAAAGAACTTGCGTACACGGTCCCCTTTTATACACAACAGAGGGGCTCATAAGTGGGTGGATACAACATGAAGCAAAGAATATTGCCTTTTATGGACATTTTCGATACAGAATCAATATGTGGGCGGAGTTAACACACTCCTTAAGCCCGCGAAACATGGTCAAGCAAAGACTAACTGATAACATATGTGGTCAAGTCTGGGCATGCGCCAGACGGACAAAGGAGCTATTTATAGACTGTTACTAGGCAGATAACAAGAGCAACTGACACGAAGATAGGACTCTTCTCGTGCTGAGCACGTGGAGACATGACAATACAAAATGGAGTTCAAACATTAGTCAACATAAGGGAAGAAACTCGGTCCTAAAGGGGAATTCATGTCTTTAGTGAATGCTTAATCACATCGCTGTTTCAATTTTCAACAGACGACCCTTTCAGCATTTATTGAAGACATTCGGCTTATTAGAATAATCATCATATATGTCAATTTTCATCATTTCTTCTATTTCTTTAGTTAAATGTTTTTGATAGGTGACATTGGCAATAGCTTTCTTATCAGGAATACAGAAGGACACACATAGGGAACAGAGTAAAGGACCACATTGGACACAAATGCAACAAGAAAACAGAATTGCTACGATAATACAGAGACCAGTTAAAACCTTCCACCCCCATGTGGTAATCAATGCCCAAAACCATCCAGAAAAGGTCCAAGTGCCATTTTCTGTATGGATTTCAGCTGCAATTTTATGTAATTTATTGATAGCATTAAAGACTGATGGTGTGTGGTCAGGAATAAACACACAACAACTACTTCCGATAATTTTACATGCTCCGCCTCGGTCAGCTAACATAACATCTAACACCATACGATTCTGTAATGCAACAATTCTAGTAATTTGTAATTCTTCCGTAAGATTCCCAAGAGCAGCAGCGGTTTGATTTGTCACAGCCTCTACAACTCTTGTCAATCTTCGAACTTTCCTACTATTTAGGGCAGCTCCAACAAAGAAAAATAATCCTAAATTAAAGTCAATATACTGCTGCAAGCTAGTATCAGTTTGGTCAACGTCATCAATAGATAGAGTACGTTTATACCTATTTACAGTCACATTATTCAACAACTTCAAATCTTTATGATAGGATGCAGGTGCCAAGAATACAGGGGGTAATAGAAATGCTACATAACATACTCCGGACCAACCGGCTGGCAAACGATAATAACCCTTATTCCCACATACAAAGTATGTGTTATGGGAAGCCAAGAAGGTACAATTATTCAACCCGTCAATGTTCAGGATAGTGATACAGTCACTAACACCAACAGGAATATAACCCACACTCTGGACGCACAGGTCCGCTTGTGCTTGCGCTACTTGAATCACGAATCGGTCCTTCCCCACAGTGTCTCTAGTGTTCGTGAAAATGTAGGGGATCGATTCATTGTCTGGTCGATACTCTTCCCATTCCCATATTGTCCCATTCGCTTGTGGATAACCATCTTTATCTTGGTGACATTCCCTATTAAGTCTAAAGAGTAACCGTCCCACGGTAGGTTTCCGTGTAGCAAAAAGCAGAGTGTACCATGCTCTACAAGAGCCATTATGAGAAAAGGGAAGAGGTATGAATGGCGTTCCTCCTTTCTTCTGATGAGCTGGCATCATACCACATATCCAACAATTCGTAGCATTTGTAGCAACATGGGTATGATGCAACATCTGGATGATAGTGTTATTCAAATAAGACTGACGGTGCTTCAATTCTTGATACGGAAGGGTATAAAAGTAGTGCTCCTCAGGCACTGGGGTGGTCAAAACAAGCAACTCACGGGCAGGAGTCACATCCTCAACAAACCATGTGGTTATACCTACAATAGCCACAATGATAATAAAGCTTGTCACACAAAGAATCTTCTTCTTCTTCTCCATCTTATAGTAAGGGGTCAATATCTTCCTGAAACTAAAAAGGTTGTCAGAACTCTTCCCCTTAGGCAGCCGTTGATTTCTTCACCAGCGGGCCAAGACGGGTGTCGCTACACTAAGGCAGGGCTGATCCCCCCCCTTGCCTCATTGGCTCTCCGTTTCACTAACCTAAGGGCCGTTCTGACAATTTGTCCCGATACTGAAGAATTCACTTCCTTGGTCTGAGATGATATCGCCTTACTTCTGGAATCGTTTGGTCCGAGAAGAGCTCCTCGCTGTCGTTCGGTTCCACAACACGGCCTTTCTGGGTAGTCAGGATCTCTCGATGGTCGGTCAACACAGCCGGCTCCACCAAACCTGGCGGCACTTTCCGACAGTGCGTGGAATGAATCCAGTTCTTTCGATTGGAGACTCGCACCGCTGTTCTTGTCGCCAACAACACCTGCTCAGGACCCGACCACCTCGGCTCCAGACTGTTTGTCCTCTCAAACGCTTTGATTAGGACATAATCTCCAGGTCGAAGGGAATGGCCTTCACCAGTGGATCGGTCAGGGAGCGCTTCTCGGACCTGTTGATGAATAGAAACCAAGTTATCAGTCAACTGTGCCAAGTAATCACTCATCATTATACAAGGTATGTCATACACTAATTTTGGTCTTGGTGTACCCCAAATATTCATTGGGCGTCCGAACACGATCTCATACGGCGTGAGACCGGTTCGAGAATGCGGTATCGATTTGATTGACAATAATGCCAGCGGTAAAGCATCTGGCCAAGTCAAAGAAGTCGAAGCTTGGATCTTCGCGATCTTAAGTTTCAAAGTGCCATTGTACTTCTCAACGAATCCCGCAGACTGAGGGTGAAACACTGCATGAAATTTCTGGGAAACTCCCAGTCCTTTCAGCACATACTTAATAACGTCTGCTATAAAATGGGGTCCGTTATCACTCCACAACAGTCTGCAAACGCCATATCGAGGGAAAAACTCCTTCAATAGCATCTTGGCTGTAGTCATTGCAGTATTGTCTTTCGTAGGGTAGGCCTCAACCCATTTGCTGAAGGCACAAACCACTACTAGAACATACTTCAGATTGTTACAGCGTTCAAACTGAATGTAATCCATCTACAATACCTCAAAAGGTGCAGTGGGTGTTACAAACCCTCCTGCTGGAGTTCGTGTCCCTTTTCCAGGGTTGTACTTCAGACAAATCATACAAGTCTGTACCACCCTCTTTGCCGTACTAGCAATCTCTGGATGCTCCCAGACTTGAGTAAGCAATTTTACAATTGCGGAAGCTCCAACATGTGCTAGCCCATGTGCCATCTGAACCATAGGTTGTACAAAAGCTGTGGGTAACTTCCATCTATCCATCTGCTTATTTCTCCAACAACCTTCATCATCCAATTCTCCATCATTAGACCATTGCTCCCGTTCCTTATCGGAAGCGGTCCTCTGTATTTCCAGCACTTCTCTCCTTGCATCGTGCCATCTTTCTGCCTGCGACTTCACAACGTACATTGCAGTAGCACCAGGCTGCATCGCAGTCTCTCGTGCCACCCGGTCTGCAAAAGCGTTCCCTTCTCCAACTTTATCAACCACTTTCTTGTGGGCACTGCATTTAATTATAGCAATCTTCTTTGGATATGTTAATGCAGTCAAAAGGTTGTGAACTAACACTCCATGCATTATCTGTGCTCCATGTGACGTTAGAAACCCTCTCTCCTTCCAGAGTAGGCCGAAATCGTGCGCTACTCCGAAGGCATAGCGGCTATCTGTATAAACATTCACACACAATCCTGTACTGAGCTCACATGCTCGTGTTAATGCTATCAGTTCCGCTGCTTGAGCTGATTTCTGTGGTATGCGTGCTGTCTCCACTATTGTTTGCAGTGTGGTAATTGCATACGCTGCTGAAGTCGTACCATCTGGTAGCTTCAGGCATGATCCATCCACCCACAGTTCTCCATCTACATCTGAAAAGGGCGTATCCTGGAGATCAATTCGACCCTTTGTCTGTTCCTCAGTCACAAGAATACAGTCGTGTGCTTTTTGTGCTTCAGACTGAGTTTCCGGGAACGGCAACAATGTGGCCGGATTTAACGTTACACACCTCTTTAACGTAATATGAGGAGCCAAAAGTGTCAACTCATATCCCGTTAAACGAGCACTGGTCAAATGCTGCGTCTTTGTCTGATTAAGCAGGGCATCAACAGCATGGGGGACTAATACCAACAGTTTGTGAGATAACACAATTCCCTCACTTTGGCGTATTGACACAGCTGTCGCCGCGACCGATCGAAAACAACCAGGCAATGCTCGGGCAACAGGATCAAGTACGGCCGAAAAATATGCACAAGGGCGCTGCTTGTCGCCGTGCATCTGCACTAAAACTGATAATGCACATCCATCTTTCTCATGCACATACAGTGAAAAGGGCTTCGTATAATCAGGAGTACCTAACACTGGTGCTGAACAGAGGGCCTGTCGCAATTGCTGAAAGGCAATTTCACACTCATTTGACCAGGGAAGAGGAATCGGTGTGTCCTTTGTCAAAAGGGCTAACAATGGTTTAGCTATGTGTGAAAATCCTAATATCCATTGCCTACAAAAAGAAACAAGACCCAAAAATGCACGCACGTCCTTCTGTGTGGAAGGCACTGGCGTGTCCAAAATTGCTTGAATACGATCTGGTGTGAGTGCACGCCCCTCCTTAGACAAAAGGTGACCCAAATAAGTCACCTTTGGTCTACAGAATTGCAATTTCTTCCTCGACACTTTGTGATTGTGAGATGCCAAAAAGGAAAGCAAGGATAACGTACTCTTCTCACACAGCTCAGGAGTGTCAGCCGCCAACAAGATGTCATCAACATATTGTATAAGGGCGACACCCTCGGGCAGAACAAAGGAATCCAATTGCCTTTTCAATGCTTGACTGTAAATGCTAGGGCTTTCTGTGTAGCCCTGAGGGACTCTGCAAAATCGATAAGATTTATTATTCAAAGTAAAGCCAAAGAGGTATCGGCTATCAGGATGAATAGGGATTGAAAAGAAGGCATTTTTCAAATCAATAACTGAAAACGTGGTCGCCTTCGGCGGGACCAAAGTGAGCAACGTTGTGATATCCGAAACCACTGGATACTGAGGTATCACAATCTTGTTCACTTCCCTTAAATCAATGATAAACCGATAAACTTTGGCATCCATATCTTTCTTCAAGATGGGTAAAATAGGACTGTTACAAACATTATAGGGAACTTCTTCCACTACCCCCACCTTAATCAAATCCTGCACAATCTGAGTGAGTGCCTCCTCCCCCTCCTGGGAAATGTCATACTGAGGGAGGCGCGGTAACACCGCACCCTCCTGGACACTAATATGGACAGGTGGAATCACCATCTGTCCCACATCGGTATCTGAAGTAGCCCACAAAGAATGAGGGAGAGAAGCTAACACAGTATCCTCCACGACCACACACATCCGGTCCGTCATCGGGTGATTATCATTCAATATCACACGTACTCCAGCGGGGGAGCAGCGGATCGTAGCTCTGAAGTGCTTAAGCATATCAAGACCCATAATGTTGTCAGGCGTGTTCGGGGCAAGCAAAAACGGACAGGGTACAGAAAAGGGATCAACATGGAATGCAAGGGGTCGGGAAAGAGGGCTTCGAGAGAGTGTACCATCAAACCCTACCGATGTAACCATTAAGCCAGATGGGGGAGCCCTCGGAACCAATTGTTTGGACAGCGCACTGCGGGTCGCTCCTGTATCAACTAGGAACCGATCAGTAGAACCCAAAACCTTTGCTGAAACATAAGGACCCTTCTGATCAACCGGCACTTCAACTGATTCCAACCCCCATCCAACGCATTCCTATGCATGCTGCGAATCATGGTACCCAGAGCGGTCAGTCCCTGACATTTGATACTGGTGCTGTCGATCAAATACATTGGGTCTATCTCGCTCCTGCGCGGTAGGTTCAAACCGAGCACGATCATTAGAATTTCCTCTGAAATTCGAAAAGCCCCCTCTACCTCTCTGTGGTCCTTGACCACGTCCCTGACGAGATGCATACAACGCCGGGCAATACCTGGCCCAATGACCCGACTGTTTACAATACGCACATTGATTCCTATTTACATCTGACCGACCTGAAGGGGGACCATAGAATCCTCCCCTACCTCTGTCGACACCCCGACGAGGCGGACCATACACTTGCGCTAACATCACCTTTGTTTTCAAATCTTTCGATCTCTTCTCCTCCTGCCCCTTCGCTTCTTGTTCCTGACGCTCATAATACTGAGCCATAGTCAGGAGGGATGCCGGAGACGAAGCGGACCAGGAACTTTCACTCGCTTTTAAACGAGCTGCTATTCCCGGTAATAAATTCGCCACATATTTATCCACAAAAAGATGGCGACCCGTATCATATGTAAGTGACTGACCACTGAAATCATGAAATGTCTCCTCAAAACGCGTAAAGAAATCTGAGACTGATTCATCAACCTTCTGTTTACACGATGCTAACATATTCCAGTCAATCTTTTTAGGGGGGAATAATTGTTTTCAACTTGGTCAAAATAGCAGCGGGGAGATCTAAAATAATCTGAGGCGGTTTTTGCGCGGGTTTCCTCTCCCTATCCTCATCCTCAATCTCAGACCACTTGGCCTTAAAAGTGGCTTGATCATCCACCTTCCGCACAGATCGCCACATATCCGGTGGTAGGATAAGCCCAAAGAACAAATCTATATCTGCTAAGGTCATAGTACAAGAATTCAAGGCCCCTTCGACTTCTTCGTAAAAGGCCGCTGGATTCTTGCGGGGGTCAGGCAATGCATTCTTTAATGCCATAACATCAGCCCTATGCCAGGGAGTATAAACCCAATTATACACAAAATATCCCTTAGCATCGGTGGAAGTAATATCCGAACTAGTTCCCGCTCCTTTAGGAGGAACATACAAAGGTGCCGCCTCTCGCATTGGTTTAGCATGCACTAGTTCGCTCTTATCTGAGTGGGAGGTAGATGATTGGTCGCCGCCGATACGTGGATCCGACTGCTCCTCCTCCCCGGCTTTTAGGCGCGCTCTCTCTTTAAGGGCACTCGCCGCGTCCCGTAATGCAAACAGCCGTCGAGCCGCATCAGGGGCCTTAGAGGGAGAAAAGACACCGTTACGTAATGCTTTAGCATCTAATACCACATCATCAGGCTCAAAAACGTCTGAATATTTCCGAAAGACAGTAATCACTTCCTCAGAAAAGTGTCCCAAAAAATACAACTTCTCTCTATCCTGCCACTTTTCCCAAGAGTCCAACAATTCAGTAAGGGATAGCTTGCCCTTAAGTGCACGAAAGGAAACTTGCCGAAGCTCACCCATTCGGTCAACTGATAACATGGACCGCGTGTCTACCTTACCCGCAACCAATCCAGAATCCTGTGATCTCGTAGCAGACGCGCCAACATAAGGAGGCGGAGAACGATCTAATAAATAAAAATCATCTTCAAGATTAGTAAGGACAGGAAAAAGTGGCTGACGGACAGCATATTGACCCGAGACTTGCAACCTACGCTCTTTCTCTTGTCTCTCCGTCAGTTCTCTTTCTTCCCGACGCTTCGCTTCCTGCGCTCGCACATGATCATTCTTCCGTTGCTCTTTATCAAACAGCGCTTTCTCACGCTTCTCTCGCTCACGCACTTCCTTCACCCACAACCGTACACACTCAAACATATCCTGACGAGCACGCCGTTTACACATACACTGTTCCACATACTCAATCTTACGCATATCAAATGATCCATACAAAGGCCAACGCAACTCAGGATCCTTTTTGGTGTATTTCCTCCATACTGTGCTGTACATTAAAGAAGAAAGACCATGCTTCACATACATATCCCTATTAGGAGTCCCCTCTGGGGGAGCTGGAGCAGATTACTCGAGGTTTAACCGGTTTCCAAAGCAGCAGCACCACTTACGGAGTGCTCTAAAAGCAGGCATGCTCAAAAATAATGCAAAATATGCAGTATTATCAAAAAAATGGCACTTAAACTTTGCGCCGTTCAAATTTACACAGCTCCGGAGAAATATCTCCACATTACCTGCCTATATGTGTTGCAACGCATATATTCTCACAGTAATCAATACAAGATATGACCGGTCATCACAAATCAAACTCAAATGGCCAACCCAGGCTTCAAAACTCGGAGCAAGTACCGTACAACGGTTCTTACCAATCAAGAGTATCCAGATTCCAACTGCCAAGTTCCAAAATTCGCCCAAACGGCTGTCACGGCAAAACCGACAGAAGAGGTCTCAGTCGAGGACCGGCGCCACCCAGATGGTCAGTTCGGAAGGGAAGGAAGAAAAACCTCGGGATGCCAGGACTAAAATGCCTCTGGCAGTGATCACATCCCCGGCCAAATTCCTCACCTTCGTCACGACCAGTCCTTCGAGCATCCGAGTCGCCGATGTGTCCCACGTGACGGGCGCCAATTGATGAATATAGGCCCCAGCTAGGCCCGCAGAGTACAAGGGTTCGCTCTCCTGTAATGGAAACTAGAAGGAAGTTGGCACGGAAACTGCAAAGTACAAAGACAGAGTTTATTAACCCTTAAGGGTGGTCCTACAACCTATACAACACTCTTCAGTATTGCATAGAGTAGCACAAAAAACTTGCGTACACGGTCCCCTTTTATACACAACAGAGGGGCTCATAAGTGGGTGGATACAACATGAAGCAAAGAATATTGCCTTTTATGGACATTTTCGATACAGAATCAATATGTGGGCGGAGTTAACACACTCCTTAAGCCCGCGAAACATGGTCAAGCAAAGACTAACTGATAACATATGTGGTCAAGTCTGGGCATGCGCCAGACGGACAAAGGAGCTATTTATAGACTGTTACTAGGCAGATAACAAGAGCAACTGACACGAAGATAGGACTCTTCTCGTGCTGAGCACGTGGAGACATGACAATACAAAATGGAGTTCAAACATTAGTCAACATAAGGGAAGAAACTCGGTCCTAAAGGGGAATTCATGTCTTTAGTGAATGCTTAATCACATCGCTGTTTCAATTTTCAACAGGGCGGGGGCGATCTGCACGCCATCCACACCTCAAAGACCCCCCGCCATATTAGGATGGCTGGGGGGTCCACGGCGGATGGAAAGACCGTCTTCCCTTTTCTGACGGTCGACTTGTCGTCCGGGCAGAAAACATGGTTAACATGGTGGCGGTGTCTGCAAGACACCGCCATCCATATAATGATTATGGCGGAGATCAGCCTGTTCATGGCGACGTTGCAGCCATGAACAGGCATGCCGTCTTTGCTATTGAGGGCCCGTAGTGGGCCCGTAGTGGGCCCCCAGGAGGTTGGGGGGTGAGAGGTGCATATGGTCACCTTGTGAATGCCAATGCACAGCGTGCATTCCCAGCATTGTGGCGGGCGATACTGTGAGCACCACCCGCCACAATGATGGGAATAGGGGATGCCACTGCCACAGTGGCGGTGGCATCCTAATTGCAGGTGCGGGACCGCCGCACCCCTGGCAGACGGTCCCGCATTCCGTTAAGGTGGCGGGCGGACAAGTAATAGACCCCTCAATTTTTTAAAACAATATTAATGAATTCTATATTTTTGAAAACGATATTTCTTTCCTTAACTTCGATATCATTGACCACGGTATTCTTGCTGTCCATATTTTTGTGTCACAATACTTCCAACTCGATATTTGTGTAAATCAACATTTCCAACTCAATATTCTGTCTAACTACCCTCACGAGGATGTCAGTCAGCTGCTGGGCAAAAGCTTCAGCATGTATGGACCCCTCAAAAGCAGCAGACATGTCTCCCCTGATTATACTTGGATAAAAGGTAATATATAGAAAAAGGCATCCTTGCCTTGGGCCGAGATTGCTTTTGGGCTGCCATAGTTTGTATTGCACAGATAGCTGTGTTGCCATATGGACGTAATGACAAACACATTTGTATAATGCATTTTTAGGGCCTTATACACATTTCCAAGGCAGTGTCATAGTGTCCTTATAAAGTTCTTCTTGTTAGCAAGGTCGGTGTTTCCAAGAAACTAACTTAAGTGTCACAAATGCAAATGTGACCAAATGTCGAGGTGACAAAGAGGCAACATTAGGAAAGAAAATAAAAAAGGAAAATGTCACTATTTCTTACCAGGCTTCACTTTGACACAAGACAAGACAAGTCTCTCCCCCCATAAAGTTCTGATGAGAAGAGCAATAGGAATCCATTCATTGACAGAGGCTGTGCCTATGAACATTACAGATGACTTGGAGCTTGAAAGTTGCCAAGGCTTGGCTGATTGGGCGTGTTTTGTCTCTCATCAGGTTGGTGTTGCCACCCCATCTGTGAGTGCCGCACCATGCTAGGATTTGAACCCTGGGGAATGGATTCATGTGAAAAGGCTTGTCCACAATTCACGCTTGGAAGAATGATGCAGAAGGTCTCACCAAACGAGTACAGCCCTGAAAAGCACCCGTCTACCGAACTTGGTCCATGCGCAGAGGAAGAGCTGACTTCCACCAACCCCCTAAGTCTAATTCGATATGAAGTTTCTGATACCTCTGATGACAAGGTCGAAAGTCTATCTAAAGCTCCACAGCCTGAAGCAGAGCAGGACAAACACCACGGGCAGAGTGAGTGGCCAGAGACGACAGCCATTGAGGATTGCAGCTTCTAATGGAGGCTGCGCATCTGCAGAAAAAAAGGAAACACTTGAGAAACATGGACTGAGCGGTCGGGAACCACTGCTTCAGAGTCTGCGAGTGAAGGTGGATAGAATGTAACAGAAGACTCTGCTTCTGAAGAAGATCCAGGTACCCATGAGTGAGAGATAACCAGTACTTTGCAGAAAGACAGCTGGCCACAGACAAGACTTACATGAAAGACACTGCAAGCTAGGACTCAGAGACCAGAGACTATCACTGAAGATAGTGAATCTGAGGAGGAAGAGTACCTGGCCCACACTTGACATGCTTGCAGCAAAGTAAGGCGAAGTCTGCAAAGTAACCTATGAAGGGGACGCTGCCCATGCATTCCCAAAGTGGATGACCAGCTTGAAAGCGACATCACTAATAACACTAACGTAACTTTTGACTTGAAGGAGCTGGAAGAGGCTGGGCGCTGGGGAGGAATAGGTTCAGAATTTGACTTCATTGGGAATGTTATGTTCCATATAGGAACCCCAATATTGGCTCAGGTAGTCACCTAACCTTTCACCATATAATCTCCTACCATTACACTACATAACGCTTTTTGGGACTGACCTTTTACCTAGTTATGGTACTGCTTACAGGACGTGGGATTTTCCCTGAAAACTGGCCTCATTCATTATGCATGAGGATTCTTGGAAACTCAGCAGGACTACCATCTCCTACATAATAACTATGTATGAGGGTAATTCCTTCCATCATCCTAAGTCCGACATGCCACAGCAAGGTAGAACCCCTGAGGGTACCACTTTGGGTATATAAAACCATATCTTGCTGAGGTAGTCAGAGGAGGAAAGGACTTCCATGTCAACACACTGACGACTGACGTGAGACACTGAGGTGCCTGCTCGCAGACTCTCCTGCTCTCAGTGGTCTGACATCCCTTGTGGGGTGTCCATCTCGAGACCAAGACGGGGTCCCACAGTGTCTCACTTCAGGTAATGGGGTTGACTTTATCCTAGATGGATTCTTGACTACACACCTACATTCATTCTAGTTACACTTAGATATATCTAGTTAGGGTTGCATCGTAGGAGTACACATTTTACCATCATGTATTTTAATACCTGCCTGTATTCATTGTTTTAGCACAATGCTAGAAATCTACCATCCTTTATCTCTGTTGGTGCTTATAACCATTTATATCTGTTAGTGTCATATGGTTGTTTCAGCACACCTATTTTACACTAGAATGACGCTGGTTCAATAAATGCATATTGAAAACGCCCACACCGTTTATTGTGTGTATCTCTTTGAGACAAAGTGAGCAAGAGTGACGGAGCGATAAGTAATGCGCTGTTTCCACGATCCCTGATGGGACAGAGTTGTCAGGTTCGATAGTTGCCAAGAACTATTCTCTCCTTGGTAAGAGGGGTTTCTAGTGGCACTGTGAGCTAGTTGGTATACAGGAGAATATACTCGGTGGGGGGTCTGGAATCAGTTTGGACACCAATCCTGCAGTGTATGTTGTCTAAATACTCAGATTCTATACAGGATTATAGGAACTACACAACAGGAAAGGATTTGCTAAAGTTGGAACACGTGTCAAAAAAATACATGAAAGTAAGAGGATAGGCCCAACTCGAGCTAACCAGGAAATGAGTGCTTTTTGTAAATGAAAAACTATCAGTATTTCTAACAGCACACCACAATGCTCGAAAGTGGTGCTCTGTCAAGATCTGCAGGGGAAGTTAGCCACAATTATTGCAAAACACAAGACGCAAGATTGACAGTAGGGATTCTGGATGCCCAACCCTTGCTGTTTACAGATGAAGGTTCTGCTTTGTGTGGATGGTGCATCCCAGCCCGCTTCACATGGGCAAAGAGTACTAAGGGGCCCTTCAGTCAGTGCTCCTCACCAATTGGTTTATTTAAGCATCACGCATACTCTGGTTCTTCACACTACAACTTACAGCATGTGGCAGTGCCTCAGATTGCTTCATCGACTGGGTCTCTTCTTCTGCGAGGGTCACCAATTTACCTGATCACATCTTCACAGCTCCCCAAAAGAAGTGCATTTCAGTGCTAGGGCTGGTGTGGCTTCTGTTGCTGGAACATGGTTTGATCTTTATAATTTTGCCACTTTTGATATATTGGGTATATTTGCAAAAAAGATAAATAGACAAAAAATCTATTCAGTGCTTGCAAGGCTGAACCTATTTGCAACATCACTATCCTACAGTATTAATTTATTACAGTGACTTTACTATTTCTATTGTTAGAGAGACAGCAGCACATAACTATTTTTAGAGATGCTGATATGGATGTGAAGAGGGACCACCGGGGATTTAGTAAGAATTTTTGTACCTACAATTGCCAAGAGTTATAAATGCATTTTTGTATATTAGTATGTTCTTAACAGTGATTTTTTTTATGTATTTCTTTGCAGCCACAATTATATTATTTTTAAAGGATGAAGTGAGTTGGGTGGGCTGACACATTGATTATGAAAAGTAGAAAATAAAATTGAAGAAGAAAATCAATAAACTTAAAAATAAACTGTTGATTTTGAAATGTAATGAATTTTGATTTGTTTATGTGATTGATTTAGTACTACAAGAAGTTTAGAGCACTTCCTTCAGTTTTGATATTGTTCCTAGATTGGTTTCTGGAAAGGGTCTTTGGCAGTTTAGCCCCAGGGGTCAAGCACTACAACTGAGATTATTTGAAATTACAATCTGAGTGGTGAGTTAGTACCATTGCTGCTTTGATATCTTGTTACATTTGTGACTGTCCCCAGCTTCTGTAGGGTCCCCATAGGTCTTCAAGGGGTACCAGCAATATTTGTTTTTCATTTACTAGATTTTTCTTGCCTCTCCATCTCTCATAGGATGCATCCTTCCCTTGGGCCCGTTTATTTTTTTGCCTGCCTCCCTCTCTCCCATAGACTCTCTACTTCCCATGGGCCCCTGAGGGGTTTTTGCCTCCTTCCATCTCTCCCATAGACTCTCTACTTCTCATGGGCCCCGGAGGTGTTTTTCCCTGCTTCCCTCTCTCCCATAGACTTTCTACTTCCCATGGGCCCCGGAGGTGTTTTTGCCTGCCTCCCTCTCTGCCATAGACTCTCTACTTCTCATGGGCCCCGGAGGTGTTTTTGCCTGCTTCCCTCTCTCCCATAGACTCTCTACTTCCTATGGGCCCGTAGGGGTTTTTGCCTACTTCCCTCTCCCCCATAAACTCTCTAATTCCCATGGGCCCCGCAGGTGTTTTTGCCTGCCTCCCTCTCTCCCATAGACTCTCTACTTCCCATGGGCCCCTGAGGGGGTTTTCCCTGCTTCCATCTCTCTCATAGACTCTCTACTTCCCATGGGCCCCAGAGGTGTTTTTGCCTGCCTCCCTCTCTCCCATAGACTCTCTACTTCCCAAGGGCCCCGGAGGTGTTTTTGCCTGCCTCCCTCTCTCCCATAGACTCTCTACTTCCCATGGGCCCCTGAGGGGTTTTTGCCTGCCTCCCTCTCTCCCATAGACTCTCTATTTCCCATGGGCCCTGGAGGTGTTTTTGCCTGCCTCCCTCTCTCCCATAGACTCTCTACTTCCCATGGGCTCCGGAGGTGTTTTTGCCTGCCTCCCTCTCTCCCATAGACATTCTACTTCCCAAGGGCCCCGGAGGTGTTTTTGCCTGCCTCCCTCTATCCCATAGACTCTCTACTTCCCATGGGCCCTTGAGGGGTTTTTGCCTGCTTCCCTCTCTCCCATAGACTCTCTAATTCCCATGGGCCCCGGAGGTGTTTTTGCCTGCCTCTCTCTCTCCCATAGACTCTCTACTTCCCATGGGCCCCTAAGGGGTTTTTCTCTGCTTCCATCTCTCCCATAGACTCTCTACTTCCCATGGGCCCCGGAGGTGTTTTTGCCTGCCTCCCTCTCTCCCATAGACTCTCTACTTCCCATGGGCCCCTGAGGGGGTTTTCCCTGCTTCCATCTCTCCCATAGACTCTCTACTTCCAATGGGCCCCGGAGGTGTTTTTGCCTGCCTCCCTCTCTCCCATAGACTCTCTACTTCCCATGGGCCCCTGAGGGTTTTTTGCCTGCTTCCCTCTCTCCCATAGACTCTCTATTTCCCATGGGCCCTGGAGGTGTTTTTGCCTGCCTCCCTCTCTCCCATAGACTCTCTACTTCCCATGGGCCCCGGAGGTGTTTTTGCCTGCCTCCCTCTCTCCCATAGACTCTCTACTTCCAATGGGCCCGTAGGGGTTTTTGCCTGCATCCCTCTCTCCCATAGACTCTCTAATTCCCATGGGCCCCGGAGGTGTTTTTGCCTGCCTCTCTCTCTCCCATAGACTCTCTACTTCCCATGGGCCCCTGAGAGGTTTTTCTCTGCTTCCATCTCTCCCATAGACTCTCTACTTCCCATGGGCCCCGGAGGTGTTTTTGCCTGCCTCCCTCTCTCCCATAGACTCTCTACTTCCCATGGGACCCTGAGGGTTTTTTGCCTGCCTCCCTCTCTCCCATAGACTCTCTACTTCCCATGGGCCCAGAGGTTTTTTTTTCTGCCTCCCTCTCTCCCATAGACTCTCTACTTCCCACGGGCCCCGGAGGTGTTTTTGCCTGCCTCCCTCTCTCCCATAGACTCTCTACTTCCCATGCGCCCCGCAGGTGTTTTTGCCTGCCTCCCTCTCTCCCATAGACTCTCTACTTCCCATGGGCCCCGCAGGTGTTTTTGCCTGCCTCCCTCTCTCCCATAGACTCTCTACTTCCCATGGGCCCCGGAGGTGTTTTTGCCTGCCTCCCTCTCTCCCATAGACTCTCTACTTCCCATGCGCCCCGCAGGTGTTTTTGCCTGCCTCCTTCTCTCCCATAGACTCTCTACTTCCCATGGGCCCCGGAGGTGTTTTTGCCTGCCTCCCTCTCTCCCATAGAGTCTCTACTTCCCATGGGCCCCGGAGGTGTTTTTGCCTGCCTCCCTCTCTCCCATAGACTCTCTACTTCCCATGGGCCCCGGAGGTGTTTTTGCCTGCCTCCGTCTCTCCCATAGACTCTCTACTTCCTATGGGCCCGTAGGGGTTTTTGCCTGCTTCCCTCTCTCCCATAGACTCTCTACTTCCCATGGGCCCCGCAGGTGTTTTTTTCTGCCTCCCTCTCTCCCATAAACTTTCTACTTCTCATGGGCCCCTGAGGTGTTTTTGCCTGCCTCCCTCTCTCCCATAGACTTTCTACTTCCCATGGGCCCCGGAGGTGTTTTTGCCTGCCTCCCTCTCTCCCATAGACTCTCTAATTCCCATGGGCCCCGGAGGTGTTTTTGCCTGCCTCCCTCTCTCCCATAGACTCTCTACTTCCCATGGGCCCCTGAGGGTTTTTTCTCTGCTTCCATCTCTCCCATAGACTTTCTACTTCTCATGGGCCCCGGAGGTGTTTTTGCCTGCCTCCCTCTCTCCCATAGACTCTCTACTTCTCATGGGCCCCGGAGGTGTTTTTGCCTGCCTCCCTCTCTCCCATAGACTCTCTACTTCCCAAGGGCCCCGGAGGTGTTTTTGCCTGCCTCCCTCTCTCCCATAGACTCTCTACTTCCCATGGGCCCCGGAGGTGTTTTTGCCTGCCTCCCTCTCTCCCATAGACTTTTTACTTCTCATGGGCACCGGAGGTGTTTTTGCCTGCCTCCCTCTCTCCCATAGACTTTCTACTTCTCATGGGCCCCGGAGGTGTTTTTGCCTGCCTCCCTCTCTCCCATAGACTCTCTACTTCCCATGGGCCCCGGAGGAGTTTTTGCCTGCCTCCCTCTCTCCCATAGACACTCTACTTCCCATGGGCCCCGGAGGGGTTTTTGCCTGCCTCCCTCTCTCCTATAGACTCTCTACTTCCCATGGGCCCCGGAGGTGTTTTTGCCTGCCTCCCTCTCTCCCATAGACTCTCTACTTCCTATGGGCCCGTAGGGGTTTTTGCCTGCTTCCCTCTCTCCCATAGACTCTCTACTTCCCATGGGCCCCGCAGGTGTTTTTTTCTGCCTCCCTCTCTCCCATAAACTTTCTACTTCTCATGGGCCCTGGAGGTGTTTTTGCCTGCCTCCCTCTCTCCCATAGACTTTCTACTTCCCATGGGCCCCGGAGGTGATTTTGCCTGCCTCCCTCTCTCCCATAGACTCTCTACTTCCTATGGGCCCGTAGGGGTTTTTGCCTGCTTCCCTCTCTCCCATAGACTCTCTAATTCCCATGGGCCCCGGAGGTGTTTTTGCCTGCCTCCCTCTCTCCCATAGACTCTCTACTTCCCATGGGCCCCTGAGGGTTTTTTCTCTGCTTCCATCTCTCCCATAGACTTTCTACTTCTCATGGGCACCGGAGGTGTTTTTGCCTGCCTCCCTCTCTCCCATAGACTCTCTACTTCTCATGGGCCCCGGAGGTGTTTTTGCCTGCCTCCCTCTCTCCCATAGACTCTCTACTTCCCAAGGGCCCCGGAGGTGTTTTTGCCTGCCTCGCTCTCTCCCATAGACTCTCTAATTCCCATGGGCCCCGGAGGTGTTTTTGCCTGCCTCCCTCTCTCCCATAGACTCTCTACTTCCTATGGGCCCGTAGGGGTTTTTGCCTGCTTCCCTCTCTCCCATAGACTCTCTACTTCCCATGGGCCCCTGAGAGGTTTTTCTCTGCTTCCATCTCTCCCATAGACTCTCTACTTCCCATGGGCCCCGGAGGTGTTTTTGCCTGCCTCCCTCTCTCCCATAGACTCTCTACTTCCCATGGGACCCTGAGGGTTTTTTGCCTGCCTCCCTCTCTCCCATAGACTCTCTACTTCCCACGGGCCCCGGAGGTGTTTTTGCCTGCCTCCCTCTCTCCCAAAGACTCTCTACTTCCCATGCGCCCCGCAGGTGTTTTTGCCTGCCTCCCTCTCTCCCATAGACTCTCTACTTCCCATGGGCCCCGCAGGTGTTTTTGCCTGCCTCCCTCTCTCCCATAGACTCTCTACTTCCCATGGGCCCCGGAGGTGTTTTTGCCTGCCTCCCTCTCTCCCATAGACTCTCTACTTCCCATGCGCCCCGCAGGTGTTTTTGCCTGCCTCCTTCTCTCCCATAGACTCTCTACTTCCCATGGGCCCCGGAGGTGTTTTTGCCTGCCTCCCTCTCTCCCATAGAGTCTCTACTTCCCATGGGCCCCGGAGGTGTTTTTGCCTGCCTCCCTCTCTCCCATAGACTCTCTACTTCCCATGGGCCCCGGAGGTGTTTTTGCCTGCCTCCGTCTCTCCCATAGACTCTCTACTTCCTATGGGCCCGTAGGGGTTTTTGCCTGCTTCCCTCTCTCCCATAGACTCTCTACTTCCCATGGGCCCCGCAGGTGTTTTTTTCTGCCTCCCTCTCTCCCATAAACTTTCTACTTCTCATGGGCCCCTGAGGTTTTTTTGCCTGCCTCCCTCTCTCCCATAGACTTTCTACTTCCCATGGGCCCCGGAGGTGTTTTTGCCTGCCTCCCTCTCTCCCATAGACTCTCTAATTCCCATGGGCCCCGGAGGTGTTTTTGCCTGCCTCCCTCTCTCCCATAGACTCTCTACTTCCCATGGGCCCCTGAGGGTTTTTTCTCTGCTTCCATCTCTCCCATAGACTTTCTACTTCTCATGGGCCCCGGAGGTGTTTTTGCCTGCCTCCCTCTCTCCCATAGACTCTCTACTTCCCATGGGCCCCGGAGGTGTTTTTGCCTGCCTCCCTCTCTCCCATAGACTTTTTACTTCTCATGGGCCCCGGAGGTGTTTTTGCCTGCCTCCCTCTCTCCCATAGACTCTCTACTTCCCAAGGGCCCCGGAGGTGTTTTTGCCTGCCTCCCTCTCTCCCATAGACTCTCTACTTCCCATGGGCCCCGGAGGTGTTTTTGCCTGCCTCCCTCTCTCCCATAGACTTTTTACTTCTCATGGGCACCGGAGGTGTTTTTGCCTGCCTCCCTCTCTCCCATAGACTCTCTACTTCCCATGGGCCCCTGAGGGTTTTTTCTCTGCTTCCATCTCTCCCATAGACTTTCTACTTCTCATGGGCCCCGGAGGTGTTTTTGCCTGCCTCCCTCTCTCCCATAGACTCTCTACTTCTCATGGGCCCCGGAGGTGTTTTTGCCTGCCTCCCTCTCTCCCATAGACTCTCCACTTCCCATGGGCCCCGGAGGAGTTTTTGCCTGCCTCCCTCTCTCCCATAGACTCTCTACTTCCCATGGGCCCCAGAGGGGTTTTTGCCTGCCTCCCTCTCTCCTATAGACTCTCTACTTCCCATGGGCCCCGGAGGTGTTTTTGCCTGCCTCCCTCTCTCCCATAGACTCTCTACTTCCTATGGGCCCGTAGGGGTTTTTGCCTGCTTCCCTCTCTCCCATAGACTCTCTACTTCCCATGGGCCCCGCAGGTGTTTTTTTCTGCCTCCCTCTCTCCCATAAACTTTCTACTTCTCATGGGCCCCGGAGGTGTTTTTGCCTGCCTCCCTCTCTCCCATAGACTTTCTACTTCCCATGGGCCCCGGAGGTGTTTTTGCCTGCCTCCCTCTCTCCCATAGACTCTCTACTTCCTATGGGCCCGTAGGGGTTTTTGCCTGCTTCCCTCTCTCCCATAGACTCTCTAATTCCCATGGGCCCCGGAGGTGTTTTTGCCTGCCTCCCTCTCTCCCATAGACTCTCTACTTCCCATGGGCCCCTGAGGGTTTTTTCTCTGCTTCCATCTCTCCCATAGACTTTCTACTTCTCATGGGCACCGGAGGTGTTTTTGCCTGCCTCCCTCTCTCCCATAGACTCTCTACTTCTCATGGGCCCCGGAGGTGTTTTTGCCTGCCTCCCTCTCTCCCATAGACTCTCTACTTCCCAAGGGCCCCGGAGGTGTTTTTGCCTGCCTCGCTCTCTCCCATAGACTCTCTAATTCCCATGGGCCCCGGAGGTGTTTTTGCCTGCCTCCCTCTCTCCCATAGACTCTCTACTTCCTATGGGCCCGTAGGGGTTTTTGCCTGCTTCCCTCTCTCCCATAGACTCTCTAATTCCCATGGGCCCCGGAGGTGTTTTTGCCTGCCTCCCTCTCTCCCATAGACTCTCTACTTCCCATGGCCCCTGAGGGTTTTTTCTCTGCTTCCATCTCTCCCATAGACTTTCTACTTCTCATGGGCCCCGGAGGTGTTTTTGCCTGCCTCCCTCTCTCCCATAGACTCTCTACTTCTCATGGGCCCCCGGAGGTGTTTTTGCCTGCCTCCCTCTCTCCCATAGACTCTCTACTTCCCAAGGGCCCCGGAGGTGTTTTTGCCTGCCTCCCTCTCTCCCATAGACTCTCTACTTCCCATGGGCCCCGGAGGTGTCTTTGCCTGCCTCCCTCTCTCCCATAGACTTTTTACTTCTCATGGGCCCCGGAGGTGTTTTTGCCTGCCTCCCTCTCTCCCATAGACTTTCTACTTCTCATGGGCCCCGGAGGTGTTTTTGCCTGCCTCCCTCTCTCCCATAGACTCTCTACTTCCCATGGGCCCCGGAGGTGTTTTTGCCTGCCTCCCTCTCTCCCATAGACTCTCTACTTCCCATGGGCCCCGGAGGGGTTTTTGCCTGCCTCCCTCTCTCCTATAGACTCTCTACTTCCCATGGGCCGCGGAGGTGTTTTTGCCTGCCTCCCTCTCTCCCATAGACTCTCTACTTCCTATGGGCCTGTAGGGGTTTTTGCCTGCTTCCCTCTCTCCCATAGACTCTCTACTTCCCATGGGCCCCGCAGGTGTTTTTTTCTGCCTCCCTCTCTCCCATAAACTTTCTACTTCTCATGGGCCCCGGAGGTGTTTTTGCCTGCCTCCCTCTCTCCCATAGACTTTCTACTTCCCATGGGCCCCGGAGGTATTTTTGCCTGCCTCCCTCTCTCCCATAGACTCTCTACTTCCTATGGGCCCGTAGGGGTTTTTGCCTGCTTCCCTCTCTCCCATAGACTCTCTAATTCCCATGGGCCCCGGAGGTGTTTTTGCCTGCCTGCCTCTCTCCCATAGACTCTCTACTTCCCATGGGCCCCTGAGGGTTTTTTCTCTGCTTCCATCTCTCCCATAGACTTTCTACTTCTCATGGGCACCGGAGGTGTTTTTGCCTGCCTCCCTCTCTCCCATAGACTCTCTACTTCTCATGGGCCCCGGAGGTGTTTTTGCCTGCCTCCCTCTCTCCCATAGACTCTCTACTTCCCAAGGGCCCCGGAGGTGTTTTTGCCTGCCTCCCTCTCTCCCATAGACTCTCTAATTCCCATGGGCCCCGGAGGTGTTTTTGCCTGCCTCCCTCTCTCCCATAGACTTTCTACTTCTCATGGGCCCCGGAGGTGTTTTTGCCTGCCTCCCTCTCTCCCATAGACTTTTTACTTCTCATGGGCCCCGGAGGTGTTTTTGCCTGCCTCCCTCTCTCCCATAGAATTTCTACTTCTCATGGGCCCCGGAGGTGTTTTTGCCTGCCTCCCTCTCTCCCATAGACTCTCTACTTCCCATGGGCCCCGTAGGTATTTTTGCCTGCCTCCCTTTCTCCCATAGACTCTCTACTTCCCATGGGCCCCGGAGGGGTTTTTGCCTGCCTCCCTCTCTCCTATAGACTCTCTACTTCTCATGGGCCCCGGAGGTGTTTTTGCCTGCCTCCCTCTCTCCCATAGACTCTCTACATCCTATGGGCCCGTAGGGGTTTTTGCCTGCTTCCCTCTCTCCCATAGACTCTCTACTTCCCATGGGCCCCGCAGGTGTTTTTTTCTGCCTCCCTCTCTCCCATAAACTTTCTACTTCTCATGGGCCCCGGAGGTGTTTTTGCCTGCCTCCCTCTCTCCCATAGACTTTCTACTTCCCATGGGCCCCGGAGGTATTTTTGCCTGCCTCCCTCTCTCCCATAGACTCTCTACTTCCTATGGGCCCGTAGGGGTTTTTGCCTGCTTCCCTCTCTCCCATAGACTCTCTAATTCCCATGGGCCCCGGAGGTGTTTTTGCCTGCCTCCCTCTCTCCCATAGACTCTCTACTTCCCATGGGCCCCTGAGGGTTTTTTCTCTGCTTCCATCTCTCCCATAGACTTTCTACTTCTCATGGGCACCGGAGGTGTTTTTGCCTGCCTCCCTCTCTCCCATAGACTCTCTACTTCTCTTGGGCCTCATGGGCCCCGGAGGTGTTTTTGCCTGCCTCCCTCTCTCCCATAGACTTTCTACTTCTCATGGGCCCCGGAGGCGTTTTTGCCTGCCTCCCTCTCTCCCATAGACTTTCTACTTCTCATGGGCCCCGGAGGTGTTTTTGCCTGCCTCCCTCTCTCCCATAGACTCTCTACTTCCCATGGGCCCCGGAGGTGTTTTTGCCTGCCTCCCTCTCTCCCATAGACTCTCTACTTCCTATGGGCCCGTAGGGGTTTTTGCCTGCTTCTCTCTCTCCCATAGACTCTCTACTTCCCATGGGCCCCGCAGGTGTTTTTTTCTGCCTCCCTCTCTACCATAAACTTTCTACTTCTCATGGGCCTCGGAGGTGTTTTTGCCTGCCTCCCTCTCTCTCATAGACTTTCTACTTCCCATGGGCCCCGGAGGTGTTTTTGCCTGCCTCCCTCTCTCCCATAGACTCTCTACTTCCTATGGGCCCGTAGGGGTTTTTGCCTGCCTCCCTCTCTCCCCTAGACTCTCTACTTCCCATGGGCCCCGGAGGTGTTTTTGCCTGCCTCCCTCTCTCCCATAGACTCTCTACTTCCCATGGGCCCCGGAGGTGTTTTTGCCTGCCTCCCTCTCTCCCATAGACTCTCTACTTCCCATGGGCCCCGGAGGTGTTTTTGCCTGCCTCCCTCTCTCCCATAGACTTTCTACTTCTCATGGGCACCGGAGGTGTTTTTGCCTGCCTCCCTCTCTCCCATAGACTCTCTACTTCCCATGGGCCCCGGAGGTGTTTTTGCCTGCCTCCCTCTCTCCCATAGACTCTCTACTTCTCATGGGCCCCGGAGGTGTTTTTGCCTGCCTCCCTCTCTCCCATAGACTCTCTACTTCCCAAGGGTCCCGGAGGTGTTTTTGCCTGCCTTCCTCTCTCCCATAGACTCTCTACTTCCCATGGGCCCCGGAGGTGTTTTTGCCTGCCTCCCTCTCTCCCATAGACTCTCTACTTCCCATGGGCCCCGGAGGTGTTTTTGCCTGCCTCCCTCTCTCCCATAGACTCTCTACTTCCCATGGGCCCCGGAGGGGTTTTTGCCTGCCTCCCTCTCTCCCATAGACTCTCTACTTCCCATGGGCCCCGGAGGTGTTTTTGCCTGCCTCCCTCTCTCCCATAGACTCTCTACTTCCCATGGGCCCCGGAGGTGTTTTTGCCTGCCTCCCTCTCTCCCATAGACTCTCTACTTCCCATGGGCCCCTGAGGGGTTTTTGCCTGCTTCCCTCTCTCCCATAGACTCTCTACTTCCCATGGGCCCCGGAGGTGTTTTTGCCTGCCTCCCTCTCTCCCATAGACTCTCTACTTCCCATGGGCCCCTGAGGTGTTTTTGCCTGCCTCCCTCTCTCCCATAGACTCTCTACTTCTCATGGGCCCCGGAGGTGTTTTTGCCTGCCTCCCTCTCTCCCATAGACTCTCTACTTCCCATGGGCCCTGCAGGTGTTTTTGCCTGCGTCCCTCTCTCCCATAGACTCTCTACTTCCCATGGGCCCCTGAGGGGTTTTTGCCTGCTTCCCTCTCTCCCATAGACTCTCTACTCCCCATGGGCCCCACAGGTGTTTTTGCCTGCCTCCCTCTCTCCCATAGACTCTCTACTTCCCATGGGCCCCTGAGGTGTTTTTGCCTGCCTCCCTCTCCCCCATAGACTCTCTACTTCCCATGGGCCCGGAGGTGTTTTTGCCTGCCTCCCTCTCTCCCATAGACTCTCTACTTCCCATGGGCCCCGGAGGTGTTTTTGCCTGCCTCCCTCTCTCCCATAGACTCTCTACTTCCCATGGGCCCCGGAGGTGTTTTTGCCTGCCTCCCTCTCTCCCATAGACTCTCTACTTCCCATGGGCCCCTGAGGTGTTTTTGCCTGCTTCCCTCTCTCCCATAGACTCTCTACTTCCCATGGGCTCCGGAGGTGTTTTTGCCTGCCTCCCTCTCTCCCATAGACTCTCTACTTCCCATGGGCCCCGGAGGTGTTTTTGCCTGCCTCCCTCTCTCCCATAGACTCTCGACTTCCCATGGGCCCCTGAGGGGTTTTTGCCTGCCTCCCTCTCTCCCATAGACTCTCTACTTCCCATGGGCCCCGGAGGTGTTTTTGCCTGCTTCCCTCTCTCCCATAGACTCTCTACTTCCCATGGGCCCCGGAGGTGTTTTTGCCTGCCTCCCTCTCTCCCATAGACTCTCTGCTTCCCATGGGCCCCGGAGGTGTTTTTGCCTGCCTCCCTCTCTCCCATAGACTCTCTACTTCCCATGGGCCCAGGAGGGGTTTTTGCCTGCCTCCCTCTCTCCCATAGACTCTCTACTTCCCATGGGCCCCGGAGGTGTTTTTGCCTGCCTCCCTCTCTCCCATAGACTCTCTACTTCTCATGGGCCCCGGAGGTGTTTTTGCCTGCCTCCCTCTCTCCCATAGACTCTCTACTTCCCATGGGCCCCGGAGGTGTTTTTGCCTGCCTCCCTCTCTCCCATAGACTCTCTACTTCCCATGGGCCCCGGAGGTGTTTTTGCCTGCCTCCCTCTCTCCCATAGACTCTCTACTTCCCATGGGCCCCTGAGGTGTTTTTGCCTGCCTCCCTCTCCCCCATAGACTCTCTACTTCCCATGGGCCCGGAGGTGTTTTTGCCTGCCTCCCTCTCTCCCATAGACTCTCTACTTCCCATGGGCCCCGGAGGTGTTTTTGCCTGCCTCCCTCTCTCCCATAGACTCTCTACTTCCCATGGGCCCCGGAGGTGTTTTTGCCTGCCTCCCTCTCTCCCATAGACTCTCTACTTCCCATGGGCCCCTGAGGTGTTTTTGCCTGCTTCCCTCTCTCCCATAGACTCTCTACTTCCCATGGGCCCCGGAGGTGTTTTTGCCTGCCTCCCTCTCTCCCATAGACTCTCTACTTCCCATGGGCCCCGGAGGTGTTTTTGCCTGCCTCCCTCTCTCCCATAGACTCTCTACTTCCCATGGGCCCCTGAGGGGTTTTTGCCTGCCTCCCTCTCTCCCATAGACTCTCTACTTCCCATGGGCCCCGGAGGTGTTTTTGCCTGCTTCCCTCTCTCCCATAGACTCTCTACTTCCCATGGGCCCCGGAGGTGTTTTTGCCTGCCTCCCTCTCTCCCATAGACTCTCTACTTCCCATGGGCCCCGGAGGTGTTTTTGCCTGCCTCCCTCTCTCCCATAGACTCTCTACTTCCCATGGGCCCAGGAGGGGTTTTTGCCTGCCTCCCTCTCTCCCATAGACTCTCTACTTCCCATGGGCCCCGGAGGTGTTTTTGCCTGCCTCCCTCTCTCCCATAGACTCTCTACTTCCCATGGGCCCCTGAGGTGTTTTTGCCTGCCTCCCTCTCTCCCATAGACTCTCTACTTCTCATGGGCCCCGGAGGTGTTTTTGCCTGCCTCCCTCTCTCCCATAGACTCTCTACTTCCCATGGGCCCCGGAGGTGTTTTTGCCTGCCTCCCTCTCTCCCATAGACTCTCTACTTCCCATGGGCCCCGGAGGTGTTTTTGCCTGCCTCCCTCTGAGGAAATATGAATTTTATGATCAGTTATGTCCCCTATCTTAGACCCCAACGGCTCCATGTACATGCTACAAGTACATGTATGTTCCCTCCACTTCCAGCTATGAAGACGCAAATACATGTGCGTCCACCGTCAACATGTCCTCTTTCAGATCCGCCATGAATGGGTCGGATATTCCGTTCCTAAATATGATTGGCCACCGACTTTGTGTGGTTCACTTTCCACGTTTTACAGTTCAGGCGAGTAGGCCCTGAATTCTGTCATCGAGCCTTTTCCTGCCTTCTGCCTCTGAAAGCTCCAGCCTAAGCTTGCATCTGTATCCATGAACTTTGTCCTACTCCCTGCGCGGCTAACGGTGCCCGGCTCAGCCTGTTGCCTGCCAAAGACTGTATTTCACCTTCAAGTTATCTGCTCCGCTCCTCAACCAATGCATTCCTGTCTAGTAGTTTAGGTAAACATCCTTTCAGCTACAGAGCAAAGGGCCCGGCCTCACTGCCTCCGTGCAAGTAATTCATAGCTCCTGCTACCATGGAAGGCCCATGCCCCACGCATCTCATGTAGACACGTAGACGCTTGTACACGCACTAACAGTCAGTATAGAATAGATTCTGCCCGAGAGACCTTTCCTTTTGGATAATACAGTTCTTTAAACACAAGATATTAGATATGATTTGGGATTAGGTTGACTTGACCCCCCAGACTTCTGTCTCCACATGTAGAGCTAAATGTCAAGTCCCCTTCACCCCCTAGTTACACGTAAATCACACGTCATGCGGCTACGCGCGCATCTCTGCCAAGTATTTCTGCTGACATTGCAAGATTCTCTTATGACTCCACCCACTTATGATATCATCTTAAATGACGTTTCTAGTATACGCCTATTGTTACGCCTTTTTCCATTACGTATGTATATTCTTATCTGTATTATCAGCTGTTACGCCTCCTGCATCTGTCTCAATGTAATACTTTTCTTATATATATCATTACTTGTCAATAATGTATTGTCTATCCCTTCCTGAACCTTCGTGGTGATGGAATAAGATAACCATGATTCGAATCATAATTCCCTGTGAGGAATAAAGTCCTTTTTAGAACCTCGAATACCACGGATTCTGCCTCTTATTTTTCTGAGTTATTCTTATTGAACTTTACCGCATAAAAATAGTACAGGTAATTTAAATATTTACCACATAATTGGCGCCCGAACAGGGACACCTTCCCCATCTCACGCGCCGGAGGTGCGTTGCAGGCCCGGTCTCCTGTCACAGCTGGACGGACAACTACGCGTACCGCAGGATTTCCTGTATCTCCCTCCGGCCAAACGGGAGTGACTAGGGCTGCGATCAACACCCAGACGAGGCGGTGAGGAGTGCGAGGGATCCCGACCAGAGCCTAGCTGAGAGAGCAAGATCCGAGGTATACAGAGGCCCACCAGTTTCCGAAGTTTCCGAAGTTTCCGAAGTACTTATGTCACGAGTCGAGTCCAGTCCGGTCCAGTCCAGTCCAGTTTCCGAGGCCTTCTGTTCCGTTCCGTGCTTCCCGGTGAGTACCGTTGCTGGGGACGCATTTAGACGTGCACATTAGTTTGTGCCGGTCAAGACGGGTTTGGGTACACAGATCCGGTCTGCACTGTTTTAGCAGTGTATCTGTACTGTTTAGCAGTACATCTGTTATGTTTAGTAAATACATCTAGTATATTCAGTATTATCTAGTACATCGAGTATTATGTCAGTAACTAGTTTTATTCTAATTATCATTGTTCGTTTTAAATGTTAAATGTTTTAATATGTTTTAAAAATGTCGTGGTATGAGTGATTGTTTGATTTTCATTATTGTGTTTATTCGTATTAATTATGTTCAAGTCCAAGTGTTAAAAGTTCGAGTAAGAATCAAGTAACAAGGTTTTAAGATGCCGTTCTTTTCAAAATTAAGACAGATAAAAACTAGAAAAGGGATACTCGAAGAAGCCGTTCCCATTCCACCTAGGGATACTCCAGGGTACTTTATGTATCACAAACATGGCCTAGATGCCGTACTATATCTTGATTTATGGGTAGACTACACCAAGGATTTAGCAGAGAATCAGAGATGGCCCGTCGCTGGGACCTGGGATGCAGATTGCATCATGAGAGTAGAAGAATTATTATGGAAAAAGAAAGCCAGACAGTCACAGAAAGATGCCATTGAATTATGGCTTAAAGAATCGCATAGACGCACAGAGAAAGCGTTCAGAAAGGAAGAGAAAAGTAGGGAGAATTCAGACAAAACCCGAGAAAACATATTAATTGAGGAAGGCATCAGAGTGAAAACAGAACAAGCAGACAGACAACGAAATACTTTTATGAATGGTATGTATCCTCTTCTGGCCGAGGGTTTACCTAAGGCCACCCCGGAGATACCAAAGGATCTGCCACCTCCATTACTTCCGATTAAAGTACATCCCAAGACCGCAAAGGACATTTTCCTTTCTTCTTATTTAGACGATGCAGCCCCCGAATATGTAAATGTTGCGCATCAACGCGCATCCCCTATTGACAATGCTCAACGTCAAGATCATCCGCCTACACCTCCGCAGCAACAAACTCCCCCACACATTTCAAATGTTCCGTCCGTTTCTACAGTCCTTCCTGCATCCACAATCTCTAATTTACATCCAACAAATCCTTTTGGACTAGGCACCTCAGGAGGTGCGACAGGAGGTTTTACCACGCCCCCGCCAGTGCCGAGATTGACTCATAGGGATCTGGCACTCCAACGCACACCTCAAGCTAATCACAAAATATTTAATGAAACTCTTCCAGATTGTAGATATGATCCCGTGCCCGGTAAACACGACAGAATGTTGCTGTCATCACTACGTATACGACGAGCTTCAATGTATTTAATGACACTACCAGGAATGGTTGCTCATCTAGACAATATATACCACTTTGTCCAAACAGGGCAAGGCCCTGAAAACATTGGCGAGGCCATGAAATACCAGAAAGTGGATATACAGAAATTACTGTTACGATTCTTCATAAACTGCCTGATCAGAAACAGAGATAGGCCTGAGGTAGATCAGGAAGAAATGCAAGTACTTACCAGATGGGGTCAGAATATATCAGAGGGAAGACATGATAAACAGAAGAGTATAGAAGTTATGAGCCGAAAGATCAGGAAAGAAGTAGAACGAATACATGAAAGAAGAGTAGAGAACGATAAGACTGAATCAGAGGGAGAAGAGGAGGAAGAATCAGAAATAACGACAGGACAATCAGAATTACCAGTTAGAGAAACGATAGCTTATGTAGGTAGAGGAAGATCTGTTAATAATGCAACACGTCCGTCACGTCCAGGATGTAACAGAATTCTTCAAACAGTTATATCAAATCCTAGGACCCCTGAACACTTATTCCAGGCTACTGATAAATTACTTCGAGAGCGAAGGGGGTACCATGTGCTCGATTCTATGGATGAACAAGAATTAGCCAGGTCAGCAGTACAATGGGCTGACAGTTCTGAGAAATACAGTGATGATGCGTTAGCACACACGTTTCTGAATCTCACACCAGACGAACAGCGTTTAGCTGGTATATACATGATTCAACACCTCCTTATATTATATAAAAGCCAACATTCTGATCCTGGTCCCCTACCTGATATCCTGATAGAATTACTGACGAATAAATGGAGAGGTTCAAGTACTGATTTAATTAAAGAAATCCTAGAATATCGACACCAGTACTTTGTCTTCGTATGCCCAGAACATGTTTCAGTTCCCACCGTGGAAAGAAAAACGTATCACATAGACAGACAGAATCCCTTACGTGAAGTGCACCCAGTCAAAGGTGAAGACAATATTTTTAAACGTGTGTTTGTGTATACGCCCATAACTAAAATTGAATTATTAGAAATGAAAAAAGTAGTACCAAGTCATGACAAAGATCCAGCAGGTTTCCACCGTGAATTAAAAGACATGTTACTCATGGGAGATTATACCTATCCTGACATTATGAAAATATTAAAAGTATTATTGCCTGCCGGTATTTACGAGAAACTCAAAGAAAAAGAGTGGGAGGTGGGAGACCAAAAGATAGACTGGACAGCATTAGAAAACGAAGAAAGAGCCCGAGCCGCAGGTTCAGGGCTTGGGGAAAAGACTACAGCATTGCCAGGATTACTAGTGCAAGTACTGCCTCGTTTATTAACTACGAAAAAGGAAGATTGGGGTGCAATTTCAGCCTGTAAACAAAAACAAGATGAAGACACTAGTGATTTTTATTCCCGATTTGAAAAATGTTTTGGTATTAATAGTGGCATAAAAGCAAATAGCGAGTCGTATCCACATCTGTTTGTGACCAAACTAGTCGAAAATTCCCTGCCCCAAGTTAAGGATAGAGTATTGAAATTCGAGAGTACGTGGCAAGGTAACACCCCGTCACAGATGTTACAAATGTTACAATATCACCACAATAGAATTAGAGAAGAACAAGAACATGAACAAAGACGTATGAAAGACACGAAAATGAAAATGCTTGTTGCTCAGTCAGTTCCAGCTGACGGTCATAAAAAGGGTACGACACAGTCCAGTAATTCAGCAGTTCCCGTAAAAGGGACATGCAACTATTGTAAACAGCCAGGTCATTATATAAACGATTGTGCAGTTCTGAAACACAATATCTCTACGGGTAAAACCAAGGAGAGACCACGTCCACCTAGACAGGATCAGATCCAACAACCAGTTCCCCAGAATGTACAGCCTATGCCAGCTTCACAACAGTCCGTAACAGTACCACAGTCACAGCCTATTGCCGCAACACAAAACACGACACAACAGATGTACCAATATGCACAAAATGATTATCCAGATTATCAGCGATACACATGAAACAGCCTAGAGAGGAAAGTTGGCTTACCCCTTATTGAGGTACCTGTAGATCAAGAGGGACCTTATGTACATAGTCAAGTATTAGGGAAAGACAGAAAGTTTCTAGTTGATACAGGGGCAAGCAGAACAACTATAAGCCACAACGAAGTTCCAGGGGCACCCCTCTCAGGCTTACAGAATATTTCCCTTGGATTTTCAGGAAAGCCTATTATTAATGAAGTATCGCAACCACTTCCATTTACAGTTGGTCCACTAACCCGGACTACAGACTTATTACTTACTAAATCATGTCCAGAGAACTTGTTAGGTATAAAGACATTGAAAGCGCTAGGAGCTGTAATTTGTTGTTCTCCGGAAGGAATACGACTATTTTTGCGTGACTTTAAAGGTCACTACGTGTCAAGAGACATAGATCACCGGTTACAGAATCTACCTGCACATTTATGGGCACAAGGCCCCACTGATGTAGGATGTATGCACATTACACCATATCGAGTCACACTCAAAGCAGGAGTGGTATTACCACGAATACGACAATACAAGTTGCCTCCAGATGCTGTTGTGGTTTTGCTGCAAATCATTGACGAGCTCATTGTACAAGGAGTGGTTGTGGAAACCGACTCCAATATATGTAATTCTCCGATTATTCCGATTCTTAAACGAACTGATCCGAAAGCACCTCCAGTATATCGATTAGTTATTGATCTGCGCGAATTAAATAAATGCATTGTACCACAATACCCTGTGGTCCCAGATATCTCTTCATTACTAACAGCCATTGATTCCGAAGCAACGTTCTTTACTGTAATTGATCTCAAGAACGCCTTTTTTAGCGTCCCAATCGATCCGGAAAGTCAATATTTGTTCGGATTCTGTTTAAATGGACGAAGCTTCAAATTTACACGCGCACCTCAAGGATTCACAGAAAGCCCCAGCATCTATAGCCAAGCACTGAAAAGACAACTTGACAGTATCCAAATGCCAGTTAACACTGCCCTGCTTCAGTATGTCGATGATCTGCTGATCACCGCCCGAAGCGAACCCGAATGTGAAAAAGCATCACTGACGGTTTTACATTTTCTGGCCGACAAGGGACACAAGGTGTCCCCTTCGAAGCTACAATTCTGTGTCCAGCAAGTTGTGTACCTTGGGCACTTGCTGTCCAAGGGGGGGAGACAGCTTACACCTGACCGCATTCAGTTAATTATAAACATGCCAACACCTAAGACACAAAAGGAGGTACGGGCCTTCATAGGCCTCACTTCGTACTGTAGGCAGTGGATTCCCCAATATGCATTTTTAGCAAAACCACTCATTCAGTTGATAACTCAGGAGGCAGCGACATCGACTGTCCTCCCTTGGACTCAGGAACATACACAAGCTTTTGAAAGCTTAAAGAAAGCTTTATGTCAAGCACCCGTTTTAGCGACACCATGTTACAGTAAGCCGTTTACACTTTTTGTTACAGAACGCGAAGGTACTGCCTTGTCAGTACTCACTCAGGAACAAGCAGGTTCACACAAACCGTGTGCTTACTTTTCTAGCACATTAGATCCGGTAGCTCAGGCTCTACCTGCGTGCCTAAAATCAGTTGCAGCAACAGCTTTAGCGATCAGACAAAGCGATGCCATAGTATTAGGACATCAATTGACAGTACAAGTACCACACGCAGTAGAGGTTCTCTTGAACCGGACACAAACACAACACTTGACTATAGCACGACTGACAGGTTATGAATTGACATTGTTCCAGCCACACATAGAAATTAGACGTTGTAGTACATTAAATCCTGCCACACTTTTGCCATTAAGTGGAACAGACCCATTGGCACATGATTGCATTGAAGTCATTACCATTACGACGAAACCTAGACAAGACTTGACAGATATCCCATTATCAGATCCAGACCTGACGTTGTATGTAGATGGTTCCTGCATGAGAACAAGTACAGGAAAGTTAGTGGCCGCATATGCAGTCACGACAGACACTAAAGTTATTGAAACAAATTGTATTAACACTCTGTCAGCCCAAGCAGCAGAGCTCATCGCTCTGACACAAGCCTGTATTCAAGCCAAAAATAGGAAAGTTAACATATACACAGATTCACGTTACGCATTCGGAGTCGTCCATGACTTCGGCGTCCTTTGGCGAGAGAGAGGTTATTTAACTTCTCACGGTACCAACATTCAACACGGTCCCCTCATTCAGGCTCTATTAGATGCTATTCATCTACCTACTGCAATATCTATTATGAAATGCAAAGCCCATACAAAAGTTACCGACATTATTTCCCAGGGTAACGATCTAGCAGACCGAACAGCTAAACAGACAGCTCAGAATTGGACTCACACAACTGACATGACAAAGACAATAGTTCCGACATCGACACACTGCATGACAGTTAAGGATCCCGCCCTTGATGTAATTGACATACAGACACATGCTACACCAGAAGAAATCAAGAAATGGACTGAACTAGGAGGGATCCAGACAGATCAGGGATGGATGACGAAGGGAAAATCTATATGGTTTCTCCCCGATTCCATGGTCCAAGTTATCATTAACACAATACATAGTCCAGCGCACCTAGGAGAAAAAGCTATGCTAGATAGTATTCAACATATTTGGTTCAATAAACACTTGCGAGCAGCAGCCAAACAGAAAGTACGTACCTGTATGATTTGTTGTCAGTTCAATCCCGGTAAAAGCATTCCCGTAGAGCAAGGTGGATTTCAACCTCCCGATCACCCTTTTGAAGTCCTCCAGATGGATTATATCCAGATGGAACGTTGTCGAGGATTCAAATATGTCCTCGTAGTTGTATGTGCGCTTTCCCGTTGGACGGAAGCCTACCCTGTCTCAGATTACACTGCTCCGACCACTGCCAAGCAGCTGGTTCGCGAATTTTTCCCACGGTATGGTTTGCCCCGTGCTGTGTATTCAGATAATGGTCAGCCGTTCTCATCCGAGCTAATGAAACACGTTTCACTCTTGTTAGGCTATCAATGGAAATTCCACTGTGTCCGGCATCCCGAGGCAGCAGGTCTCGTGGAGCGTCATAATCAGACTCTGAAAATTAGACTTGCGAAAATCTGTAGAGAAAAAGGTGTCGACTGGATAGTAGCCTTACCAGTTGCTCTCTTTTACATGAGAATGGTAGCACACTCTCGAACAGGGCTATCCCCGTATGAGGTGATCTTCGGTAGACCACCAAATATGTGGGGGATGCCTATACCTCGTAAAATAACTGATGTTGATTGTAATATGCTGACAGATTACCTGGCTTCCTTGATGTCTGCACTACAATCTTGTCGTTCACAGGTAGCTGCAGCTTTTCCCTATAACACTGAGGTGAAGCCGCATGAAGTGGTTCCCGGAGATCTCGTGCTTGTGAGGAATTTCGACAGGAGGAGCCCGCTGGAGCCTCGCTGGCAGTCGCCCAGACTCGTCTTATTGACCACGAGGACTGCCGTGAAGCTTGAGGGACGTAAAGGGTGGTTGCACTCGAGCCATATCAAAAAATTTCATGGACTACCGTCAGACTTGAACTTTCAGCCCTGCGTTCCCTCACAGACTGACTTAAAACTCCCCCTGGTTGAAAAATCAGAGAGTGAACTTTATAAACTGAAATTAAGGTCTAGTAAGTCAGACAATTTGATTGTTTAAGTCCTCTCCAAGGTGAATCGGTTGAATTTGTCTCTGACATGTATCATCTAGATCGAAATAGAGAAAGAAATAGACAGAAACAGCTCAAGAAACATGAATACTGTAAAATACTTCGTAGTCACTGTGTAGTAACATTGTTGATTATGTTCTTTCTAAGCTTTTTGATTATTTTCGTTAGCATACTGTTGCATATATATTACCCTATTTCCAAGCGTGCTTCTAATGTTACTGCCGAACATTCCTTTAGTGAATTACCTCCACATGAATTGTCCTATAGATTTGCGCTGCGTAATAACACATTCATTAGTATGTTACATCATTCCCATCAGACCAGTGACGCAACAAACTGTTGGATAGGTGGCCGACTCCCTCCCTATCAGAAATGCAAGGGAGTTCTGCCTCTCTTTCCGTATCCATTCACACACAATGGCTCCTGTGGAGCATGGTTTAGTTTAATTAACTCTTTAGATTCAAATTCCGTAGTTTATCAAGACAACAAGGTATGGGGAAACCTGAACTCAGTTTTACTTAAAGTCTGCTACCCTAACAAGGAGGGACTTCCCGAAAGAACAGGAACTGACCTAGAAAATGAAGTATATGGATTAGGTAACTTTACACTTAACCTCATGATTCTGAATGTTGAATCCGGAGCTACACCTATCTTGCCTGCTATGTCAGTATTTCCAGTTAAAGGAGAACTATGTATAAGAAAGAATGGTTCAGTATATATGGGTCATAGTAAATGCACTACTGTGATCGAATTCAATGACCAAGGCAAGTCTACATTTAGAGCTTCCCGTCATTCCTACTTCATATGTGGTCATACCGCATATATACGTTTACCTCCAGACTGGGATGGTACCTGTTACATTGCATTTCTTTTGCCACCTGTTTTCCTAGCACCTCCTGATTATCATAGGAATAACCATTTAGTACACAATAGACCGCAGAGAGATCTCCCGATTGTCGACTACACTGAAACGGCATGGGAACAATACACAGATTTCAATAAAGGTTTCTTTCCCTATATAGTTGTTGTCACTAATAGTAAACTGATACGTAGATTAACTAGAACACTTGAAGCAGTAGTGAATGAAACTACTTCCGCCCTAGGCAACTTAACAGAGGAGCAGTCTGCGATGCGGATTGTTGTTCTTCAAAATCGTCTTGTCCTTGACGTCATCCTAGCCGATAGGGGCGGAGCCTGTAGAGTCATCGGATCGAGTTGTTGTATTTTCATTACTCAGAATGCGCCATCAGTATATAAAGCCATAACTCGTCTTCATAAGATTGTAAGCCAGATACATCAGAATCCAGGCACCTGGACTTGGTCCGGTTGGCTCTGGAGCGTGTTGTCAGCCTGGGGATGGAGGATCCTATCCTTCCTAGGTATTGGCTTTCTCATAATATTCAGTTGCTGCCTGTGTCTCCAATGTGGGCCAGCGATTTGTGGTCTGTGTGCCACATCGTGTATTCCACATCCAAGTTTTCATTCAAGATCCCGGAAGAAGAAAGAAGAACAAATGATGCTATATGAACAGATTGATGGATTAATGAAGATCGATATTTCATGAAGGGTCCGTAGGGGACAAGGAGGGAATGAGGAAATATGAATTTTATGATCAGTTATGTCCCCTATCTTAGACCCCAACGGCTCCATGTACATGCTACAAGTACATGTATGTTCCCTCCACTTCCAGCTATGAAGACGCAAATACATGTGCGTCCACCGTCAACATGTCCTCTTTCAGATCCGCCATGAATGGGTCGGATATTCCGTTCCTAAATATGATTGGCCACCGACTTTGTGTGGTTCACTTTCCACGTTTTACAGTTCAGGCGAGTAGGCCCTGAATTCTGTCATCGAGCCTTTTCCTGCCTTCTGCCTCTGAAAGCTCCAGCCTAAGCTTGCATCTGTATCCATGAACTTTGTCCTACTCCCTGCGCGGCTAACGGTGCCCGGCTCAGCCTGTTGCCTGCCAAAGACTGTATTTCACCTTCAAGTTATCTGCTCCGCTCCTCAACCAATGCATTCCTGTCTAGTAGTTTAGGTAAACATCCTTTCAGCTACAGAGCAAAGGGCCCGGCCTCACTGCCTCCGTGCAAGTAATTCATAGCTCCTGCTACCATGGAAGGCCCATGCCCCACGCATCTCATGTAGACACGTAGACGCTTGTACACGCACTAACAGTCAGTATAGAATAGATTCTGCCCGAGAGACCTTTCCTTTTGGATAATACAGTTCTTTAAACACAAGATATTAGATATGATTTGGGATTAGGTTGACTTGACCCCCCAGACTTCTGTCTCCACATGTAGAGCTGTAGAAGCCATCTTTTTTGTATGATACCAAATGCTGTAAGCTTCTAGGCCCTGCTAAGTTGACATGGAGAGCAGTGCACAAAATGCCTGTACTTTACCATTCGCTTCAGAGACACAGCTTTTGTAACACACAGTTCGATCAAGAATAATACAGAAGATGCTCATGTAGACACAGACATTTCAGCATAGCACATTTTGTAATATGTCTGGGACATTCTATTATGTTGCAACTATTAACTGAAAAAGCACCAGACCTATATCTTACATTACAGTGGAAAGTCCCAGAAGCAGACCTAGGTCACGCAGTCTGCAACAGTACTTTTCGGACCTTAAATGGTATATAACTATCTAGGCCCTTGCAAATTGGTCAAATGAACTATGCTTAATTTGTGCTACGTATGTGATGATGCCGTATCCTTTGTGGTTTTGGCTTATAAAAGCTATCACCAATGTCACATCTTTGGGCACTCAGTGACTTTGCTGGGTGCCCCCGTGCTGCACGTTATTTCGTTGTTGGTTCTACTAATAAATGCTGTTATCTTACCCTTGACTGAGAACTGTTTGAGGTGGATTCATTTCTTGCTTTTATTTCAGATTCCACATTTGGTGGAGAATGCAGCTTCCAGACCACTGGCGATTTCACGGACTGGCGGCCTGGACTCCAGCTTCCATCAGGGTTCGGAGACGTGTGGATGAAGGACGATTTCCATTTGCCTTCCTCTCTCCTCCGCCTCCCTTGGAACGCTGGGGGACTGTCTGCCCGCCTGTTGACTTCGCTTTGCCTCTGGCTCCTGCTCCCTTTTCCTTTCTCTCTCTCTCTCTCCTATGTCAAGGGTAATATGCTTGTGCCCGGGCAACATATATAAGGTCTGCTTCCCCGACTTGTGGGACACCTCAATGGCTATCATTACACCTGTACTTATCACTTTCTTCTGTGTTCTTTTTGTGGCTCTTGTGATTTACTTTGCGGTCTGTCATCATTCGGATGTGGACTGAGTTCCTGTTTTGTGTCTGCCCCTCGTTAGAGGATGCAGACAGGCTTTCTCCTCTGGTTCCGTGCGTAGCTCTTGATCTCTGACATTGCTGCCGCTCTCTGCCTGAATTTTTTACATGTGCATTTTTGCTCTACCGTTCAGTTCCTGGTCCGGATTCCCTCCCCACCTGGCCGGTGACAGCGCCCTTCTGCAGGTTCCCAGCACGCAGTGACTCCCTGGTGCCAGGCAGCACCTGGCTGATGGCGTGCCGAGGAGGGCGACCTACTGCACCCCCCTGTCTTGCTAGCAGAGAGTCCCCGGCCGTTGGGGGGGGGCAGGACATTCACGGATTTTTCCCGTGGACTTGAACAGAGGTCGGTACGCTTTGCCAGACTCAACAGACGCCGGTAAGTTTCCTTTGGGAGTTATGTACTCCAGTTTGGGTGGTAGCAGGTAGCTCCTCGTTTTCGAGTTGTAGCAGTTATGCTCCCCAGGTTTTGGGTGGTAGCAGTTAGCCCCTCGTTTTAGAGTTGTGGCGGTTTGGCTCCCCAGGTTCAGGTGGTGGCGGTTTTGCACCCCTGACAGCGCGCATCCTGTTTGGTACAGGTACGATATCGTGGGAGTGGCGGTCCCTGGACTGCCGCTCTTTTGGTTGCAACGGTTTCTTAGGGCGCCAGTTCTCCAGGTCCCTGTACTCAGGTCTGGGCCAAGTTGCCTCACCTCAGCGCCGCTGGACCCGGGTACCCAGTGGGGCGCTGCCTCCTACTGGACGCCTGAGGCGGTCTCCAGCTGTGCCTAGGGAATTTCCTAGGCACAGGGGGGGGGGAGTATCAGTTGACCTATTTGTTGTAGTTGATCTGTTTGTTGTTGTTGATTTATTCGTGGTTGCTGATTTGTTTGTTGCTATGGGAATTCCTTGCATTTTTTTGTGTACTACATAGGCCTCTTATATATAGTGGCAAGGTTTGGTTAGGGTTCCAGAGCTTTACTAGTCTCTGTATGATGTTATCTCTTCTTTGGGTATTGTGACGCTAACACCACTAACATTTGATGCTGCTAATCTGTCTGACTGCCCCATATCAATTGTCCTGTACGCCATCGTTCAATAATAATATACAGGGCAAGTGACCCTCTGCGTCCTGTCCCCGAGACCTCTTGACGTAATAAAAGTCCCCCCGTTACTATTTTGGGATTAGCGTAAGGGCAATACACATACTCTTAGTACACAGCCTCTTTGACAGCGCTGCGCGCAGGGATGTGTTTTGTTTCATATGTTTGCCTGCACTGAATGTAGAGTTCACCACCCTGCACTATCTAGTGGATTGCCTGACAGACTCCAATTCCGCCTAGCCGTTATCCTAGCTTATGGGATAACGGAAGACTGCAAGGAGGCGGAATTACTAACCTTCCTTCCGACACTATTCTGTCACCTTTTCTTCCGTTCATGGGACGCCAGTATTTAGCACCCAGAACTATTTCTCATTCTCACTTAAAACCGCTTGGGTGAACTTGAAGTAACTGATCTGTCTGTTTGCCTGACGAATGGCTCCCTCTGCTATCACATCAGCTGGAGAGTGGCTGAGAAGAGTATGATCACGTACGTTAACCCACTGTGGTGGTGTCTGTCCATTGTCCGGCGCGAGGCCCCCACCCATCTGTCCGGTGTGTCTGCCCTGTCCCTGTTTAGCGCTTGCACGCAACACACTGCACACTGACCTTTCACAATGGGAAATTCACTTGGTAAATATAAATTAGATAGCAGTCAGCCAGCCCCCCCGAAAGACTCCACGGTGTACAATGTGGCCCTAAGCCAAGGACTTCACTCCATATTGTTTGTATACAAATGGCATGACATGACAGCTAGAAGACCGGACTTACAGTTCCCGTGTCAGGGAACGTAAGACATAAAAAAATTGTTATATTTGAGACAGATGTTGAAACTAAAGGGAATGGAAGATTACGGTGTGGGACTAGTTTAGGGGAAATAGTTGCCGGAGATCAGCCGGTTCTGGTGCACTGCCTCCTGATGGATACCAAGGGTGGTCTCCAGATGTGAATAGGTGCCCACCTACTCACAACAAGGAGGGTGTTGGTGTTGGTATTGCATTATATGCATTAATTTGGAGATCTGTTATTGTATTGTGTGCATTTATTTGAAGTGCTTTTATTTAATTATAGGGTTTGTTTTGTAATACTCTAGCAACAGAGCTCTTGGACCCTGAGCTTGCACAACAAATTTTGGGCAGGCCCACTCCATCATCAGTAAGGGGTTGATAGACATCCCTTCAGTTAGATTAATGTACATGAGGGAGCACGCTTCTCCTCTGTGAGGAAGTGGGAGGCGCGCTGAAGTGTGTTTACCCTTACCAGTGCAAAGTAAATGTGTTTTTAGAGAGGATACATTGTGCGTGCTAAACACATATTTATGCACTGGTATTCTCTACCACAGGGGCACAACCCACCGAGCTGTCCCATGATGAGCAGACCTTTTGCAAATTTCTCGTGCACAAACTCATAAATAGGGAAGTTAACCAAATAGAACTTTTGACAGGATGTTTCAAAATACTGCTTCTCTTGTAACTATGGGACAGGACGCAGCCTATGCAAAGGAAAATAAGCTGTTAAGATTATGCACAGAAAAATAAAATACAATACCGCGTCTTAATGGGCTAAGGTCCTGAGGCCCACTGTGCTTCTAAGCAGAAAGCTTTGGCCCTAAGACTAACACAGAATAAGGGAACAGCCCCCCTCTCTCCATAATATAGTTGCGATGTTGTCAAATTTACGTTCCCTGATTTCTTTCCAAGTGCCCACAACGCACCACATTGATAATGCCCCTGTGAAATGTGCCCCCTCCACCTGGTGAAAAGGAGAATAAAGTGGAATTTGTACATGTCTCATGGTCCAGAGCAGATCTCATGTCCTTTACCAACGTATTTCTGAAATTACATGTAGAACAAAGAAGAGGGTACATAGAACTAATGAGACAGGAAGGGAGACAAATAGATGGAAGGCAACGCCTGATAATTTTGTAGAGTAGAAAGAGTGAGAAAAAAAAATAAAATATAAAGCAATAGTTACTGAGAAATGGCCAGCACGGCCTTTGATTATATGATACATTAAGGGGTTAAAGAAAACTCTTGTGGACTGGCTTTGAAATAACGATCGTGGGCTGGCCACAGATTCTGGGCATTGCGCCAAGACTACACCACACACTACAACAGTTTTCTGTGGGTATAAACAGAACTGGTTATACAAAAAAATATGTATTCTTCGCAGCGGAGAATGGAAGGAAATGCCAATTCAATGCCAATTCTTAAGGGTATATTAACAAAATAGGATTGAATAACTGTTAGAAATTATTATTGTTTAAGGTTCATTTAAAGATTGATGAAGGGAAATGTTATTTTGTGTATATGCTCTTTAATAAGTTTTGGTTCAACATTTTCAGATGCAAGAACGTCATAGAAAAGATGTGTGTTGTACATGTCTGTTTGGTGTCTTGTCAATTGACATTGTGAGGGCCAGAGTGATGCTATCCACAGGTCCCCCACCCCATCTCCCAGAGTGATTTACAACAGGAGACATTTGCTATTTTAAAGGACAAAAGATTCCATTACATTGCGCAAAGGCTACTTAATTAAAAAGCAGGGGGAACAGAGGACCCTCCTGCCAGTGATCAAGTTATTTCCGTGCATTGATAGGTATTGTCCCTGTTTCAAGTGCTGGTTTTTCGAAGTGTGCATTTGAACATATTAGCTATTGAGCTAAAAGATGAATGATCTGGGTGGCCTGGGTTCCCATTATTAAGAACGATGTAAGTTGCTAAGATGAAAATGAAATGCCCAGGATAACACAATTAGGTCATGTTAGGTAGCTGGCTTGTTTTCCCCATTTCTCACTCCACAGACGGCAGCCTAACATATAACGTCACCATCCTCACAAGCACATATAGAATAGCACTAGGTATATTGCGCTCTTAAAGGGTTTTGCCTAATTGAATGGATCAAGGAGAAGTACTATTTTATGTATGCATCTAAAAGAAATATTGTGTATGTATATTAATGTTTTTCATTTCTAGGTTCTTCAGTCTTGCAAGATATATAACATTTTATATTGTAAGGGGAACGCGCTAAAATGCTTTTGAAAGCAGTGCATTCGCCAGGGACTACAAAGGATTGGACAAAGAGTAGTGATATTATGTTTATTTATTGTTCTTTAGTAATGAGTATATGCCAATGCAGAAGGATAGTGCGCATTGAATGACTGTGCTTCGTATTATGATGTTTTAAGGATACAATGTGTACAAATTTATTATGTCTTTTAATGTACAGGCGCAGTCTTTAGGGGTGTTAGTGAATAGGTGTCCTGTGACAAAAACCACTTGTCCCTTTTATGCCACGCAATGCGGCGACAAATTATGGCAGCAATATATATCTGCACTTAATCAGAGTACGTGGGTGCACTTTATTTCATAACTCAGCCCCTACTTAGGTCTGGCATTAACAGTGACCTTCTGTGTTTATCAAAATGTTGTCTCTTTCCCTCTCTCTCCATGAGGGGATTCCTCACACCCACAGGCCAACAAATATAACATGCACAGTTGATCAGTGGCTTCCTCCAAGCATTACTAAGACCAACGACAGTGGCTATAATAAAATGTGCAGCGCACACATCATCAATGGAATATGTATCAAAGGGCAACGCATTTATTGATGGGGAAGAAAAGACAATAGCACTGACAGGCTGCCAGTTAGCAATGGTACAAATAACAAGCAGCGAGAAGAATACTAAATATAACAGTGACTCAGTACACTCTGACCCAATTTATATTAAGAGGAAGGTAGGGGAGGATGAAAAAGAGAAATGGGCCAAAGGAGGATGTGTGCAAACAAAGGAGGGGTTATGGACAGGGCCCAATGGGAAGATATGCCTGCCCTCAGCAATGCTTCCTTCTATCACATGCCTTTTTTCACGATCTCTCACATGTTGGCCGAGATGTCATGAATCAGACTGTTTTCCCAATGCTGGTACAACTCCAAGTTCCGCCAAATAGCAGAAAGACTTTGCAGGCAATGCACTGTTTGCGCACAATAAGATACTGGAAAGGGCACACCAACTGCACATGGTCATTTCCCACCTCCCCAAGACCATTTGAAAGCCTCCAGATGGACTTCATAGACATGTCCCTCACCCACAAGTACGAACATGTGATGGTAATTGTGTGCATGTTCAGTAAGTGGACCGAAGCATACCCAACAGAGAACTGTGATGCACATACGGTTGCCAAATGCCTCCTACAGGAACTTATCCCACGCTTTGGAATACCAGCCCTTCTGAGCTCCGACAATGGGCCAGCATTCATTTCCCACGTCATAGGGGGAATATGTAAGGGACTTGGGATCACACAGAAGTTACACTGCGCCTATCACCCTCCTGCTGCGGGCGCGGTGGAAAGGAAGAACGGGGTGTTGAAAAATAAAATTGGGAAAATGTGTGCATCAACTGAACTTTCAGGGGTAGGTGCACTACCACTAGCCCTGCTGACTATGAGGAGCACGCCAGATAGGGTAACAAAGCCCAGCCCAGCAAATAATATTTGGCCACCCCATGAACATTGCAGGCCATATGTCCACAGCTCCACTATCATTAACAGACTACCTGCTTTTATGTTACTGCAAGAAATTAACAGAGACCTTACGTTATCTTCACCACCAGGTACTGCAGGCTCTTCCAGAGGCAACAACTCCACTGCCACATGACCTGTAGCCTGGTGACTGGATCTGGGTAAAAGCCCACACCCAACGGCACTGCTTCCAGCCAAGGTGGAAGGGACGTCACCAGATCATCCTCAGCACAGTAACAGCAGTGAAGTGCCAAGGGCTGACATCCTGGATCCACAGCTCCAAAGCAGACGGACCAGACAGCAGAGAATAAGCTGAGGCACCTCGCAGGTACAACCTTCGATCCACCACTCAAGACAAGAACAACAGGAGATAGAGGCAGACACCTGCTCGGGGCAGGCTAGGCCTCCAACAGAAAACAGAAGACACCAGAGGCAGTAACCTACTGCGCACAACAAGCCCAGGCCTCTGGGTATCATCACTCCAAAGACGTCTGTACCAGCTACTTTCCAAGGGAGTGCCAACTGTCATGTGCTAGTAACCTCTGACAGTACACCATCAAGGCACCAACGTTTTCTTCTAAATGGTTGACTGGTGTCTGCACCAATAGACCCCCAGGAGGTGCATCACCCGCTAGTTAGATATCAAAAACAAGGCTTTGGAACATCAAAGAACTGAATTGAACACTTGGTTAAGGGTATGTAACTACCTAAGTACACACCAATTACGACAAATGCCAGCAACAAGATCTGGAAGGCTTAGATCTATACAAGTGAGGGTAGAAGAGTATCAACTAATAATTCGTATTAGGTTATTGTGTCCTGGAATAAAATTAAATAGTGTGCTGGAACTAACTGTGCCAAATACTCCGATATTGAGTGTGTTAAGAGACCTGATCTTGCAAGACATCTTGTTCCCCACTTTTTTGGACATCAAACAATAGCACAAGAAATAGCAGACATTTGACTTGACATTTTGGATTGCGTGATTTATGCAATAGAAGAGATCTGATCTGGTCTTATCAGAGACATTAACTAAAAAGTGAAAGAAAGGAACAATGCCCAGTACAAGAAGAAGGGACAGAACATGGCCATCAGTGTTAGGAGCCATATTGACACCAGTCCCATGGAAAAAAGTGACTGCACTGATAATAATATTTGAAAAAAAAAAACAATTGAAATACTGTTCATCAATGGCCGGCAGGGAGGTGGGGGGTTAGAAGATAGTGATTTGGTATCAGATGGGGCAATGTAGAAGCCATCTTTTTTGTATGATACCAAATGCTGTAAGCTTCTAGGCCCTGCTAAGTTGACATGGAGAGCAGTGCACAAAATGCCTGTACTTTACCATTCGCTTCAGAGACACAGCTTTTGTAACACACAGTTCGATCAAGAATAATACAGAAGATGCTCATGTAGACACAGACATTTCAGCATAGCACATTTTGTAATATGTCTGGGACATTCTATTATGTTGCAACTATTAACTGAAAAAGCACCAGACCTATATCTTACATTACAGTGGAAAGTCCCAGAAGCAGACCTAGGTCACGCAGTCTGCAACAGTACTTTTCGGACCTTAAATGGTATATAACTATCTAGGCCCTTGCAAATTGGTCAAATGAACTATGCTTAATTTGTGCTACGTATGTGATGATGCCGTATCCTTTGTGGTTTTGGCTTATAAAAGCTATCACCAATGTCACATCTTTGGGCACTCAGTGACTTTGCTGGGTGCCCCCGTGCTGCACGTTATTTCGTTGTTGGTTCTACTAATAAATGCTGTTATCTTACCCTTGACTGAGAACTGTTTGAGGTGGATTCATTTCTTGCTTTTATTTCAGATTCCACAGAGCTAAATGTCAAGTCCCCTTCACCCCCTAGTTACACGTAAATCACACGTCATGCGGCTACGCGCGCATCTCTGCCAAGTATTTCTGCTGACATTGCAAGATTCTCTTATGACTCCACCCACTTATGATATCATCTTAAATGACGTTTCTAGTATACGCCTATTGTTACGCCTTTTTCCATTACGTATGTATATTCTTATCTGTATTATCAGCTGTTACGCCTCCTGCATCTGTCTCAATGTAATACTTTTCTTATATATATCATTACTTGTCAATAATGTATTGTCTATGCCTTCCTGAACCTTCGTGGTGATGGAATAAGATAACCATGATTCGAATCATAATTCCCTGTGAGGAATAAAGTCCTTTTTAGAACCTCGAATACCACGGATTCTGCCTCTTATTTTTCTGAGTTATTCTTATTGAACTTTACCGCATAAAAATAGTACAGGTAATTTAAATATTTACCACACCTCTCTCCCATAGACTCTCTACTTCTCATGGGCCTCATGGGCCCCGGAGGTGTTTTTGCCTGCTTCCCTCTCTCCCATAGACTCTCTACTTCCCATGGGCCCCGGAGGTGTTTTTGCCTGCCTCCCTCTCTCCCATAGACTCTCTACTTCCCATGGGCCCCTGAGGGGTTTTTGCCTGCCTCCCTCTCTCCCATAGACTCTCTACTTCCCATGGGCCCCGGAGGTGTTTTTGCCTGCTTCCCTCTCTCCCATAGACTCTCTACTTCCCATGGGCCCCGGAGGTGTTTTTGCCTGCCTCCCTCTCTCCCATAGACTCTCTACTTCCCATGGGCCCCGGAGGTGTTTTTGCCTGCCTCTCTCTCTCCCATAGACTCTCTACTTCCCATGGGCCCCGGAGGGGTTTTTGCCTGCCTCCCTCTCTCCCATAGACTCTCTACTTCCCATGGGCCCCGGAGGTGTTTTTGCCTGCCTCCCTCTCTCCCATAGACTCTCTACTTCCCATGGGCCCCGGAGGTGTTTTTGCCTGCTTCCCTCTCTCCCATAGACTCTCTACTTCCCATGGGCCCCGGAGGTGTTTTTGCCTGCCTCCCTCTCTCCCATAGACTCTCTACTTCCCATGGGCCCCTGAGGTGTTTTTGCCTGCCTCCCTCTCTCCCATAGACTCTCTACTTCCCATGGGCCCCTGAGGTGTTTTTGCCTGCCTCCCTCTCTCCCATAGACTCTCTACTTCCCATGGGCCCCGGAGGTGTTTTTGCCTGCCTCCCTCTCTGCCATAGACTCCCTGCTTCCCATGGGCCCGGAGGTGTTTTTGCCTGCCTCCCTCTCTCCCATAGACTCTCTACTTCCCATGGGCCCGGAGGTGTTTTTGCCTGCCTTCCTTTCTCCCATACAGTCCCTGCTTCCCTTGGACCCCTGGTGGACACCAAGTTAGCTTTTCCTCTGTAGTGAGTTGCAAATAAAAACGAGTTAGGACTCTACTGCTAAGCATCAATGATGATGATGACTAGTGTCATCTTGGCGGGAATGCCAAAGCCTCACTGACTTCCTGATTCATATTCATTGCCTGTAGGTGCACTGGAAACCCCCTCATGCACAAAACTGAGACAGAGCAAAGTCCAGGAAATGGCTGACGGCGACACTAGAGAACTCTGCTGGATGCAGCTGATCCATAAAAGTAAATGGCCCCAAAAAGAAGGAGGTTCCAAGAAAGTGGGCAGTGAGGAGAAAAACAGTCTATTGCCAGTGCCACCTTTAGAATCGAGCCCTCCTAATCTTCTGCAAGAATGAAGTACCCTCTGCACCCCTCCCTGGGCTGGATGAGGCTGGAAGAAGGATGATGCTCAGATCAACAGTACCAGCACCAAAACCTAAGCCCATCTCTCTCATGTCTGCAGTGACTGCTTCTTGAAGAGCAGTGACTCTGAAATAGAATTGTTCTATCTAAGAGTCACAGCCTCCACCGCTCAATCTCCTGGAAGCTGGAGCAGAGCAGGATGATGAGCTTGCTGTGGAGGAGGATTTATTTGTGCCTGCTCTTGCAATGGGACTCTCAGTTTGTGATCTCCGGCAAAGTAAAGAAATAACACTCCGTCATAATTTTTAAAGGCCACCTTCTGATGGTCTGGATACGGATTGGAAGCCAACCAAAAACCACCACGAAAGACAAGAGCAAAATAAGGTTTGCACAATCTTTGGAACTGAGGAGGGTGAGACATGTTGGCCTACATGCAGGAAGCAGGAATGAGTCACGTTTATCATCAGAAGGCGCATTCCTGTCCTTTCCAGGCGCTGGCGCACCTTTGGCTGCCTAGTACCAATGCAGGAAGCAGGAATGAGTCACGTTTACCATCAGCAGGCTCATTCCTGTCCTTTCCTAGCGCTGGCGCACCTTTGGCTGCCTAGCGCCAATGCAGGAAGCAGGAATGAGTCACATTTACCATCAGCAGGCTCATTCCTGTCCTTTCCTAGCGCTGGCGCACCTTTGGCTGCCTAGAGCCTATGCAGGAAGCAGGAATGAGTCACGTTTACCACCTGGAGGCGCATTCCTGTCCTTTCCTGGCGCTGGCGCACCTTTGGCTGCCTAGTACCAATGCAGGAAGAATGAATGAGTCACGTTTATCATCAGGAGGCGCATTCCTGTCCTTTCCAGGCGCTGGGGCACCTTTGGCTGCCTAGCGCCAATGCAGGAAGCAGGAATGAGTCACATTTACCATCAGCAGGCTCATTCCTGTCCTTTCCTAGCGCTGGCGCACCTTTGGCTGCCTAGAGCCAATGCAGGAAGCAGGAATGAGTCACGTTTACCATCCGAAGGCGCATTCCTGTCCTTTCCTAGCGCTGGCGCACCTTTGGCTGCCTAGAGCCAATGCAGGAAGCAGGAATGAGTCACGTTTACCATCAGCAGGCTCATTCCTGTCCTTTCCTAGCGCTGGCGCACCTTTGGCTGCCTAGCGCCAATGCAGGAAGCAGGAATGAGTCACGTTTATCATCCGAAGGCGCATTCCTGTCCTTTCCTGGTGCTGGCGCACCTTTGGCTGCCTAGCCCCAATGCAGGAAGCAGGAATGAGTCACGTTTATCATCAGGAGGCTCATTCCTGTCCTTTCCTGGCGCTGGCGCACCTTTGGCTGCCTGGTCCCAATGCAGGAAGCAGGAATGAGTCACGTTTATCATCAGAAGGCGCATTCCTGTCCTTTCCTGGCGCTGGCGCACCTTTGGCTGCCTAGCGCCAATGCAGGAAGCAGGAATGAGTCACGTTTACCATCAGCAGGCTCATTCCTGTCCTTTCCTAGCGCTGGCGCACCTTTGGCTGCCTAGAGCCAATGCAGGAAGCAGGAATGAGTCACGTTTATCATCAGGAGGCGCATTCCTGTCCTTTCCTGGCGCTGGCGAACCATTGGCTGCCTAGCCCCAATGCAGGAAGCAGGAATGAGTCATGTTTACCATCAGCAGGCTCATTCCTGTCCTTTCCTAGCGCTGGCGCACCTTTGGCTGCCTAGCGCCAATGCAGGAAGCAGGAATGAGTCACGTTTACCATCCGAAGGCGCATTCCTGTCCTTTCCTGGTGCTGGCGCACCTTTGGCTGCCTAGAGCCAAGTCAGGAAGTAGGAATGAGTCACGTTTATCATCAGGAGGCTCATTCCTGTCCTTTCCTGGTGCTGGTGCACCTTTGGCTGGCCAGCGCCAATGCAGGAAGCAGGAATGAGTCACGTTTATCATCAGAAGGCGCATTCCTGTCCTTTCCTGGCGCTGGCGCACCTTTGGCTGCCTAGCGCCAATGCAGGAAGCAGGAATGAGTCACGTTTACCATCCGAAGGCGCATTCCTGTCCTTTCCTGGTGCTGGCGCACCTTTGGCTGCCTAGAGCCAAGTCAGGAAGTAGGAATGAGTCACGTTTATCATCAGAAGGCGCATTCCTGTCCTTTCCTGGCGCTGGCGCACCTTTGGCTGGCCAGCGCCAATGCAGGAAGCAGGAATGAGTCACGTTTATCATCAGGAGGCTCATTCCTGTCCTTTCCTAGCGCACCTTTGGCTGCCTAGCCTCAATGCAGGAAGCAGGAATGAGTCACGTTTACCATCCGAAGGCGCATTCCTGTCCTTTCCTGGCGCTGGCGAACCATTGGCTGCCTAGCCCCAATGCAGGAAGCAGGAATGAGTCATGTTTACCATCAGCAGGCTCATTCCTGTCCTTTCCTAGCGCTGGCGCACCTTTGGCTGCCTAGCGCCAATGCAGGAAGCAGGAATGAGTCACGTTTACCATCCGAAGGCGCATTCCTGTCCTTTCCTGGTGCTGGCGCACCTTTGGCTGCCTAGAGCCAAGTCAGGAAGTAGGAATGAGTCACGTTTATCATCAGGAGGCTCATTCCTGTCCTTTCCTGGTGCTGGTGCACCTTTGGCTGGCCAGCGCCAATGCAGGAAGCAGGAATGAGTCACGTTTATCATCAGAAGGCGCATTCCTGTCCTTTCCTGGCGCTGGCGCACCTTTGGCTGCCTAGCGCCAATGCAGGAAGCAGGAATGAGTCACGTTTACCATCCGAAGGCGCATTCCTGTCCTTTCCTGGTGCTGGCGCACCTTTGGCTGCCTAGAGCCAAGTCAGGAAGTAGGAATGAGTCACGTTTATCATCAGAAGGCTCATTCCTGTCCTTTCCTGGCGCTGGCGCACCTTTGGCTGGCCAGCGCCAATGCAGGAAGCAGGAATGAGTCACGTTTATCATCAGGAGGCTCATTCCTGTCCTTTCCTAGCGCACCTTTGGCTGCCTAGCCTCAATGCAGGAAGCAGGAATGAGTCACGTTTACCATCCGAAGGCGCATTCCTGTCCTTTCCTGGTGCTGGCGCACCTTTGGCTGCCTAGAGCCAAGTCAGGAAGTAGGAATGAGTCACGTTTACCATCAGCAGGCTCATTCCTGTCCTTTCCTGGTGCTGGTGCACCTTTGGCTGGCCAGCGCCAATGCAGGAAGCAGGAATGAGTCACGTTTACCATCAGAAGGCGCATTCCTGTCCTTTCCTGGCGCACCTTTGGCTGCCTAGCGCCAATGCAGGAAGCAGGAATGAGTCACGTTTACCATCCGAAGGCGCATTCCTGTCCTTTCCTGGTGCTGGCGCACCTTTGGCTGCCTAGACCCAAGTCAGAAAGTTGGAATTAGTCATGTTTATCATCAGGAGGCGCATTCCTGTCCTTTCCTGGCACTGGCGCACCTTTGGCACCTAGCGCCAATGCAGGAAGCAGGAATGAGTCACGTTTTTATCAGAAGGCTCATTCCTGTCCTTTCCTGGCGCTGGCGCACCTTTGGCTGCCTAGCGCCAATGCAGGAAGCAGGAATGAGTCACGTTTACCATCAGGAGGCTCATTCCTGTCCTTTCCTGGCGCTGGCGCACCTTTGATTGCCTAGCCCCAATGCAGGAAGCAGGAATGAGTCACGTTTATCATCAGGAGGCGCATTCCTGTCCTTTCCTGGTGCTGGCGCACCTTTGGCTGCCTAGAGCCAAGTCAGAAAGTTGGAATTAGTCATGTTTATCATCAGGAGGCGCATTCCTGTCCTTTCCTGGCACTGGCGCACCTTTGGCACCTAGCGCCAATGCAGGAAGCAGGAATGAGTCACGTTTTTATCAGAAGGCTCATTCCTGTCCTTTCCTGGCGCTGGCGCACCTTTGGCTGCCTAGCCCCAATGCAGGAAGCAGGAATGAGTCACGTTTATCATCAGGAGGCGCATTCCTGTCCTTTCCTGGCGCTGGCGAACCTTTGGCTGCCTAGCCCCAATGCAGGAAGCAGGAATGAGTCACATTTACCATCAGGAGGCGCATTCCTGTCCTTTCCTGGTGCGGGCGCACCTTTGGCTGCCTAGAGCCAAGTCAGGAAGTAGGAATGAGTCACGTTTATCATCAGAAGGCGCATTCCTGTCCTTTCCTGGCGCTGGCGCACCTTTGGCTGCCTAGCGCCAATGCAGGAAGCAGGAATGAGTCACGTTTATCATCAGAAGGCTCATTCCTGTCCTTTCCTGGCGCTGGCGAACCATTGGCTGCCTAGCGCCAATGCAGGAAGCAGGAATGAGTCACGTTTACCATCAGAAGGCGCATTCCTGTCCTTTCCTGGCGCTGGCGCACCTTTGGCTGCCTAGCGCCAATGCAGGAAGCAGGATTGAGTCACGTTTTTATCAGAAGGCTCATTCCTGTCCTTTCCTGGCGCTGGCGCACCTTTGGCTGCCTAGCGCCAATGCAGGAAGCAGGAATGAGTCACGTTTATCATCAGAAGGCGCATTCCTGTCCTTTCCAGGCGCTGGCGCACCTTTGGCTGCCTAGCGCCAATGCAGGAAGCAGGAATGAGTCACGTTTATCATCAGAAGGCGCATTCCTGTCCTTTCCTGGCGCTGGCGCACCTTTGGCTGGCCAGCGCCAATGCAGGAAGCAGGAATGAGTCACGTTTACCATCAGAAGGCGCATTCCTGTCCTTTCCTGGCGCTGGCGCACCTTTGGCTGCCTAGCGCCAATGCAGGAAGCAGGAATGAGTCACGTTTATCATCAGAAGGCGCATTCCTGTCCTTTCCTGGCGCTGGCGCACCTTTGGTTGCCTAGCCCCAATGCAGGAAGCAGGAATGAGTCACGTTTATCATCAGGAGGCGCATTCCTGTCCTTTCCTGGCGCTGGCGAACCATTGGCTGCCTAGCCCCAATGCAGGAAGCAGGAATGAGTCACGTTTATCATCAGGAGGCGCATTCCTGTCCTTTCCTGGTGCTGGCGCACCTTTGGCTGCCTAGCGCCAATGCAGGAAGCAGGAATGAGTCACGTTTACCATCAGAAGGCGCATTCCTGTCCTTTCCTGGCGCTGGTGCACCTTTGGCTGGCCAGCGCCAATGCAGGAAGCAGGAATGAGTCACGTTTACCATCAGGAGGCTCATTCCTGTCCTTTCCTGGCGCACCTTTGGCTGCCTAGCGCCAATGCAGGAAGCAGGAAGGAGTCACGTTTACCATCAGGAGGCGCATTCCTGTCCTTTCCCGGCTCTGGGGCACCTTTGGCTGCCTAGCCCCAATGCAGGAAGCAGGAATGAGTCACGTTTACCATCAGGAGGCGCATTCCTGTCCTTTCCTGGCGCTGGCGCACCTTTGGCTGCCTAGCGCCAATGCAGGAAGCAGGAATGAGTCACGTTTACCATCCGAAGGCGCATTCCTGTCCTTTCCTGGTGCTGGCGCACCTTTGGCTGCCTAGCCCCAATGCAGGAAGCAGGAATGAGTCACGTTTATCATCAGGAGGCGCATTCCTGTCCTTTCCTGGTGCTGGCGCACCTTTGGCTGCCTAGCGCCAATGCAGGAAGCAGGAATGAGTCACTTTTACCATCAGAAGGCGCATTCCTGTCCTTTCCTGGCGCTGGTACACCTTTGGCTGGCCAGCACCAATGCAGGAAGCAGGAATGAGTCACGTTTATCATCAGAAGGCGCATTCCTGTCCTTTCCTGGCGCTGGCGCACCTTTGGCTGGCCAGCGCCAATGCAGGAAGCAGGAATGAGTCACGTTTACCATCAGGAGGCTCATTCCTGTCCTTTCCAGGCGCACCTTTGGCTGCCTAGCGCCAATGCAGGAAGCAGGAAGGAGTCACGTTTACCATCAGGAGGCGCATTCCTGTCCTTTCCCGGCTCTGGGGCACCTTTGGCTGCCTAGCCCCAATGCAGGAAGCAGGAATGAGTCACGTTTACCATCAGGAGGCGCATTCCTGTCCTTTCCTGGCGCTGGCGCACCTTTGGCTGCCTAGCGCCAATGCAGGAAGCAGGAATGAGTCACGTTTACCATCCGAAGGCGCATTCCTGTCCTTTCCTGGTGCTGGCGCACCTTTGGCTGCCTAGCCCCAATGCAGGAAGCAGGAATGAGTCACGTTTATCATCAGGAGGCGCATTCCTGTCCTTTCCTGGTGCTGGCGCACCTTTGGCTGCCTAGCGCCAATGCAGGAAGCAGGAATGAGTCACGTTTACTATCAGAAGGCGCATTCCTGTCCTTTCCTGGCGCTGGTGCACCTTTGGCTGGCCAGCACCAATGCAGGAAGCAGGAATGAGTCACGTTTATCATCAGAAGGCGCATTCCTGTCCTTTCCTGGCGCTGGCGCACCTTTGGCTGGCCAGCGCCAATGCAGGAAGCAGGAATGAGTCACGTTTACCATCAGGAGGCTCATTCCTGTCCTTTCCAGGCGCTGGCGCACCTTTGGCTGCCTAGCGCCAATGCAGGAAGCAGGAATGAGTCATGTTTACCATCAGAAGGCGCATTCCTGTCCTTTCCTGGCGCTGGTGCACCTTTGGCTGGCCAGCACCAATGCAGGAAGCAGGAATGAGTCACGTTTATCATCAGGAGGCGCATTCCTGTCCTTTCCTGGTGCTGGCGCACCTTTGGCTGCCTAGCGCCAATGCAGGAAGCAGGAAGGAGTCACGTTTACCATCAGGAGGCGCATTCCTGTCCTTTCCCGGCTCTGGCGCACCTTTGGCTGCCTAGCCCCAATGCAGGAAGCAGGAATGAGTCACGTTTACCATCAGGAGGTGCATTCCTGTCCTTTCCTGGTGCTGGCGCACCTTTGGCTGCCTAGCCTCAATGCAGGAAGCAGGAATGAGTTACGTTTATCATCAGAGGGCTCATTCCTGTCCTTTCCTAGCGCTGGCGCACCTTTGGCTGCCTAACCCCAATGCAGGAATCAGGAATGAGTCACGTTTATCATCAGGAGGCTCATTCCTGTCCTTTCCTGGCGCTGGCGCACCTTTGTCTGCCTAGCCCCAATGCAGGAATCAGGAATGAGTCACGTTTACCATCAGGAGGCGCATTCCTGTCCTTTCCTGGTGCGGGCGCACTTTTGGCTGCCTAGCCCCAATGCAGGAAGCAGGAATGAGTCACGTTTATCATCAGGAGGTGCATTCCTGTCCTTTCCTAGCGCTGGCGCACCTTTGGCTGCCTAGAGCCAAGTCAGGAAGTAGGAATGAGTCACGTTTACCACCTGGAGGCGCATTCCTGTCCTTTCCTGGCGCTGGCGCACCTTTGGCTGCCTAGCCCCAATGCAGGAAGCAGGAATGAGTCACGTTTACCATCAGGAGGCTCATTCCTGTCCTTTCCTAGCGCTGGCGCACCTTTGGCTGCCTAGCGCCAATGCAGGAAGCAGGAATGAGTCACGTTTACCATCCGAAGGCGCATTCCTGTCCTTTCCTAGCGCTGGCGCACGTTTGGCTGCCTAGAGCCTATGCAGGAAGCAGGAATGAGTCACGTTTACCACCTGGAGGCGCATTCCTGTCCTTTCCTGGCGCTGGCGCACCTTTGGCTGCCTAGCGCCAATGCAGGAAACAGGAATGAGTCACGTTTATCATCAGAAGGCGCATTCCTGTCCTTTCCAGGCGCTGGCGCACCTTTGGCTGCCTAGCGCCAATGCAGGAAGCAGGAATGAGTCACGTTTATCATCAGAAGGCGCATTCCTGTCCTTTCCTGGCGCTGGCGCACCTTTGGCTGGCCAGCGCCAATGCAGGAAGCAGGAATGAGTCACGTTTACCATCAGAAGGCGCATTCCTGTCCTTTCCTGGCGCTGGCGCACCTTTGGCTGCCTAGCGCCAATGCAGGAAGCAGGAATGAGTCACGTTTATCATCAGAAGGCGCATTCCTGTCCTTTCCTGGCGCTGGCGCACCTTTGGTTGCCTAGCCCCAATGCAGGAAGCAGGAATGAGTCACGTTTATCATCAGGAGGCGCATTCCTGTCCTTTCCTGGCGCTGGCGAACCATTGGCTGCCTAGCCCCAATGCAGGAAGCAGGAATGAGTCACGTTTATCATCAGGAGGCGCATTCCTGTCCTTTCCTGGTGCTGGCGCACCTTTGGCTGCCTAGCGCCAATGCAGGAAGCAGGAATGAGTCACGTTTACCATCAGAAGGCGCATTCCTGTCCTTTCCTGGCGCTGGTGCACCTTTGGCTGGCCAGCGCCAATGCAGGAAGCAGGAATGAGTCACGTTTACCATCAGGAGGCTCATTCCTGTCCTTTCCTGGCGCACCTTTGGCTGCCTAGCGCCAATGCAGGAAGCAGGAAGGAGTCACGTTTACCATCAGGAGGCGCATTCCTGTCCTTTCCCGGCTCTGGGGCACCTTTGGCTGCCTAGCCCCAATGCAGGAAGCAGGAATGAGTCACGTTTACCATCAGGAGGCGCATTCCTGTCCTTTCCTGGCGCTGGCGCACCTTTGGCTGCCTAGCGCCAATGCAGGAAGCAGGAATGAGTCACGTTTACCATCCGAAGGCGCATTCCTGTCCTTTCCTGGTGCTGGCGCACCTTTGGCTGCCTAGCCCCAATGCAGGAAGCAGGAATGAGTCACGTTTATCATCAGGAGGCGCATTCCTGTCCTTTCCTGGTGCTGGCGCACCTTTGGCTGCCTAGCGCCAATGCAGGAAGCAGGAATGAGTCACGTTTACCATCAGAAGGCGCATTCCTGTCCTTTCCTGGCGCTGGTGCACCTTTGGCTGGCCAGCACCAATGCAGGAAGCAGGAATGAGTCACGTTTATCATCAGAAGGCGCATTCCTGTCCTTTCCTGGCGCTGGCGCACCTTTGGCTGGCCAGCGCCAATGCAGGAAGCAGGAATGAGTCACGTTTACCATCAGGAGGCTCATTCCTGTCCTTTCCAGGCGCACCTTTGGCTGCCTAGCGCCAATGCAGGAAGCAGGAAGGAGTCACGTTTACCATCAGGAGGCGCATTCCTGTCCTTTCCCGGCTCTGGGGCACCTTTGGCTGCCAATGCAGGAAGCAGGAATGAGTCACGTTTACCATCAGGAGGCGCATTCCTGTCCTTTCCTGGCGCTGGCGCACCTTTGGCTGCCTAGCGCCAATGCAGGAAGCAGGAATGAGTCACGTTTACCATCCGAAGGCGCATTCCTGTCCTTTCCTGGTGCTGGCGCACCTTTGGCTGCCTAGCCCCAATGCAGGAAGCAGGAATGAGTCACGTTTATCATCAGAAGGCGCATTCCTGTCCTTTCCTGGTGCTGGCGCACCTTTGGCTGCCTAGCGCCAATGCAGGAAGCAGGAATGAGTCACGTTTACCATCAGAAGGCGCATTCCTGTCCTTTCCTGGCGCTGGTGCACCTTTGGCTGGCCAGCACCAATGCAGGAAGCAGGAATGAGTCACGTTTATCATCAGAAGGCGCATTCCTGTCCTTTCCTGGCGCTGGCGCACCTTTGGCTGGCCAGCGCCAATGCAGGAAGCAGGAATGAGTCACGTTTACCATCAGGAGGCTCATTCCTGTCCTTTCCAGGCGCTGGCGCACCTTTGGCTGCCTAGCGCCAATGCAGGAAGCAGGAATGAGTCACGTTTACCATCAGAAGGCGCATTCCTGTCCTTTCCTGGCGCTGGTGCACCTTTGGCTGGCCAGCACCAATGCAGGAAGCAGGAATGAGTCACGTTTATCATCAGGAGGCGCATTCCTGTCCTTTCCTGGTGCTGGCGCACCTTTGGCTGCCTAGCGCCAATGCAGGAAGCAGGAAGGAGTCACGTTTACCATCAGGAGGCGCATTCCTGTCCTTTCCCGGCTCTGGCGCACCTTTGGCTGCCTAGCCCCAATGCAGGAAGCAGGAATGAGTCACGTTTACCATCAGGAGGTGCATTCCTGTCCTTTCCTGGTGCTGGCGCACCTTTGGCTGCCTAGCCTCAATGCAGGAAGCAGGAATGAGTTACGTTTATCATCAGAGGGCTCATTCCTGTCCTTTCCTAGCGCTGGCGCACCTTTGGCTGCCTAACCCCAATGCAGGAATCAGGAATGAGTCACGTTTATCATCAGGAGGCGCATTCCTGTCCTTTCCTGGCGCTGGCGCACCTTTGTCTGCCTAGCCCCAATGCAGGAATCAGGAATGAGTCACGTTTACCATCAGGAGGCGCATTCCTGTCCTTTCCTGGTGCGGGCGCACTTTTGGCTGCCTAGCCCCAATGCAGGAAGCAGGAATGAGTCACGTTTATCATCAGGAGGTGCATTCCTGTCCTTTCCTAGCGCTGGCGCACCTTTGGCTGCCTAGAGCCAAGTCAGGAAGTAGGAATGAGTCACGTTTATCATCAGAAGGCGCATTCCTGTCCTTTCCTGGCGCTGGCGCACCTTTGGCTGCCTAGCCCCAATGCAGGAAGCAGGAATGAGTCACGTTTACCATCAGGAGGCTCATTCCTGTCCTTTCCTAGCGCTGGCGCACCTTTGGCTGCCTAGCGCCAATGCAGGAAGCAGGAATGAGTCACGTTTACCATCAGGAGGCTCATTCCTGTCCTTTCCTGGCGCTGGCGCACCTTTGGCTGCCTAGCCCCAATGCAGGAAGCAGGAATGAGTCACGTTTATCATCAGGAGGCGCATTCCTGTCCTTTCCTGGTGCTGGCGCACCTTTGGCTGCCTAGAGCCAATGCAGGAAGCAGGAATGAGTCACGTTTACCATCAGGAGGCTCATTCCTGTCCTTTCCTAGCGCTGGCGCACCTATGGCTGCCTAGAGCCAATGCAGGAAGCAGGAATGAGTCACGTTTACCATCAGGAGGCTCATTCCTGTCCTTTCCTAGCGCTGGCGAACCATTGGCTGCCTAGCCCCAATGCAGGAAGTAGGAATGAGTCACGTTTATCATCAGGTGGCTCATTCCTGTCCTTTCCTGGTGCACCTTTGGCTGCCTAGCGCCAATGCAGGAAGCAGGAATGAGTCACGTTTACCAACAGGAGGCTCATTCCTGTCCTTTCCTGGCGCTGGCGCACCTTTGGCTGCCTAGCGCCAATGCAGGAAGCAGGAATGAGTCACGTTTACCATCCGAAGGCGCATTCCTGTCCTTTCCTAGCGCTGGCGCACCTTTGGCTGCCTAGAGCCAATGCAGGAAGCAGGAATGAGTCACGTTTACCATCAGCAGGCTCATTCCTGTCCTTTCCTGGCGCTGGCGCACCTTTGACTGCCTAGAGCCGATGCAGGAAGCAGGAATGAGTCACGTTTACCATCAGCAGGCTCATTCCTGTCCTTTCCTGGCGCTGGCGCACCTTTGGCTGCCTAGAGCCAATGCAGGAAGCAGGAATCAGTCACGTTTACCATCCGAAGGCGCATTCCTGTCCTTTCCTAGCGCTGGCGCACCTTTGGCTGCCTAGAGCCAATGCAGGAAGCAGGAATGAGTCACGTTTACCATCAGCAGGCTCATTCCTGTCCTTTCCTGGCGCTGGCGCACCTTTGGCTGCCTAGAGCCAATGCAGGAAGCAGGAATGAGTCACGTTTATCATCAGCAGGCTCATTCCTGTCCTTTCCTAGCGCTGGCGCACCTTTGGCTGCCTAGAGCCGATGCAGGAAGCAGGAATGAGTCACGTTTACCATCAGCAGGCTCATTCCTGTCCTTTCCTAGCGCTGGCGCACCTTTGGCTGCCTAGAGCCGATGCAGGAAGCAGGAATGAGTCACGTTTACCATCAGCAGGCTCATTCCTGTCCTTTCCTAGCGCTGGCGCACCTTTGGCTGCCTAGAGCCGATGCAGGAAGCAGGAATGAGTCACGTTTACCATCAGCAGGCTCATTCCTGTCCTTTCCTAGCGCTGGCGCACCTTTGGCTGCCTAGAGCCTATGCAGGAAGCAGGAATGAGTCACGTTTACCATCAGCAGGCTCATTCCTGTCCTTTCCTGGCGCTGGCGCACCTTTGGCTGCCTAGAGCCAATGCAGGAAGCAGGAATGAGTCACGTTTACCATCAGCAGGCGCATTCCTGTCCTTTCCTGGCGCTGGCGCACCTTTGGCTGCCTAGAGCCTATGCAGGAAGCAGGAATGAGTCACGTTTACCATCAGCAGGCTCATTCCTGTCCTTTCCTGGCGCTGGCGCACCTTTGGCTGCCTAGAGCCGATGCAGGAAGCAGGAATGAGTCACGTTTACCATCAGCAGGCTCATTCCTGTCCTTTCCTAGCGCTGGCGCACCTTTGGCTGCCTAGAGCCGATGCAGGAAGCAGGAATGAGTTACGTTTATCATCAGAGGGCTCATTCCTGTCCTTTCCTAGCGCTGGCGCACCTTTGGCTGCCTAACCCCAATGCAGGAATCAGGAATGAGTCACGTTTATCATCAGGAGGCGCATTCCTGTCCTTTCCTGGCGCTGGCGCACCTTTGTCTGCCTAGCCCCAATGCAGGAATCAGGAATGAGTCACGTTTACCATCAGGAGGCGCATTCCTGTCCTTTCCTGGTGCGGGCGCACTTTTGGCTGCCTAGCCCCAATGCAGGAAGCAGGAATGAGTCACGTTTATCATCAGGAGGTGCATTCCTGTCCTTTCCTAGCGCTGGCGCACCTTTGGCTGCCTAGAGCCAAGTCAGGAAGTAGGAATGAGTCACGTTTATCATCAGAAGGCGCATTCCTGTCCTTTCCTGGCGCTGGCGCACCTTTGGCTGCCTAGCCCCAATGCAGGAAGCAGGAATGAGTCACGTTTACCATCAGGAGGCTCATTCCTGTCCTTTCCTAGCGCTGGCGCACCTTTGGCTGCCTAGCGCCAATGCAGGAAGCAGGAATGAGTCACGTTTACCATCAGGAGGCTCATTCCTGTCCTTTCCTGGCGCTGGCGCACCTTTGGCTGCCTAGCCCCAATGCAGGAAGCAGGAATGAGTCACGTTTATCATCAGGAGGCGCATTCCTGTCCTTTCCTGGTGCTGGCGCACCTTTGGCTGCCTAGAGCCAATGCAGGAAGCAGGAATGAGTCACGTTTACCATCAGGAGGCTCATTCCTGTCCTTTCCTAGCGCTGGCGCACCTATGGCTGCCTAGAGCCAATGCAGGAAGCAGGAATGAGTCACGTTTACCATCAGGAGGCTCATTCCTGTCCTTTCCTAGCGCTGGCGAACCATTGGCTGCCTAGCCCCAATGCAGGAAGTAGGAATGAGTCACGTTTATCATCAGGTGGCTCATTCCTGTCCTTTCCTGGTGCACCTTTGGCTGCCTAGCGCCAATGCAGGAAGCAGGAATGAGTCACGTTTACCAACAGGAGGCTCATTCCTGTCCTTTCCTGGCGCTGGCGCACCTTTGGCTGCCTAGCGCCAATGCAGGAAGCAGGAATGAGTCACGTTTACCATCCGAAGGCGCATTCCTGTCCTTTCCTAGCGCTGGCGCACCTTTGGCTGCCTAGAGCCAATGCAGGAAGCAGGAATGAGTCACGTTTACCATCAGCAGGCTCATTCCTGTCCTTTCCTGGCGCTGGCGCACCTTTGGCTGCCTAGAGCCGATGCAGGAAGCAGGAATGAGTCACGTTTACCATCAGCAGGCTCATTCCTGTCCTTTCCTGGCGCTGGCGCACCTTTGGCTGCCTAGAGCCAATGCAGGAAGCAGGAATCAGTCACGTTTACCATCCGAAGGCGCATTCCTGTCCTTTCCTAGCGCTGGCGCACCTTTGGCTGCCTAGAGCCAATGCAGGAAGCAGGAATGAGTCACGTTTACCATCAGCAGGCTCATTCCTGTCCTTTCCTGGCGCTGGCGCACCTTTGGCTGCCTAGAGCCAATGCAGGAAGCAGGAATGAGTCACGTTTATCATCAGCAGGCTCATTCCTGTCCTTTCCTAGCGCTGGCGCACCTTTGGCTGCCTAGAGCCGATGCAGGAAGCAGGAATGAGTCACGTTTACCATCAGCAGGCTCATTCCTGTCCTTTCCTAGCGCTGGCGCACCTTTGGCTGCCTAGAGCCGATGCAGGAAGCAGGAATGAGTCACGTTTACCATCAGCAGGCTCATTCCTGTCCTTTCCTAGCGCTGGCGCACCTTTGGCTGCCTAGAGCCGATGCAGGAAGCAGGAATGAGTCACGTTTACCATCAGCAGGCTCATTCCTGTCCTTTCCTAGCGCTGGCGCACCTTTGGCTGCCTAGAGCCTATGCAGGAAGCAGGAATGAGTCACGTTTACCATCAGCAGGCTCATTCCTGTCCTTTCCTGGCGCTGGCGCACCTTTGGCTGCCTAGAGCCAATGCAGGAAGCAGGAATGAGTCACGTTTACCATCAGCAGGCGCATTCCTGTCCTTTCCTGGCGCTGGCGCACCTTTGGCTGCCTAGAGCCTATGCAGGAAGCAGGAATGAGTCACGTTTACCATCAGCAGGCTCATTCCTGTCCTTTCCTGGCGCTGGCGCACCTTTGGCTGCCTAGAGCCGATGCAGGAAGCAGGAATGAGTCACGTTTACCATCAGCAGGCTCATTCCTGTCCTTTCCTAGCGCTGGCGCACCTTTGGCTGCCTAGAGCCGATGCAGGAAGCAGGAATGAGTTACGTTTATCATCAGAGGGCTCATTCCTGTCCTTTCCTAGCGCTGGCGCACCTTTGGCTGCCTAGAGCCGATGCAGGAAGCAGGAATGAGTCACGTTTACCATCAGCAGGCTCATTCCTGTCCTTTCCTGGTGCGGGCGCACTTTTGGCTGCCTAGCCCCAATGCAGGAAGCAGGAATGAGTCACGTTTACCATCCTAAGGCGCATTCCTGTCCTTTCCTGGCGCTGGCGCACCTTTGGCTGCCTAGAGCCAATGCAGGAAGCAGGAATGAGTCACGTTTACCATCAGCAGGCTCATTCCTGTCCTTTCCTGGTGCGGGCGCACTTTTGGCTGCCTAGCCCCAATGCAGGAAGCAGGAATGAGTCACGTTTATCATCAGGAGGCGCATTCCTGTCATTTCCCGGCTCTGGCGCACCTTTGGCTGCCTAGCCCCAATGCAGGAAGCAGGAATGAGTCACGTTTACCATCAGCAGGCTCATTCCTGTCCTTTCCTAGCGCTGGCGCACCTTTGGCTGCCTAGAGCCAATGCAGGAAGCAGGAATGAGTCACGTTTACCATCAGGAGGCGCATTCCTGTCCTTTCCTAGCGCTGGCGCACCTTTGGCTGCCTAGAGCCGATGCAGGAAGCAGGAATGAGTCACGTTTACCATCAGAAGGCTCATTCCTGTCCTTTCCTGGCGCTGGCGCACCTTTGGCTGCCTAGCCCCAATGCAGGAAGCAGGAATGAGTCACGTTTACCATCAGCAGGCTCATTCCTGTCCTTTCCTAGCGCTGGCGCACCTTTGGCTGCCTAGAGCCTATGCAGGAAGCAGGAATGAGTCACGTTTACCATCAGCAGGCTCATTCCTGTCCTTTCCTGGCGCTGGCGCACCTTTGGCTGCCTAGAGCCAATGCAGGAAGCAGGAATGAGTCACGTTTACCATCAGCAGGCTCATTCCTGTCCTTTCCTGGCGCTGGCGCACCTTTGGCTGCCTAGCGCCAATGCAGGAAGCAGGAATGAGTCACGTTTACCATCCGAAGGCGCATTCCTGTCCTTTCCTAGCGCTGGCGCACCTTTGGCTGCCTAGAGCCGATGCAGGAAGCAGGAATGAGTCACATTTACCATCAGCAGGCTCATTCCTGTCCTTTCCCGGCTCTGGCGCACCTTTGGCTGCCTAGCCCCAATGCAGGAAGCAGGAATGAGTCACGTTTATCATCAGGAGGCGCATTCCTGTCCTTTCCTGGTGCTGGCGCACCTTTGGCTGCCTAGCCCCAATGCAGGAAGCAGGAATGAGTCACGTTTATCATCAGAAGGCGCATTCCTGTCCTTTCCTAGCGCTGGCGCACCTTTGGCTGCCTAGCCCCAATGCAGGAAGCAGGAATGAGTCACGTTTACCATCAGCAGGCTCATTCCTGTCCTTTCCTGGCGCTGGCGCACCTTTGGCTGCCTAGCGCCAATGCAGGAAGCAGGAATGAGTCACGTTTACCATCCGAAGGCGCATTCCTGTCCTTTCCTGGCGCTGGCGCACCTTTGGCTGCCTAGAGCCGATGCAGGAAGCAGGAATGAGTCACGTTTACCATCAGCAGGCTCATTCCTGTCCTTTCCTGGCGCTGGCGCACCTTTGGCTGCCTAGCGCCAATGCAGGAAGCAGGAATGAGTCACGTTTACCATCAGCAGGCTCATTCCTGTCCTTTCCTAGCGCTGGCGCACCTTTGGCTGCCTAGAGCCTATGCAGGAAGCAGGAATGAGTCACGTTTACCACCTGGAGGCGCATTCCTGTCCTTTCCTGGCGCTGGCGCACCTTTGGCTGCCTAGAGCCGATGCAGGAAGCAGGAATGAGTCACGTTTACCATCAGCAGGCTCATTCCTGTCCTTTCCTAGCGCTGGCGCACCTTTGGCTGCCTAGAGCCGATGCAGGAAGCAGGAATGAGTTACGTTTATCATCAGAGGGCTCATTCCTGTCCTTTCCTAGCGCTGGCGCACCTTTGGCTGCCTAGAGCCGATGCAGGAAGCAGGAATGAGTCACGTTTACCATCAGCAGGCTCATTCCTGTCCTTTCCTGGTGCGGGCGCACTTTTGGCTGCCTAGCCCCAATGCAGGAAGCAGGAATGAGTCACGTTTACCATCCGAAGGCGCATTCCTGTCCTTTCCTGGCGCTGGCGCACCTTTGGCTGCCTAGAGCCAATGCAGGAAGCAGGAATGAGTCACGTTTACCATCAGCAGGCTCATTCCTGTCCTTTCCTGGTGCGGGCGCACTTTTGGCTGCCTAGCCCCAATGCAGGAAGCAGGAATGAGTCACGTTTATCATCAGGAGGCGCATTCCTGTCATTTCCCGGCTCTGGCGCACCTTTGGCTGCCTAGCCCCAATGCAGGAAGCAGGAATGAGTCACGTTTACCATCAGCAGGCTCATTCCTGTCCTTTCCTAGCGCTGGCGCACCTTTGGCTGCCTAGAGCCAATGCAGGAAGCAGGAATGAGTCACGTTTACCATCAGGAGGCGCATTCCTGTCCTTTCCTAGCGCTGGCGCACCTTTGGCTGCCTAGAGCCGATGCAGGAAGCAGGAATGAGTCACGTTTACCATCAGAAGGCTCATTCCTGTCCTTTCCTGGCGCTGGCGCACCTTTGGCTGCCTAGCCCCAATGCAGGAAGCAGGAATGAGTCACGTTTACCATCAGCAGGCTCATTCCTGTCCTTTCCTAGCGCTGGCGCACCTTTGGCTGCCTAGAGCCTATGCAGGAAGCAGGAATGAGTCACGTTTACCATCAGCAGGCTCATTCCTGTCCTTTCCTGGCGCTGGCGCACCTTTGGCTGCCTAGAGCCAATGCAGGAAGCAGGAATGAGTCACGTTTACCATCAGCAGGCTCATTCCTGTCCTTTCCTGGCGCTGGCGCACCTTTGGCTGCCTAGCGCCAATGCAGGAAGCAGGAATGAGTCACGTTTACCATCCGAAGGCGCATTCCTGTCCTTTCCTAGCGCTGGCGCACCTTTGGCTGCCTAGAGCCGATGCAGGAAGCAGGAATGAGTCACATTTACCATCAGCAGGCTCATTCCTGTCCTTTCCCGGCTCTGGCGCACCTTTGGCTGCCTAGCCCCAATGCAGGAAGCAGGAATGAGTCACGTTTATCATCAGGAGGCGCATTCCTGTCCTTTCCTGGTGCTGGCGCACCTTTGGCTGCCTAGCCCCAATGCAGGAAGCAGGAATGAGTCACGTTTATCATCAGAAGGCGCATTCCTGTCCTTTCCTAGCGCTGGCGCACCTTTGGCTGCCTAGCCCCAATGCAGGAAGCAGGAATGAGTCACGTTTACCATCAGCAGGCTCATTCCTGTCCTTTCCTGGCGCTGGCGCACCTTTGGCTGCCTAGCGCCAATGCAGGAAGCAGGAATGAGTCACGTTTACCATCCGAAGGCGCATTCCTGTCCTTTCCTGGCGCTGGCGCACCTTTGGCTGCCTAGAGCCGATGCAGGAAGCAGGAATGAGTCACGTTTACCATCAGCAGGCTCATTCCTGTCCTTTCCTGGCGCTGGCGCACCTTTGGCTGCCTAGCGCCAATGCAGGAAGCAGGAATGAGTCACGTTTACCATCAGCAGGCTCATTCCTGTCCTTTCCTAGCGCTGGCGCACCTTTGGCTGCCTAGAGCCTATGCAGGAAGCAGGAATGAGTCACGTTTACCACCTGGAGGCGCATTCCTGTCCTTTCCTGGCGCTGGCGCACCTTTGGCTGCCTAGAGCCGATGCAGGAAGCAGGAATGAGTCACGTTTACCATCAGCAGGCTCATTCCTGTCCTTTCCTGGCGCTGGCGCACCTTTGGCTGCCTAGAGCCAATGCAGGAAGCAGGAATGAGTCACGTTTACCATCCGAAGGCGCATTCCTGTCCTTTCCTAGCGCTGGCGCACGTTTGGCTGCCTAGAGCCTATGCAGGAAGCAGGAATGAGTCACGTTTACCACCTGGAGGCGCATTCCTGTCCTTTCCTGGCGCTGGCGCACCTTTGGCTGCCTAGTACCAATGCAGGAAGCATGAATGAGTCACGTTTATCATCAGGAGGCGCATTCCTGTCCTTTCCTGGCGCTGGCGCACCTTTGGCTGCCTAGAGCCGATGCAGGAAGCAGGAATGAGTCACGTTTACCATCAGCAGGCTCATTCCTGTCCTTTCCTAGCGCTGGCGCACCTTTGGCTGCCTAGCGCCAATGCAGGAAGCAGGAATGAGTCACGTTTACCATCCGAAGGCGCATTCCTGTCCTTTCCTGGTGCGGGCGCACCTTTGGCTGCCTAGAGCCTATGCAGGAAGCAGGAATGAGTCACGTTTACCACCTGGAGGCGCATTCCTGTCCTTTCCTGGCGCTGGCGCACCTTTGGCTGCCTAGAGCCGATGCAGGAAGCAGGAATGAGTCACGTTTACCATCAGCAGGCTCATTCCTGTCCTTTCCTAGCGCTGGCGCACCTTTGGCTGCCTAGCCCCAATGCAGGAAGCAGGAATGAGTCACGTTTATCATCAGAAGGCGCATTCCTGTCCTTTCCTAGCGCTGGCGCACCTTTGGCTGCCTAGCCCCAATGCAGGAAGCAGGAATGAGTCACGTTTACCACCAGCAGGCTCATTCCTGTCCTTTCCTGGCGCTGGCGCACCTTTGGCTGCCTAGCGCCAATGCAGGAAGCAGGAATGAGTCACGTTTACCATCCGAAGGCGCATTCCTGTCCTTTCCTGGCGCTGGCGCACCTTTGGCTGCCTAGAGCCGATGCAGGAAGCAGGAATGAGTCACGTTTACCATCAGGAGGCTCATTCCTGTCCTTTCCTGGCGCTGGCGCACCTTTGGCTGCCTAGAGCCGATGCAGGAAGCAGGAATGAGTCACGTTTACCATCAGCAGGCTCATTCCTGTCCTTTCCTAGCGCTGGCGCACCTTTGGCTGCCTAGAGCCTATGCAGGAAGCAGGAATGAGTCACGTTTACCACCTGGAGGCGCATTCCTGTCCTTTCCTGGCGCTGGCGCACCTTTGGCTGCCTAGCCTCAATGTAGGAAGCAGGAATGAGTTACGTTTATCATCAGAGGGCTCATTCCTGTCCTTTCCTAGCGCTGGCGCACCTTTGGCTGCCTAACCCCAATGCAGGAAGCAGGAATGAGTCACGTTTACCATCCGAAGGCGAATTCCTGTCCTTTCCTGGCGCTGGCGCACCTTTGGCTGCCTAGAGCCAATGCAGGAAGCAGGAATGAGTCACGTTTACCATCAGCAGGCTCATTCCTGTCCTTTCCTGGTGCGGGCGCACTTTTGGCTGCCTAGCCCCAATGCAGGAAGCAGGAATGAGTCACGTTTATCATCAGGAGGCGCATTCCTGTCCTTTCCCGGCTCTGGCGCACCTTTGGCTGCCTAGCCCCAATGCAGGAAGCAGGAATGAGTCACGTTTACCATCAGCAGGCTCATTCCTGTCCTTTCCTAGCGCTGGCGCACCTTTGGCTGCCTAGAGCCAATGCAGGAAGCAGGAATGAGTCACGTTTTTATCAGAAGGCTCATTCCTGTCCTTTCCTGGCGCTGGCGCACCTTTGGCTGCCTAGAGCCGATGCAGGAAGAAGGAATGAGTCACGTTTACCATCAGCAGGCTCATTCCTGTCCTTTCCTAGCGCTGGCGCACCTTTGGCTGCCTAGCCCCAATGCAGGAAGCAGGAATGAGTCACGTTTACCGCCAGCAGGCTCATTCCTGTCCTTTCCTGGCGCTGGCGCACCTTTGGCTGCCTAGAGCCGATGCAGGAAGCAGGAATGAGTCACGTTTACCATCAGCAGGCTCATTCCTGTCCTTTCCTGGCGCTGGCGCACCTTTGGCTGCCTAGAGCCGATGCAGGAAGCAGGAATGAGTCACGTTTACCATCAGCAGGCTCATTCCTGTCCTTTCCTGGCGCTGGCGCACCTTTGGCTGCCTAGAGCCGATGCAGGAAGCAGGAATGAGTCACGTTTACCATCAGCAGGCTCATTCCTGTCCTTTCCTGGCGCTGGCGCACCTTTGGCTGCCTAGAGCCAATGCAGGAAGCCGGAATGAGTCACGTTTACCATCCGAAGGCGCATTCCTGTCCTTTCCTAGCGCTGGCGCACGTTTGGCTGCCTAGAGCCTATGCAGGAAGCAGGAATGAGTCACGTTTACCATCAGCAGGCTCATTCCTGTCCTTTCCTGGCGCTGGCGCACCTTTGGCTGCCTAGCCCCAATGCAGGAAGCAGGAATGAGTCACGTTTACCATCAGCAGGCTCATTCCTGTCCTTTCCTAGCGCTGGCGCACCTTTGGCTGCCTAGCCCCAATGCAGGAAGCAGGAATGAGTCACGTTTATCATCAGAAGGCGCATTCCTGTCCTTTCCTAGCGCTGGCGCACCTTTGGCTGCCTAGAGCCGATGCAGGAAGCAGGAATGAGTCACATTTACCATCAGGAGGCTCATTCCTGTCCTTTCCTAGCGCTGGCGCACCTTTGGCTGCCTAGAGCCGATGCAGGAAGCAGGAATGAGTCACGTTTATCATCAGAAGGCGCATTCCTGTCCTTTCCTAGCGCTGGCGCACCTTTGGCTGCCTAGCGCCAATGCAGGAAGCAGGAATGAGTCACGTTTACCATCCGAAGGCGCATTCCTGTCCTTTCCTGGCGCTGGCGCACCTTTGGCTGCCTAGAGCCTATGCAGGAAGCAGGAATGAGTCACGTTTACCATCAGCAGGCTCATTCCTGTCCTTTCCTAGCGCTGGCGCACCTTTGGCTGCCTAGCCCCAATGCAGGAAGCAGGAATGAGTCACGTTTACCATCCGAAGGCGCATTCCTGTCCTTTCCTGGCGCTGGCGCACCTTTGGCTGCCTAGAGCCAATGCAGGAAGCAGGAATGAGTCACGTTTACCATCAGCAGGCTCATTCCTGTCCTTTCCTAGCGCTGGTGCACCTTTGGCTGCCTAGCCCCAATGCAGGAAGCAGGAATGAGTCACGTTTACCATCAGCAGGCTCATTCCTGTCCTTTCCTGGCGCTGGCGCACCTTTGGCTGCCTAGCGCCAATGCAGGAAGCAGGAATGAGTCACGTTTACCATCCGAAGGCGCATTCCTGTCCTTTCCTGGCGCTGGCGCATCTTTGGCTGCCTAGAGCCGATGCAGGAAGCAGGAATGAGTCACGTTTACCATCAGCAGGCGCATTCCTGTCCTTTCCTGGCGCTGGCGCACCTTTGGCTGCCTAGAGCCTATGCAGGAAGCAGGAATGAGTCACGTTTACCACCTGGAGGCGCATTCCTGTCCTTTCCTGGCGCTGGCGCACCTTTGGCTGCCTAGAGCCGATGCAGGAAGCAGGAATGAGTCACGTTTACCATCAGCAGGCTCATTCCTGTCCTTTCCTGGCGCTGGCGCACCTTTGGCTGCCTAGAGCCAATGCAGGAAGCAGGAATGAGTCACGTTTACCATCCGAAGGCGCATTCCTGTCCTTTCCTAGCGCTGGCGCACGTTTGGCTGCCTAGAGCCTATGCAGGAAGCAGGAATGAGTCACGTTTACCACCTGGAGGCGCATTCCTGTCCTTTCCTGGCGCTGGCGCACCTTTGGCTGCCTAGTACCAATGCAGGAAGCATGAATGAGTCACGTTTATCATCAGGAGGCGCATTCCTGTCCTTTCCTGGCGCTGGCGCACCTTTGGCTGCCTAGAGCCGATGCAGGAAGCAGGAATGAGTCACGTTTACCATCAGCAGGCTCATTCCTGTCCTTTCCTAGCGCTGGCGCACCTTTGGCTGCCTAGCGCCAATGCAGGAAGCAGGAATGAGTCACGTTTACCATCCGAAGGCGCATTCCTGTCCTTTCCTGGTGCGGGCGCACCTTTGGCTGCCTAGAGCCTATGCAGGAAGCAGGAATGAGTCACGTTTACCACCTGGAGGCGCATTCCTGTCCTTTCCTGGCGCTGGCGCACCTTTGGCTGCCTAGAGCCGATGCAGGAAGCAGGAATGAGTCACGTTTACCATCAGCAGGCTCATTCCTGTCCTTTCCTAGCGCTGGCGCACCTTTGGCTGCCTAGCCCCAATGCAGGAAGCAGGAATGAGTCACGTTTATCATCAGAAGGCGCATTCCTGTCCTTTCCTAGCGCTGGCGCACCTTTGGCTGCCTAGCCCCAATGCAGGAAGCAGGAATGAGTCACGTTTACCATCAGCAGGCTCATTCCTGTCCTTTCCTGGCGCTGGCGCACCTTTGGCTGCCTAGCGCCAATGCAGGAAGCAGGAATGAGTCACGTTTACCATCCGAAGGCGCATTCCTGTCCTTTCCTGGCGCTGGCGCACCTTTGGCTGCCTAGCGCCAATGCAGGAAGCAGGAATGAGTCACGTTTACCATCCGAAGGCGCATTCCTGTCCTTTCCTAGCGCTGGCGCACCTTTGGCTGCCTAGAGCCGATGCAGGAAGCAGGAATGAGTCACATTTACCATCAGCAGGCTCATTCCTGTCCTTTCCCGGCTCTGGCGCACCTTTGGCTGCCTAGCCCCAATGCAGGAAGCAGGAATGAGTCACGTTTACCATCAGCAGGCTCATTCCTGTCCTTTCCTAGCGCTGGTGCACCTTTGGCTGCCTAGCCCCAATGCAGGAAGCAGGAATGAGTCACGTTTATCATCAGAAGGCGCATTCCTGTCCTTTCCTAGCGCTGGCGCACCTTTGGCTGCCTAGCCCCAATGCAGGAAGCAGGAATGAGTCACGTTTACCATCAGCAGGCTCATTCCTGTCCTTTCCTGGCGCTGGCGCACCTTTGGCTGCCTAGCGCCAATGCAGGAAGCAGGAATGAGTCACGTTTACCATCCGAAGGCGCATTCCTGTCCTTTCCTGGCGCTGGCGCACCTTTGGCTGCCTAGAGCCGATGCAGGAAGCAGGAATGAGTCACGTTTACCATCAGCAGGCTCATTCCTGTCCTTTCCTAGCGCTGGCGCACCTTTGGCTGCCTAGAGCCTATGCAGGAAGCAGGAATGAGTCACGTTTACCACCTGGAGGCGCATTCCTGTCCTTTCCTGGCGCTGGCGCACCTTTGGCTGCCTAGAGCCGATGCAGGAAGCAGGAATGAGTCACGTTTACCATCAGCAGGCTCATTCCTGTCCTTTCCTGGTGCTGGCGCACCTTTGGCTGCCTAGAGCCAATGCAGGAAGCAGGAATGAGTCACGTTTACCATCCGAAGGCGCATTCCTGTCCTTTCCTAGCGCTGGCGCATGTTTGGCTGCCTAGAGCCTATGCAGGAAGCAGGAATGAGTCACGTTTACCACCTGGAGGCGCATTCCTGTCCTTTCCTGGCGCTGGCGCACCTTTGGCTGCCTAGTACCAATGCAGGAAGCATGAATGAGTCACGTTTATCATCAGGAGGCGCATTCCTGTCCTTTCCTGGCGCTGGCGCACCTTTGGCTGCCTAGAGCCGATGCAGGAAGCAGGAATGAGTCACGTTTACCATCAGCAGGCTCATTCCTGTCCTTTCCTAGCGCTGGCGCACCTTTGGCTGCCTAGCGCCAATGCAGGAAGCAGGAATGAGTCACGTTTACCATCCGAAGGCGCATTCCTGTCCTTTCCTGGTGCGGGCGCACCTTTGGCTGCCTAGAGCCTATGCAGGAAGCAGGAATGAGTCACGTTTACCACCTGGAGGCGCATTCCTGTCCTTTCCTGGCGCTGGCGCACCTTTGGCTGCCTAGAGCCGATGCAGGAAGCAGGAATGAGTCACGTTTACCATCAGCAGGCTCATTCCTGTCCTTTCCTAGCGCTGGCGCACCTTTGGCTGCCTAGCCCCAATGCAGGAAGCAGGAATGAGTCACGTTTATCATCAGAAGGCGCATTCCTGTCCTTTCCTAGCGCTGGCGCACCTTTGGCTGCCTAGCCCCAATGCAGGAAGCAGGAATGAGTCACGTTTACCACCAGCAGGCTCATTCCTGTCCTTTCCTGGCGCTGGCGCACCTTTGGCTGCCTAGCGCCAATGCAGGAAGCAGGAATGAGTCACGTTTAGCATCCGAAGGCGCATTCCTGTCCTTTCCTGGCGCTGGCGCACCTTTGGCTGCCTAGAGCCGATGCAGGAAGCAGGAATGAGTCACGTTTACCATCAGGAGGCTCATTCCTGTCCTTTCCTGGCGCTGGCGCACCTTTGGCTGCCTAGAGCCGATGCAGGAAGCAGGAATGAGTCACGTTTACCATCAGCAGGCTCATTCCTGTCCTTTCCTAGCGCTGGCGCACCTTTGGCTGCCTAGAGCCTATGCAGGAAGCAGGAATGAGTCACGTTTACCACCTGGAGGCGCATTCCTGTCCTTTCCTGGCGCTGGCGCACCTTTGGCTGCCTAGCCTCAATGTAGGAAGCAGGAATGAGTTACGTTTATCATCAGAGGCCTCATTCCTGTCCTTTCCTAGCGCTGGCGCACCTTTGGCTGCCTAACCCCAATGCAGGAAGCAGGAATGAGTCACGTTTACCATCCGAAGGCGCATTCCTGTCCTTTCCTGGCGCTGGCGCACCTTTGGCTGCCTAGAGCCAATGCAGGAAGCAGGAATGAGTCACGTTTACCATCAGCAGGCTCATTCCTGTCCTTTCCTGGTGCGGGCGCACTTTTGGCTGCCTAGCCCCAATGCAGGAAGCAGGAATGAGTCACGTTTATCATCAGGAGGCGCATTCCTGTCCTTTCCCGGCTCTGGCGCACCTTTGGCTGCCTAGCCCCAATGCAGGAAGCAGGAATGAGTCACGTTTACCATCAGCAGGCTCATTCCTGTCCTTTCCTAGCGCTGGCGCACCTTTGGCTGCCTAGAGCCAATGCAGGAAGCAGGAATGAGTCACGTTTTTATCAGAAGGCTCATTCCTGTCCTTTCCTGGCGCTGGCGCACCTTTGGCTGCCTAGAGCCGATGCAGGAAGAAGGAATGAGTCACGTTTACCATCAGCAGGCTCATTCCTGTCCTTTCCTAGCGCTGGCGCACCTTTGGCTGCCTAGCCCCAATGCAGGAAGCAGGAATGAGTCACGTTTACCACCAGCAGGCTCATTCCTGTCCTTTCCTGGCGCTGGCGCACCTTTGGCTGCCTAGCGCCAATGCAGGAAGCAGGAATGAGTCACGTTTACCATCCGAAGGCGCATTCCTGTCCTTTCCTGGCGCTGGCGCACCTTTGGCTGCCTAGAGCCGATGCAGGAAGCAGGAATGAGTCACGTTTACCATCAGGAGGCTCATTCCTGTCCTTTCCTGGCGCTGGCGCACCTTTGGCTGCCTAGAGCCGATGCAGGAAGCAGGAATGAGTCACGTTTACCATCAGCAGGCTCATTCCTGTCCTTTCCTAGCGCTGGCGCACCTTTGGCTGCCTAGAGCCTATGCAGGAAGCAGGAATGAGTCACGTTTACCACCTGGAGGCGCATTCCTGTCCTTTCCTGGCGCTGGCGCACCTTTGGCTGCCTAGCCTCAATGTAGGAAGCAGGAATGAGTTACGTTTATCATCAGAGGGCTCATTCCTGTCCTTTCCTAGCGCTGGCGCACCTTTGGCTGCCTAACCCCAATGCAGGAAGCAGGAATGAGTCACGTTTACCATCCGAAGGCGCATTCCTGTCCTTTCCTGGCGCTGGCGCACCTTTGGCTGCCTAGAGCCAATGCAGGAAGCAGGAATGAGTCACGTTTACCATCAGCAGGCTCATTCCTGTCCTTTCCTGGTGCGGGCGCACTTTTGGCTGCCTAGCCCCAATGCAGGAAGCAGGAATGAGTCACGTTTATCATCAGGAGGCGCATTCCTGTCCTTTCCCGGCTCTGGCGCACCTTTGGCTGCCTAGCCCCAATGCAGGAAGCAGGAATGAGTCACGTTTACCATCAGCAGGCTCATTCCTGTCCTTTCCTAGCGCTGGCGCACCTTTGGCTGCCTAGAGCCAATGCAGGAAGCAGGAATGAGTCACGTTTTTATCAGAAGGCTCATTCCTGTCCTTTCCTGGCGCTGGCGCACCTTTGGCTGCCTAGAGCCGATGCAGGAAGAAGGAATGAGTCACGTTTACCATCAGCAGGCTCATTCCTGTCCTTTCCTGGCGCTGGCGCACCTTTGGCTGCCTAGAGCCGATGCAGGAAGCAGGAATGAGTCACGTTTACCATCAGCAGGCTCATTCCTGTCCTTTCCTGGCGCTGGCGCACCTTTGGCTGCCTAGAGCCAATGCAGGAAGCAGGAATGAGTCACGTTTACCATCCGAAGGCGCATTCCTGTCCTTTCCTAGCGCTGGCGCACGTTTGGCTGCCTAGAGCCGATGCAGGAAGCAGGAATGAGTCACGTTTACCATCAGCAGGCTCATTCCTGTCCTTTCCTGGCGCTGGCGCCTCTTTGGCTGCCTAGAGCCGATGCAGGAAGCAGGAATGAGTCACGTTTACCATCAGCAGGCTCATTCCTGTCCTTTCCTGGCGCTGGCGCACCTTTGGCTGCCTAGAGCCTATGCAGGAAGCAGGAATGAGTCACGTTTACCATCAGCAGGCTCATTCCTGTCCTTTCCTGGCGCTGGCGCACCTTTGGCTGCCTAGCCCCAATGCAGGAAGCAGGAATGAGTCACGTTTACCATCAGCAGGCTCATTCCTGTCCTTTCCTAGCGCTGGCGCACCTTTGGCTGCCTAGCCCCAATGCAGGAAGCAGGAATGAGTCACGTTTATCATCAGAAGGCGCATTCCTGTCCTTTCCTAGCGCTGGCGCACCTTTGGCTGCCTAGAGCCGATGCAGGAAGCAGGAATGAGTCACATTTACCATCAGCAGGCTCATTCCTGTCCTTTCCCGGCTCTGGCGCACCTTTGGCTGCCTAGCCCCAATGCAGGAAGCAGGAATGAGTCACGTTTACCATCAGCAGGCTCATTCCTGTCCTTTCCTAGCGCTGGCGCACCTTTGGCTGCCTAGAGCCGATGCAGGAAGCAGGAATGAGTCACGTTTATCATCAGAAGGCGCATTCCTGTCCTTTCCTAGCGCTGGCGCACCTTTGGCTGCCTAGCGCCAATGCAGGAAGCAGGAATGAGTCACGTTTACCATCCGAAGGCGCATTCCTGTCCTTTCCTGGCGCTGGCGCACCTTTGGCTGCCTAGAGCCTATGCAGGAAGCAGGAATGAGTCACGTTTACCATCAGCAGGCTCATTCCTGTCCTTTCCTAGCGCTGGCGCACCTTTGGCTGCCTAGCCCCAATGCAGGAAGCAGGAATGAGTCACGTTTACCATCCGAAGGCGCATTCCTGTCCTTTCCTGGCGCTGGCGCACCTTTGGCTGCCTAGAGCCAATGCAGGAAGCAGGAATGAGTCACGTTTACCATCAGCAGGCTCATTCCTGTCCTTTCCTAGCGCTGGCGCACCTTTGGCTGCCTAGCCCCAATGCAGGAAGCAGGAATGAGTCACGTTTACCATCAGCAGGCTCATTCCTGTCCTTTCCTGGCGCTGGCGCACCTTTGGCTGCCTAGCGCCAATGCAGGAAGCAGGAATGAGTCACGTTTACCATCCGAAGGCGCATTCCTGTCCTTTCCTGGCGCTGGCGCATCTTTGGCTGCCTAGAGCCGATGCAGGAAGCAGGAATGAGTCACGTTTACCATCAGCAGGCGCATTCCTGTCCTTTCCTGGCGCTGGCGCACCTTTGGCTGCCTAGAGCCTATGCAGGAAGCAGGAATGAGTCACGTTTACCACCTGGAGGCGCATTCCTGTCCTTTCCTGGCGCTGGCGCACCTTTGGCTGCCTAGAGCCGATGCAGGAAGCAGGAATGAGTCACGTTTACCATCAGCAGGCTCATTCCTGTCCTTTCCTGGCGCTGGCGCACCTTTGGCTGCCTAGAGCCAATGCAGGAAGCAGGAATGAGTCACGTTTACCATCCGAAGGCGCATTCCTGTCCTTTCCTAGCGCTGGCGCACGTTTGGCTGCCTAGAGCCTATGCAGGAAGCAGGAATGAGTCACGTTTACCACCTGGAGGCGCATTCCTGTCCTTTCCTGGCGCTGGCGCACCTTTGGCTGCCTAGTACCAATGCAGGAAGCATGAATGAGTCACGTTTATCATCAGGAGGCGCATTCCTGTCCTTTCCTGGCGCTGGCGCACCTTTGGCTGCCTAGAGCCGATGCAGGAAGCAGGAATGAGTCACGTTTACCATCAGCAGGCTCATTCCTGTCCTTTCCTAGCGCTGGCGCACCTTTGGCTGCCTAGCGCCAATGCAGGAAGCAGGAATGAGTCACGTTTACCATCCGAAGGCGCATTCCTGTCCTTTCCTGGTGCGGGCGCACCTTTGGCTGCCTAGAGCCTATGCAGGAAGCAGGAATGAGTCACGTTTACCACCTGGAGGCGCATTCCTGTCCTTTCCTGGCGCTGGCGCACCTTTTGCTGCCTAGAGCCGATGCAGGAAGCAGGAATGAGTCACGTTTACCATCAGCAGGCTCATTCCTGTCCTTTCCTAGCGCTGGCGCACCTTTGGCTGCCTAGCCCCAATGCAGGAAGCAGGAATGAGTCACGTTTATCATCAGAAGGCGCATTCCTGTCCTTTCCTAGCGCTGGCGCACCTTTGGCTGCCTAGCCCCAATGCAGGAAGCAGGAATGAGTCACGTTTACCATCAGCAGGCTCATTCCTGTCCTTTCCTGGCGCTGGCGCACCTTTGGCTGCCTAGCGCCAATGCAGGAAGCAGGAATGAGTCACGTTTACCATCCGAAGGCGCATTCCTGTCCTTTCCTGGCGCTGGCGCACCTTTGGCTGCCTAGAGCCGATGCAGGAAGCAGGAATGAGTCACGTTTACCATCAGGAGGCTCATTCCTGTCCTTTCCTGGCGCTGGCGCACCTTTGGCTGCCTAGAGCCGATGCAGGAAGCAGGAATGAGTCACGTTTACCATCAGCAGGCTCATTCCTGTCCTTTCCTAGCGCTGGCGCACCTTTGGCTGCCTAGAGCCTATGCAGGAAGCAGGAATGAGTCACGTTTACCACCTGGAGGCGCATTCCTGTCCTTTCCTGGCGCTGGCGCACCTTTGGCTGCCTAGAGCCGATGCAGGAAGCAGGAATGAGTCACGTTTACCATCAGCAGGCTCATTCCTGTCCTTTCCTGGCGCTGGCGCACCTTTGGCTGCCTAGAGCCTATGCAGGAAGCAGGAATGAGTCACGTTTACCATCCGAAGGCGCATTCCTGTCCTTTCCTAGCGCTGGCGCACGTTTGGCTGCCTAGAGCCTATGCAGGAAGCAGGAATGAGTCACGTTTACCACCTGGAGGCGCATTCCTGTCCTTTCCTGGCGCTGGCGCACCTTTGGCTGCCTAGTACCAATGCAGGAAGCATGAATGAGTCACGTTTATCATCAGGAGGCGCATTCCTGTCCTTTCCTAGCGCTGGCGCACCTTTGGCTGGCCAGCGCCAATGCAGGAAGCAGGAATGAGTCACGTTTACCATCAGCAGGCGCATTCCTGTCCTTTCCTAGCGCTGGCGCACCTTTGGCTGCCTAGAGCCGATGCAGGCACCCTTGCCTCATGGTGCCAGGGTGCCTATATTGTAGGGAGGACTGTTTATGTGCAGGAAGGGGCACCTTCGTGCATGAAAACAATCCTGGGAGGCATGTTCCTCTTTTTATATGTTCTGCTGAAATTGTAAAAAAGGGGGGGAAAGAAATATATTTCTCCTTCGTACTCCTCACCTGGGGAGATGTAGCATTTTGATGCATTCCCAGGTGTACCACTAATGGTAAATCTGGGAATGCACCAAAAACCTAGGAATGTATGCTTGAGAACACCCATGTTTGACCCATGGACTTCCTCCCTGGGGCGCAGTAGCGCAGGGCAGCGATTTGCTCTATCTTGCGTTGCTCCATATTTATCCCGCCGTGCAGCGCCATGCGCATTGGCCGTGCGCGGCTTGATAAATCTCACTTGGGTTTTGTGTCGCCCTTGTAAGGTGCTAGGGCGATGCAAGAACCTGATAAAGCTGCCTGTAGTCCCACCTCACCCATCTGCTTCCAACTTTTCAAAACCCACCACCGTCACAAGTTCTGTCGGCTTTGGCGTGATAGGAAAGATCTCCTTTCCAATTTGGAACTTCTTTCCATTTGGGCCACAGGAGGAGCACGTGGCAGAATGCTCATTTTGCCAAGAAAGTTCATCAGGGTAAGCCGGGTGGATATTCGTTACCAGGGCCAACTGGTCCATCTGAAAAATCAATATGCAAATGTGTGGGCACAGTACAGCAAAAACTTAGCAGCTGCTGGTGAGAAAAATGACTTCAGCTGATAGAAGCATGGGGCTGTGAGCTAGAAGGAGAGGAGTTCAGTGTCATGCGAAACTGTCCTTGTGTGTAGTCATCACCTCTATCAAGTTCACAATGGTACTAAAATCTTCAAATATCTTCACATCAGAGGCCTCAGCACTGGATCTGTTTCCAGCGACAGTGCCTGTAAGTTTGTCAAAGAAACGGCTGATGAAAGATGCTTCAGAGCGGCGTGTTTCATGCATTACGTAAACAAAAGTGTGAATCAATTGCTCTAACAGAAATATGTAGTCAGGAGCATAGTGGCCATCCATCAAAAATATTCTGATTAGGCCTGGGAGCTGTTCGTGGAGTTTTACTCTGCGGAACTTCGTGCAGTGCCATAAAAACTCTGCCCCGCTCTGCGGAGTTCGGCCAGCGGCGGAGTCTGTTAAGTTGCGCTGCTCGCACTGATTTTTAGCATCTGGAGTTTGTCCTGCGCTGTAAAATCAGCGTGAATGGCACTCGGCGTCATGCCAGAGGGTGCTGTTGCTTTTGGCCACTCGAGTAGACATTGCACTCGAGCGGCAGCTACTTCAACGCAAACAACAGATTTCTCAATGCTGAGAAACCTCACCTGATCTAAAGATTGATTTTTTCTCAGAAGCGCTCGCCAAATTAATGTTGGCGAGCCACTTGAGAGAAAAAAACTCAGCTCCACGCACTTCGTGGAGTTTTGCGTAACACGGAATGGGAAAAACTCTGTGAACTCTGCCGGCAGAGGGGAATTCTTTGTCCACTCCTAATTTTAATTCAGTTTAGTCATTTATTCAAAGCCCAGAAGCACTTAAATAATATTACCAGAAAATGCGCCCTGGTCAGCTCGACTACCGGGATGACACGCTCGACCATACTCTGACTGCGAAGAGTAACCAAGCACAAGGCGCTAAGGGCTTCGCACATGCGCACTGGTTAGTGCCCTCAGTATTCCAATATATGCTAATTGTGACGCCCACTCTTGGTGGCCTACCGCTCCTAGGCCACAATCTTCAAACAAACTTCAACTATTGGAAAGAGGCGCTTTTAGTACTTCGATGTCATCAATAAATGATTGTATTCCACAAGAATAGTCCACAGGCTGATCTTTCAGTTTCCCCCCAAAAAATTGTTTTCAATTTATTTATGAACAAACAAAATCTTATTGAAAAAACCAAATCCTTGGTGTTATTAATTCAATATCATTGATTCATTTCAATTTCAATTCTTTACAGCCAGTCTTCGCGTTCCCTCCTAACCTGGACGTCAGCAGGGCTGAAACAAAAAATAAATATATATACTCTAATCAAAAAGATTATTCAATTCATTACATTATTAATTTGTTAAACAAAACACGCAATTCAACATCACCCGGAATTCAATCCCACCCTTCACTGCCTGTTTCCATCCTATTGAAATTACTCCCAGGATGAAACCCAAGTTTCATGGCCTTTGCTGTCCCACATAACTCTGTTTGGGACCTGCCCCCGTTTCAGCATGACGACACTTGGTGGTCGAGCCTTCTCGGTCTTTGGACCCCAGATGTGGAACAAGCTCCCAGAGGATTTGCGCAAGGACGCAAAACTACCCCCATTTCGGAGGAGGCTGGAGACCGTGTTATTTCTGGAGGCTTTGCTTAGGCTTATCAGGATTAGGCTCACTTAGCGTTGCTGCTATGTGAGGTCTGTCGTCTATGAGGCAGCGCTTAGAGACCTTTGGTGATTAGCGCTATACAAATGAGAACAAACAAACATGTGTTTTATCCGTTTCTATGGATAATTATAAAAGGTCGTTTAATGTCCCAGTTCCACATTCTTTCGACCCTCTGCTACTGGATCAGAACGTCAGAGGTGACATGCCTAATTTATATGAATCATGTATTTATTCTTTATTCTGTATTTATTTATTCTTATTATTACGCTTAATCTATTTTCTCCGAAGCCTTCTCTAATTTTCCTTGCCACTCCTATCTATTGAAGACATATTATCGATGAGTTGTTACCTGTTGGCAGATCTCCACTACCATGATTTAAATTCCCATAAAAGTTAGGGAAATACCTTCCAATTTCGATCACATGCTCAGAGCCTCACTGCTCGGTTCCAATCCAATCATTCCTTTATGGTTGGCACATGGCTTCTGTTCATGTGTCACCTATTTTTACAATGAAGCCCCATATAGATTCGCCTGTAGCCCTTTAATCGACAGAGACATGCCTTACTCATTGCTCTTAGACCCCCTTACACACAGATCCCATTCATGGCTCCAAGAGATCCCTTCTGTTCTTGTGGCGTTCCTTATGTCTACTGAAAACAACATTACAAAAAGCTGTGATCACCTCTATTGTATTCCACCTCTCATTTCCTCTCCAACCCCTTTCTATTCGGAACAACAAACCTTTTTATTGCAACAAAGAGGGGCCTCTTTATCCTCACGAACTCAATGGCACTGTTGTCTAGCCTGTGCTATACTCTATCGGTAATATCTGTAAGAAAATATATTTACACCACTTAATCTTTTTACGACCGTGCATTATGCATCCGTAAGAAATCCCTCATTCAGGGCCGGCTTTAGGGCAGTGCGACCGGTGCGGCCGCACTGGGCGCTGACCTTTGGAGGGGGCGCCGGCCTCAGGGGGGCACAATTTTTTAGGAATAACTTATGATTGGAGATGAGGGACACTTTTGCCTGGTGCTAGTGAGAGAATCTGAGGAGGAGGTCATTCGGCATGGTGGGTGTCAAAATGATTGTCGCACCGGGTGCCACCAGCACTAAAGCCAGCCCTGCCCTCATTCATCCTAACAGCCTTGTTACCGTCATGACCCCGATTATCCGCGTTCACCACAGCCGCTCCGATGAATCCCGCTACCCGTCTCCTTAAAACGCCGTAAGAGCCAATCACCGCTTCTACACTTATCCTCAGAGCCAATCACCGCGCTCCTACACTTATCCTTAGAGCCAATCACTGCGCTGCTACACGTATCCTCAGAGCCAATCCTATCACTTATCTCCAAGCCTCCTCATTTACAAGCTTCCATTGTGGTCCGACACTCTTCATGACCAATCACAATCCGGTAAATTCTATGTCAGTCCACGGAGACTCAGATTATGCTTCTCTTTGCTTTACTGCAAACACAGCAGTCAATAAACAACTTTAAACATAGCATACCCCCGGAAGTACAACCCCCTCCATGATATGCACCAATCAACATCAGTCCAATACTGTATATAGTCTGTAAAAAGCATATCACTTCCTCTTTCTTTACTGCTGCAGCAGCGAGTTAAGTGTTTTACTTTTTCACTTTTAACTGTGTTGATTCTTGATTTAGTGAGAAGTTTGGCAGGGCGCGCGTGTCGCATGGTTGCTAACTTTTATTAGCAGTCCACCACGGTCCACCACCACCCGAAGCAGGTTCCCCACAGAAACTGGAGCAAGATCACCGTCGACCAGCTCGCCACCTCCCTCAGCCAGAACCCACCTGTCAGGACAACGGACCCTAACACAGCAGCCCTCGACCTCATGCAGTGGGTGACCTCCTGTGCCGACGACCTCGCCCCACTGAAGAACCCTCTCACCAGGCCCAGAAGCAAGAAGGCCCCCTGGTTCACCGACGAACTCAAGGACTCCAAGAAGGCCTGCCGCACCCTCGAGAAGGCCTGGACACTCGAAAAGACCGCCGACAACATGACCGCCCTCAAACTCGCCACCCGCAGACATCACCAGCTCATCCGCACCACCAAGAAGAAAGCTCTGAAGGAACGACTGGACAAAAACGCCCATGACAGCAAGGAGCTCTTCAACATCGTCAAGGAGTTCTCCAACCCCAGCACCGGCAACAACGACATCACCCCCTCGCAGGACCTCTGCGACTCCCTCGCCTCGTACTTCCACCGCAAGATCGCCGACATCCACAACAGCTTCGGTGTCCCACCCCCGCACCCATCGGTCGAACCTACGCACCCCGCCGCCATCCTCCAGACATGGACCGAGGTGACCCCCGAAGACACGACACGCATGATGAACACCATCCACTCCGGATCTCCGACCGACCCGTGCCCCCACCATGTCTTCAACAAGGCCGCCGCTACCATCGCACCCCACCTCCGAGACATCATCAACACCTCCTTCGACACAGCCACCTTCCCGGAGAGCTGGAAGCACGCCGAGCTCAGCGCTCTGCTGAAGAAACCAACAGCAGACCCGACCGACCTCAAGAACTTCCGCCCCATCTCGCTCCTTCCCTTCCCTGCCAAAGTCATCGAGAAGGTCGTCAACAAGCAACTGGCCGCCTTCCTCGAGACGAACGGATCCCTCGACCCATCGCAGTCCGGATTCAGAGCCACCTACAGCACCGAGACCGCCCTCATCGCAGCCACCGACGACATCCGAGCCCTGCTCGACAACGGTGAAACAACGGCACTCATCCTCCTAGACCTCTCCGCAGCATTTGACACTGTCTGCCACCGCACCCTAGTCCAACGCCTCAACAACACCGGCATCCAAGGGAAGGCTCTGGAATTGATCATCTCATACATCTCCGGCAGAACACAGAGAGTTCACCTCCCTCCGTTCCGCTCTGAGGCCACCGAAGTCATCTGCGGCGTCCCGCAAGGATCGTCGCTCAGCCCCACTCTCTTCAACATCTACATGAAACCCCTCGCTGCCATCGCACGCCAACACAACCTCAACATCATTTCCTACGCCGATGACACCCAGTTGATTCTCTCCCTCACCAGAGACCCCGACACCGCCAAAGCCAGCCTACACGAAGGGATGAAAGACGTCGCCGAATGGATGAACACCAGCCGCCTGAAATTGAACACGGACAAGACAGAAGTCCTCATCCTGGGACCGTCGCCCTCCGCATGGGATGACTCCTGGTGGCCCCCGGCCCTAGGCACCGCACCCAAGCCAACGGACCACGCACGCAACTTGGGCGTCATCCTGGACTCCTCCCTATCGATGACCAGACAAGTCAACGCCGTCTCCTCATCTTGCTTCCACAACCTCCGCATGCTCCGCAAGATCTTCCGATGGATGCCGACCGAGACCAGGAAGACGGTCACCCAGGCCCTCGTCACCAGCAGACTAGACTACGGAAACACCCTCTACGCCGGTACAACAGCCAAGCTTCAGAAAAGACTTCAGCGCATCCAGAACGCCTCCGCCCGACTCATCCTGGACGTCCCCCGACGCAGCCACATCTCGAGCCACCTGAGAGACCTGCACTGGCTCCCTGTCAACAAGAGGATCACGTTCAGACTCCTCACCCACGCACACAAATCCCTCCACGACCTGGGCCCAAGGTACCTCAACGACCGCCTGACCTTCTACACGCCCACCCGCCAGCTACGATCCGCGAACCTCGCCCTCGCCGTCGTCCCTCGCATCCAGAGAGCCACCGCCGGAGGAAGATCCTTCTCCTACCTGGCGGCTAAGACATGGAACTCCCTGCCCGTCCACCTGCGGCTGACCCAGGACCACCTCGCCTTCAGGAAACAGCTCAAGACCTGGCTGTTCGAGCAGTAGCAGACCCCCTCCCCCAAGCGCCTTGAGACCCTTCCGGGTGAGTAGTGCGCGATATAAATTCCATGATTGATTGATTGATTATTAGTGCTCTGGTGCTATGAAAGTTTAATGCGTGCGGCGTGCGACTTTTTATTTAAATTGCTTATTTCGTTGTTTGCGCTTCGGCGCTTTGAGGGGAGTTCAGCGCAGGTGTCGCGCGTTCGGTTTTACATTGGTTTACTTAGCGCTCCAGCGCTTGCAGGCAGCAGTTTCTCGTAGAGCGGGAGTGGAACATACGCGCACTGCACACTTGAGGGGGCAGTCCGCTTTCAGTTGCCACGCGGTCCACACATGCGTGAGCTCACGCATCGGGATTTTTATTGCCGATCAGGCTTTCGCGCGTCGCAGACCGCTGCTGCCTCTACCCTCAGTCCCATTGAACGCCCGACGGGGCGCAAAAGCGTTTCAAGGCTCTGCCTTAGGGGAAATAGGGGTGCTTCTCTCCACAATAACTTATTTGTTACACTGAGGCAGGTTTATAGGCTAAGTTGAGTTTTATTTGTGGTGCTGCCTGTCAGTGTCACCCCTGGGTTTCCCCCCCCTGAAGTTCCTCCACCCTCCTGGATTGCACAGATGGCGTACTACGCCGAGGGGGCAGACCAGTGGGCAGCATATGCGGATGATGTGGAGTATGATGAGGTGCCCTATGAGCACCAACTGGAGGAACAATTGGTGGAAGCCCTCGATTCCCACGTCCAGGGTTCAGTGAATGAGGCATTAATTAATGCATTGAAACCATTTACGCAGCCCCTACAAAACTATGGCAAGCGTAAGTTCAAGTCTTCCCATGGAGGACCATCACATCATCACTCCTCCAAGGTCCTTGCCAAGATGACAGCTAATGTCCTTAATGACCATGGTGGCTATGGGAGTTCTCGTCCATCGTCTAGCGCATCCTGGCCGTATCAGAGGACCGGCAACGACCCCTCCTTCTCGCTCCCAGTCACTTCTGACTCCGACCAATCGGAGGCGCCTAAGAAGGCACCGAAGAAGAAGCGCAAGTCACAATCAGAAAGTTCACTTCCTCCCAGCAGGAACTTGCTCTTCAATCCCAATAACATTGTACATTCTAGATCCACCGAGTGGGTGCCATGCATAGAGGTGGCACACTATGTCCAAGGCAATCTACGATAGGGCTTTGAGCACGAGGTGCGCGCCGTTCTGAGATCTGAATGCCCCAGGCTGGTCCTACTGGGCAAGGTGACGGAGACCCCTGAGTTGGACCCCAATACGGCCACGTTCCTCAAGAAATTCTCTAAAGACCCCAAGAAAGGATTGAACAGGGCATGGAGGGGCTGTCAGGATAAACTCCTCGACATATGTGGGCCCCTCACAAAAATATTGGACGCGGCGGTGCAGGCCAAAGAGCCCAACACACCACTGGATGCGACAGAGATTTTGGAATAGGCGCAGAGGGCTCTCTGCTTTCTAGGTAACGCCAATTGTGCCGTGTCTACGGAACGGCGGCATTAGTTTCTCATGCGTATCAACCCACACCTGGCAGACATGGCCTCTACGGAGGCGGGTATCATGGCGAATGGCTTGCTCTTCTGTGATAAGTTCATGAAAGAACTAGGGAAATACGTCTCCACCTTTTCTGCTCTCAACAAGGTCCAGAGTAACATCAAGAAGGTCTTGAACGCTGTCCTTTTTACCAGCGACCCTTGGATATTACAGACGGCTCAAGGCTTTCAGATAGATTTTTACAACACTCCCAGACAGACACAAGCACTTCATCCACTTCATTTTACCCATGTCGAGAGGTCTTTCATAGACGACGAAGCCGCATCGCTGATGCAAAAAGGGGCTATTGTGCAAACTACGCCACACGCCCACGGATTCACCAGCATGGTGTTTCTCGTACCCAAAAAAGATCAGGGTTTTCGTCTGGTGTTGAATCTAAAAGAGTTCAATTCTTGGGTAGTGTAGCGACACTTCAAGATGGGGGGCATACACTTACTCCGGGATCTACTCCTAGAGGGGGATTGGATGGTGCGTCTCGATTTAAAAGACGCCTACTTGGCAGTTCCTATATTTCCACCCCACAGGCGGTTCCTGCAATTTCAGTGGCGAGGCTTTTGGTACAAGTACGCCGCTCTGCCATTCGGACTCTCGTCCGCCCCTTGGTGTTTCACCAAGCTCCTCAAGCCCGTAGTGCAATTTCTGAGAGAGCGGGGGTTCAGGCTCATCATCTACTTGGACGATATCCTGATAATGGCTCAGAGTATCGCTACAGTCCTTAGTCATCTAGCCTTGACGACGCAACTCCTTCAGGAGCTGGGGTTCGTCATCAATGCGGACAAATCTGTCATGACACCATCTCAGTCGATGGAGTTCCTGGGGTTCCAAGTGGACTCAGTCTCTGCTCAACTTTTGTTGCCTCTCAAGAAACAAATTGCCATTAGGAAGGAGTTGAGGAAAGCGTTGTCTGCCCAGACTATATCGTTGAGGACCTTGGCCAGGCTGGTGGGTCTGCTAGCCTCGTCCATTCAAGCTGTTTTTCCGAGTCCCCTTCATTACAGGGCAGTCCAGAGGTTGAAAACTTTACACTTACGCAAGGGCCTCAGTTATACGGAACAGATTCTGATAACGCAGGAGGCGAGGACGGAGATTTCATGGTGGTTAGATCACATGGACGCGTGGAATGGCAGGGCCAATTTTTGCGTCAGTCCCGGAAATAGTGATCGAATCAAATGCCAGCAGGTGGGGCTGGGGAGCCCGGTGTGGGTCGGTAGAGACCGGGGGCCGTTGGTCCCAGGAGGAGCTGAAACTCCACATAGATTGTCTGGAACTCTTGGCGGGTTCTTTTGCGATTCGAACTTTGTCTTTGCTCTCACAAGAGAGTCCAAGCCACACAAATACTAGATGCAAAGAAAGGGGGTGGAAAGTAGGGAGAGGGCCCCATATGCCAGGATCAACAGCGCTATTAAATGCTCCACTAAACCCGCTGCGCAGGATGTGTGTGGGACACATCGCGCCAAGGGCTGGCCTGTCCTCGCAATGGATTCCAGGAAGTAGCCAGGCCATATAACCGAGACTTCAACAGGTCACAGAATGCCAAGACTGTCGTCAAGGGATCAAGCAACATCATCGTCAGGTGTTCACAATGGACTCCACCTACGCTCCTGATGCACCTATGTTTGAACTATAAGACACTAAGGGCATCATTTACGAGAAGTGGCGCAACGCTGCTGAAAACAGCGATGCGCCACTTCTCACTGCGCCCTCCTTGCGACACCAATGATGCGTCATATTTACAGTATGACGCTGCGTGTGGCAACGAATGACAGATACGTCAGTATTACTGACATATCTGTTGGCGCAAAAAGTGGCGCATTGCTGGAGTTGTGTCGGAAGCCTGACGCAACTCCAGCAATGTTCCTTTCACATGGGGCAAGCCCCATATGAAAGGGCCTCATGGCAGGCGTAAGGTTTTGACGCATTGGCGTCCTAGAAGTGGCGCAGCGAAATCTCATAGATTTTGCTGCACCACTCCTAAGACCCTTTCTTGCGGGGGAACGCCCACCCTGCATACATTATACCTGACGCAGGTATAATGTAGCGCAGGGGTTTATGAAGTGACGCATCTGCCTAGATGCGTCACTTCGTAAATATGGCGCAACATGGCGCATTATTTACGCCACCGCTGAATCACTAAAAGTGACGCAACGGTGGCGCAAAAGTGATGCAGACCGTCATAAATAAGGCCCTAATTGCCTCACAGCAAGAGTACGCTGGACCGACGAACATCACATAGGTGCACTGTCACTCAACTGACGCACAGCTGAAAGGCCCGGACTTCATCAGCACTGTGTTCGTGTCCAGATATACCTGGTTAAAGTATGAATATTTGCCAAGATGCCCGGGTGCTCCCAGCTGCACCTGTCCACTGCTGTCCTGTGAACTACATCTCTGAACTGTGAGACCTCAGTTCTTTTAGTCGTTTTCTCATTCCTTCCCATAGGTTTGGCTCTTGTTTGTTGTTTTTCGTTCTAATAAAATTTGGGAGGAATGTTGTGTCCTGCTGGACACAGTCTAGTGTTTCTGCCAGCTCCCCCCACCCATCCAACACAGGCGTCACCAGTCAGATCACCCTGCGAATAAAAGAGCCCGAGTGCACATGCTAACGCCCCCCCAAGCTTGAAGAGTGAACGAGGGAAGACAGTGACTCCCTCAAGAGCAAAGTGATGTCTCGGATCAGGGCACAGAGAGACTGCCTTTCAATAATTCCTTCAGATATAATCGATGCATTACACACCTCGAACAGGGGGCATCGCATGATATGACGAGCTTCACCCTCCTGGATACCATCTGCTGGATGGACTCATTCCTTCGGGTGCTCATTCCCTACCTTGGTTTCCACTCAAACTTCAATTTAAACTCTTTTGTCTTCTACAACTCACACATCTTCTCACTATCAAGAACTATTGCAAGAAAAAGACAATGATGTGTCTTTGGGGTGCAGTATCTATTTAACTAGATCTATTCCCCCTGCTCTGATGTGAAAGACAAAGACTGCCTCCCAGTTGATCCTGTTTAGACCCTTCTTGTGATACAGAATATATCTCTGTCTGGGTCCATCATTGTCCACAAGAGATAAGTGTGGGACAACCTTTCAAAACACTCTCTTGGAATGTGGCATGTCTACGTCCAAAACCAAATGGCCTGGAGTGACTTGAATTGGTGGATAGCCTCCATCTACCAATAATTCTGGGAAGCTGGGAAATTGAAACTAATCATAGAACGCATTGTACTGCCCAATTTTCTGCCTCATTACATGGGTTAACATCTCTTTGAATTGTAATATAAATTGTTACACATTGACTCACCCAATATATCGATGAATACAGAAACAGAAATTATAGAACGAAGACAGGTTAGAGCTAGTTTGCTGATCTTCAGCCACAATTTTAATTTCCTTTAACATGCCGCTCACCTGTTCCACATTGTGCTGCCCCGTTCCGCCACGGCAAGTGGCGTTTGTGCGGAGGGTAAAAGCACCATCATTTTTAGCCTCACGGTAGCCCTGAATACAAGAGGTCAGCGCTCCACTCACTGTCGCAGTCCTGCCCACTTCCAGTCACTCTTAAGGAAGTGGTGCAGCAGACGTACGCAGCGGTGCGCCAAAGGCAAGCTCATCTGTGCCTGTCCGTGCCTGACCACCGCCAGCCGCCGGCCACTCTGTCCGTTTTCCAACCGACCATCTTCCCTGCACCACCATGGCTATATTACAGTATACCAGTCAAAAGCTCCACTCTCTCAATAAAACATCCCCCCCTGTGGAAGGCATCATCCCCTCTCAAGCGACTGAGGGTCCCACGATTCATAAAAACTCTTCATACAGTGGCCAACCCTCTGCAACAACAAGTCTATGTCTCAGTAATACCTCTAATAGTACCGTAACATCTAATCACAACAACTTAACATGCTTATACAGCAACGCCCGATTTCTTCCAAAACACACTCTGGAAATCTGGTCTCTACTGGACTCAGAGAAACCTGTCCTCTTTTTCATCATGGAGACATGGCTCCATGAGTCTTTGCAACCTGATATCTCCTTAGCCCTCCTGTAGGAGAGTAGGATCTGCACTTATGTTGCCCCCACTTTATATCTGATGTTAACACTGGTTTCTGGCTATAGTCTGGCTGGGTCCCTGCTAATCAGGGCCCCAGTCTCTCTGTTCTCTCTAAACAACTTGGAGTGCATATTAGATGGACTAATTATTGGATACTGTGGTACCTTATGAGCCCCTAGTATATGGTACCTTAGGTACGAAGAGCATAGGTACTTCACAGGCCTACCAGGGGCTGAAGCATGTATTATGCCACCCCTGGGAAGCAGACTAAATCTGACACCACAGGCCTGCTACTGCAGCCTGGGTGAGGTAGTGTTAGCACTCCTCACTGAGGTATAGGTTCCCTATATCTCACCATACACACACATATAAACCTATCAGTCACCCCTAAGGCAGGCCATATCAATCCTGAGGGCAGGGTGCTTGGTTTACAATGTGAGGGGGTGCCTCTGCATGAGCAGGGCCCCTCTGCAGCTGGCAGAGTCTATTTTCTGTGGCTGTTTGTGGATGCGGTTAAACCATATACTCTTAAGTGCATTATAACCTACCGGTAAATGCTAACTTTGGAATGACTGCATCAAAACATGTCGAGTTTGGTGTCAAACAACTTGGAATCATACCCCCACACCAGTAACTGATGTGGAAGTATGATCCCACCCTTCTAGAGGGGACGACATGTACCTACTGTGGAAACACGGTAGAAATCTGAAAGAGCCCTGGTATCACAAAATGGATGCCACCAGCACAGACACTGAGCTGCCCTCCTGCTGCTGACTGAAACTTGCAGTGGAGGAGGCCCAACAATAGGCATCCTGTCACAGGGAGGTGTCATCACCTTCCAGACAGGATTTAGTGTATTGGGGATGTGTGGGTGCACTCCTAGAGTGCTTTGAAGTCCTGCACTGGGGGAGCAGTAGGCTCCTCTGTGCATATGCCAGCTCAAACTGGTTCAGGGGCTACCTGCCCCTGCTCTGGTGCGAAACTGGACAAAGGGAAGTGGGTGTAACCACCCACTCCCCTGACCCTCCCATAGGAGGGGTCATAGAGCTAGTCCCTCCCTTCCTTGTAGTATAAGTTAGGGAACCCTTGCCATTGCAAACTAGATATCCCTGGACGATGCTCTACAAGAAGAATCCTGGCCCTTTGACGTTCCACTACCTTTGGAAGACTGAAGAATCTCCCTTGGAGTCAAGGAGTGACTCCCCTGCTTGGCAGGCACCAATATCTTGAATCAATGGTCGCAAACTTTCCCACTCCCGCTGGAGTCCGATGTCCCTGCAGCCCCAGAAGGGGATTTCCTGACTTCTTGACAGCCATTGTGAGTCCCCAGCAAAGCTGAGGCGAGTGGACCCCACGAGTGACGAGGAACAGCAATACCCGGGTACCATGCATTATTGTTGAGTGAAACCCCTTCACGACTTTCTACGAACTTATGCATTAGACCACGTGTGGTCCAAGCCTCCAGCAGTATTTCCCTTGAAAATCAGAGGCCTACCTTGTCCTGAGTGACCGTGGGATCCTGTGAAGTGAATCCTCATGAGGCGTCTTTGCAATCCCTTGCTGGCTGTCTTGTGGGTCCCCTGAAGACTTTCTTATCAAACCAAAGGTCTCCCCTGGTTGCTCCAGGCCTACCCTGACTTACCCTTGCTGGGTGAGTCCCTCAGACCTTGCTGGTCTGCACCGCTGACTTTCTTCACTTTCCACAAGACTTGCTGTTTCCAAGGCTTGTTGGATCCAATACGGTTGCCAACACCTCAGTAAGCTACAGACTTTGTGATATACTCTGAATCCAGCTCCTGGTTGTCGTCAACGACTCCTGGACCTCGTGGCTGAAGAGTCAAAACACCCTTGATCAACTGACATCACCTGACTTCCGTGGGCATCCATCTTCCTGGCCCCGAGTCACTGGCAAGTGACTGTGAACACTGTCCCTTCTGCTTTCAGGTCTTCTTCATCCTAAATCCAGCCTTGGAGTCCACCGGACACTTCTCCAGTCTTCGCAAGCAGCAAAACTTATTTGGCTTCCATTGAAAACGACGACGCGACCCGACACTAAAAGACACCTATGCAACCGCCTTCCCTGGGTGAGGTAACTCGTGCACTCCGGTGCTCCTGTGGGTGTTGGCCCTCGAACTACTTACCTTGTTAGTGGCTTGCTTGTAGACTCTCTAGAAGTACCCTAAAACTTTAAAATTCCAACCACGACTTACTCCATTGAAATCAATGGGGAACCCGCGGCTGTGTTCTCACACTGCACGCGTCTCCCGTGGGTCCTTTACTTACCTGCCTTGGGTAGATTAGTGAGGCCCCAGCGATTCTACAGGCCCTAGGCCTTGTCCCCTTGCAAGTCGACATTCCTAAACCTCTTTTTTAGTATATGGTCTGGTACGCCCCCAGGGCCCCAGCCATATTTGTGCTTAACTTATTGTGAAACGTTGATATTTGCATATGTTCCTGACTTCTAATCTCATAAAGAGATTAGAAGAGTGTGTCTAGTAATAAATACATATATATTTGATATATATACATGTGTGGTGTCCTTTCATTTGGTAATTCAATAGATCATAAGGTAAAACAAGCTGCTTTACATTCCTCTGAGACTCTCCACAGCTACCACTAGGATAGCTTTCTCTAAAAGGTTGTCTTAAACCTATCACCATAAGAGTCGAATTGGACTGGTGCAAGGTGGCCACTGTAACTAGTGACCAACATATGCCAGGCCAACTTCTCACACCTCCCCCACGACTACCAGCTGACCAGACTGGACAGAAAAGATAAAAGAGGCGGCGGCATAGCTACAGCTTTTAGGACCAATACCAAACGGACTGGGGTGAAATCTGCATTTTTAAAATAAATAGTACCAGAAAGGGGTCCTGGAGAGGCGCCCTACTTTATCCACCCCCGTCAATAAAGCCCACTTTTCCAGCCATCTAACAGAGGTAATCGTGCTGGAGCGAGGTTTTCCCTAGGAATGGTATACCTCCTCCATATTTAGAATTAAAATGAATAACTGACTAACATTAATAGTATTAATGGTTTGCTGTGGGTTTGATTAATCAACATTACTAATTAGAAAATATACGTGGGAATTGCATTTGCATGGCCTGATTGATACGTAAACTAATTTTGTACGCATATTAATGTCAGATATTTAGAATTTGCATGTTATATGTTGCTTTTGTGATGTGATTTGTGAATCTTGCTTTAAATTGTGAGTATAACACGCAATGCGTGTTGCTTTTGCTAGATAAATACACACACATAGAGGGTTTAGTGAGGGAATAACATTTTAATAGTCATTTCAATGTATTAATTACGTTTTGTGTCTCTTTGCTTAAGTTGCCCTTTCTGGAGTGGCCACAAAATGGCTGCCATCCCTATTTTGACGGACAGACGAGATACAGAAGTCACTGAGTGAAGTGCGCCTGCGCTAAAAGATGAGCAACGATAACCTCGTCCTGACCCCAGGCAGACTGTACTCGTGAAGGACGCACCGGGAGGAGTGCCAATCCTCAGACAATGGACTTCCTTAAACTAAGAACTGTTATAATTGATGACACCATGGACACCCCTGCCTTGTTCCCCTCTCGAGTGTGAATGCTTCCGATATCTTGTTGTTAACTACCACTTGTGCCAGAGGCTCAGTATACAGCAGTTGTACCCACCCGACAAAATTAGGGCCAAAACCCATCCGTTTGAGTACCGCCATAAGGTACGCCCATTCCAACGTATCAAAGGCCATGGTGGCATCCAAAGAGACCACCACTGCATCTTCTTGTATCGTGTGCCTGCGTCCCAGTACTCCATTCAGACGTCTCACATTGAGGGCGGTATTGCGGTGTGGCATAAAGCCCAATTGATCTGGGTGCACCAGCTTGGTCAGTTCTGGGCAGAGCCTGTTAGCCAGAAGCTTCGCCAGTATCTTGGGCTCTGCATTAAGCAGGGAGATAGGTCTGTAGGAAGCACAAACATCTCTAGGCTTCCCTTCCTTAGGGATGGCCACCAGTGTCGCCATACGTTGGTCCCTGGGCAACCGCCCTAATCTTCGACTGTCTTCGTACATATTTTTGAGATAAGGTGCAAGTTTATCAGGTTTGAGTTTGTACAGCTCTATAGGTAGACCATTTGGGCCCGACGCTTTACCGGAGCGGAGGTCGCGGATCGCTCCAGCTACTTCATCATTTGTGAGCGCCGTTTCTAACGTTTCCCTGTCCGCGTCCGTGAGGGTCGACAGCCGTATATTTGCTAGTAGGTCTGTTGAGTCTTCTTCCGTATGCTCCGACCCCTTCCTGTACACCTCCCGGAAGTGCACCGCAAACTCCCTGGCGATGTCATGTGGCTCAGTGAGAACCGTCCCCACTCCAGTTTTAAGCTCTGGCACCACTCTGTGTGCCCTCTCTTTCTTATCTAACCAGGCTATCATTTTCCCTGCTTTATCTCCCTGATCGTAGATCCGCCCGGCCCTGTCCTTGGCTAGGGTCCTCGCGGCGTCAGCGGCTAAGGCCTGATACTCGGCTACCTTTATCTGCAATCGATGGATGGCGTCTTGGTCTGCGCCCTCTCCCGCCTCCTCCTCGAGACGGGTAAGGTCCTGTTCGATACTTACCATTTGTTTCCTGTTCTCTTTACGCGTCCCCACAATTGCTGACAGGGCTTGTCCCCTTATAACCGTTTTAAAGGCTTCCCAGAGTGAAGTGGAGGAGTCGACCGTACCTTCATTATCTGTAAAGTAATGGTCTATGGCCCGCGTGAGGGTTGCCTTAATGTCTTGGTTCCAGGGATTTATCGCTGGTACATGTCCCACCCTCTTTTCCCAGAACGTGAGGTGGACCCACAATGGGGAGTAATCAGAAATGCCGCGTGCCAGGTGCGTAATTTCTTGGGTGCTCACGCCCTGGTACAGATGCATAAGGATGTAATCTATTCTAGAGAGGGTGTTGTGCGCCCCCGACAGGAAAGTGTATTCTCGTGAGGTGGGGTGCTGCTGTCGCCATAGATCAACAAGGCCGAAAGCCTCCAGAAAGTTCGGGAGCCAGCTCTGGCTAGCGCTAATGTCTTGTGGTGGAAGTCGGTCCGTCGCCCCCGACAAAACCGAGTTGAAGTCTCCTCCAGCTATAAGTACCCCCTCTGGTAGGGAAAGCATGAAAGCACCCAGGTCCTTGTAGGATTGGGCTTGAAGTCCCGGGGGGATGTAGACTGCTAACAGAATCAGTGTTTTTCCTTCCCATTGCCCCGCTACAGCTGTGAAGCGCCCCAGCGGATCTGCCCATGAATGTTGTAGATGGAAAGGGAAGGTACGTTTTAATATAATGCCCACACCCCTGGATCCAGACGTGAACCCGGCGTGTTACACCATCGTGTAACCCCATCTCTTCAATGCTTTGCAGGTGTTACCAATTAAGTGTGTCTCTTGGAGCAGTGCTACATCCGGAAGCTGCCGCTTGAGGTACTGCAACACTATACTACGCTTCACCTTGTCCCCCAGCCCGTTCACGTTCCAACTCAATAGTTTCACACTTTTATCCCAGTGCATCCCAGACTTGATATTGACTGTCCCTGTCCAATAAGCGTCCCCTGCGTTCATCCCGCTTTGTCACGTTTTGTATGTTGCCTGGCCACTGAACAACTTCCCCATTTCCCACCCTACCGAAACACCCCTCCCCAACTCCCCCCCCTCCCTGCCACCCTGCAACGTAGGTCTGAAGCTACCCACATCCCCAACTAGCAGAGCCCCTATCGCCCCACCAACTAGTTGACTGTGCTGCGAGGAGGCAGGCGAGAACCAACCCCAGCCGCCCAGAGCTTCCCCCCCGCTCTCATTCCAATTTTCATCAGACAGTTGAGTTCCCGGCGATGTCGACCCTCCCAACGCCCGTCATTAGGGTCCCTTGTTATATTGTCCAGGAGGCCCTCACCCCATCTCATCCGAGCAGGAGCGGACTCCCCACCCAAGTCAATTCAACCCCCCCCCCGCACCCTCACGGACAGCACAGGAGCGAGACGGTATCCCCCTCAGGGAGACAGGACGCTCAATTTAACAGCCCCCACATTTGTGATCAAGAACTGTGTGTACATTACGGTTTGTAGGGATCAGTTTTCCGAGTCCAGGTAAAGACCCCAGGGCCGATCAGTCCTTCAGCGCTGCACGTGTCCTAGGGCTGCTCTCGATCTCGACCTCCAGGAGCGGGCACCACCTCCATCCGCACCCGACCCCCTGCCAGCCGATTCTGACCCGCGGGACCTGGGGCTCCCGCGACCTCCCCTTGCCCCGGCGATCTTCTGCTGCTTCGCTTGCCCATCCAACCAGTCCTGCGCCTCCGTTGGTGTGGAAAAGAACAGCGTCTTCCCATCTGCTATGACTCTGAGTTTTGCAGGGAAGAACATCATGTACTTCAGTCCTCGTTGCCGCAGGGCCGCTTTCACTCCTTCAAAGGAACATCGCTCCTGCTGTACTTTCAGCGTGAAGTCCGGGAAGAAGCGAATGGTGGAGTTTTCGTAGCGCAGATCTCCCTGGGTCCAGGCTGCTTGAAGAATGGCGTCCCGGTCTCTGTAGTTAAGGATCTTGGCGATAATGGTCCTAGGGGGCGCCCCCGGCTTGGGTCTGGTAACCGGCGCCCGGTGCGCCCTCTCGATGGTAAAGAATGAGGAGAGCCGTTTTGGTTTTAGGTGATTGAGGATGAGGTCTTCCAGGAAGAGGTCCACGCTATGCCCCTCCAGGCCCTCCCGGACCCCCACCACTCGTACATTTCTTCGACGGGCCCGTCCTTCCTGATCCTCAAGTCTTAGGGCCATCTGGCGGTGCTGGTGGGTGAGAGTATTTATGCGCTCCTCCAGGTCTTTCGTGGAGGTCTGGAGCTCAAGCACGCTGGCCTCGTTTACTCTGACTTTTTCGGCCGTCTTGTTCATGTCCGCCCGCATTAGGTTCATTTCAATGGACATTTTATCCATCTTGGTTTCGAGGGTAGTTCCCAGCCATTTGATGGCCGCCATTATTGAGTGTAAGGACGGTTCCCCCTCTGTAGACTGCTCTCCCTGCGGCTCACTGTCCTGAGGTGCCGGCTTGGTGACTGCGTATTTGTCCAGTTTGTTCGACTGCACCGGCACCGCATTTTTGGGCTTCATCGCGTTGTGCCACCTCCTGGGCTCCGCCACGAGGGTTCACTCTCTGTGCCGGCACCTGCACCGAGCTCGCTTGGTGGAATACTCAGTAGGCCGGGTGGGCCGGGACTCCTGGAAGCGCACTCTCCTTCCCTGCATGTTTCACACAGTTGGCCGTCAAGGGCCCCCCCTCTCCGGGCCCGCCGCTCCCCCGGTCCTCACCGGGCCCCACGCCGCCAGTGCGCTCTTGTATCCACCTCCGTCCACTCGCTCAGCGTGTGGCGCCCCAGCGGTCAGAGTCGCCCCGTCAGGCCCAGCTTCCTTTGGGGAACCGGCATCCCCTGCCCTCCACCTCCACAGGTGCGGCCCTCCACTCTTCTTCCGCCCACTGGCGGCGCGATATGATCCAGTGCGGTCAATCCGGGCTCCAGGGCACGAGCAGACTCCGGAGGAAGCGGTAACCCCAGCCGGGCTGCGTGTGTTCACTGGTCTGCCACCACTCCTGTAATCTTTCACCCTTTCATCTCCGCCTCTCTCTGTGCCATTTTCCCAGACATTATACTTTCCCTCACCTTCTGCCCGTGCATGCCTGCGTGTGCTCCCAGGTCGTCCAAAAGCACTGTTGCCCCCAAGAAGGGCCGTATTGGCCACTTCGTATCTCGTCCTCCTTCCTCCTACTTCAGGATTGAGGTGGGCGCTCCACTCAGGCACAGTCCCTGACGACCGAGAGGCCACCATCCGCAAGACAGGCGGGGGGGGGGGAAATCCACCCCCAGAAGTCACTTTTATCGGTTGCACCCCCGGGCCGTATAGTCCGCACCGCAGGTCCGCCGCCGCCCCCTCGATGCTCAACGGGCCCTCTCCATACCTTCCTGAGCTTGCAGGCCGCGCCCGGGCATTCGCGCCGTCCTCCTATGGCCGCCCACGTCTCCCCCGGCGTCCGGGTCACTGCCACAGCTTAGCCACCCTCGCGAGGTCCGCTGCTCTGGAGGTCGCCACCGGGGGCGTGCGACACCACTCTGCTCGCAGGCCAGGTCTCCGCTCGATCGCGTCTTCACTCGGCGGCTAGCACCGCCCCCTCCAATGGCGCCTCTCAGCTCCAGCGCTGCTCCCTACGGACCTCAATACGGCCACCGGCGTCCGTTTCGCGCCGCGATTTCGGTGGTGCAATGTACCCCGGGTCTTCGCACGCCTAGGGGCCCCCTGGGGGGTTCTGCCAGCGATTTATTACGGAGGTAGGAAGGGGTTGGGACCGCGGCTCCGGCGGAGCTCTCTGTTCAAGCGGCCATCGTAGCTGGCGCCCCAGGGGTGGCTATGTTGATGTCCCAGTGTGGATACAAGGTTCAGCTAATTTTCCGTGGTGAAGACCGCGATCCAGGCGTGAGTTGTGATGGTATCCCAGACTTCTGTGGCATGAGTGATTGTAATACACTGAAGATTCTGGGCAGGGTCATTTTTAATAAGATCAGTACTTGGGCTGAAGTAAACAAAATTCTACATCCATGCCAGTTAGGTTTTAGAAGTCATGTAGGGACGGTGGAGCACTGCTTAAACTTAAATTTAGTTTTAGATAAATATACCGTAGCTAAAAAATCCCCACTTTATTTGGGTTTTATGGATTTAAGTTCTGCTTTTGATTTTGTTAACCGCTCCCGTCTATGGACAGCCCTGCTGAGATATGGTTTGGACGAACCTTTGGTCCATTTTTTAGCTCATTTACACAACGATTTTAAATCCCGTGTTCGCATTAACAATGATGGTGAGGTTTCGGGTGAGATTTTAATTGGTAGGGGAGTAAGACAAGGCTGTGTCTTGGCTCCCCTGCTTTTTATTTTATATATAAATGAATTGAGCACATCTCTGGGCAACCTAACCACCGACGTCCCGCTCGTCAATGGCAATCCCCTTCCTGTACTTCTCTATGCCGACGATGCGGTACTTATAGGACGTACACCCAATGCACTGCACACTTTAATCTCAGGCTTCGTTTCTCATATGGCCGACCTCGACTTATGCACAAACTTTAAAAAATCCTACATAATGTCTTGCGGGCCAAAGAAACACAAAATTCGCCATATTATGTCAGGGAATAATGTTCTAAATAGCACTTGCACTTTCCCTTATTTAGGCTTGCTGTTTTCTGACTTTGGATCCTGGCAACCTCATGTTGCCAGAGGGAGGAATAAACTGGGCAAAGCTATTAACACTATAATTACATTACGCCAACCAAAGCATATCGAGGTCATTCCATCACTCTTACAAATTTACAAGACCCAGTGCGTCCCTACAGGAACTTACGGTGCCGAGGTTGCACCAATATCCAGATAGAAGAAAATAAATTCTGCAGGAAGGCCCTGGGGGGAGTTATTTCGGCACCCTCGTATGTGTGCCATAGAGAATTGAATCTCCCCTATATAGAGGATTTTATAAAATCAAGACCCACTTTGTTCTGGCTAAAATTTTGGCGTAACCCAGCTGCCTCGTTGACCCGTGATATTATTTTAGACTGTCTAAAAAGTGAGCGTGCTAATCACATTCTCTGGCTTAAGGCGGTACAGAAGAGTCTAGTAAGCATAGAAATGGGGCACCTTTTCTTAGCACCTGAAACAATAGACTCTTCGCATAAGAACATAGTAAAAAGGGCCCTATTCGACCTGTACCGAGTGAATAGAGAAAACATTGAATTCGTAAAGCCATCAATCCTCAGGTATATCCCCATTCAAGAACCCTGCGCTAAGCCACACAATATGCCCCAAGGTTACTTGCGCAAGAAACTGGGCAGATGGAATAGGAGCTTGCTGTTTAGGTTCAGGGATGGAAGTGTGGTAAACTTACTTTGCTTCCCCTTAGGTTATACCCACAACTTGGGGAATTTAGACTGTCCTTGTAACCAGGGTGGAAAGCAAAGTTTGCTGCATTTTACATTGTTTTGTGGCTTTTATGCAAAATATACCAAACACTTCCTAATCCCCTATTTTAGAGTCAGCGCCTTGACGGATTTTAATGAGGCCTTCAGAGTTTTATTGATGTTAAGCACGGACGATGTCATCTTCAGAGTTAGTCACTTTCTCCAAACTGCTGTCCGTTCCCGCGCCTCAATGAATGTGGCCTGATAGGTGTTCATGACCTTGTACCATCTGCACACCGCACATTCTGCATAATGGGTGCTTATACACCGTATTGTCTCTGGCCTGATAGTCTGTATCATAAATTGCACATTGCTTTTTTGCACAATGGGTGTTTCCTTAGATAGGCTTTGATTAACAAGATCTGTTTTACTGTCATTGGGATGACTTTTAATGTTTTATATATATTTAAATGGATGTGTTTTATAGAGCTATCGTTTTTATTCTTTCTCTTATTCCTTGATGTAGAACAAAATGAACATGGCCCGCTATATTTAGAAGCACCCTTGTATAATCTGAACATTGCTATTTGCACTTATCTGGCTGTTTTGCACATTCAATGTAATTTTTAATGTGTATAGTGATGAGTGATGCATTTGTATGTACTTTTATGGATGTTTTCAAATTATCCGAATAAAGATCATTTGATTGATTGATTGAGTGATTGTGCGTTGATCAATATGCAGTTGATTTTAATTGGAAGTGTAGGCATCGGCCTTGTTGGTGGGTGGGTGTGATACAGTGTGGCTGGTTGGAGTGGCGTGGGAGGTAACCTCTGTGTCACAGCTGAAGTGACAGTTCCGGTAGGAGAAAGGGCCTTTGCTGGTCCTGGGGGTGGCATCAGTGCAGTTGTTGTTGTCTTGGTGTCCTGAGGTCAGGGTTCGAAGTTTGTCTGAGGTGAGGCGGTGGAGGTCCTTGGGAGTAGGAGTCCTAGCACTGGGTGTGATCCAGGCACTGGTCCAGCTTGTATAATCTTATCTTAAACTAACAGAGGGCAGTGTATTCTAAGAATGTTGTACAATTTACCAGGTTCGGCGTTGCAACCAATCTCACTCTTATTTTCTGTCCTTTGTTGTTTGCTTCTCAATGTCTGACTAAGCTGTAGCTGACAAACTTTTTTACTGGCCTTCATTACCCCATCTCTGTCATGCGCCCTTAAAAATCTGTACTCAATATCTCTTAATGTACTCAGATAATAATTGTCTTCACTGCAATTCTGCCATGCTCTAATCCGTTCACTCTATGGAATGGTCTTTATTTGTGTCCTCGGGTGTGAACTGGTGATGTGTGGTAAGGCTTTACAGTAAGGTATTTTTTTCCTGTGCAAAATACCGCAAAAACATGATTAACGTATGTACATCTTCACATCCCAAAAAACAATATGATCATAACTATATCAAAGGTAAATTACATATTCTTATTCAAATTAAAAAAATTATTACAAAATGTTTTCATCCCCTGTCCAGATCATAAAACAATTATCAATGAATCTACCACAATAATGAATGTGATTATTCCACTTAGCACCTTCAATTTCCCATATCCATTCTGCCTCAAACCACAGCATAAAGAGGTTAGCATAGGACGGGGTGAATCTGATGCCCATCGCTGTGCCACGTAACTCTCTACACCTATCTCTAATTAAATAGAAAGACAATGTTTTCTACTATCAAATTATTCATTGCAATCAACATATTACTATGTTCCAAAACGTCTATGGGTCTTGTGTTGAAAAATGTTTCAAAGTCTTAATATCATTTTCATGTTTATTATTGGTGAATAAAGTACCATTCCAGATTCCCAAACAAGATCACATAAAATGTTAAGATTATGGTCGGTGTCTTAAATATTTGGGTGTAGACTCATTACAAAAGGTCTTAAAAATACATCTACAAATTCTCGTTTTGGTGGGGCCCCCAATACCCAATACCAGCTATGATTGTCCTCCCCGGTGGAAATTGAAAGTTCCAATGAATCTGTGGTAGAATTTACAAGCACAGATATCGGCGGAAGTCTACTATTAGATAATAATATTCATCATCATTCAAAAGTGTGTATATACACCAATTTCACACATGAAAATGGAACTAGGGCCTTGAAACATTTTTACTAGGGTTGCTCTACCCAGCACTTTCAATTGGAGATAAGTCCATCTATGAAGGTCATCTTTACTCTTGCGCAGACATTTTTTGAAAACTTTAACTTCAGCCGAACGCTCAACTTGATTGCACTTAATTCTCTGGTGCTTATTTATCCAACAGTTACTGCACTCTCGAAGAAAATCAAGATTTCTGTGTTAATATACGAAACATTGGTAGAGGGAGGGAATCATAGTTGGTGGTCTACAGTCCTTCAGTGGTGGGTGGTATCCACTGCCCTGAGCTTTGGTGAGTATTCAGATTGGTGCTTTCTGGAGTACTGCTTGAGAAGATGTATGCTCGCCTCAATAACAGAGATGGACTTTTACAAAAGACAATATCTTCTACACAGGTTTCATGCATCATTGTTAACAAACCCGCTTTGAGATACACCTTTGGGTTGGGCCGCCGTTGCTCCCAGTCATGGTGGACCACCTTACCAGGTGAATGTTACTGCTAGCCTCACACCTCCAGCACTTGATCGAGAAGGCAACTTTAACGTTCAGCTTTGGATGGATTAGGTCACAGAGCGCTGTCTTTGTGCTCGGTTGGACATTGCGGAGCTCAGTACTTCAAGAGCGCTGGGTCCACAAGTCCTTAGACTCTAGCACAAAAAGGCAGGTTCGAAACATGCAAGGAAATCAAACTCTGCTTCTTGGCTAGGTACACGAAACAATATTTCACTCTAATACTATGAAACCAGTTTTCAGCCCTGAATTCTATCCTTTGCCTGGTACTCCCTCTTTAGGGATGTACAGAGCTCCTGGGCGTTGAAAGGTTTGAATTGGATAAGCAAGAGGGGCTCACTTGTATCCAGTTCTGGAGACAGCTGGCTCCTCCAAATGTCCAATTGAAGCCAAAGTTGACTTTCAACCTTTGCCAAGACCTGATCCTCGCAGGCGGCATTTCTCCTTGCCCATAGTCACACCTCCATGGCATGCATTTGAGGGGAAACCTTGATTTGCTCCTTGTGTACTATGGGGAGAGAGTGTCTGCCTCTATCACACAGCACTTGTTGTACGGGTGGAGCATCTGCACAGTCTTTTGTATGACACACGTGGTATGTTGGTCAGGCCACCTGGGCCAATGTCTTTACTCTTCCAATGAGGTTCGGATCCAGATGCAACAGTCAATAGTGTCATAACCCTGGCAGGGGGATGGTGGAACCCAAACCCTCAGAGAACTTTGCATCCTCTACTGAGCAACACCATAATCATACTAAGCACTAATCAGGAAACCTGTGACTTGTGTCTCTTTCACCAAAAAACATACAGAGTGTACCAGAAGAAATGAAATGAATGCAAGCAGACAGTCATGAGGACTCTGCACCAGTAACATTACATTTTAGAGTATTCAAATTGTACGCAGGTGGAAGCCGTAAAACAGGATCAGACTAGCAAGTGATTGGCATCAGTGTTTGGGGATAGCTCAGTGAGCTGATCACTAAGTGGTTTTGTAAGCTCAAACCTCACTGCTAACTCATGTGGTGATCAATAGCACACACATTTTAGTTCCTGCAAGGTCACCTCAGGATTCTTTTCTTCTACAGTCAGAAAACTGATTATCAGTTACTTGAGTAAAAATAGCAACTGTTGTAAGTGCTGATATAAGGCAGAAAGATGCTATGAACAACTGTACAATAACAAATGATGCTATTATTTGAGAATTTCTCTAGCTTAATCCTGTAATGGTTCTCTCCGTTCTCACCAACTACCATCAACTCATGCAAGATCCAAGAAACTTCCTGCCTCCTGCAGGAGAACATCAGTGTTCCTTCCTCTCACCTGTGATCTCCAAACATTACATGGAGCCTCTCGGATCCAGACTCATAGACAGCAACAGCAAGATCCATAACCACATCAACAAAACTCCACCTCATTGGTGAAAGTCATTTAGTGACAGCAACATCCCTCCCATCTATTGCATGTGTTTATTTTTATGTAAGTATTTATTTGGTAAACAATCATCTGGCTCACACAAAAACCACACAAACATGCACATATAAACTCTTCACAGGACCACGGTGGTGAATGCATGATTAGTGCTCTTATATAGGACTTACTCTGCACAGTACCAGGGTGGGTAGTAAAACCCTGAGCGGGCGTCCCCCACATATACATTGAGTGTGTTTATCTGTATGACTCCTCCCACCATGAGATCTCCCTCCTTGTAGTAGGCTGGTTTATCACTGCTTGTCAAGGTACAGCCGGGAGTGTAAGGTGAAACTTCACAAGAAGCGCACATGAAGGCGATGGAGTAAAAAGCAAACCACAGGCACATTGTGACTTTAACAAGGGTGTGCTCTGAACATTGTTGGCTGGTAGATTTCTCAGACATGATTTAGCAGCAGGAAATCTGAGCTGGTATCTTCTGTTGCTGGTGAATGATCAATGTCTCCTGACTGAACCTCTGCCCGGTGTTAGCAGGACTGCTCTCACCAACATCCTCGGAGCTGGAAAGACAAAGAGACATGCGGGTGACTCACACAAAGGCACATTTAGGAAGGAGAGTGCCACATTCTACTGTGGTACTCTATTCTATGGTTAGCTAAAGTCCAACACAGTCCTAAAATGTGACGCACAATCATTGTTATATTGCTAACCAGACATTCTTCAGCCATATAATTGACTTGTGTCTCTAACCAGACGTGTCTTAACACTATCATTAATCTCCTGTTGGTACCCAGCCTCCTTTAGAGCTCCATTGTATCATAATGTTTTAACCAGAACGTCTTCTATAACTGGACTTCCTCTAACCCTATCATTGAACTCTTGCTGCTAAACCCAACATCCTTTACCAACAACATTGGAATCTCACATCTATTACCAGACTTCCTGTATCCCTATCATTAAACCTTCCTGTCTTTAACCAGACCTCCTGTACCCCTATCATTGACCTCTCCTGTCTCTACCCAGAGCTCCTGTACATGTATCATTGAATGCTCGTGTCTCTAACCAGGCCTCCTGTAGACGTATCATTGAACTCCTGTTTCTCTAACCAGGCCTCCTTTATCCCTCTCATTGATCTCTCAAGTTTCTTACCAGACCTCCTGTAGTCTTATCAAGGAAGATGGTGTAAAGTGCAGCAAGGTAGAGAGGATGTTGAAATTGATAGCCTTGTGAGTGATATATCTAATTTTGAATTGTGTTCTTTTATAGATAAGGGGCCCTACTACAGAAAGTGCAGATGCTTGTGAAGCCCCTTATGTAATACAATACCGCTGGGGCACATAAAGTGCCAGCACTATCTTTAGGGGGCATTCCCTCATTTGCTTGGGGGTGTGCCCCATGCAAATGAGGGAATCCCTTTGAGTCTGCACCCAAGCTGTATTACAGACGTGGGCGCCGAGGCAGAGGCGCTCTCAGGAGGTGCACTGACAATGCACCCCCTGATGGCAGCCCTCTAGAGGGGGAAGGGAGTCCCATGACACCCCCAGACATCTCCATGCAGGCGGGTGCAGTCACTCACTGATCTCTATTCCACCTTCAAACCCAGCTGTGCTGTACTTTGAAAACAAGGAGGGGCTTCAAAGCAGCCGCTCTGTTTTTCCCATAAATGTGCTGCCCTGGGCGCAGCACGGGTTCACAGCTTGCCCAAATACAGCGCATTTTCATTGTTTGCACAGGGTGCACCTTTTAGAAGGTGCGCCCGTGCAAACATTAAAAATGTGCCTTTAGTGTTGTACAGCCCAAGGAGTCAAATAATCAAATATCATTATTAAAGGGGTTTTGGCTCCTGTTTGTTGCTCGCACTTCTGTTTATGTCTTTACCTTTTTTCTTGCCTTTTTTGCTAATGAACTCTCCCCCCACAACTCATGAATCACCCACCTGACTTCACCCACCCGATATCTTGCTCTATTTTTCTATCCTGTTATTGGCTCTCTCAGCCCGCCTCCTTTACCGTCTCTCCTTCCTTTTAGTCACTCAACAAAGTTCTCTTATTGTTATTTAAGCATCCTTTAAATGTAACAGGTGTGGTGCTTTCGACTCTAAAGGGTGATAATTTAGTCAGAATCCTTTCTACAAGAATAGTGCGAAGAAGCCACTCTGTAACTTCTGTGTCCTTACTGATGGACTGACCGACTCGCTACATTTTTTAACACACACAGCTGCTGAGGAGGCCTTCATACACCTTAGTATAGGGGAGCCTTCAGCGCCTTCTTGAAGGCTGGTGCAGACAGTGCTTGGAGCAGGTGGTCTTCACCCCCTTAGTATAGGGGAGCCTTCAGCGCCTTTTTGAGGGCTGGCACAGACAGCGCTTGGAGCAGGTGGTCTTCACCACCTTAGTATAGGGGAGCCTTCAGCGCCTTCTTGAAGGCTGGTGCAGACAGTGCTTGGAGCAGGTGGTCTTCACCCCCTTAGTATAGGGGAGCCTTCAGCGCCTTCTTGAGGGCTGGCACAGACAGCGCTTGGAGCAGGTGGTCTTCACCACCTTAGTATAGGGGAGCCTTCAGCGCCTTCTTGAAGGCTGGTGCAGACAGCGCTTGGAGCAGGTGGTCTTCATACATCTTAGTATAGGGGAGCCTTCAGCGTCTTCTTGAAGGCTGGCACAGACAGAGCTTGAAGCAGGTGGTCTTCACCACCTTAGTATAGGGGAGCCTTCAGCGCCATCTTGAAGGCTGGCGCAGACAGCGCTTGGAGCAGGTGATCTTCATACACCTTAATATAGGGGAGCCTTCAGCGCCTTCTTGAAGGCTGGCGTAAACAGCGCTTGGAGCAGGTGGTCTTCACCACCTTAGTATAGGGGAGCCTTCAGCGCCATCTTGAAGGCTGGCGCAGACAGCGCTTGGAGCAGGTGATCTTCATACACCTTAATATAGGGGAGCCTTCAGCGCCTTCTTGAAGGCTGGCGTAGACAGCGCTTGGAGCAGGTGGTCTTCACCACCTTAGTATAGGGGAGCCTTCAGCGCCTTCTTGAAGGCTGGTGCAGACAGTGCTTGGAGCAGGTGGTCTTCACCACCTTAGTATAGGGGAGCCTTCAGCGCCTTCTTGAAGGCTGGCGTAGACAGCGCTTGGAGCAGGTGGCCTTCATACATCTTAGTATAGGGGAGCCTTCAGCGCCTTCTTGAAGGCTGGCACAGACAGAGCTTGAAGCAGGTGGTCTTCACCACCTTAGTATAGGGGAGCCTTCAGCGCCTTCTTGAAGGCTGGTGCAGACAGTGCTTGGAGCAGGTGGTCTTCACCACCTTAGTATAGGGGAGCCTTCAGCGCCTTCTTGAAGGCTGGTGCAGACAGTGCTTGGAGCAGGTGGTCTTCATACACCTTAATATAGGGAAGCCTTCAGCGCCTTCTTGAAGGCTGGTGCAGACAGAGCTTGGAGCAGGTGATCTTCACCACCTTAGTATAGGGGAGCCTTCAGCGCCTTCTTGAAGGCTGGTGCAGACAGTGCTTGGAGCAGGTGGTCTTCACCACCTTAGTATAGGGGAGCCTTCAGCGCCTTCTTGAAGGCTGGCGCAGACAGCGCGTGGAGCAGTTTTCCAGGAAGTGATTCCGAAGCTGAGGAGCCCGGAGTAGAAGCAGCCCTGCCTCCTTTTGAGATCAGATGGCCCTGAGGCACTATGGGGAGCTCAGTCCAATGATCCCTGCTTAGTATTGTGCAGTATATTTGTACCCTTGTAAATGTAGTTTAAATTGACGCCACCTCTCCTGACATCGCCTTCTTCACGGAAACCTGGAATAACCCATGCTCTGCACTAGACATCACCATCACCATCCCCGACGGCTCCAAAATCATCTGCAAGGACTGCCCTGGCCACCTAGGGGGAGGAATTGCCATTGTCCACAAAACCCACTCAGACTGACCACGCCCTCTAAAACCCCAACGCGACCATGGAACACCTCCACTTCCAGATCCAGACCAACCCCAGCACCACCATCCACGGCACCCTAGTCTACAGGCCCCCCAGCCCTCAAGCCCCCTTTACTGACACCATCGTAGACCTCAGCACACCCCAGGTTCTTGCATCCACTGACAACATCCTACTCGGAGACCTCAACTTCCACATGGACAACCCCAGTGAACAGAACACCACCTCCCTCCTAGAGAACCTCGTTAACATCAGACTCAAGCAGCTAGTCACCGCACCAACCCACACAGCCAGACACATGCTCGACCCCATCTACTCTGCCAGCGGGGACATCAACTATAGCCACACACCTGTACTCTCCTGGACCGACCATCATTGCATACATCTCACCTTTACCATGCCTGCCTCACACCACCACCATCATTGCCCCACCCATTGCAGCTGGATCAAGGACACAGAAGAACTTCCCGTCGCCTCCCTCAACACAACCATTTCGCCAACGCCCACTGATGCCAACAGAGCAGCACGCAACCTTGACTATGAATCTCCAATTGCACAAACACCCTGGCACCCCTCATGAAAAGACCAGGCAAACAACACTCCAAGAGGGACAGCTGATTTACTCCCGCCATCCACTAGTCCAGATGCACCTGCAGATGTCTCGAGAAGAGATGGAGGCAAAATAAAACCCCGGCAACTCACGCAACCTTAAAATCCACCATCAATGCACACCACTGCCTCCTGAAAACCACTAAGAAAATGGCCCTCTACGACAGAATCGATGCCAACGCACACAACAGCAAAGATCTCTTCGCCATTGCCACGGAGTTTACCAGACCCAACAGTGAGACCACAGACGGGCCCCCCTCCCAAGACCTTTGCAAGAAACTCAGCACCTTCTTCCACCACAATATCAGGAAAATCTACAACAGCTTCAACACCGCAGACCTGGCCACCACGCTGCCACCATCGCACACAACCAAGCCACACCCCAACAGATCATGCTCTGCTGGACCCCACTCACAAAAGAGGACATGCTCAAGACCATGAAGGGCATCCACTCAGGTGCCCCGACGGATCCCTGTCTGTATCACATCTTCCACAGAGCAGCCGCCGCTATTACCCCCCAGCTTTGCCGGACCATCAACTGCTCCATCGAAACCTCCATCTTTCCCGACAACTGGAAACATGCCGAGATCAACCCCCTGCTCCATCCTCAGACCTGACAGCCCTCAAGAACTTCAGATCAATCTTTCTCCTCCCCTTCCCAGCCAAGGTCATAGAGAAGGCCATCAACGCCCAACTCTCCTAGTTCATCGAAGTGAACTACATCCTGAACACCTCCCAAGCCAGCTTCCGAAGCAACCACAGCACTCCTTACCACCATTGATGACATTTTGCTCCCTCCTCGACCGGCATGAGACTGCAGCCCTCCTCCTACTTGACCTCTCAGCAGATTCAACACTGTCTCCCACTGCACCCTAGTCACAAGACCTAATGACACCGGCATCCGCAACAAGGGTTTGGACTGAATTCCCTCCTTCCTCACCAGCTGGACCCAGCAAGTCATATTACCACCATTCCTCTCAGAACCCACAGAGATCAGCTGTGGAGTACCCCAGGGTACCACCTTCTTCAACGTCTACATGGTCCTCCTCACGGCCATCATCAGAAGCCACAGACTCAACGTCATCTCCTAAGCCAATGACACCCAGCTGATCCTCTCCCTCACTAACGAACCCACAACTGCCAGAACCATCCTCCTCAGTGGAATGAAGGCTGTTGCTACCTGAATGAAAGACACCTGCCTCAAGCTCAACTCGGACAAGACCGAAGTACTCATCCTGGGACCCACCCCTTCAGACTGGGACAACTCGTGGTGGCCAGCCGCGCTGGGATCCCACCCCAATGTACTATGCACACAACCTCTGCATCATACTGTACTTATCACTCACTATGAACCACCAAATCAACGCAGTTTCCTCAGCCTGTTTCCACTCGCTCTGATTGCTTTGAAAGACATTCAAATGGATGGTCACTCACGCACCCATCACCAGCAGACTCTACTACAGCAACACGCTCTACGCCGGCATCACCCAGAAACAGCTCAAGAAACTACAGAGCATCCAAAATGCCACAGCCAGACTGCGCCTCGACATCCCCTGCCGCAGCCACATCACACAGGACCTCCAACAACTCCACTGGCTCCCCGTCAATAAGAGAGTCACTTTCAAGCTCTTCACTCACACCTACAAAGCTCTACTTGACGAAAGACCTGCAAACCTGAGCCACCGCACCACATTCCACGTACCCGCCAGACACCACTGATCCTCCCAGCTCACCCTTGGCTCCGTCCCCAGGATCTACAAGACCAGAACAGGAGGAAGGTTGTTCTCCTACTTCGCCGCCAAGACCTGGAACACCCTGTCCCTGCACTCCAGGCAGGACCTCAAGACCTGGCTCTTTAAATGATTCTCCACCCAGTATGACTAGCAGCCCCCCTCCCCCAGCACCTAGTGACCCTCACGGGTGAGTAGCTGTGCTTTACAAGTCTCTGATTGATTGATTGATCGATTGATCAGTTGATTGATTGACTGATTGATTGAGTCAAAGCCAGTGTAGGCTTCTTCTGGCAGAAGGAACAATTTTGTGCTTCTCAATTTTCACTCACCTTACATCAAGCAGATCATAGACCCAGCTCCTTCTGCATTGCCGCCCCTGTTCTTGGTTATTAAAAGTCTTCTTCCAATAGAACACAGGTGTCCAACATAAGCGGTAAGAAAGCGCCATGCACGGCATTATCTACGGTGAGTTCTTATAGAGAAAAGAAAGTGATTCTGTTGATCTGGGGCAGCATCATAACAGTCTTGGAGCACAACTTATATATAGATCCGAAGCTCAGGGGTCCTGGACATGACTCTACTTCTACATTCAGGAGAAACAGATTCTGTTTATCTTATTTGTAAATTCTGAAGGGAAAGATCCATAAAAACATGTTTATAGTCGGTGTTCCAAACCTCAGAGGTGTTCAAAGTAAGACTGATGTGAAAACACTATAATGGGCCTGGCAGACTCACCGTCTCCAATCTCAAACCTAAAATTATGTTGGTCTCGTAAACATCAAAGAGAAGTTCAATAAGGTGATCTCAAGAAGCCTTCTCTGGGGCCAGCAATTCAACCTGTTAATAGATCTTTTAGGTCTCAGCTGCAGACAACTTTCACCAGCTGTTGACAGACCTGTTGTTTCCAACACATCTCATGTACTTACAGTGGGCTTTGGGTGACCCCTTGCTTGTGATTAGATAGCTATGTTGTCTATATGAGTTGTATACTCTTGGCTTTAGACGTCTGTCGAGAGACCTCTTGTTTCCAATATGCATCATTTACTTACAGTGAGGATTGAACTGGCTGCGATGCTAACTCTATTTCTGTTCTGCATTTCTCTGCTTGTTGTGGCTCGTATACTGCATAACATTTTTAAACTATATTCATGTCTCAGTCATATTTTATTGTGGACAGGTGCAAGAGTGTGAGCAAAAGGTGTGTCTTCTTACCAGGATTCTTGAGCGATCCGGGAGTGTTGTGTTCTGGGGCATCTGGTCACGTGCTTCTCCGTGTTTGTGTAGGAGAGCGAGTGAGACACTTTAGCTAGTCGGTCCTGGGCTCGTGGGTACTAAGGCAGTAGGAAGGCTCAGCCCCTATACACCAAGGGCCCATAATCCTGCACATTGTTCTGTGTATGTGCAGAATGCCTGCAACTGGTGCTGCCATCAATGTTATGTCAATTAATTCATTGGGCTGTGGGAAACCCCAGTGTTATACACAATGTAGCAAATGAGCCACACCACAGTGTGTTCAGTGGTGCATTTCAGAGCACATTCCCCTAAATAAATGAATAAAGCAAGGTGTGCTGTGGTGCTGCCTGTCAGATTGAAATGGGGCCTTAGCCACAAGAAAGTGACTCAGAGCGGCCATTGTAAAGCGCCGCACTGAGGCACTTTCAAAGTACAGGAATGTGACATATTCATAATGATATGCTGCACCCCTGTGCTTTAGGCTGCACCGGCGCACAATTGGCCGCCATGCACCAACGCAGGCACTGTGTAAGGGTGTTCGCATTTCAGGGGAGATTGTTTTTGTGCAGGAAGGGACACACCGCAACATCCATGGAACGCCTACCTGATGCGCTGTAAAGCAACGCAGAGATATTTTCTGTGTTGTCTTACATCATACCCACAAGGCCATGAAAAGCCACTCTTTGCGTGGCCTTGCAGATATGGGTCTGGACTATGAGCCGACAGAGCATCAAAAAAGTGATGCACCAGTGGTGCAAAGGGCTTGTAAATGTGCCCCTAGATTTACATCATACAGAACCGACAAAGGCTGCCCTTTCCGATGAGAACCAGGGCCATACTGATATTCTCAAAAAATAGTGGTTCTTATTAATGACACATGTGTATTCAATGCATTAAAGGCACAATCACGTCAACAATCGTACTATAGCATGACAGCAACACAGGTCGGCCTCGAGCTCTTATAAGCAAATCCTCTGCACACGTGACAATTTTGTTAATGAGAATACAGAAAAAACAACAAAGTTCAAAGAACAATAGAAAGATGTTGTTTTAATTCAAACTATGTCTTTCATCAGTACAAAGGGCGCCAGCCGACACGTGTTTCGTCAACAGTAGAACAACTGTGACTCTTCAGGGCACGATGAGCAATGTTACGAGAAAATAAAAGGCCGTCGGGATCAAAAGTAAAGCGGTCTCCCATGGGTCGGTGCGACCAGGAAACCAATGGGCTGTAAATGACGGTGCAAAGTAGGAGATCTGTCTGCCGAAGTGCTCTTGGATGGAAAAGAGGCCAATCCCGGCAATCAATCTTTCGAAAAATATAACTGCAAGCGGGAGAATGTACCCCCAATATTAGAGTGGATTGCGGAATTAGGCAAGGCTGTGTCCTCGCCCCCCTTCTTTTCTGCCTTTTTATTAATGCCATTGAGTCCGAGTTGAGACTTGTTAATGCTGATGCCCCAACCGCTGAAGGACTAGCAATTCCAGTATTGCTTTACGCAGACGACACAGTGCTTCTATCTAGAACCCCTGTCGGACTGCAGAGACTCATGGATACATTTTTGGATTTTATTAAAGCTTAAGATTAACAATTCAAAAACCTTTATTATGGCTTGTGGGAAGAAAGTAAAAAAATTAAGAACCTTTGTGTTTGATGATCAAACGATCCAAGTGGTTGAGAAATTTTGTTACTTGGGTATCACTTTTAATAGTGGTGGTATATGGGCTCAGGAGATGTCTAATGCTAGGGCAAAAATGAGGAAATGTGCCTTTGGTATCTTTAAATTTGCTTCCAAATTGGGAAGTAGGCGCATATATGACATGTTGTATATTTACCACCACAGATGTGTATCTTTGGCCCTTTATGGTTCAGGCGTGTGGGGACATTGTCGCCATGAGGCTTTACAAGTGGAGGAAAATACATTTTTAAAAAGGCTCCTCTGTTTACCATCCTCAGCCTCTACCAGACTGACCCACCAGGAGGTCGGATTGGAACACCTGGCAGACCTCATAGGATTAAGACCCCTACTGGTATGGAGATCTATCTGGTATAAGGAACAAACTGGCTTTACGAGGAAAATTATCAATGATTGCCTCCGTTTAGATAAATTTAGACTGATCCCATGGCTTAATTATACTATCACTACGTTTAGAGATGTGTTTAATTTGAACG